>NC_083601.1:5313516-5938516 GCF_029168945.1 Cannabis sativa | reverse complement strand
TTTTAATAGTTGCCAAAAATCTCGGTCAACATTTTGGTGCTTTCATTGAGAGCTGAAGAAAGCTGCTACACAACAAGCATTTGACTTCACAAAAATGGTGGAGACAAGAAGTACACGTCAGCCTCGCCCTCTGGAAGATGCTCAAGACCCAAATGAGGAAGATGTAGCCTCAAGAGCAGCAGAGGAGTCTGAGGAAGAAGAAGAAATAGTCCCCGACGAGGACTACGAGGGGAACCTCGACGAGTATGCCTATGACGAAGGAAGTTACTCAGAGCTGGTGCTTCTCAGACAAAAAGCTATCGATCACGAAGCCGAGATCGAAGCTCAGAAAGCGCAAAACCAGAAAATGCAGGAAGTGATGCTAGCCATGCAGAAAGCCATGGAAGCAGCTGGCATTCACGTGCACCCCAAGGCAATGATCGCTGGACTCAACAGGGAGCCAGCGACGTCTTCGCCTAATTCCCAGCAGCAGAAATCTAGGGAACCTAGCCCTATAAGATATCCTGCTGAGGGAAATCAGACGAAAAACCCTACTTCTACCCCTGGGCGAAAGAAAAAGGTGCAGGATCCGCGAAGGGTCCGCTCAGATTTCCCTAAAGGGAAAGGTCCACAGAGGGGCAAGCCCCAAAAAGGGAGTCTTGGCCCTCAGGATCGAGGGGACCGAAAAAGCATTTCTGTGCACCAGGAACCAGGGGGTAGAGGGAGAAGAGGACAAAGATGTCCTCCCATTGATCTGAGAAATCAAATTAATGGGAATCAAGGTGACCTCCGGGATCACCTTGACCAAAAAAGACACGGGCCCGTGGTTTCCTCGGGTACGTTAAACGAAGGGATTATGGCGGAACTCGCCATACTTCGAAAAGACATTGCTCGAGTCTCCCAGAGGCAGAAGGGAGACGACTCCGATTCAGACAGCGAGGATCGGGAGCCGTGTGCCAAGCACATCCTGGAGGCGGAGCTCCCTAAAAACTTCAAGATGCCCGAAATGGCGGCATATACCGGGAACTCCAATCCCAGTGACCACCTGTCACGGTTCAACCGTGTCATGACAGTCATGCGGGTCAGCAATGATGCCAAATGTCTGTGCTTCCCACTCACTCTGAGTGGGTCAGCGGAGGAATGGTTCAAAAAGCTGGAACCAGGATCCGTGGGCTGTTGGAATAAGCTCCAGACCAACTTCCGGAGACAGTTTGTCGCCGCCAGAAAGGTTAACTTGGAGGTTAGTGCCTTGACCAATATCAAGCAACTGCCCACTGAGACCTTGAAGAATTACATCAAGAGGTTCCGAGAGGAAGCCTCGAAGACCAAGAAGGTTGATGACGGACAACAGCTTGCACTTCTCCAAGCAGGAATCCGTACTGGGACTCCCTTCTGGAATGAGTTGCAGCAAGAAGGGGCTGCCAGCCTCCAGGACTTCCAGAAAAGAGTCCAAAAGTATATCAACCTCGAAGAAGCCCAAATCGTGGCTTATGGAGGCTATTATCCCACCGGGATAGCAGGGTATATGCCCGGAGTATCGCCCTCGGGTATTGCCCCGACCGCGACTCCACAAGTGAGTGGCATACAGTTCTCTGCTACCCCCGGGTATAGCCAGGGCCAAGCTTTGGCGCCAGCATCTTCTCATTTTGGCAACCCGTCCGGGGTGAATGGGCAAGCTCCTTCACAGGCTGCCCCGACTGCTAGCCTAACAAGCCCTGCCCAGGGATCGAGGAGTAAAAGGTCGTCCAAAGGCAGCACCCAAACGGGAGAGAAGCGCCAGAAAAAGGGGTACACCCCCCAATATACTCAGTACACGGAGCTATCGGACTCTCAGGAGCGTGTGTACTTCGCCACTAGGCAAAATACGCACTACCGGAGACCGCAACCGTTGTACAAAGACAGCTCCCGGAGAGATCCGAGCAAAAGATGCGAGTACCACAACGACATTGGTCATAGCACCAATGAGTGTAAGAATCTCAAGGACGAGATTGAAAATCTAATCCGTTTGGGCCACCTCTATGAGTGGATCAAAAATAGGTTGCCCCACCTTAATTCGGGACAGGTGGCTAGGGGTATGCCTCCGGGAATACCAGGGGGTACAGCAGGAGTATTGGCTTCAGCTGCTCCCGCAGGTGACGCCCAGCATATTCCCGGGCTACCGCCCCGGCCTAATGGGCGGGTGGCCATGATCTCCGGAGGTCCCCATATCGGAGGGAACACTCGCAAGGAGCAAAAACGATACGCCGAGGCCGCGAAGCACAATGAGATATGGGAAGTTACTCAACTCCCAGCTCAAAGGCCCCGGCTGATGGACCAACCCATCACGTTCACGGAAGAAGACGACAAGACGGTGCGTTTTCCTCATCACGACCCACTGGTCATAGAGACCCCCATCGCAAATAAAGTGGTGGCCAGGGTCTTAATTGACAATGGGAGTTCCGTGAACCTGCTCTTCAAAGAAGCCTTCACCACGATAGGGTTGACCGACCGGGACCTCTCGCCTAGTGGGTCGCAGCTCACGGGGTTTAACGGGACGACGCTTATCCCGATGGGAAAAGTAAGGCTCCCGGTTACTCTGTGCCCAGATACTCCCCAAAGCACATTTAAATATTGCACCTTCGTGGTGGTAGACTGTCCGACAGCCTACAACGCGATCCTCGGCCGGCCGGCCCTAGTGGACTTTGGTGCAATCACTTCGATACGACATCTGTGCCTAAAATTCCCTACCCAGGAAGCCGGAGTCGGAACTGTGAGGGGAAATCAGGGGGAAGCAAGGCAATGTTACAATGTTGCCACCCACCTACCCGTACTTATGGTCCGGGAGTCCCATCAGATAGAGAAAGCTGAAGAGGATGAGTTGGATCCTCGTGTAGGATCCGAAAGGGTCGTGGAACCAATGGAGGACGTCGAAGAAATACCAGTGTGCGACGACGACTCCACCAAAATACTCCGGATAGGGAAGAACCTGGACCCGGAGGAAAAGGACAAAATAATAAAAACACTGAAGGGCGCCATCGACATCTTTGCATGGCGCGAAGAAGACATGACAGGCATAAGCCCTCACGTCATCACCCATGTACTCAATGTCAACCCGGACATGCCTCCTGTACAGCAAAAGAGACGCCCTCTTGACTCGGTGAAGGCCGAGGCTCTAGAGAAAGAGGTGGACAAACTTTTGACCAGCGGCATGATCCGCGACGTATCCGGAATGGTGTTACTGGTTTTCTGTTTATTACGCAAGTGTACGTATCAAGTAGTATCTCACGCAAGTGAGGTCGAACCACAGGGAATTGGATTGAGTACTACTAAATTATAATTATGATTCTATTTGGTAAAATAATAAGTTGCAATTTTAAAAGTAAATAACTCAGAAATTAAAGAGAAAATAAACGAAGATTAATCAAGATGAGAGATTAGGGAGGTGAATCCTGTTGATAAGTTACCTATGTTAATGCCTAATTGCTATCCTTATCTCAATGTGAAAGACAGATTATAAATTAACCTAACTCTTTTCAGATCTTTTAGGTTCTAAATAATATGTTCTCTAATTAACTTCTTAATTAGATCAACACAAAATCAGCATTAAGCAATAATCTATTAGTCACTAGGCTATGTAAATACTTTCGTTTTACATCAAAACCTAGACCATCCAAATTTTAGCATTCCTAATTCTCACTTTTCAGATTTCGAATTAGGATCATAGAGCATGTAAAAGGTGATCAAGCTTGCACATGAAATTAAACACAAATAAAGATAGTAATCACACATAAGATGAAGGAATGGCAATTATTTATTAACTAGGCATAAACTTAAACAACATTCATCATCCTCCCTTATTGGGAAATTTAGTTCATAATAACTCTAAAAACATCCATGATTAATTCAGAAATAAAAACAAACATAAAGATGAATAAAAAGGGTAAAAGAAAGAAACTAGAAGGTGGTATCGCTCCGGGTCTTCAAGATAGCTTCCTCTCCACTTTGCCTCCACTATTAGGTCTGTTTTTGCTTGCCTTTGACCTTCAATGTCGTATTCCTTATATAGGGATAAGTGGTGAGCCTCCAATTGAGTGAAAAATCAAAATTAGGTCAAATCTGCGATTTCCGTACATAGTCGCGACTAGCATTTAAGGCTGAGTCGCGACTACGAGCAAAACTCGAAAACCGAGTTTCGCCTATCTTACGAAGTCGCGACACAGGTCGCGACCGGGAAAAAGGGTCGCGACCGAGGGCTCATCGAGGTCGCGACTACGATGCTTCGGGAACCAAATTTTCCAATTTTTCCAAGTTTGTCCCAGTTTTTCGCCATTTGACTGAATTCGAACTTTAACACCCCGGGAACCTGAAATAATGAAAATCAAGCGTAAAACTGCTCCAAAAGACACCAATAGACGAGATAATGCTAACTTTAAAGACCCGAAATATAGGTTAATTATAACCTAACAAATTCCCCCAAACTAGACTCTTACTCGCCCTCGAGTAAGATAAAAAAAACTAACTACTCTATCAGATAATCACTACACTGCTGACTCATGCTCTGTTTCCTTCCTTGCATAAACTAGAATTTTGTTCTTACTAACTCTAACAATTAACTCGGATGCTCAATTAATAACACTATGTACAACTGGAACAATCTACTCAAGTATGAAACATTGTTATAAAAGTTTTACTCTTTCCATTAGTTCCACAACCCGATAACTCATAAGCTTGCATGCTTACCTTTCTCCACTAATGTTGACAGTATTCTTTTGGAATCATTAGGTCTTTTCAAGGTTTAGGTAATATGGCTCAGATATTCAGGGATAGGCAAAAGATAATTTTGGCTCAAGATATCATAAGCACACAAACAGAACCCACAAGCTTCTTATTTTTTTCAATACCCCATAGCGTTCCCACATCTACCAAGATTGAGATAGGATATATTTACTATTTTCCAACATCACTGAAATCATATACTTTATTTGTTTATTTTTCTCTTTTTTTTTTTTTTTTATTTTTCAAGTATATTATTTTTTTTCAGTGACATTGAATTACACAATTTTTTTCTTCTCAATCTTACAAAAAATTTTCTCCCTCTCACTATTTCGTCACACTAAATGTTTCTTTTCCCCCAAACTAATCATATAGCTTATGATATCATGGATAATCATGGTGAAAACAAAGAGTAATAGTGTGGTTGCAAAATTTCAAATCAGTGGGTGAAAACTCAACAGGTTAAGGCTCAAAAGGGTAACTAGGGATACACATTATGGTAGGCTTGAAAGGCTCAAACTATCCAACAAATGCCTAAGTCATATTCCAATTGAACACTATCAAGGATTTCGCCTCAAAAGAATAAACATGCAAGTTCTAAGCTATCCTGTCAATCTTACCACAAACCATAGTAAAACAGTTATAACAATTTTCACAGATTGAGTAATTGCAATTGTACACAGGTTTCTAAGCATCCAAACTAATCCAAAGAGTTAATAGAATCAAGCACACAGTTATTTTACAATTTCAGATCACATCACACTAATCAGCAGTATACAACTATCGTCAAGCTTTTTTCCATTCCTTAACTAAAACAAAAAAACTAAAACAGAAAATTAAAATGCAGAAATTAAAGTGCAGAATTTAAAATTTTTAAGTCTCTCCCCCCAAACTAAAATATGACATTGTCCCCAATGTGACATTAAAGAAAAAGGAAAGGAAACTTACTTGAGCGCCACATCAACAAGCGGTTGACGCCCGTAATAAGCATCATGCTGGACAACTTGAAAGTTGTTTTTAAAAATGCCCTCAAGCTTGGCATGTAATGAGTTTGAACCAAAAGCCACACCAACAACACAAGACTTTCGATGATGAGCTTGGGGAGAAGCCTTTCGTAGCTCGTAGAGGATATAATATGGTGTTGATGAAATATATGGATCCATTGGTGGTTTGTTTGTCAATATCATTGATGTAGTTGAATCAATGATGTCATGTTCTTCCTCATCCTCCAATGTCACAGTTTCAACACTTTCATCTAACAACCCTTCTTCTTGTTGCTCACTCTTCACTTGGCTATCCATACCCTCACTTATGATTTCATATTCAATGATTTCCTTTTCACAAGGATCTTGATCTTCAAATGTAGGCTCATTATCTTCCTTGTATTCAAATAATGACCCTTCTTCATTGTACCAACAACTCTCATAACTTTCATCATTGGAGTTATTACATTCTGAATCATGAGTCATTGAATTATCACATAAAGATCTCACCATGTCAGTTAAGCGATTAATCTCTCCTGGAAGTGATTGTAGAAGTGATAGTAGTTGCTCCTCTTTTTCAGTTTGTTGGGATAAATTTGGGCAATAAGGTGGGTATTGGTGACTCCAACCCTGAAGTGATGATTCCAATGCCAATCGTAATCAAAATCTGCCATATCATTCAACAGATTTATTACATCATGGCCTCTCATTAATAAAGGCGCTCCAGTTGCCTCTGCTCCATAATCAACCCAACTTCTTGTTTCATCGTTAAGTCCATCATACAAGAGCCATGTAAAACATCCACTTGAGAAAGTGGGATAACATCTCTCTCCAAGCTCTTTAAATCTCCTCCAAGCAGAATAGAATGGTTCATTGTGTTGTTGGACAAAATCCTCAAGATATAGCATCTGGATTTATCTTGCAGTTCAAACTCATAAGTAAAACATTTATAAACTTAAATAAAAAGAAACCAAATTAGAATAGAATTCAAATATATTGATATTAACTAAAACAGTCCCCGGCAACGGCGCCAAAAACTTGTTACTGGTTTTCTGTTTATTACGCAAGTGTACGTATCAAGTAGTAGCTCACGCAAGTGAGGTCGAACCACAGGGAATTGGATTGAGTACTACTAAATTATAATTATGATTCTATTTGGTAAAATAATAAGTTGCAATTTTAAAAGTAAATAACTCAGAAATTAAAGAGAAAATAAACGAAGATTAATCAAGATGAGAGATTAGGGAGGTGAATCCTGTTGATAAGTTACCTATGTTAATGCCTAATTGCTATCCTTATCTCAATGTGAAAGACAGATTATAAATTAACCTAACTCTTTTCAGATCTTTTAGGTTCTAAATAATATGTTCTCTAATTAACTTCTTAATTAGATCAACACAAAATCAGCATTAAGCAATAATCTATTAGTCACTAGGCTATGTAAATACTTTCGTTTTACATCAAAACCTAGACTATCCAAATTTTAGCATTCCTAATTCTCACTTTTCAGATTTCGAATTAGGATCATAGAGCATGTAAAAGGTGATCAAGCTTGCACATGAAATTAAACACAAATAAAGATAGTAATCACACATAAGATGAAGGAATGGCAATTATTTATTAACTAGGCATAAACTTAAACAACATTCATCATCCTCCCTTATTGGGAAATTTAGTTCATAATAACTCTAAAAACATCCATGATTAATTCAGAAATAAAAACAAACATAAAGATGAATAAAAAGGGTAAAAGAAAGAAACTAGAAGGTGGTATCGCTCCGGGTCTTCAAGATAGCTTCCTCTCCACTTTGCCTCCACTATTAGGTCTGTTTTTGCTTGCCTTTGACCTTCAATGTCGTATTCCTTATATAGGGATAAGTGGTGAGCCTCCAATTGAGTGAAAAATCAAAATTAGGTCAAATCTGCGATTTCCGTACATAGTCGCGACTAGCATTTAAGCTGGTCGCGACTACAGGCAAAACTCGAAAAACCGAGTTTCTGCCTATCTTACGAAGTCGCGACCTGGGTCGCGACCAGGAAAAAGGGTCGCGACCAGGCTCATCAGAGGTCGCGACTACTGATGCTTCAGGAAAAAGGGTCGCCATTTGACTGAATTCGAACTTTAACACCCCGGGAACCTGAAATAATGAAAATCAAGCGTAAAACTGCTCCAAAAGACACCAATAGACGAGATAATGCAAACTTTAAAGACCCGAAATATAGGTTAATTATAACCTAACAAATGGCTGGCCAATCCAGTCCTGGTGCCCAAGCCGAACGGGACATGGCGAGTTTGTATAGACTTCACTGATCTAAACAAAGCTTGTCCAAAGGACTGCTTCCTGCTACCCAGGATCGACCAAATGGTAGACCCCACTTCCGGATTTAAACTGTTATCTTTCATGGATGCCTATGCTGGGTACAATCAAATAAAAATGCATACGGCAGACCAAGAATGCACTAGCTTCAGGACCGATAAGGGGGTATACTGCTACCTAGTCATGCCTTTCGGACTGAAAAACGCCGGAGCAACCTATCAAAGAATGGTTAACCGGATGTTTAAGAGCCTCCTGGGACGAAACATGGAGGTGTACGTGGACGACATGCTCGTCAAATCCAAAGCATACAACAGCCATGCAAGCGACTTAGAAGAATGTTTCGAAGTCGTCCGGAGATACGGTATGAAACTCAACCCAAAAAAGTGCACATTTGGGGTCAAGTCAGGAAAATTCCTGCGTTTCATAGTCAGCCAAAGGGGGATTGAAGCAAACCCGGAAAAAATCCAGGCTCTCTTGGATATGCCATCCCCCAAAAAACATAAAGACGTGCAGAGCTTGACCGGAAAGGTAGCCGCATTGAGTCGTTTTATCTCACGATCCACGGACAAGTGCATACCCTTCTTCAACGTGCTAAAGAAATGCCAAAAGTTCGAATGGTCGGACGAATGCGAGGAGGCATTCAAGAGGCTAAAAGATCACATGGCCAAACCTCCTATCCTATCGAAACCCGTCCTTGGAGAAGACTTGTTTCTTTACTTGGCCGTCTCCGAGCACGCGGTCAGCGCTGCCCTGGTCCGGGAGGAAGAGAAAACTCAGCATCCCGTGTACTATGTCAGTAAGCGCATGATAGGGGCTGAAATAAGATACCTAGTCATTGAAAAATTGGTATTTTGCCTCCTGATGGCGTCGAGAAAGTTAAGGCCATACTTCCAAGCCCATCCGATCAAGATCCTAACCAATCATCCGCTCCGACAAGTTCTCCAGAAGCCTGAAGCGTCCGGAAGACTCCTCAAGTGGGCGGTGGAGCTAAGTCAATTCGACTTACACTACGTCCCCCAGATTTCCATAAAAGGCCAAGCCTTGGCGGACTTCATTACCGAATGCAACGAAGCCGAGGCAACAGCGAATACGCTGGTACCACCAATCCCCACCTGGAGGGTATTTGTAGACGGAGCTTCTAATGAGAACGGTTCAGGAGCCGGAATGGCTATGATATCACCAACTGGACTGCGGCTCCAGGCGGCCCTCCGATTTGACTTCACAGCTTCAAACAACGAGGCCGAATATGAAGCCCTGATAGTAGGGCTGAAGTTGGCAAAAGCTGTAGGGGCCAAAAGAGTGGAAGTCTACAGTGACTCTCAACTGGTCGTAAACCAGGTATCCGGAGAGTACCAAACTCGCGGCGAGCGGATGGCCGCATACGTAACAATAGTCCGAGAACTGCTCCACGAGTTCGCGGACTATAAAATAGAAAGAATCCCCCGAGAAAAGAGCGCTCACGCAGACTGTCTGGCTAAGTTAGCCTCAGATAGCGAAATCGAAGAGTTGGGGGTAGTACCAGTGGAACGCTTGGCAGAGCCAAGCATCAAAATAAAAGAGACCACACTAACGGTTGGGCAAGAACCCAGCTGGATGGTCCCCATCATAAAATACATAACAACAGGTGAGTTGCCCCAAGAGAGGGCACTGTCTCGAAAGATTCAGTATCAGGCTCATCGTTATGTAATGATGGACCAAATTCTCTACCGGAGAGGACTCAGCATGCCTTATTTAAGGTGTGTATCGGACCCTGAAGCTAGACAAATCATGCTAGAGGTCCACGAAGGGTTCTGTGGAGATCATACGGGAGGACCCAGTCTCTCAAAGAAAATATTGAGGCAAGGGTACTTCTGGCCAACAATGAAAAAAGATTGTATAGACTATGTCCAAAAGTGTGACTCGTGCCAAAGGTACGCGAACATACCGAGAGCCCCTCCAAACGAGATCACCCTGATGACCAGTCCCTTGCCCTTCGCGGTCTGGGGAATAGATCTCATCGGGTCTCTACCAACAGGAAAAGGAGGGGTAAAGTATGCAATAGTAGCAGTAGACTACTTCACCAAATGGACAGAGGCTGAGCCTATGAAGACAATAGCTGCCAAGAAGGCATTGGACTTTGTTATCAAAAACATAGTGTGTCGATACGACCTGCCTCACAAAATAGTCTCCGACAATGGAAAGCAATTTGATTGCGAGGAATTTACTGACTTCTGCAACCAACACGGAGTAGTGAAGAGCTTCTCCGCGGTAGCCAGGCCCCAAACAAACAGCCAGGCGGAAGCGGTCAATAAAATCCTAAAGGTCACCTTGAAAAAGAAGCTGCTGGCCTGCAAAAATAACTTGCCTGAAGAATTGCCAAGGGTATTATGGGCCTACCGGACGACCCCCAGAACCACAACCGGTCACTCGCCTTTCTCAATGGCGTACGGTTGTGAAGCAATGGTCCCGGTGGAAACATTATTCCCATCCCACAGGAGGACGACTTACGATCCTGCCACTAATCAGGCACTGCTCCAAGAGGCTTTGAATCAAGTCGAAGAACTCCGGGATGAGTCTCAAATACGGATGGCTGCTTATCAAAAGAAGGTGACCAAGTATTTTAACTCTAAGGTTAAAAACAGAAAATTCGCTATTGGGGATATGGTCCTAAGAAGGGTTTTCCCAGCCACCCAAGAACCCGGAGTGGGGGTACTTGGGCCAAATTGGGAAGGACCATATGAGATCGAGGACGAGATCGGCTCCGGCACTTACAAACTAAAAAGAATGGACGGAACCACCGTCCCAAGAGCCTGGAATGCCGATCACCTCAGAAAATATTACCAGTAGCGAAATAAAACTTAGACTTTGTTCAAAGGGTTTGTACCGTCCAAATGTATACCTCCTCTACATATTAAATAAAACTGAGTGCCTTAAAAACAAAGTTTCTATGCCACTCAGGGGGGTACTAGGGTATACCGCACGGATAGACAGAAAAACAAACTAAGTAAAATATCCTGACCCAAAGGGCAGGTCAAAAAGTATGCGCAAGAATAAAACGCATAAGTATAAAAACCCTGATCCAAAGGACAGGTTAAAAAACATAAGTATGTGGCAAAAGAAAGATCACATATAAAATATCCTGGCCCAAAGGGCAGGTCATATACATATAAATGGCCCGGGGATAGGCCTTAAAATATAATTGTCTCCCCTTCGAATAAAAACTGCTACCTACATATATTGCTATAAGGCAGCAGCAAATATGTACAAAAAAAAAAGAGAGAATAATAAAAGAAGCGGGTGGAATCTTGGTTATACTGGGTCGGTTGTACAGCAGCTCAGTCAGCGCGCGGAGGAAGGCGAGGTCCGATACGTGCCTCTAACACGGCATCAAGCTTCTTCTTCTTTTCCCGGAATTTGGCAATCATTTCCTCGGGTTTGGGATAAAAAGTAAGCTTGATATTCTGGTCGTTGGTGGACCAAGCCATGTAGACTCCATCGTCAAAGCGCTTCGGACACCGGGCGCAGGAAACAGGAGAAAGGAGCTCGGCTCTTTTGGCCTTCTTGATGGATTGTTCCTTGAAGTCCCTGAGCTCCTTCAGCTCCGCAGCTAGAGCGGCCTTGGACTCTATATGTTCGCCTGGTGAGTTTCCTCTAAGGATCTGACCTTGGCAACCATCTCGTCCAAAGCCTCCCTGGCCTCCCGTAGATCTCGCCTGGCCTTATCAGCAACCCCGCTTTGAGCCCTCAGCTCCTCCTGATGTTGGGCCTCCATCCTGTCCCTCCGCTGGGCCTTGTCCCGGATCATGGCTTCCGCCTGAGCCTCCCTCCGTTTGGCCTCCTCTTCCTTGGCCTTAGCAGCCGCCTCCTGGCGCTCGGCAGCCTCTTGGTAGATCTGCCTCTCCGCTGTGAGGTCCTGAAGGACCTTCCTGACATCGTTCATGTCCCCAAAGTCGGACAGAACGAAGCCATGATTTATGATGTTCTTGGAGAGGCGGCCAACCTCAGCAGCAAGCTAAACAATAACACAAGTGTAAGAAAGAAAAACCTCCCAAGAAGAAAAATAAAGGGAAAAGCAAAAATTGCGAAGTACTTACCACGGTGAGGGAATGGCTGAGGTCCTGGACCTGGAAGATGGAGTTCAGGGAGGCACAAGTGGCGAACCGCTTAGGCGCGCATCGAGTGAGCTGAGAAGCGAACTCTCCGGTCATCTCCGCGGCAAAAGGAGCCAAGGTGGGCCCAAGGAAGCGACGGAACCAGTCCGATAAGGGGTCCAGGTTAAGGTCCCACAGATCCTGGTACTCCGGGTTGTTGATACTCGCCTCTACCTCAACCCGCAAAACCCTCCTAAGGGCTTCCACCTCGGCGTACCCCCGGGAGTACTCATCCATGGCATAGTTATGTTTGGCTATCCGAAGCTCTTGCCTCACCTCATCTCCCGGGACCAGAGTAAGCATGATGTTGGGAGGAGCAGGATTTTCTTCCATGGGGGAGACCCCGCCGTCAAGACCATGGGCGGGAGTGTCGGCTCTCCGAGGCTTCTTGGGCTCGTCCTGGGCAATCATTTTGCCCTTGCGCTTACGAATCAGAGCCACCTCAGGGCTCCTCTTCGCCTTCTTCAGCCTTCTCCGGAAGGGCCCGGAGCTCTCCTGCACCCTCGGCGACTTCCTCGGAGAAGTCCCACTGCTTTCCTTGGCCTTCTCCCGGAAGCACCTCCTCGTCATCCACTAAATCAATAGTGTCGGGGGGAGCGCTGGAAGAGACCTTCAGGGAAAGGCCAGGGGGGAAGAGGTAAAGGCCGGAGGAGCCACGGGAGTGTGAACTCCGGCAAGCTGTTCCAAAATGGCATCCATGGAGACACCTGTTTCACAAAATAAGCAAGTGTTAGATGTCCGTGGGGAACCACTCATACAAGATACAACAAATAAGCTACTCCTACCCGAACTTCCTAATTCGGCCCTAGCAAAGTCCTGAACTTTAATGCTGGCAGCATCATCTCCGAGATAACTGTCCGAAGGCCAAAACCAGCTGGACGTTATGTAAGCTGAAGGACCTAAGGGAATAGGTTCCGGAGGGCCAGAGCCCATCCGGGATCGACCTAGGAAATCTCCTAAGTTTGAAAAATAAAATTCCTTCAAACGATCCCCCTACCGGGTCGATGGCATCCTAAACCTATGAAGACGCTCGTCGAACCCTACAGGCCTATGACTGGCGTATTCACCAACGGAAGGAACATAACGAATTATCAAAGGAGACTTACCGCCGGCACCGGAGGTGCTAGCACCAGGAGCCCCCGAGTTTGGCTCTGGGACCGAAGGCTGTGGCCGGGGGGTTTGCCTCTCCGAAGAATCCTCAATACGAAGGGGCCTCCTGGCAGGACGATCCCCAATCTCTTCTTGAAGAATCTTGTCAAAAAATTTAGCCTCGGACTTCCCGGCAATCGCCTGGCTCCTTCGCACCACCGGACTCCCCACGCGAAGTCCCCTCCCAGAGGCAGCCTGGGCCTGAGAGTATGCCTTCTCCTGGGCCTTCCGGTAGAGATAATCTTGATACTTTTTCTCTGTCGTGGCGATAAGCTCATCCCTGAAGGCCTTCTCCGCGACCGGCGCCCTTACATTGGGACAGATGACCCGTGAGAGGTTAGAGTCCTCCACGGATTGATGCGGAAGGATAAGTTTGGCCTTCCTGCAGTTCTCCATGGTGACCAAACCCCCGACATCGAGATCGGCGCGGTCGTAGGAGGCAAAGGCTTGGGCCCTCCGGAGGAAGGTCTGGGTAGGGGCCGTCCGCTGATAGGGTGGGATCCTCACCCACTCAGTAAGGAGCTCCGGGTGATCCACTGCCCTGAACCCGGAGGAAAAGAAAAAGCGATGGCGATACTCCTTGACGTGAGTCTGCCTATTATACGGAACCACCCCCTCGTTGGCGGGATGGATCCGGAACCCATAGAAACCGTCCTTAAGTTTGTCCCCTTTCTTGGGGATGGATACAAGTTCATAAAAATATAAAATTTCCGCCGGGTTGGGAGATCCCCATCCGCGGGCGGCATAAAAAATAAATAAGCCTGAAAGCAGGCGATAAGCTTGAGGAATGAGTTGGTATGGCGCAAGGCCGACAAATACAAGGAAATTAACAAAATAGTCTTGAAGCGGGAGCATGGCGCCGGCCATCAGGTGTGTCTGGCTCCAGGCCCCGAAGCCGCCGTAATTGTGGTTAGGCGTCTCCGAGTCGCGAGGTGGCTGGTGATAGGTCCCTGAAGTGGAAGGTTTGATCCCAGCAACGTCCATAATATTCTCCAGCTGGTGAGGGCAGGTTAGGGTGGAATGAAGCTCAGCCGCTTCCCACCCGGTCGCTCGGGATTTATACCCCTCCTGGGCAACGGGTCCCAGGGAAACCTCCTCCAGAGTGGCCATGCGTTTCCCGCTCTTCTTCGAAGATTTCGAACCAGAGGCAGACATTTTGTATTCTGTGAAAAAAAAAAGGGAAAGAGAAAATTCCAACAGTTGGGTCCCATACCAAACCCTAAGTCAAGAAAAAGGGAGTGGGGGTCCCCTAACCGCTGGAAAGAGGCCCCCTCCGGACACGTGTCACATGGGAAACCCTAGAAAGATTCCCTGAACAAGTGTGGGGTGCAGTAAAATCGCAGAAAGTGGTTTTACACAGTAAGAGAAACAGAAGGAAAAAGACCCCATTCTATGCCCTAAGCAACCGTTGAACGAAGAACATATGGTTTTCTTCAACGAAAATGCACGATAATAACAGAGGCATAATAATGGCGGTCCTACAACTAAAGCAGTAAACACAAAACAGAATACATGAAGAACCTAAACACTTGCATGCCCAGGAATCTCAAAATGCGAACCCAGAAAAAACAAACAAAGCAAGTAAAAGCATGTCATTACCAAAGGATGCAAGAAACTTACAGTAAAGTGTTGAACTGGGGGTCCTGAGTTTAGTCGAGTAAAGACGAGAAGGACTGATGATAGCAAACAAGGAAAAACTGGGAAGAAATGGCGAAGTGTTCAGAAGGTTCGTGCTGTTTTTGAAGAATTTTCTCTCTGGGAAATTCGAGCAAAAATGGCAAGGAATGGAAAGTAACCGAAATGAAGTAAAGGTGGTGGCTTTTATAGGCAAAAGTGCATGAGGAACAGGCGTCACCACCTACCAATCGTACGGTGGGGGAAATGCACGATTCAAATACCCAAAGATCAACGGGTCAGATTGAGTTGCCATAAAGGCGGTGGAAACGTTTGAGTATCCGTCTGACACCATTAATGCGCCGCATCAATCAAAGGGCATGAAACGAATCGACCTCTGCAAAAAAGCAAATCGCTGCATTTAATGCCATCATTAGACGCACCCTCACGCGCCCCAAGCTCGTGCCGAGAAACTGAGGAGGCGGCCGGAGATGCCTCTGCAAAAAGCGAATCGCTGCATTAAATGTCATCATTAAATGTGCCCCCACGCGCTCTGAGCTTAAGCCAGGGAACCGAGGAGTCAACCGGAGGCACCTAAGCAAGCCTTGGTTTATTTTCCAAGTAAACAAGGCTTGGGGGGTAAATGTTGCCCCTGATTTCGCCTAATATACGTGGACCAGTCAAACAGGGACACGTGGATCAGATAACTTGTAAATATTTGATAAGTCTTTGTATGCCACAAGGAAGCACCCTGGGCATAGGTCCCGGAGGAGGCACCCGGAGTACAAGGTGCTCCCGGAAGCTCGCATAACATAAAGCCTCTCCGGGATGTGTCAGGCCTCTCCTGAGCAATCAAGTCGCATTTAATGCTGCATGGGAGGAAGCGTGTTGGGACTGCAACACGCAATAAAGTCTGACGGCACAACCTCCAAACAGCAGCGCCACAGTAATGATCGTTTAAGTCTAGCGACGGCTACTCTGCGAAGAGTCACATCAATCACAAGGCAAAAAGGACATTCCTCATAAAAACCCTACAGCACCTAGGGATTTGACCATGCATTACCCATGGTATATTCATTGGGAATACCCAACTTTATGGATACTTACAGACACGTTTGTAAGAACAATTCTAGGGATTACCCCACCAAAACACTATAAATACCCCCTCAAAACTCATTTAATGGGATCGAGAATCTTGGGTTGCATATGAGCAAGAAGAGCAAATACTCACCAAGAACATTCTCTGTATTTATAAGGGTAACATTCCCTCAAGTGTGGAATCTGTATTAAATACATCCATTAATAACAAAGACTCGCGGACTAAGGCTCATTAACGCCCCAACCACGTAAAAATCCTCATCTCACTTTCTTGCAGCTCAATATTATAATTATATTTTAATAGTTGCCGAAAATCTCGGTCAACACCAACTTCTATAACACTTCAATTAGCTGATCGTTCTGTGAAAATTCCTAGAGGTATTATAGAAGATGTTTTAATTAAAGTAGATAAGTTCTATTTTCCTGTTGATTTCATTGTTCTTGATACTCAACCTGTTGAAAATGCTCATGCTCAAATACCCATCATTTTAGGTAGACCATTTTTAGCTACATCTAATGCAATTATCAACTGTCGTAATGGTGTATTGAAATTATCTTTTGGAAACATGACTGTTGAATTGAATGTTTTTAATGTTGCTAAATCTGTTGAGTGTGAGGAAATACATGAAGTAAACATGATTAACACGGAAAATATGTTTGAAATGGACATGAATGAATCTTTTGAAACTTATGCAAAAATGTTTGGAATGTGCTTAAATGTTGATGATTTTATTCATGATGTCAATTCTTTGCTTGAGTCTACCCCACTAATGGATACTGAAAAATGGAAAGCCAAAATTGAACCATGTATTCCATTAGAGCATGTTGAGTCAACTCCTGAACCACCAAAGTTAGATCTCAAACCTTTGCCCGACACTTTGAAATATGCATTTCTAGGAGAGTCTAACACTTATCCCGTTATCATTGCATCTGATTTAGATGAAAAACAAGAAACAAAGTTGTTAGATATCCTTAGAAAACATAAAAAGGCCATAGGTTGGACCATGGGAGACATTAAGGGAATTAGCCCAGCTGTGTGCATGCATAGAATTCATTTAGAAGAAAATGCTAAGCCCTCCCGAGAAAGTCAAAGAAGATTAAATCCAAACATGAAAGAGGTAGTAAGAGATGATGTAATTAAGATGTTAGATGTAGGGATCATTTACCCTATTTCTGGCAGTCCATGGGTTAGTCCTGTTCAAGTTGTTCCAAAAAAGTCTGGGATCACTGTTGTTAAAAATGAACAAAATGAGTTAATTCCTACTAGAGTCCAAACTGGGTGGAGAGTGTGTATAGACTATAGAAAGTTGAATAGTGTCACTAGGAAAGACCACTTCCCATTACCCTTCATTGACCAAATGCTTGAACGATTAACTGGCCATGCTTATTATTGCTTTCTTGATGGGTACTCGGGATATAACCAAATCCCCATTGCCCCCGAAGATCAAGAAAAGACTACATTTACTTGTGTAACGCCCCGATTTCCCGAGACGTCACACTAGCTAGTCCGTTTAAAACCATTTAAGATAAAGACAATAAAAGACTTCTTTAATAAAAAAATAACTAAGCATGAGATCTCATTATTTTTAAAACAAAACATTTATTTATTCATAACTTTAAAATATAAAGCCTTACAAAAACTATTTGAATCATAATCTTAAATGAAATATTTTTAAACCAAAACATCGTGACAATCCCCTAACATGTAATCCACGCCTCGAGCTCGCCACCCTCACTATATAGTTTTGCCTTTACCTGCACACAGAGTACCCGTGAGCTAACGCCCAGTAAGAAGAGCTATGTAGGACATAACCCCCCCAACCAGATAACATAGTCATAAGTATAACAATATCACAACATCAAATCAATTCATACCATACTTGCATACATATACCAACATATCATATCACATAATATTCTCAAATACAATATAACATCACATCACAATGTAATCTTAATGCATGTTATACTCACACACATAACACATAGTATCTTATCGCACATTATCCTCACATACGATAATCTACTCCCACTCATGTTGATCAGACATGAAGTGTAACTTTCCCTGCCTTGTGTTGTTCTCACACTCGGCATCCAATAAGGCAATCCCTTATCACAAGTTGTACTCACCCATGATAGGATAACCTACAAGTAAACCCATACAAGCAGCCAAAAATATATCCTGCAGTGCTATGCTCACACCAGCAGAAAACCTATCCTATAAGTGCTATCCTCACACAAACAGTCAAAAGCCTTATCACTATCACACACTAATAACATTAGCATAAAACAACAATCTACCATAGAATAAAACATGTAAATACAAACCCATAATACAGTTGTCTGTTTCAACATACACCCTGTGCACAGATGTCCACTCTTCTTACCTCAGTTGTTAAGAACACCTTCTTGCTACTCCAAGCACCACAATAAATTTTCTTGTTGAGGACAAGATCCTCAAATCCCACTGCTTAAGACTTGTTATCTCGTCACTACTACCTATAACAACACATGGTTCAAGGCCCTAACATTAAAATTCGTACTCTTACAGTACAGCAGAAAGATCACTATTTTTGACCAACAAATATACTAATTCAGTGAAAGTTGTCTTCATAAAAATTATAGAAAATTTCATTATCTTTCCAATGATATAAAGATCATTAAAAATGGATTAAAACTGAGGGAGTTATGATTGTTTTACTGAAACTATTTCTGAGAAAGAATATGGAGTAACGAATTACACAACTTAGCAAAAATACAAACTTTTGACATTGAATGGTTCAGAACTAGAAGATAACATCTTCATCAAAGTTTTAGGAAATTAAATTCCCTTTCCAATGATACCAAAATCTTTGAAATTGGAATTATATTCAAAGAGATATTACAATTTTACCAAAACAGTTTTGCAAGAACAAGATTCAAGAAACGAATCACATGATATTGAATAAAACTAACTTTTTGACATAGTATGACTTCGAATTAACAAAAAGTTTCTTCATAAAACTTATGGGAAATCGAATAAGCTTTCCAACGATATAAAAATCTCCCTAAACAGATCAATATCAAGAGAGATATCATCACTTTACTGAAACTTATTTTTCTGAAAACGAAAAAAATATAATAGGTCCGAACCTAGATAACATTTAGCATTATTGAGCAAGAAAATATTTCATACCTCTTCACAACTTTCTATTTGATGTCTCAAGCCCGCAAGCCTTGATTATAAATCCAAAAATTTAAGAATGAAGGTAGAAAATAAGAAGAATTGTGGAAGGTTTGAGAGGAGCAAACATGAAGAAGAATGAGGCTTTGACTAATTGGTTTGGAGAGGAAAAATAAAACTATGATAGTTTAGGGTTTGATAAAAAGATTATGAGATATCGTATTCTGATAGGTTTAGGTTAACTAAAAATAATAATATATAATAAAATGCTAAAATATTATTAAATCAACAAATATCTAAATTTTTAAATTTTAAAAGTAAGCCCTTTATTTCGTAACTTTAGGCTCAGTTTTCACCTAGAAAAATTTCGAATTTTGATATAACTATTTCTACAAAATTTATAGATCTTTGAATTATCTTTCCAACGCCACTAGAATCACCTCAATCGGAGCTCTAAAACTCTAGATATGATCATTTTAGTAAAACAGTTTTTAATCCTGCGAATTTATCAAAACCTACGAATTTTTGTGACATTAATTCCATTATAATGTTATTTAATGCACTCATACAATAAATTAAACCAACTAAAAAATCTATAAAACTCTAATAGACTTTCATATTAGGCTTTAATTGAGTAATTAACCTAATTCGTAAAAACACTATAATTTTACCTTGACACTTACTATAATTTCAACTATGTTTAGAAATCTATCAATACTATTCTAAGCAATAGTCTCTATTCACTATTAGTAGAAATAAATGAATATTTATTCTCACACAAATTGTATAACAAATAAAATTTAAAATATATGTATATTTTTACCGGGTATTACATTCTACCCTCCTTAAAGAAATTTCGTCCTCGAAATTTAACTACCAAATACACGAGGGACTTCATGTTTGTCACCACTTATTACATGACCTCCTTATCTACCTTATGGACCCAACAAATATGTACTTAACTTTTATCTTATTGGTCAAACTACAACACATATAACATATAGAGTCTAATTTAAGTATTGTTATTCCTTTATATATTACTTAAATAACAAACATACTCCATTACAATACTTACATATACGTGCTTTAAATACATAAATTTTGCAATAACATGCTCGCAATTTTATATATAAAAAAAAAAAACTCTTCTCTTATGAACATCCTTATATGCCACTTGAGAACACATTATACAATACAAAAATAACAAACAACAAGGAGTAGGGTAGAAGAACTTATGCAAACTTCTCTTTAATTGTTCCCAGTCTTTCATTGAATGTTAATTTTTTTTTTTAACTTAATTTCCTCCATAAAGCTACAATTCCGTTATTATAGTTACGTAGCATAATTATTAAGAATGTTGCCCTACACATAACGATCCAATATATCATCAACAAACCGATGTCATTCAAACAGACCACATGTCTTCTACAAATTACATGAACTACATGTAAGCTAAAGATCGTTAAAGGTCTTCTTACACATGCGAGCTAGCCAATATATAGGCTTAGAAGCATACAAGTTAACATACTCTCAGGAATGAGCTACATGCATATCACTATAAAAGAAACATTTACTAATCCATCCAACTAATGAAATATGAATAAAATTTACTATCAAAATCACTCTTTCTAAGAATAACTCGAGAACGAAAATCGCTTAATCCAATTCTCATATATATTTTTCTTTACTCGCTTAATCATATATAATTTATTTGTACTAAACGAAACCATTACATATATGTAGGGATCACAACCCTAACATCATACTCATAGCACAATCATAGCAATAACATATAAAAATTATTTCAATCATATCATGTCTTTACCATAACATTGGCATATCATAGCCATTACTTACATAACCTGGGCCTAGCCTGGCCTTACAATATCCTGGGCCTAATCTGCCCATATAATAACCTGGGCCTATGTAGCCCTACCATTGTTATAGGATAGGGTATCTCTATATTCAACAGTAACATCACTGTATCATACCCCACTATAACAATGTCATACACGACTCAGTAAAATGCAGGGTAGGGTATCTCTACATTCAACGGCCTTATCCCGTATCATACCCCACCATGGTCCCCCACTTTACCTGAGACGTTAGCATACAACATACAACATATAACATGCAACATACAAATACATCATACAACATACAACCTGAAACATACAAATACAACATACAACATATACAACATACAAATACATCATACAACATACAACCTGAAACATACAAATACAACATACAACATATACAAGTCATACAACCATAATCTATGTATCAATTCACAAACTCATATTGTGTCCATACCACACATTCTCAGTACCATATACATATTCATAATAACAAATCATAAATCATATTTCAATACATAAGGAATTTAGTTATTTTTTTATTAAAGAAGTCTTTTATTGTCTTTATCTTAAATGGTTTTAAACGGACTAGCTAGTGTGACGTCTCGGGAAATCGGGGCGTTACAATATGGTATCAGAGCCTTGACCCAGCCGGAAGTGTGGTCGACGAGGACGTCGGACCCCGTAAGGGGGGGTGATTGTGACAGTCAGTAGTCCCGTGATCCGTAAGGGGAAATACCGGGTAAGCTGTACAATCTCACACCGCCTGGGGAAGGTCAAGTGGGATGATTCTAAGACTGTGTAGGTATGGGACTACACAGTTGAATCGAGCTTAAATGGATTGATTGGTACTACCTATATCAACAAGGTGCATCTTGTTTTTCGGTAGCCCATCACGAAAGAACTCCACAGTTAAGCGTGCTTGACCTGGAGCAATTTTAGGATGGGTGACCTCCTGGGAAGTTTTCCTAGGAAGTGTGCGAGTGAGGACAAAGCACGCTGAAAACACTCGTGTTGGTCTGTAGGGTCAGTCATCAGTCCATGAAGCAGCCAGAGTGACAAACTCGTGTATAAGAGCCATTAGTCCGTGGGTGTAAGGGCCCAATGGAGGCTTGAAGCGGGGACGTTACAAATGGTATCAGAGCCTTGACCCAGCCGGAAGTGTGGTCGACGAGGATGTCGGACCCCGTAAGGGGGGGTGATTGTGATAGTCAGTAGTCCCGTGATCCGTAAGGGGAAATACCGGGTAAGCTGTACAATCTCACACCGCCTGGGGAAGGTCAAGTGGGATGATTCTAAGACTGTGTAGGTATGGGACTACACAGTTGAATAGAGCTTAAATGGATTGATTGGTACTACCTATATCAACAAGGTGCATCTTGTTTTTCGGTAGCCCATCACGAAAGAACTCCACAGTTAAGCGTGCTTGACCTGGAGCAATTTTAGGATGGGTGACCTCCTGGGAAGTTTTCCTAGGAAGTGTGCGAGTGAGGACAAAGCACGCTGAAAACACTCGTGTTGGTCTGTAGGGTCAGTCATCAGTCCATGAAGCAGCCAGAGTGACAAACTCGTGTATAAGAGCCATTAGTCCGTGGGTGTAAGGGCCCAATGGAGGCTTGAAGCGGGGACGTTACAACTTGCCCTTTTGGAACCATTGCATATCGTCGCATGCCTTTTGGTCTTTGTAATGCTCCTGCAACATTTCAAAGATGTATGATTGCAATATTTTCTGATATGGTTGAAAGAAATCTTGAAGTGTTTATGGATGATTTTTCTGTGTTTGGAAATTCTTTTGATGATTGTTTGCACCATCTTTCTCTTGTTTTAATTCGTTGCAAAGAAATGAATTTAGTTCTTAATTGGAAAAAATGTCATTTCATGGTTAAAAAGGGTATTGTCTTAGGTCATGTGATTTCATCTCAAGGAATAGAAGTTGATAAAGCAAAAGTAGATCTTATTTCAAAACTTCCTCCACCTAAGACAGTAAAAGAAATTAGATCATTCTTAGGCCATGCCGGTTTTTATAGAAGATTCATAAAAGACTTTAGCAAAATTTCACGCCCTTTATGTCATTTACTTGGAAAAGAAAATGCTTTTGTCTTTGATAATGATTGCCATGTTGCCTTTGAAAAATGAAATCCCTTTTAACTAGTGCTCCTATTATTCGCCCTCCCGATTGGAATGTTCCTTTTGAAATAATGTGTGATGCTTCTGATTATGCAATTGGTGCTGTTTTAGGACAAAGAATTAACAAGTTACCTCATGTAATATACTATGCTAGCAAAACTTTAAATGAAGCTCAATTGAATTACTCTACAACTGAAAAAGAATTGCTTGCTGTTGTGTTTGCATTAGAGAAGTTTAGGTCTTATTTGTTAGGATCTAAAATAATTGTCTATTCTAATCATGCTGCATTGAAATATCTCTTGTCGAAAAAAGATGCTAAATCTCGTTTAATTCGTTGGATCTTGCTTTTACAAGAATTTGATTTAGAGATACGTGATAAAAAAAGGTTCTGAAAATGTTGTAGCTGATCATTTGTCTAGAATTGTTGTTGAAACTAATCATGATTCCACCACTATCATTAAGATGAACAACTCATGCATGTATCTTCTTTTCCTTCGTATGCTGATATTGTCAATTATTTGGTCACTGATGAAATTCCTTCTCATTGGTCTAAACAAGATAAATCTAAATTTTATGCTGAAGTGAAAAATTTCATGTGGGATGATCCTTATTTGTTTAAATATTGCCCTGATCAAATAATAAGAAGATGCATTCCAAACTGTGATCAACCAAAAATCATATCTTTTTGTCATGATCATGCATGTGGTGGACATTTTAGTGGTAAGAAAACTGCTTTGAAAATTTTACAATGTGGATTTTATTGGCCTACTATTTTTCATGACACTTATATGTATTGCAAATCTTGTGAACGTTGTCAAAAATTAGGAAGTGTAACTAGAAGAAACATGATGCCTTTAAATCCTATTCTTATTGTTGAAATATTTGATGTTTGGGGCATTGATTTTATGGGTCCATTTCCTAATTCTTTTGGTAATTTATACATTCTTGTTGGTGTTGATTATGTGTCTAAATGGGTAGAAGTTATTGCATGTCACACTAATGACCACAAAGTTGTGCTTAAGTTTTTGAAAGAAAATATTTTCTCACGATTTGGTTCACCACGCGCCATCATTAGTGATAATGGTACACACTTTTGTAATAGGCCTTTTGAACATTTAATGAAACAATATGGCATTACACATAAAGTCACTACACCTTATCACCCACAAACTAGTGGTCAAGTTGAAATATCAAATAGGGAGATTAAGCACATCTTAGAGAAAACTGTCAACCCCACTAGGAAAGATTGGTCCCTAAGACTCATTGATGCATTATGGGCATATCGTACTGCATATAAAACGCCCATTGGAATGTCTCCCTATAGACTTGTTTATGGGAAGGCATGCCACTTACCCGTTGAGTTAGAACATAGAGCCTATTGGGCTATCAAGCAACTTAACTTTTCCTTAGACAAAGCGGGTGAGAAAAGAAAGCTTCAATTGAATGAGTTAGAAGAGCTTAGGCATGATGCATATGACTATTCGAAAAAGTATAAGGACCGAATGAAATTTTACCATGACAAAAATATTTTGAGAAAAGATTTTTCTCCCGGTCAAAAAGTGCTTTTATACAATTCTCGTTTGCATCTCTTTCCGGGAAAGTTACGCTCTAGGTGGGTAGGTCCATACATTATCCGCACTGTTTTTCCACATGGAGCCATTGAAATTGAAAATCCTAATAATGGTAATGTATTCAAAGTTAATGGACAAAAATTGAAACCATTTTTAGAATTGAAAAATGTGGAAGTGGATCAAATCCTCCTTGAGGATCCAATTTACCATGATCCTTAATTGCTCTCATCAATTCTTGGTAATATGTGTTTTTCTTTATGTTTTAGATTAACTTTTTGTTTTGATTTTTGTTATCATTTTGTTGCTCTTGACATGCTCCAAGATGAGGTATGACCATTCTAAACTCTCAACTCTTTCACTTTCAATTTATATTTGTATTTTGATACATTGAGGACAATTCATAAATTAAGTTTGGGGTGGTGAGTTCCTATGGTTATTTCTTTCATGTGCTTAGAAATGGTAGAGTATTTTTCACTAAAAAAAAAAAAATTATTGTTTGGATGCTAAAGTAGTAATATTATATATTTTTATAAAAAAAAAATGTTTATTATTATTTTTCTAGTAAAAAAAAACAAAAAAAAATTATATATTAATTTTCTATATATATATTTATGCCTTAAAAAAAAAAAAACCCTTTGGTGATATCCCCTTTTTCCTATGATAATACCCTTGATTGAGTTTGATTTTAGTTTATACAAATATGAATCTCTTTTAAGCTTTATTTTTAATTCTTGGGTCAATTTTGCTAAAAAATCAAATTTTGAAAAAAAAATATTTATCTTGTTATGTGAAATAAATATTTTGTTACAATAATTTTTCCAAAATTCACATAATAATTTGATGAATAGATTTTAGATTTATAACTTAAATTATATTTTCAAAGCAAGATTGACTATTGAATTAATTACATGAGTTTAATTTTTATTCATATTTTATCTAAGCTATTTTCAATGTGCAATTTTTGAGGACATGTTTGATATCACCAAAATAAAAAAAAAATGTGTGCTTTTAATTTTTCTTTTGCTTGAGGACTAGCAAAATTTTAAGTTTGGGGTTGTGATAACTCTAGAAATTAGAGTTATTTTTCACATTTTTTTACTAAAAATTGGTTTAGTTCTTAAGTTTTTAATTCATTTAGTAAGTTTTTAATTATTTTTTGAATTTATTAGCTTTATTGTAGTTTTATATGTTTTTGTGTGTTTTTATAATTATTTTATTATAATATGTTATGTGGTATTTATTTTTAATTTTATTTTAGTTTCTAATTAATTTATGTATTTTTAGGTGTGTTTAGAAGAAAAAGATTGGAATTAAATTGAAGAAATATTGAAGAAATGGAGCTAAAAGTGTAATTTTTTTTTAAAAAAATCTCATTGGCCTTATGCAAGGCCCACTTGCGGTCAAAGTCAGCTTCCCATCACAGCCGTCCACGTCTTGATCCGAAGGTCCAGAAGCATGCGTGTAGCACACCCCAGACAGCGGCAAGTGGGCGCAGCAGAAGCCCCTTTCACTCCCAGCTGCGTGGTCCCCACCTCGTCAGCGCCCAACCAACCAGCGCACGCCACCTCACGCACGTCAGCTCCAGCCCACGAACCAGCGCTTGCCAAGTGTCCCTGCAGACAAAAAAAGAGAAAAAAAGTGGGCTGTTAGTTGTTTATCTACACCCGAAAATTACACATAAAAGCCAAAAATCCATATTTTCTCCCACATATTACACATAAATACTCTATTTACTCTTCCCAATTTATTTCACCTAAATAAACATTCCTATTTTATTTTTACCCTATCCTTTCACTACTTTTACATCCTTACAAAACATTTATTTTTTCCAATACTCTTACACATACTCTATTTATCCATTCTCTTCCCAACACTAATTAAATTAATCATTTTATTTATTTTATTTTGATTAATTTAATTCTCTAATTTTGCCTATAAATATGGTGTTGGAAGACCATTTCAAAACACATCTCTTCACCTCCTAAACACCTCTTGAATCCAAAACACTTCTCCATTCCACACTCTTCAT
The DNA here is from genome assembly GCF_029168945.1 of Cannabis sativa. NCBI lineage: Eukaryota > Viridiplantae > Streptophyta > Magnoliopsida > Rosales > Cannabaceae > Cannabis > Cannabis sativa. The sequence continues at coordinate 5,911,744 of NC_083601.1, read as the reverse complement.
TTTTACCATTTTCTTTCTACCATTTTTACACTTTGAAGAGCATGTCAAGTATGTTTATCTTTTGTAATTTTTATCTAGTTATGAGCTTCTAATCTTTTTTCAAGATTATTAAGATGACGATGAAGCAAAATGTAACTAGATAGTGTTTATGATTGTATGTTGATTTCCCATTTGTGCTATAAAGTTCATGGATTTTTCTATCAAAAATATGTCTTTTTTATCTTCAATATCATGTATTTTTGATTGTTAAAGCATATTTCTACTTAGTTCTTCATTATGCAAAAATATAATACTCTTTGATTAAATGTCTTTCATTAAATTGTTTACATCTAATTCTTAGAATATAAGTGTTATATTTTGCCTAAACATAGTTTCTTTGATTTTGTGTAGTTTCATTAAATTGTAACACATTTAATGCTTAGAAATTATACATTTTATAAGTGAAGAAAAATCCTACCTTTTTGAAAATAACTTGTACTTAAATGAAAAATATATTTTGGAAAATATAGTGAGATTTATTTCAACTATATATATGAACTTGGAAATCAATATACTTATAAATACTATTGAACTTGCATTTTGTGGATTCTAATATCTTAATAATCTTATTTTACACATCTTATTTGAAAATCATTTTCATACTCACTCATCTTTAATCTTAAGTATTTTAGTTACTTGTCTTTTATTTTATTTTGCAAAACTAAAATCCCATCAAATATTTGGAGCTAGGTTAGAATATTCTTATTTTGTTTGAAATAGTTTCTTTTGATGTTAGTCAACTCCCATGGGTTCGACCTTGCACTTACATGAACACTATATTCCGAAACGATTCGTGCACTTGCGAGTATAAATATTAAAACACTCACTTTTGAGGACAACATCTCCACAAATGCCTAAATGAGGGGAGTTAGTTTACACTATACTCTTTTTCTTTGATCAAGTTTTCAGCAAGATTTTTAATAAGACAGTTATTATGGACATCCAAGGGGGAGTGTTATAAATATTAATAATTATGTGGATGCCCAAATCTTTTATTTATTACCATTAATTGTAATCAATATTCCTCTTTTTCTTAGTTTCCCTTTTTCTTAGTTTCTTAATATCTCACTCTTGTATTTGTATAAATAAGGGTTCACCCCATTGGAATAAACAACTCAGAAATTCTCATTCACTTTCTCTTTCTCTCTTCATCTTCTTCTTCTTTCCTCTCATCTACTTTATATTATTTTATAACAATAAAATCCTATTTATCCAATTATTAAAACATTATCATAAGGTTATACTGTCAAAGCTTAACACATATAACTATGCATTTGTGAAAGTATGTATTATTCAACAATAAAATTAAACAATTCATCATGATTAAAAATTACAAGCCAGCAAAGCAAAACAATCCATGAGGATTTGGGTATAAAACAGCTTGTTCTCGTGTAATATAAACCAAACATATAAGCATTTGCCGACATTTACATATTTACATAATTAATTATATACACTTTTTTTTTATTGTAAATAATATCACATTATTCACACAACATGCTATAAAATATATAAAAAATAAAATAAGTTTAGGAGAGTTATATTTGTACCCTATAAAATTATGAGTACTCCTAATATATATATATTTTTTTTAAAAAAAAAAACTTAAATTAATTTTTATAATCACTCTTAATATTTTTAATTTTTTTTCACATTATTTTGTATCAAATTCAATAATTATTTTAATATTATTTACATATTTTTTAAAGTTATTAAGTTAAAGTTACATGCAAGTAGTCTTAGTTTTGTATGTTTAATTATTAATAAATTATGGTTATTAATTACTGTAAAAGTTTAAGTCATAGGTAATTTAATTAAATAAAAAATAATTTTAAAAAATAACAAGATATTCAATATAAATAAATAAACACTACAAAAAATAACTACTTTTAGTAATAATTTTTTAGTCACAACATATTTTTTTTTTAGACTAAATGTAACTTTTAGTCACACCAAAATGTTAATTATGACTAAAATATAGTATTTAGGTGGCGTTTGGTTGGGAGAAATGAAAATATAGGAATAGGAATGGGAATGAGAACAAGAATAGGAATGGAATAAAATTTAAAATGCATAAAAAAATTGATAAAAAAATCATTAAATTTTTTCTCTTGTTACATTGGAATGATATTTCATTCCTTTTTAAAATGAAATAGTCATTCCACCAAAATGGTAAAAAGATTAACATTCAATTGGAATGTCATTCCAATACTAAAATGCAACCAAATAAAGGAATGGAATAAAAATTGTTTCCTTTTTATTCTATGCCATTTCATTACCTCCAACCAAACGACACCTTAGTTATAAGTTGTCACTATAATTTAGTTTTAGTCACAACAAGTATTTGGACTAAAAATACATTTAGTCACAATAAATTATAATTTTTGTGACTAATACTTTTAGTCACAATATAAGAATCATGATTTATAATTAGTCACAATTTTTTTTTACTTTTAGTCACAAATTTTATTGTAACTAAAAGTAAAATTTTTTATAGTGAAAAAAAGTGATAGTCTTTTTTTTAATTACCTGATGGTCAATATCAATCGTTTAAGGCATTTAAGTACATGAAAACACAACAATAATTGATGATATAATATGTAATCATGGATACATACACATTGTTGTAAGCCCCAAAGGACGCCAAAGCTCACGCTCTCACCATGTCTTGTTGACACGGTGGTCATAGGTGTCGCATAGAGCAACCTCATTGACGATGTAGTAAACGCAAGCATCATTGGTACATATAACTACATATACATCACCTTATATTCTTCATTTTTTATTTCTTGAGTGGGTTTCAATAAGAGATTTTGAGAGATAAATAAAGAAAGAAAGATAGGTTCAGTTCTGATTTTCTATCTTTAAATTTTTACCAAAGCTACATAACAAGAATTGAATATGGATTTGTTTAAAAGAAGTTATCATCGCATGATGGAATGCGATTCTCTAACTTAAATTCTCTTTTATGGTTAAAATAACAGATTCACTTATTTCAAAAGATTAATTATTAATGTTAAACTTATAAAATTAGTTACATAATCACTTTTAATATATAAATATATATAATTATTTTTATTTTTTATTAATAAAATTTCATATAACTTTTTATTATATTTTTTTACTTAATATTTAAAATATATTTTATTTTTATTTTATAGGTATATTTTCTAAAAATATAGATAGGAAGAAAAACATTATGAAAAGTAGTATAAAGTAAAGATTAGATCTTTTTATATAAAATAAAAATTATTAAATGGGTGGTTTTATAATTTTTTGGGTGCAAATAAAATTCTCCATAAGTATTAGGGTAAATATCATTTTGAACTCTGTGTGTTACAAAAGTTACCAATTAGACTATCTATTTTGTTAAATAACAAAATAGACCCTGTATTTTTCAAAATGGTAAAAGTAGGACCCTAAACTTAATTTTTGACCTTTTTTTTTTTTAATATAACCAACTTGAAGACAATTCATAACACGAACAGATTCAGAAAATGTAAACAGTTTTGTCATAACAATTTTAGATCGGATTATTATTAAATTTTATTTTAACAAAAAACCAGTTCATGGTCCTATTTGTACTATTTTGAAAAAAACAAGGTCTATTTTGTCATTTAACAAAACAGAAAGTTCGATTGGTAACTTTTATAAAATACAAGGTACAAAATAGTATTTACCTTAAATATTGTAAGGGAAATTTTATTCGCACCTAAAAACTTATAAATGTACTTTATTTTAATAATTTTTATTTTACATAAAATATATATCTTTAATTATATAATTTTCTTTTTAATTTTTTCTTCCTAACTCATATTTTTTTAAAAATATTTTTATTAAATAAAAACAATTATATGAAATTTTATGAAAGAATTATTAAAAAAAAGTATACATGATTTAAAAAAGTTATAAAAATAAAATTAAAATTCACACAAAATAATGTAAGAATTTTTTAAAAAAAGATATTAAGAGAAATTTTTAGTAAATATTTTTAGAGAAATTTTTAAATTAATTATTAAGGTGTACTAGTACTCTCATTATAATATTAACCTCGCAAAACATACATATTCATAAAATTACAATATTAACCTCGGAAAACAGAGGAAGGGAAGGTGGGAAGAACTTTGAAGAGGTGGCAGTTGGCTCCAGCTCTAGATCCGAAGTCAAAAAAAAGCGGGGCTATTTTGGTCTTTTTAACCAATTTATATATATATATTTTTACACAGAGAGAGAGATTTGTGTTTAGAATTGGATTCGGACGCAAGAGTCGGAAGCGGAGAGAGTCCATTTCGTTTCCGGCGCCACCCATCGAAATCAATTCTCTTCTTCTCATTTTCTTTCTCAAAGGACGGATTTTGAGACCATTAGAGATGCAGAGGTCTCGAGATCAGCGTTCAAGATCTACTAAACCCACCACCATTCATGCCTACGCCCACTCCGGTGATCTTAGTGGATTTCAGAAGCTTCTTCGGGAGAATCCTTCGCTTCTCAACGAGAGAAATGCTGTTGTAAGATCTCATTCTCTTATATCCATCTCCTGTTTGTATGGATGTTTTATGTTTCAGCAATACGTTTTGTGAATGTGTCTCGTTTAACACGTGGTCACCTTCTCGGGTTGTTTCTAAAGATTGTTCTAAGTTCGATGATTTTTTTTGTTTTGGGTAATTATTTTTTTATATATTATATATAATTATTCTGATGATTCGGTGTTTGATAAAAATCTAGTTATTTTAGGAATTGGGTTTTGTATGTTCTACGAATTGGCATTATTAGGTTTGGTTTCTTAACTTAATAAGAGATTTTGTTGGGTTGGAATGCTGAATGAGATTTAAAAAAGCATCTTTTAACGTTTGGATGAATGTGACATGACATGGTGCTGGATCCATAGACATCTACTCTGTACACAAAATATGGCCACTGTTATATACAAACACATATATTGTATGGTGAAACATGCATTTAATGCAAGTATTTATTTGTTAATGTGCTGGTCTTTACCATCTGTGCTGCAAATCAGATGAATGCCAGAACCAGTTACTGTGCTTGTATGTGAATGCTCTGACGAGTTGTTTATTGGGACTTATATTCTACTTTTAAATGCAGATGGCACAAACTCCCCTACATGTTGCTGCTGGTAACAATAGGACCGACATAGTTAAGTTTCTTCTTGAGTTAACAGGGCCACATGAAGTTGAATTGGAAGCCAAGAATATGGTTCGTGAATTTCTTTTAATTATTATGTATTTTTCCATTTATCTGTCACTGGCTTGTCCGGATTGAGTGTTATCTTAGTTTTTGTGAGTTTGATTTCTAGCTAGGAGAGATCTCTTTCTATTGGTCTTATGTTTACTAGTATTTGTTTTTTGAGCTTTGCAGTATGGAGAAACTCCTCTGCACATGGCTGCAAAGAATGGGTGCAATGATGCTGCTCGAATGCTTCTCGCTCATGGTGCTTTTATTGAGGCCAAAGCAAATGTGTTTTTCCTTTTCGCCAGACTATTCAATTGTGATGAATCAAATATTTATGTGCCAGTTTAGCTCATGAATTTCTATTTCCATCCATGCAGAATGGCATGACTCCATTACACCTTGCAGTCTGGTACTCTCTACTCTATGAAGATTGCTCTACTGTCAAAACATTGCTCGAGTCTAATGCTGATTGTAGTGCTGAGGACAATGTACAGTGCGTTGCATATATAATTGATATTCCACTTTGGTAGGTCATGCTATGTAAATGATAATAGTCTGTAATTTTTGTAATTTCAGGAGGGAATAACTCCTATAAATCATCTCTCCAAAGGGTCTGCTAATAATAAATTGAGGGAATTATTATACTCGTACCTTGAAGAGCAAAGAAAGAGAAAAGCTATTGAAGCATGCAGTGAAACTAAGGTTAAGATGGATGAGCTAGAAAATGAACTGTCAAATATAGTTGGCTTGAATGATCTCAAAACACAATTACGAAAATGGGCAAAAGGAATGCTTTTGGATGAGAGGCGTAGGGCCCTCGGTCTGAAAGTTGGCACCCGAAGGCCTCCTCATATGGCCTTTCTGGGTAACCCTGGAACAGGTATGTAGATTTTTTTTTTCCTGTTGTCATTGTGCATTTTATATAGCCACCTTTCTACTATCTAGAACATGAATCACTCTAAATCTCAACTATTACATTATGGTGGAAGGGTTTAGAAATACCAAAATTGTACACTCTTTTGTATTCCAATCGGATCGTGTGAACAAAATTCTTCACTTTATGTCTTTTATCATGCTTGGTTAGCTAGAAAACTGAGATTAACATTACTAATCCTACAGGTAAGACCATGGTAGCTCGCATTCTTGGAAGATTACTCCATATGGTAGGAATTCTACCCACTGACAAAGTAACAGAAGTACAGCGAACAGATTTAGTAGGGGAATTTGTAGGTCATACTGGACCGAAGACTAGAAAGAGGGTAAAGTGTTATTTCTTCATTTTCTTAATTTAGTTTTTGTTTCTCTAGGGATAGAACTTGACCATGAGAATCTTATCTTGGACACTTCACAGATAAAAGATGCAGAGGGAGGTATTCTATTTGTGGACGAGGCTTACCGTCTAATACCCATGCAGAAGGCGGATGATAAGGACTACGGGTTAGAGGCATTAGAGGAAATCATGTCTGTCATGGACAGTGGAAAGATAGTGGTCATATTTGCTGGGTATAGTGAACCGATGAAACGTGTAATTGCTTCAAACGAAGGTTTCTGCAGACGGGTGACCAAGTTTTTCCAATTTAATGACTTCACTTCAGATGAATTGGCCACTATTCTTCAAATTAAGATGAATAATCAAACAGAGGATAGCATATTATATGGTTTTAAGTTGCACTCTTTCTGCAGTGTAGAAGCTATATCAGAATTGATACAGAGAGAAACAACAGTGAAGCAGCGTCAGGGGATGAATGGAGGGATAATAGATCCGATGCTTGTAAATGCGAGAGAGAACTTAGATCTCAGGCTCAACTTTGACTGCATAGACACCGAAGAACTACGAACAATTACCTTAGAGGATTTAGAAGCCGGAATCCAGCTTTTGACACAATGAAATGGATATTTCATCATAAGTTCAGTCTTGGGGAAAAATATTAATTCTTTTGGCAGCCAAGCCAATTAGAGAGAATGATTCATATTATATTGAATAGTTCAGGGTATTCTTGAAATTGGCCTCTCCTCATCAGAATCAGTCTTTACTGCTGGAGATTCTGAGGCTGGGATGCTGCAGCTGTGGGGATTGATTAATATATATATATACATAGTTTTCTTTTGTCTTTATTATCATATCGTTGTCATTGGTTAATGATTATTTCTCACCCCATTAGATGCTTCGTCATTGGTTAAAGTATATTCTTTTCATTATTTCAACTGCATGCTTTTTTAGCATCAATAAAGGCGTTTTTATATGTAAAATAATTGTGTCGAACTTTTGGGTCTTAGAACTGAATAATATTACGTGGTTTAACTCGCTTACCTAACTTTGGACTTTGGACTTTGGACTTGGAGTGTGCTTTTCGGCTTTGGTCTTATATGCACTTGGCTAAATTTGGATTTCAGACATTGTTCATCCACACATATTTTACTTTTTAGGGTTTATGCTATTTTGAACTCAAATTTCGTTTCCTATATATATATTTTCGTTTAAAGGGTTTAGCATATTCCTTTACGAGAAAACTATATCAAAAGCATATTCATTTACATAACAAAAAAGTACAAACGCTAAAGTATATTTCTTCCTATGTAGATTATTGTAAGGTTGTTTCCCAAATCCGCCTATTTTATTCAGGCCTTAGGAAGGGCTCCTTCCATTGTTGTATCCTCTGCCATGTGGAATTGGTTATAGGATTCTAAGATTCATGAGCGTCACAAGTACATTTAGTGGAGTATCTTTTCGAATGCTCTTCCCATGGCGGTTATTGGAAAATGTATGCATATTGAGGATATTTCTTGTTCTATTTGCAGTAACCACGAAGAATCAATGAAACATCTTTTCCTCCGCTGTAATCTTGCTTGTCACTTTTGGAGATCTTCCCCATGAGGTATATTTCCAACACTGGAATCCAGGGCTCGTATGTGGGATTAGATGAAGTTCTTATGGAGCCTGAAAGACCAAGGAGTAAATGTACACAAAATGTTTTTTATACTTCTATTGTAGTTGATACAATTTGTTAAGCCTGTAATGATAAGGTCCACAATAATAATCTATTTATCATTACACATTACATTGATATGATTTCTTACTGTTATGCAGATTATAGTGCTTCTATTCTCCCCTGAGATTTTGTGAATCCTATGCCTGGGTGGACTCTACCTCCTAGGGATTGGATCAAAGTGATCTGTGATGTCAAAGTGGGTCACTAGGACCTATGTGCTACGACTGTGGCTAGAGACCATTTGGGTACGCTCTCATGGGTGGCAATCAAGCGGTTTCAATTTTCTGACCCTCTTAGAGGTGAAGCAGCATCTTGTTTTATGGCGTTGGAAATAACTCTCAATTAAGGAAATTTTTTTGTAATTGTGGAAAGTGACTCAAAAACTATGATCAAAGTTCTTAATGGAATCATTTCTAGATGGAAGAGTGAGAACTACTGTACTTATTGTTGTAGGATTTTTAATTTGCTTTTAGGTTGTATTTTTCTAGTATTATGAGAACTAGTAATTTTCTTGCTCATAATATAACTAAGTGGATGTATGGTTATAATTATTTTAGTTTGCCCGAACTATTTAGCATACTACAAAATATTTTATGTAATGACCGCTAGGTCTAATTTTACATTTTGAATCTATAAGTACTTTCTTTCAAGATATATATATATATATATATATATATATATATATATTCCTATGTAGGTTTTGCACTCAAAGATGAACAATCTATTTCATGTGCATATATAAAAAAACATGTGATATTTTTTTAGCAATATTTTTAATAATGTGATTTATTTAGAATTTTTTTAAATTTACAGAATATTATAAATAATTATAATGTGCACTAATATTATTATAGTGCCAAAAAATATTATTATATGTGTATTTTCTTTTATAAGTTTCAATCACACATAATATTTATTTAATTATCAAAATTCTATCATAAAATCATGAGTTTTTTTTTTTTTTTTCTTTTTGTTGAAAAAATAGCCTCATTCAAACCTTCATAGTAAATTCAATGGGAAAAATCCCAAAAGGGAAAAGACTCAAAGAGTGCCAGGAATAACATTGGTCTATTATTGTAAACCTGAATAAGGTTAGTAATACAATAAGGGCACATGCAACCGAACTAAATGACCATATAAAGTAAGAGCAAACTTATCAAGATAATGAACAAATAAAAATGGAATTGAAGTTTGGTTATTTGTGTAACTATGTAGCAAGTTTATATTATTTAAATTTATTTCATACATATATATGTGAGATATAAGTATAAATATGTGTTATTTTTAATATATATATTATCTAAAAATTTACACATTTTATTATGTACTTACACGTGATTTAATCCAACTAACTCTTTAATCTGGTAGAGAAATTCCAAGTAAAAGTATACATGATAGGTCCATATAAAAGGTGACAGCCATAAGTCGCACGTCTCATAAAGCATTTGGCAGAATCATCTACTTGCCGACCAGAGAAGATGGGAGCAATACCTTGTAAGGGTGATTTTACAAGCAAATCCCATAAAGTAAACAAGTCTCGTAGAAGGTCTAGCCGCGTAGTGAATATGCCGGCCAAAAGAAGTGCTGCCAGGGATACCGGATAAAGCTATACAAGCCTTAATTTCCACGTCAGCAAGCTTCATAAATATCTCAAATTGAATCCTACAAACTTGAATCCAACAAATTTTTTCGAGAATAAATGAGCTTCAATAGATCGCACCTTAGAATATAAGATATTTATTCTATGTTTGCTCCTTTTACGGAGCTAAATGTAATAATTTTCTCAGTGAACGAATTCACAAGGGGAAGGACGAAGATCTAGACCTAAAATTGTACTCACACATCTAAGAGCACTTTACTAAAAGATATTCTCTGTAAATACTTTGAGAGCCGTAATTAGAATTTACTTTGTCTTCTTTAGTGATTTGCCCAAGCATTATCTCATAAGAAATCGAACCTTTATAAATTATGTGTTCTTTTTATTTAATTATTATTTTTTTTATCTTTTTATTGTCATTAACCCGCGATTATTTAACTTAGTTATTTTTACAGCCAATAATATATATATATATTTATATATATATAAATATGTGAGATATGATATGGATTTACACTAATAAATATTCAACATTCTAAAAAAAAATAGTATTAAAACAATTAAATGCTGAAATACACCCATAAATCTTTTTTTTTTCCTTAACAAATACACCCATAAATCTTATTTGTGAATTTCTCTACGTCAACATTTCTTACAAATCCATTAATTTTTTTTGTCCACACTCGGAAAAAAAAAAAAGAGAAAAAACTTCAAGAGGCAACTTAGCGTCCAAGCGATACAGTCGTGTACATAATATATACACACAAGATATTTTGTTTTTACAAAAAAAATTGGCGAGAAATAAAAGAAAATATAAAAAAAATTAAATAAAAAGTGTGGAGGGGATAACTGAAATAACCAGAAGCAAGGAAGAGAAGGTCTGGCGTTGAATTTCCCAATTTGGTTGGAGTTTGGGTGCAATTCAATAATGGTCTCCGCCTCACTATCATTACTCCACTCCACTGCTTTCTCCGATTCATCATCATCTTCTTCTTCCATACCCACCAGAAGAACTGGGTCCAACCCCAACCCTTCCCTCAGATATTCCAACATTCTTAAATTAGCTCCCTTGAAGGTGAAGGCTGTTGCTTCCTCCTCTGCTTCATCACCATCGCCACTCGAGGATGGCTCTGCTGACCAGTTCTCGCAGAGTAGTTCAATTGCTGATTTTATGAGATTCAAACGGGGTGCTGTTGATGTCAGTAATGGCGAATTGCAGACTGCCGTTGTTTCTTACAGGAAGAAGTTTCCTTGGTCAATTTTGCAGCCTTTTCTTCAGGTTTTAGCTCCACTGTTAAGATTTTTCAATTGGGGTTCTTGTGTTCCTTCATGGGTTTTTCTTCTTCAATTAATTGGTTTTGCTTTGTCAATTTTGTAGGTTGATTTGGTTTCCACCATTCACATCGCGGACAAAGAGTATGTCTTTGTATCTTCTTTTTGTTTTTCCTATGTAACTTTGTGAATATCAAATTAAGGAGTAGAGACTTATGAATGGGTTTCAATTCAAACATATTGTACTGAAAACTGCTCAAAGCCAATTTTAAATAAGCTTTATTTCAAGCTTTGGTAGCGAAATACTTGCTATAAAAAGGAAAAAAAAAAAACTTATTCAATTGGCTTGTGGATACTACATACTAGAATGCTAACGATGTTAGACTAATATATGAATATGAGGCACAAGAAGATTAAGAGGTTAATGAAGGTCTCAGTCTTTAAAGTGATTAAGATGATTGTTGTAATTTATCACTATGGGATCAATTAGGTTTGCCTTTTTTTGTTTTGTTAATTTATTCCAAATACTGTGTCAGGTACTTTAAGACCCTTCAGGAGGAACTTGAGTCCTATGATTGTGTCCTTTATGAGATGGTAGCCAGCAGGGAGAGTTTAGAGAATAGAAGGAATTCAGCTGTAACAAAGAAGCTGAGAAGTTCCCGGTCTAGAGGATTTAACATTCTAGGATGCATTCAGCGACAAATGGCTCGAATTCTGACACTTGATTTCCAATTAGATTGTTTAGATTATGAGGCTGAAAATTGGTACCATGCTGATCTCGACTTTGAAACCTTCAAGTTACTTCAGGTTAGTTTCTAAACCAACCATGATAGGAGCATTAATATTATTTGTATAAATGCTGTCTGATGTTTGGAATATGAGATTTACTGGCTACAGAAATGGTTCCCCTATCATTCCCTCCTGTTCATGTGTTTTTTCACAAAGTTCTATGGATGAAATTTCTCTCTTTCCTTGCAGCGTTAAAAATTCTTGTACAGTATGTAAAACTTATGGGCATTGTTCTATCTGATGCTTATCTTTCAGATGGAAAAAGGTGAAAGCTTTTTCTCCTTTGCAAGAGATATGACTCTTAAATCCACAAAAGCTATGATTCAGTCTGCTTCAGTTCGAGAAGACCTTGGTCCTTGGAGATCAAAGCTTCTATGGGCGTCAAGGGTGCTTCCTATGCCACTAGTTGGCCTACTCATCATTGGGGGTGTCTGTGCAGACGGTGAAAGTCAGTCATCAGAGTTTCCAGAGCTTGAAGCCTTGTCTAGGCTAGATTTTGGTGCTGCAATGAAAGTCTTCCTAGCAAAAAGATTAACTTCTGAGTAAGTGACCATAAAGTTCTTTTTCTCCCCTCTACAAGCTTGAGGGTTTTACTGCAATTCTTTTTAGTGTGCTAGAGGTAACGTAGTGATCTTTCATCTAAAATTCATATTCACTGGTTGGATTGACATTGCAATTTAATTCTCATACTTATCACTTTTGGTTTATGTAAATACTTTTAAACTAAGTTCATATATCAGAAAGCCTTGAATAAACACAATAGAGTGATAATTAATTGCCAATTGCTTCTAAAAAAGAAAAGAAAAAGATTGCCAAAGAGTGCAATTAATTTTGGCTGGAAAAGAAATAGTGGGGAGCTAACCACTGGCTTTAAGCTTTTCTACGGAGCTGATGTAGAGTACTATCTGTTGAAGATTTACACAGGTGACAGCTGATGTAGAAGAGAGTTCGGTCATAATTGGTGAAAGAAACAGAGCAGCAATTGAGGCGCTTAACAAGTCGCTTGATGAGGGCAACAACAGGATTGCAATACTCTATGGAGGTGGCCACATGCCAGACTTGGGACGGCGTCTAAGAGAGGATTTTGATCTTGTTCCGTCTCGTGTGCGGTGGATAACGGCTTGGTCAATAAGGAACAAAGACTTGAAGAGCAATTCCATTCCATTTCTGAAGAAAATGGCTGAAATTTCAGGTTGGCCATTGAACCGCTATCAGACTTTGGCATTGCTTATATTTTCTTCAGTTCTAGCATTGGATCTCTGGTTCTGGGAGCTCTTTTTCGGTACGACAGTGAATTGGATTTCCCAATTTGCTTCAGATTTCATGTACTATGTTGATAATGCACAACTATTATGATAGTTCCATGTTGCTGCAAAATTCTTAAAATTGTTATGTAGTATGAAACAACTGTTTGTATATACTTTTGTAAATACTTTAAACATCTCCATTATAATTTGTTAATTATTTGGTCGAACCAAACTTGTTATGATTTCTTCTAAAAAAAAAAATTAAGAACTAAAACTCATTCCTTTCTGGGCAATAGTATTTGATAGAAGTTGTCATTATTGATATCTATTTGTTAAAAGATGTCAGGTTCAATTGAATAATCACTTTGCTTGTATTTTTTCAAAATGTGCAGGAAATTTTTTATTTTTATCTCAGTATAGGGAATTTTTACCAGCAATTTTTTATAATTAGATAAATATTAAGTTTGGTGATTTATATATAAAAAAATAATCTCTAATGTTAAATATAATATATCTTTTAAATTTAGATTTGGAAGATGTTTTTTTTTTTTTTGAGAGAGAGGGAGCCCGCTAAAAAGAAAGAAAATCCACTAGATTGCAGGGGTCATCGCCTATCCAAATTGCAACTTCGTCTAACCCTGAAGCCCATCTCGCCAAATTATCAGCCAAAGAATTTGCATTGTGATTGATGTGAGATATTCGAGCTGCTAGGAATAAAGACAAAGTTACCTTAATTTGCAGAATGAGATCTCCGAAAACCGAAAAATCTTCCTTGTGATGGTAGAGGGCATCAGTTATGGCTTTGCAGCCCGTTTCTATGACCTGAACTAGGAAATGCTCATCAATGCACCAGCGCAGCAGAGAAAGGAGAGACTTTTCTTCTAAGGTGGCAATAGGACCGCCTCCCAAGTAAGGCTGGGCGAGAGCTGCGACTACCAAACCTTCGCTGTTTCTGATTACTCCACCGAAACCCGCTTTTCCACCATACTTAGGAATTGCTGCGTCTACATTGAGTTTGAGAACACCGGGGGCAGGAGGAACCCAAATTGGGGGAGCGGGAGCAAGACTGGGGCGGCCAAGAAGATTTGAAGCTGACGAAGAAGTGTTGAAATCTGCCAAGAAACTCTGAGCCAGACTGAAAATTGCATGGGCCTGATCACAAGATTGACCTTTGAGAGCTTTGTTCCTGTTAAATCAAATAAACCAAGCACAACACAGAAAAAGTTCTACATCTTTTTTGGGTAAAGATGAGTGAATCACGTGAGCTAAATCATGAAACAAAATCTCTGAAGAGCAGGAAAAAATATAAGGGTAAAATTGCGTACTTTTCCAGACTCTTCGGACACTCTGACAGTAGAACAGCATGTGACACCGACTCCTACATGGCTTCCACAACGGTTACAACCCGGGGATTGGATTATTTTCCTAAAGGCTAGATTTTGGGCAGTGGGGAGGGTTAAGTTTGTGGCTCGGAAAGCAAAGTGTTTCACCTTGGCAGGGATATAAAGATGCCAAAGGGTTTTCCACCAAGGCGAGGGGGAAGAGGAAGAGGGGATATCGGGTGGGGTAGTAGTAGAAAAACTGAGGTGATAACCTGATCTGGCTGTGTAGACCCCAGAGTTTGAGGGTTCCCAAATCAGATCATCCTGGGTTGGGGTAAGAGGGAGGGGAATGGAAAGGATGGTCTGAGCCACGTGGGCCGGGTAGCAAGACTGAATCTTAGCTATGTCCTAAGACATAGTGGATGTTATAAAGGAGGCGACCTTGTCAGGGACAGGGGATAAGGGAGTAACTTGACGGAAACCAGGGATCCAATGATCAGAAGAAGTGGATGTGTTCTGTCCATTGCCAATTTTTGAGATGAGGCCTTTGCTAAGCAACTCTTTCCCCCAGAAAATGCTGCGCCAAACGAAAGAAGAAGAATGCCCTGTGGAGCTACTAAGGAAGGAAGACTGAGGGTAATAACAGGCGGATAAAATTCTGGAAACCGTTGAGTTTGGTTGCTTTAAGATGCGCCAGGCTTGCTTTGCAAGCATGGCCTGATTAAAATGGACCAGAGAACGAAAACCAAGTCCGCCATCCTTTTTGGACTTGCAGAGCTTTTTCCAGCTTTGCCAGTGGGTTTTGGGGCTATTGTTGTCATTAATTCCCCACTAGAAGTTTGCCATGGTAGATTCAAGCGAGCGGCAAGTGGCCACCGGAATGCGGAAGCAAGCCATGCTATAGGTAGGAATGGCTTGAATGACCGATTTAAGGAGAATCTCTTTGCCCCCTTTTGAGAAGACTTTGTTTCGCCAGTTATGAAGGTGGCCCTAGACTTTGTCATGAAGGTAATGAAACAATTGTTTTTTCGTTCGGCCAATGTGTTGAGGGAGACCGAGATATTTCTCAAAAGAGGGACGAACAGGGATCCTCATGAAGTCAGAGATCAGAGTTTGGTCCCTCAACTCCACATTAGGAGAAAAGTACAACGAGGATTTTTGGAAGTTTAATTTTTGTCCAGTGGCCCTTTCGTACACATCGAGAACCTCTTTTATGACGTTACAAGAATTAATAGACGCTTGACAGAAGAGAAAACTATCATCCGCAAAAAGCAAGTGAGAGATAGCAGGGGCCCGCCTGGCAACTTTTATACCCGGAAGGGACTTGTTTCTTTCTTTCTGGCGGAGGAGAGAGGAGAAGCCTTCCGCACAAAGGAGAAAGAGGTATGGTGAGAGAGGATCACCCTGCCGGATACCTCTCGACGGGGTAACACTGCCAGAAACTCTACCGTTTAGATTGAATTGAATTGTGGTCGTGGAGATGCAGGAAAACACCAGATGGACAAACCGGGGTGGGAAGTGGAATTTCCGAAGAATAGCAACAATGAAAGTCCATTCTACTCTGTCGAAAGCTTTGGCCATATCGAGCTTGACTGCCATCCATCCTTTTTTGCCCCTCGTCTTAAGTTTGATGGAGTGCGCTACTTCCTGGGCAATGATTATGTTGTCCGAGATGAGTCTATCAGTAAGGAAAGCACTTTGATTGGGAGAGATCAAATTATTGAGAACGAGTTTAAGCCGATTTGCAATAGCCTTAGAGATAACTTTGTAGATGATATTGCAAAGGCTGATGGGCCAGAATTCAGAGAGGGAAGTAGGTTGTTTGACTTTGGGAATAAGAGTGATGAGGGTGGTATTTAGAGGAGCGATGTCCCCATTTTCATTGAAAAAACTGGCAGCTGCTTTGAGAACATCATTTCAGACAGAGGTCCAGTTTGCTTTGTAGAAATTAGAGTTAAAACCATCAGGACCAGGAGCTTTATCCAAGGGGAGTTGGAAAAAAGCTTTTTCAATTTCGTCCAAGGAAAACTCCTCGGCAAGGAGGGCTTTATCCAGCTCTGAGAGAGAGCACGTGATTCCGTCCAAGGCTTTATTCACATCCTCCTCCGAAGGGTTAGTGGATGTGAAAAGATGGTTAAAATGGGATTCTATTTCACGGGTAATGCCCTCCTCGTCGGTGACAATACCCCCGTTGGCCAAGTGAAGCTTTTGGATTTTGTTTATTTTCTTTCTGTGGGAGGCGTAGCGGTGAAAGAATTTTGTGTTCTTATCTCCCTGGGCCAGCCATTGGGTCCTCGCTCGCTGTTTCCAATAAGTTTCTTCTTTGTACAGGAGAGAGTCAAGCCTGGATTGGAGCTCTTTAATTCTCCGGATAATATTATCATCCCAAACAGAATTAGAACGGGCAATCTCCAGGTCCTTTTCGAGCTTGCTAATGTGCTTTTTAAAATTAAAATCCTTTTCATGGTTCCAATTATTGAGGTTTTTAGCACAAGAAGCTTGGGTAGCAACGAAATTAAGGATGGGCTCATGCTGGGTCGGGTGGCTAGTCCAGGACTGGACGAAAACATGATTCCAATTTGGGTCCTTAAGCCAAACATTCTCGAAGTGAAAACGTTTACTATTATTATTGGGACGAGTGCCCGGAGGATTGGAAGTGACAAGCTCAAGGGCTCGGTGATCAGAACCGAAAAAAGCCAAATGAGTAAGAGCGGCGTTAGGGAAGTTATCGGTCCAAGAGTTATTAGCAATACCCCAGTCTAATCGTTCTTGAATGTTTTTTGGGGATGCTACATTATTGTTCCACGTGAGCAAGGGGCCAAACGGGTCAAGCGGGGAGAGGTTAAAAGAGTCGAGGAACTGTCTAAAATCAGAGGAGGGGCCCCTGTCGGGATTTCCCCCTTGTTTATCAGAGGAGGGGCCACGGATCCCGAGGATTACTCCTACCAATCCGATTCAGAATATTCCAAGTGTGAGGCTTAAGAGAGTCAACCGGAGAGCCATAAAAACACGTAAGGTGGAAAAACACATCCGTACACGAAACATAACAATCAAAGTGATTAATAGATTGAGAAAGTAAAGTGATAGTTACATCATTGGTCCAAAATAAAAGCAAGCCCCCGCTTCTACCTATCCTAGGTATTTCCAAACCCGAGTCAAAATGGAACTTGCGCTTAAGATTGTCAACAACATTTTTAGCTAGGCTAGATTCCATAATAAATAAAACAGCAGGATTACAAAAAGAAACTAAACGGGAGAGATTACGGAATGCACGATCACTCCCAATTCCACGTGCATTCCAGCTGACAAGCTTCATGGCGGCTGGCAGGCCTGCTCAGTGGCAAGGCCTGCGCTTCCGGATGAAATTTCAGTGGCCTGTGGGTTGTCAGAGCGGGAACGCTTGATTTGATGACGAAGCTCTCCATTGACCATTTCAGTTTGCCTTTTGAACTTGTCCTTTGAATCGGGCTTGTTTCTTTTCCTCGAGGCCTTTGAACCCGAAGGGGTGGCAGTTCCCGGTTGGTAGGTGAGGTTCATGGCTTCAAGTCTCTTGCTAGTGTCGAGAAGTGGGATGTTCTCGGGCAAAGGAACATGGCAATATTTTGAACTATTGGAGTTGGAGCCGCTTGAATGTTGGGAGGTGATGGCTTGGTTCGGCGTGGAAGTTGGTGAGGCTTTTTGGACACTAGTATTGCTCATTGTGGCATTAAGGAGGGCGGTATATGTCGGTGTAATGGTCTCAGGTGGGAGGTTATGGGGTGGATTGGGAGTAGGTGTGTTGGTTGTTGGGCCGGGTTGGTTCCATTGAGGGTAGTTTTGTGGGAGGGTTGATGGGTCGGACTTGAAAAGCCCCACTTGTTGTGTTTGGCCCTGCGGAGGGCAAATTTCTTGGGAGCCATAGGTGGGGAAAGGTGGCATGTTCTCCGGGGGCGCAACACCAACCGCACTAGCTGGGTTAGTAGTCATGAAAGAAGCAACCAGAGGGTTGGCGAAATTAATCTGTTCAGGGCATAACAAAGCATTAGTGGAAACCTTAACTTTACCGGAAATAGTTTTGATGTCATACCTGAGCTCCGGGGGGAAAGGAGCTTCATCGCAAGCTTTCATGTAATCCATGCAACCTTTATTGTAACTATGCCCCATTCGGCCACAGAAGAAACAAATGTCGGGGAGGTTCTCGTATTTCAGTTCAAGCCAAACAACCTTATTGATACCCGAGAAATGGACCGGTATTCCACGAGGGAGGGGTTGTGCCACATCAAACATGACCCTAAGCCTAAAATAGGGTCCCCATGTCTCACGAAGAGATGGCTTGTAGAGCTCCAACATGTGGCCGAAAGAGGAAGAGACAAGGGCCGCCAACTCTTCGGAGCATTTAAGAAAAGGAGTGTATAACACTTGAACCTAGAGGGGAATTTTGAGCAAACTATCTCCATTGAGGACATCGAGGGAATTTGGAATATCCATAAGAATGGCTTGGTTGAGATAAGTCCAAGGTTGTTGCAACAAAACCCGACGCCTATCTCCATCGCAACCAAACTCAACAAGGAAAAGGCCATGAGGGTGCTCGGTGATAACCACAGGGCTCCGAGAGATATGATTCCAATTCTTTGTCATTTTTTCTATGAAATTCTTTCGGTTGAAAGACTTGACAGTGTGGACTTTAACAACAAAGAAGAGGGGAACATGTTGTGTCTCTGTTTCAGGAGTGTTTGTGGGAGTGTGGTCGGGGAGAGTTTGAATGGTACACTCAGTTTCTGTGAGGTTGAGAGCAACAGAGAGTGAATTGGTTAGATCATCCATGGAGTAGACAGAGAAAGTGCAATAACAAGCAAAGAGCAGAAAGAAACAAATCTGAGTTTGCAGTGTAAGGAGAGACCGAATGAGGGTAAGATAGCAAAGGTGTTTTGTTGAGGTAGTGGAAGGGAGATGGTTAAAGGAGTAATTGACCGAGGGGTTGCATGGGTAAATAAAAGAACTGGATAAAAGAGGACTGACAAGTGTATAACACTTACACAAGACAATACCAGGACAAACTACGGCCGAGAATATGAAACCAAGACAATACCAGGACAAACTTCCAGGATTAACACAGGTTATAGAAAGTAGACTGACAAGTATATAGCACTTACACAAGAGACGAGTATTACGGGTAGAGAAAAACACACTTAAACAAACAGAATAAGATTGGAAAATAATATGTGGGGACACTAAGACAGAACACAGTGAAGACAATCGGTAGGGACTCCAGAAATGGAAGGTTAAACAGAAAGGAATGAGAGCTGGAGAGAGGTATAATCGACTGATAACATACAAGATCCAGAAGTTGGAGATAGTCTGAATAAAGGGGAAGGTATTTATAGCTACATCGCACAAAGAGAAGCTTCTCCTAAACATAACTTTAAATAGATAAACACTCACAGCTCTGGGACAAAACAAAGCAGTAACAATCACTTCTATAGCATTTAATAAGGAGAAGAGATGCTGCACAGAGGATTTGAAATTTGCAATAGACAGAACACATTTGCAGACCAGAATAAATGAGGTATTCGAACTGAAAATAGCAAAAGGAATTAAATCCTTTCTGTCGACAGATTTGAGAGGGTTCCCATTACCCCAAATCCCTTTGAAGGTACAATTTTCAGGTTGAAATTTAATAGGCAAACCAAAAGTATATCTAAATTGTTCAATAAAAAACCATTTTCTCTGAAACGATTTGACAGTGAATAGGGATAATTGTAAGGGGAAATCAATACCTGTAAGAGTCTCATTTAACTCTGTACGGCTCGACGGATTTGGGAGGAGGCCGGAGTAAATGATGATGCGACTGGAGTGGTTGGGTATCTGCTGAGGAAGACGGCTCGCATGGCTTGGATGGGTCGAGCTGTGTTGTGTCTCAGTAGATGAAGAATCGGAGCCACCATGATCGGGCGATCTGGAGCTGGGCATGGGTTTCACCGTGTGGAAACGTGCAGAGAGCTGGTGTGAACATGCTGGGAAGGAAGAAGAACCCCTGTTCATACTGTGAGAGTCGAGAGAAAAGAGTCTGGAAGACTAGTTCAACATGGATTTGGAAGATGTGAAGTTTGATTTTTTTTTTTGTCAAATAGAGAAAGAATATAAAGTCTACAGAACATTTTATTTGTATCGCAATTTCTCAGAAACAAATATATTTATATAGAGAGAGTTTCTTAGGTAACTATAATGATATTACTGTTGCCAAGAGATTTTTTTCTTCTTTGGAATAAAAGTAATCTTTAATCTTTATTAAATAGACTAATCGCTCAAAAAAGACAAAAAAATAACAATTTAGAGGGAGCCGAGACCTCAAAAAAACAATTAGCCTAAACTCGAGAATATCTAGTAAAAAAATATGCAGCCAATTTTACTGAGTTTGTAATAGTGGAGAATAACTCGAGACTAGTAATCAATGCTCTCAATGGGAAGGAGTCCCATTGGGCTCTTGAGAACTATGTCTCTTTTTGTATTAAGTCTTCTCCCTCTTTTATTAGTTGTAATTTTATTAATGTTAGTAGGTCCTGTAATTTTATTGCCCACTACGTAGCTAAGTTGGCCTTTTTACCTACCATTTGAACGGCTTTATTTCGGTTTTCTCCTTACCGGAGAACTTATTTTGTAATGACCGGATGTCTAACTATTTCGTTTTTATGATATTACGCTTTTATTTAAAAAAAAGAGTAACAAATTCCAAATCAACAGTACCTAATGGCCCAAGAAAAGCCTTACTAAACAACTACACAAAAAACAGAGTACAACTTTAAAATATTATGCATTAACTAAACAGCCACCAAACTATCGGACTCCACTACATCATAAGAAAAAAAAATTAAAATTCTTTATCCAACTCAAAGCTTCCTTAATTTCGAGCGTTTTAATTAACACTGGATCAGCCATATCCAACTGACATCACCCACAGAACTATAGCTAAACCACCTTTCATCTTCAATAATGGCAGCATCAACATTGATGCCTCTAATCGGTTTAGTCCACAACAACTCATTCCGAGCTGACCACACCGCCCACACAACACAAGTCCTTTAACTGATCCAGGCAGCAGGCACTTAAGCAACTCCTCCATCCAACCCCAAACTGAGACAAACTCTCGCCCCACACGTCCCAAATCACCAGTCACCCAAAAATACTCACAAGAAAGCAAACAATGATGCTCATACTCAATAAAAAGACCACAAAAAGGACAAAAAGGCTCTACACCACCCTCTTTGATCTCAATTATTAACCACATACGAGTTGGGATTATTTTTTTTATATGACCATTTACAATATAATTTTGGTATGTATCCTATACGTTTTTTAAAAAAATTATGAATAATTTAGTGAAAAATAAAGTTTAAAATAATCAGTTACACATCAAACAAGTATGTGTTAGAATATATTTAGGTTTTTTTTTTTTTTTTCAATTTTAAGCAAAAAAATAATAATAATATTACAAAAATACTTCCAGCTAGCGAAATAAACAAATATACATCTCAAATAAAAAAAAAATTACACAAATACCACTTACAAACACCTTCAACCCAGGATCCATGCTTTCTGGGCAACTATCGCGCAATCACGCAACAACCCAATGCAACTGCCAAAAATTCAACCAGAATGAGAACCACCATTACTTTCGGCAACTTCACCTGAGAAGACGACCAGAATTAATCAAAACAGGGACTTTTTCGAATTCATAAAAAAAAAGTGTAGAAATACTACTACGAAACTAAAATTCAACCGAAAAATCTAGTTTAATTTGCATAAAACTAATGATCTGACTTCAATTTTCAAATCCACGAAAGGAATATCTCAAAAAGTTGATCTGGAGTTCTCAAACAATCCAACTCAAGTATAATCCAAAAAAAATCACATAAATACTATAGTAAAATATTTATCCTGGTGTATTTTTCGTTGTTTTCTAAATTTCTAATGGTAAATTAGTTCATGTTAAATTATAAAGAGACATGTAGATAGAGTTACGTATGTGGAAACACTGTTCTAATTTTTAATGTTTCACAACAGTTGCATAAATATTTTACGAACAATTCTTTCGTCTGATTGAAACCTCCGTCTGATGCAACCTTCGGCGAACCACCCAACAACCACCCAGAAACTTTCGTCTGATGCAACCTTCGACCACCCACCCAACAACCACCCTGCAACCATCGTCTAATTAAAACCATCGTTTGATGCAACCACCGTGCAACCACGCAGCAACCACCCTGCAACCTTGTGTAAGTGATAGTATAAATGATAGTGTACGTGGTATTTTAGTAATTAAAATCATATAAAAGGTAGGGCTGAGCATCTGTCGGTTTGGTTAGTTTTTTTCTATATAAAAATCCAAAATTCGATTTTCAGTCTGGATTGGTGCAATCCGAAAACCGACCGACCAATCCAGAATCTATCTTAAAATCGACCGTTTTGAACCTCAGTTTGGTCGGTTTAAACCGCCCAAACCAAACTTTTTTTTTAAAAAAAAATAAAATATGATCCAATTTATTCTATAAACACATTATTTTATATTTTACAACTACAAACATACAAATTAATTGTTCAAAAACTAATTATCTTATTCTTTTAACTTTAATATTAATAAAAAAATAACATATTATTTTTATATATTATTAATAACTGTAACACATACAAAAAAAGGTTTAATAAATTAATATATATATGCATAACAGTCGGTTTTGGTTTTTTCGGTCGGTTTATTACCCAAAATAAAAAAACCGACCGTTCAATGGCAGTTTTGACCGTAAGTGGTTATTTCAGTTTTCGGTTTCGGTTCCAACGGTGTTCGGTAGGTCGGTTTGAACGATTTTCTCAGTTTTCTGACTTTTATGCTCACTCCTAATAAAAGGTATAAATGTTGTCCACACCTTATAGAGGTATTTTTGTAAATAAAGTGTCAATTTATATTTTTTAAATAATAATTCTATATATTTACTATACATTCTCTTATTTCTGTATATATCTTTATTTTGTATTGGTCAATATTTATTACATATTTTTAGCAATTAGTTAGCTAATTTATAGCACAACATTACTCTTGTATATCGTATTTATAACCATGATTGATAATGAGAAAATACACGAAATTGATTTCCTTCATGGTATCAGAGCAAAAAGTTTTACAAGCCTTATTACATTCAATAAATTTATTACTACGAAGAGAATTGATAATATTATCACTAGGATGACTTAAACGATTGTGCCATATATCATGAGACATAGTAGTAAAACCTGAATGTGTGGGTGTTGTGGCTTGAGAATTTGAGAAGAGAGG
The DNA here is from genome assembly GCF_029168945.1 of Cannabis sativa. NCBI lineage: Eukaryota > Viridiplantae > Streptophyta > Magnoliopsida > Rosales > Cannabaceae > Cannabis > Cannabis sativa. Next base: position 5,887,991 of record NC_083601.1, on the reverse strand, counting down.
ATATAAGTCCCCAACACTGTCACATTTCATTAGTCTGGTCCCCGTCTGTAAATAATTGATTGAAAAACCAAAATGGTCAAAAGAAATAGAAACCATTTTGTCAGTGGTAAATTTACGAACAAAGATCAGATTTTTAATGAGTTTGGGAGCATGTAACACACTTTGAAGAACGAAAGGAGGATAAGGTTGGGATAAATTAGTGCTACCGTGACCAACAACTGGAATTAAATGACCACTACCAACAACAATGTTATGATTTTTATTGCTTGAATTGAAATAAGACGAGAGAATACCTACATCTGCCGTCATGTGAGATGTGGCACCGTGCCATTGCGTGTTCTGGATTCACGTGCGAAACAATGAAAAACATAGACAACCAAAAATACGTAAATCCAAGTAAGAAGGGTCACTTTGATAAAGGATTTGTATGGGTGAAAAATAATCTAAGACCTTTGAAGGAAGAATATTTAGAAGATATGTCGCCATAGATAGAGCATGATGCCAAAAGGATGGTGGCATTGAAGCATGAGCTAGAATGGTCCGAATGATATTATTGATAGATCTTATGTGTCTTTCAGCTTTACCAATTCGGGACGATGTGTGTGGACAAGAAGACGAAAGACTAATCCATGACGATCAAAAAATTATTCAAGAGTGCCATTAATATATTCCTTGCCATTGTCACATTGAAAAGACTTTAAATTATGTTCAAATTGAGTTTTGACTAAAGCATGAAAAGATATAAATAATTGTTTTACCTGTGATTTCTTGGCAACAAGAAAAGTCTAAAGAAATTTGCTATAGTCATCAAGAGAAAAGAACATAATAACAGTGCCCAGAAGAGCTAGCAACTGGAGAAGTCCGAATTCTAAGTATTCTACCAATGTCACACAACCACCACTAAGAACATTTCTCCTATTCCCAAAAATTCTATTAGTGTGCTCCGTGACCCAAATTAGAATAATGTAATGTTAGATGAATTTACTGCTTTAATTGATAATAAGACTTGGGTATTAGTGCCTCGACCACCAAATATGAATGTTATTCGTTCTATGCGGATTTTGCGCCATAAATATAATTCTGATGGTTCTTTTGAGCATTAGAAGGCTCGTCTTGTAGGTGATGGAAAAACACAAGAGCAAGGAGTTGATTGTGATGAGACGTTTAGCCCTGGGGTTAAACTTGCTACCATAATAGCTGTTCTCAGTATTTTTGTCTCTAAATCTTGGCCTATCCATCAAATGGATGTCAAGAATGATTTTTTCCATGGTCATCTTAATGAAACCATTTATATGCATCAACCCATGGGTTTTCGAGACAAAAATCATCCAAATCATGTTTGCCTCTTAAAGAAATCTTTATATGGTTTGAAACAGGCTCCTCGCGCTTGGTGTCAAAGGTTTGCTAATTTTGTTGCTACCATTGGGTTCTCTCACAGTAAGTCCGATCATTCTTTATTTGTTTACAAAAATGATTCTGACACTGCTTATATTCTGTTATATGTGGATGACATTATACTTACGACTTCAACTGATTGTATTCGCAAGTATTTTATGACTCTATTGGGTTCTGAGTTTGCTATGAAGGGACTTGGCCATATAAGTAAAAGAGGGTTTGTATGAGTTGAACAAGCACGGACTACTTGGACAGGTAAATCTTGAATAATTAGATTTCTGTGAATATTGTGTTCTTGGTAAGTTTTGCAGGGCCAAGTTTGGAACTAGCAAAAAGAACACCAAGGGGACACTTGACTACATTCACAGTGATTTATTGGGACCCTTAAGGACATCATCACACTCAGGAGGCAGGTGTTTTCTATCAATAGTTGATGATTTTTCAAGAAAACTATGGGTGTTTATTTTGAAAAGTAAGCATGAGGTGCTTGAAAAATTTAAACATTGGAAAATAATGCTTGAAAATCAATCTGGAAAGAAAGTAAAAAGGCTTAGAACAGACAATGATGAAGAAATAGCTAGGCACAAGTCAGCGAGAAAGACTCCTCAATAAAGTGGACTTGTTGAAAGGTTTAACAGTACCATATTAGAGAGGGTGAGGTGCATGTTATTGAGTTCTGATTTACTAGAAGTGTTATGGGCAGAAGTTGTTACAATTGCAGCCTATTTGATAAACAAATGCCCATCAACAACACTAAATTTCAAAATACTAGATGAGGTGTGGTTAGGACTGTTAGCAAATTATGAACACTTGAAGGTGTTTGGATGTGTGTGCTATGAACATATCAGGCATAACAAGACAAGCTTGACGCAAGGGTTTTGAAATGTATTTTCTTGGAATATCTAGAAGGAATCAAAGGTTATAGACTATGGTGTTTGGAGCCAGGAATGAGAAAGTGCATAATTAGCAAGGATGTCACCTTCAAAGAAGCTGTTATGGGATTTATTGACAAGCCTGCTATAAACAAAACTAGATCTGATAAAAATGAAATTGAAGCATAGGGAGCTGAGCTTGAGGTGGAGCCTTTTGCTAGAATGGAGATTGAAACACCTAAAAATCATGAGTGATGATTCATAAGACAATTTTGAACAAGATGATCTGAAACACAGCTAGGGATAGAATAAGGAGAGAGGTAAAACCACCTGCCATGTATGTGCATGCTAATTTGATTGCATTTGCATTTCATGTTGCTAATCAGATTGTGCAGTAAGAGCCTACTAGCTACGAACAAGCAATGAGAAGGACAGAAGGAAATGGAATGGAGCTATGTCTAAAGAGATGCACTCCTTGAAGAAGAATCACACCTCAGACTTGATACTAATGCCTAAAGATGCAAAGATAATAGGCTGTAAATGGGTGTACAAATGGAAGGAATGTATTCTTGGTGTATAAGAGGCAAGGTATAAAGCAAGGTCGGTTGCTCAAGGATTTTCTCAAACTGAAAGGGTTGACTACAATGAGGTATTTTCTCTTGTTGTTGAGCACAAATCAATTAGAATTCTGTTGACACTAGTTGCTTGTCAAAATCTAGAATTAGGGAAACTAGATGTCAAGACTGTCTTTTTGTATGGAAACTTGGATGAAAGAAAATTAATGAAACAACCTGAAGGATTTGAACAGGTTGAAAAGGAACACACGGTGTGCCAGGAAGTCCCTATATGGTTTGAAGCAATCTCCTAGGCAATGGAATAGGAGATTTGATGAGTATGTGACTAAGATAGGTTTGAAAAGAAGCAAGTTTGATCCTTGAATATATTTCAGAGAAATGAATTGAGATAGATTGAATATGTTTCTATATGTAGATGACGTTTTGATAGCAAGTAAGAGTATGCAAGAGATTAAACACTTGAAACTCCAACTTAAAAGGAGTTTGAAATGAAGGATATGTGCCTTGCAAGGAGAAATTTAGGCATGGACATCAAAAGAGAAAGAAGAAAAAGGTTTCTGTACTTGAACCAGAAAAGTTCCATCCAAAAATTTCTAGACACTTTTGAAATGGGTAACTCAAAGGTAGTAACCGCTCAGCTTGCACAACAGTTCAAATTGAGTGCAACTCATATGCCTAAAGAAGAAACAAAGAAGGCAGAGATGTCAAAGATTCCATATACTAGTGCAGTTGGATCAATTATGTATGTCATGGTCCACACTAGACCTGACATAGCACATGCTCTAAGCATGGTAAGTAGGTTCATGGGATACCCTTGAAAAGAACATTGAGAAGCCCTGAAATAGATTTTGAGGTACTTGAACGTGATCAATGGATATGTGCATTCTAATTATGCAGGGTGCATTGATACTAGGAAGTCTTTAACAAGATATGTTTTCAACATGTTTGGTACTACAATCAGTTGGAAAGCAAACCTTCAAAAAGTAGTGACTTTGTCTACAACTTAGGCTGAATATATGGCCTTGACAAAAGCTATCAAAAAGGCACTATGGTTGACTGGTTTGATGGAAGAATTGAGGCTTAAACAAAATGTTATCACTGTGCGTTGTGATAATCAGAGTGTAATTCAACTAACCAAGAATTGTGTGCACCATGAACGTACTAAATACTAGAATAAAGTTACGTGCAATGCACGTATACTTAGTTTTATGTTAGGTGCTCTATAATTTAATTGAGAAAGATTCAATAAATAATCATATAATTTAAAATGGTTTAAAAACTAATTTTAATTAGTGTGTGGGGTTATTTAAAAATCAATAGTGAAAAGTCAAATTTAAAATTTGCAGAAAGATAAGAGGAGAATGGAGATTAGCTTGAAATATATTTGAAAAATAATAATGCTACACACTTACTATGGACACTTAACTCGAGCCGGTAATAATAAAATTATAAAGAATAGGGGTAGCAATATAACTGGACATATGAAAGAAAGAATATAAAAAACAAGAAATATGATAGCTTCCAAATAATATTATAACAAAGCAATGCTCTCCAAATTTATCTTAATATCATTCTTCTCTTGAAGCCTCTCATCAATCTCATAGCACTCCATGATAGATTCAACAAAATATATGTGTTTATGTATATTTGGATTCAACAAAAACAAAATATATGTGTTTATGTATATTTGTTTTGAGCAAATCAGTAAACATATATTTTCAACAAATTACCCCAATAAACTCAAGATCCACATATATATAGCTAAGTATTCAAATACAATTGTAAAATCTAAACTTAAAACAAAATCAAATGGACAATTCATGCTCAACTAAAGCTATATATATACTGTTATGATTACATCAACCCAAATATTTTTACGTGCTATAACCGAATTATAAAAATTAAAAAGTATAATTGGAGATATATGGACTAATATCATCCAAATAAACAAATAAATTAGTTACACATAGAATTATAAATGATACTTTTTTTAGAGTGTGTTTGAAGCTTATGTGAAATTTTTCGGATCTCTTCACTACTATTTTTTATCTCTATTTTTTTTTGTATAAATATATATGTATATAGAAAATTTATATTAAAAAAATAAAAAATATACGTACATATATTTTATTGTTGTTAATTAAATTCAAATTAGTATAGTAATAGAGAAAATTTAGGAATTAGATTTTTATTATGAACTTTTATTTATTTAAAATAATTAACTTTTATAAAAAAAAAATAGAAAAAATGAGAGATATACATACAAGATTAGGTATATATATTTTGTTGGTTTTAATTAAATTTAAAATAGGATAGTAAATTTATGGTTTAAATAATATCACATGAGAACAATATATAATATTGTATATATATAAATAATATCAGTTCAAATATTAAATATCAGTTTAAATGGGATTTGTTTTATTATTTTATTATATATAAATAATATTTTATTAAATATAAATAAAAAATCACATCCATGAATTTCTCATAAACTAAGAATTTAGTTATATAGACACACTTTATATAGAATAGAAATAAAAAATATACGTACATATATTTTATTGTTGTTAATTAAATTCAAATTAGTATAGTAATAGAGAAAATTTAGAAATTAGATTTTTATTATGAACTTTTATTTATTTAAAATAATTAACTTTTATAAAAAAAAATAGAAAAAATGAGAGATATACATACAAGATTAGGTATATATATTTTGTTGGTTTTAATTAAATTTAAAATAGGATAGTAAATTTATGGTTTAAATAATATCACATGAGAACAATATATAATATTGTATATATATAAATAATATCATTTCAAATATTAAATATCAGTTTAAATGGGATTTGTTTTATTATTTTATTATATATAAATAATATTTTATTAAATATAAATAAAAAATCACATCCATGAATTTCTCATAAACTAAGAATTTAGTTATATAGACACACTTTATATAGAATAGATATAGACATAAAAGCTTCATTTCATAAGGGAAATTATGGAGAAGGAAGCTGTGAAAATTGCCAAGGTTCCAACAGAGGACAATCCTTCAGACATGATTACTAAAGCAGTGTCAAACAGTAAATTTGAGCATTGCCTAAAGCTGATTGGAATTGGAGTCATTCGAGCCCTAAAGGGCTGAGGAATAGCAGCACTGCTTGAAGTAATTACAAGCAATAGCAACTTGAAGCTAGGGTGGGGATTTGCTAAGATGGTTACAAGTTACTAGTCATTGTTTTCAACTGACAGTTAGTTGTTAGTGACAACTGCACAAATGTAGCTCGACAGGGAGAGTTAGTTAATTCTGTTAGGATATCTAATGCCTATAAATACTAGTAAGGCTTGTAATTATCTATTGTTCTTGATGAAGAACTGTGTAACTCTATAACACACTTGGTGTTTAATAAAAATATTAATGGTTGCTGCTCCAACTGAGAAGTAAAGCATTGTACTGAGCTTGAACTTGTTAATCCACTTAGTGTTTAAAAAAGATATTTCTTAGTGTTTGTGTTTTAGGTGAACTTGACATCTAGTGCCTTGATTGATCACAACAGATGTAACTTGTAGCTATGAAAAATGTGAATAATGAGGCACAATATAATATAATGTTTCACTTATTATTATTTTTTAGAGAAAAAGAATTTGATAAGAAGAAGAAGAGGTCATATCAAGTAATAGAGAAACAAAACGATAAAAGGTCTCCCAAACCCAAAGTTGCAAAGGGGGCATCTTGACTTGAGCTGTCCAAGCACAAAACAACAATGAAATGGGTTTTATATTGCATTATATAAGCTCACCAATCAGATCACATCCAAATCCCAATAGTTTTTTTTTTCTTTTTGGGTCTCAAAATCCCAATAGTTGTGAGTTTATTGATAAGACCTGTATTCTTTTCTTTTCTATTCTAGTATTCAGTCTTTATTTGGTGGTAGGAAATGGAATATTTCCTTCTCAAGCTGTGTTCACATTATGTTTTTATGTTTTTACAACTCTCATATCCAATAACTATTACTCACGTAATGGTCCTATGCGGATCTTATTGTTTCTTCATAAATTAGAAGAATATGCTTGTTTTGTATACTTATAAAGTCTTTAAAAATTAGTTATTATTGTCAACAGTTTTCTACTCATATCTTTTTAAAATAAATTTTATTCATAATCTTTGATTATAGATGATAACAAAATTTATAATTTACAATAAATTTGGTTACAACTCACTATGTATAATCAATAACTTAGCTATAATCTTAACTACGAAAGGATTCATTTGTTACTAATTTTTTTTGTAATCACAAATTCTCTGATTTTAATCTTAATATTTTATTGTGTATTAAATACCCAGTGATTCCATAAGATAAGTATCTAAAGGTCAGCTGGTAGATGCTGATTCAAGAAAGAAAGTACTCAATTTTAATTTGAAATCTCTTTGTTATGCTGAGTCAAAGATAGGAAGCTCCGCTATTACCATATAGGCATATCGTTCTTTAGGAAAGGGATTACCGGATCTCATTGACATTAATGATTTGGCACTTTTGGTTACATAAACTACCTAAATACGATGCAGGTTCTTGTGAATAAAAATTGGATCGACAAGCAATCATCATAATTTGTTTATGTTGCACATGTCGTACCTGTTTTTGATTACTAGTTTTAATATCAGCTACAACTGCATGTAAGTGGTCCACTTATGATAGTGTCCATATAACCTTTTAACAAGTGCCACCTGCATACCACCATGAAGAGACTTACATTTAGGAGCGTGTGGTGGAAGCGTGCTCATTCCACCACCTTTGGAGAAAAGTGCCATTGTAAAAGAGTTAATAAAAAAAGGAAAAAAATAAACACCCAATGGCATTCTCTACTTCTCTTCTGGAGAAATGTAGAATACTTTGTCCCATTATTTCACCTGCTCTTTTGTCATTGGTACACTGCAAGCTTACCTCTTTCCCTAATAAGAAGGTATCACATTACATTATTAAATGGAAATATTGTTTCATGCTTCAAAATAGATATAAATAACCACACAATCCTCTTAAGATTACCATTAAGATCAAAATAAATACATTATTACCTTAAATATTTTCTCAGTATGAAACCATATTTATAGGCATGTGGATATGGGGAGGAAGAGTGCTTATAACAATTTTGCTTCCTTTTATTTAGGAAGAAAAAAGAAAATTGTAGTTTAATGACAAGTTGAACAAGGAAAAGAAGTATTTTTATAAATCTGATTGCTGTATTAAATTAGCAAGGTGGTTCGAATGTGCATTTAAAAATATTTCAGAACATGGTTAACAAAATCACAAGTAAGAAGATTTTTGAGTATTTCAAAACTTGGTTAACAAGCTCATAAGCAAGAAGATTTTTACTACCCATGATAATGGTCAAACTAGGAAAACTTAAGCAATAGAGTCATTTTTTACATTTCGTAAAGTGAAGAAATGTAATAATTATCATTTTTGAAACATATTATATAGTGCAGAAACATTTGAGAAAAGTTGATAGATATCACCACCTGTGAGGTCAGATTGTTCTTGACACACGTCAATAAAAGCTTTTGCCACTTTTCCTTTGCCTACAGCCGAAACCGATTATGTCATTCCCCTATTCTCTGGATCCTAACAAGGAAGACAATCCTTATCATCCTTTTCCTCCTGAATCAGAATCTCTTTTATCACCATCATCTGCAAAAGTCCTTCACCAAAAAGATGGTACTAGAGAAAAAGGAATAAGCAAAACAACAAGCCTGGAAGACATTGAAGATGAAGGGTCTTCTTCTTCATTTTCTCACAGGAAAATTGCACCAATCAATAGATACGCTCTTGCTGGTGCCATTTTGGCTTCCACCAACTCTGTTCTACTAGGCTATGGTCAGTTTTCTAGATTAAAAAACAGAAATTTATAGAATTTCATCCCAGAATGTCAATTTTTGATCTTGCTTTTGTATATAATTACAGATATTGGGGTAATGAGTGGAGCTGTGCTTTTCATCAAAGAAGACATGAAAATCACATCGACTCAAGTTGAAATTTTGGTTGGTTCTCTAAATGTATGTTCCTTAATCGGCTCCCTAGCTTCAGGCAAGACCTCAGATTGGATAGGGAGGCGTTACACCATAATCCTCGCCGCCGCCACATTCCTAATCGGCGCCATCCTAATGGGTCTCGCCCCATCATATTCAATTCTCCTCGTCGGAAGATTAATCGCCGGAATAGGCGTCGGCTACTCCCTAATGATTGCCCCGGTCTACGTCGCTGAGCTTTCCCCAACTCTGACCCGCGGATTCCTCACCTCCCTCCCTGAGGTCTTCATCAATATCGGAATTTTACTCGGCTACATCTCCAATTACGCTCTGTCGGGCCTACCAGAAACTTTAAATTGGCGACTCATGCTAGGACTTGCGGCGGTTCCAGCGGTGGTGGTCGCGATCGGGGTTTTGGCGATGCCAGAATCGCCTCGGTGGCTGGTAATGCGAGGAAGGAGAGACGAGGCGAGGAAGGTCCTAATCAAAACCTCAGAGACGAAAGAGGAAGCCGAACTGAGATTGAAGGAGATCGTCGAAGCGGCGTCGTTTTCCCTCGGCGGTGCTTCTTCAAGCAGTGCATGGCAAGGAGAAGGAGTTTGGAAGGAGATGATTTTCAGACCTTCGAGACAGCTTCGACGGATCCTAATTGCTGCCATTGGAGTCAATTTCTTCATGCAAGCTTCAGGAAACGACGCCGTTGTGTATTACAGCCCCGAGGTTTTCAGAGACGCTGGCATCGCGAACAGAAGACAGCAAGTAGGAGTGACCGTCATAATGGGCCTTGCCAAGACCTCATTCGTTTTAATTTCAGCCTTTTACTTGGACAAGTTTGGTCGACGACCGCTTTTGTTATTGGGCTCAATTGGGATAGCCTTGTCATTAGCTGGGTTGGGCCTGGGTTCTAAGTATCTCCAGTATTCAGATGAGAAGCCCATTTGGGCTATAGTTCTTTGCGTTGTAGCTGTTTGCTCAGCGGTTTCGTTCTTTTCTATTGGGCTTGGGCCCATAACATGGGTGTACTCGTCGGAGATCTTTCCAATGAAGTTTCGAGCCCAAGGTTCTAGCTTGGCAATTTCTGTGAACAGATTGGTAAGTGGGGTTGTGTCCATGACATTTTTAAGCATCTCTAGGGAGATATCGTTTGGGGGAACATTTTTTGCTTTGTCTGCAATAATGGTAGTTGGTACCGTTTTCTTTTACTTCTTTTTACCTGAAACCAAAGGTAAGAGCTTAGAAGAGATTGGGACCCTATTCGAGGATCGAGTGGAAAATGACCAATACAAGCTTCTTCTTTCTTGATCTAATTTGTTGTTGAGAAATGTAAAGAGTCCCGCAGCAAGTTTTGTATAATAATGGAAATGTCAAGAGTGACACTCCAATTTCTTGTAATATTTACAATTTATTAACTTTGGTCTAGTTGTGGTAGATGGAGGAATCAATCAGTGTGGGATATGATTAGTTTTCATTCCTTCTTTTTTTTATATCAGTTTTTTATGTTATAACTTTTCTGACAAAAGCCACTTGTACAATGTAACATGCTTATTTTGTAGTTGACTAACTACTACTCTTAAATGCCACACTCAAAGTTAAATTAATATGCAATAGTAGTATTTGTCTGTTGGTGAACGTTTTCTTCATTCTTTAATTGTGCAATGCCACGTCTTAGTAGTTCATGCAAAATTTGGCTATAAGTTATGGCAACAGCAGATACCTCATTTACTTCCGTAGCCGCTACCTAATCCCACCTCATTTTTTTCTATCATGCAATTCAACATCAACCCAAAATTTTAAAAGAATTGGCTATAGCTTTTTACCAAAAAGAAGAACATGGCTACTGCAATTGATCCCCAGTTAAATGAAAATACCATTGAGGATGGTAATAGCAACAAAGCAGGGATGAACAAGTACACTCTTCTTTGCGGACTTTTGGCCTCCACAAGCTCAATCTTGTTGGGTTATGGTTAGTTCATATGATATTTGTTTCCCTTTTACTTATCCTTATTCTACTGACACTAAACACTTCATCTCAATTATGTGCATTTTGTAGATATAGGAGTGATGAGTGGGGCAGTGCTTTTCATCAAAGAGAATTTAAAAATAACATCAACCCAAGTGGAAATTTTAGTAGGAACCCTAAATGTATTCTCTCTAATAGGATCACTTGCCTCTGGTAAGACTTCAGATTACATAGGCAGGCGTTACACCATAGTCTTAGCTGCAACAACATTTTTAATTGGTGCCCTTATCATGGGCCTAGCACCCTCATTCCCATTCCTACTCGCCGGTCGCGTAGTCGCCGGCATCGGCGTCGGCTACGCCCTCATGATCGCTCCCATCTACACAGCCGAGCTATCTCCAGCCATGTCCCGGGGTTTCCTCACCTCCTTACCCGAAGTCTTCATCACTTTCGGTATCTTAATAGGTTACATATTCAACTACGCCTTGTCAGGCTTGCCTGCACACATAAATTGGAGACTAATGCTGGGTCTCGCGGCAGTTCCGGCGATCGGAATCGGTATAGGGGTCATGGTTATGCCTGAGTCTCCACGTTGGCTCGCCATGAAAGGCAGATTGAGTGAGGCAAAGCAGGTTCTTGGTAAGATATCATCCACTGAAACTGAAGCTGAGTTAAGATATGAGGAAATTGTCAAGGCAGCAGGCCCGGCCCGTGAGGGTTGGGATGGTGGGCCGTGGGTTTGGAAGGAGCTTTTATTAAGCCCATCAAGGCCCATACGTCGGATGGTTGTGGCTGCTATTGGGCTTAACTTTTTTATGCAAGCATCTGGAAACGACGCCGTTATATACTACTGTCCTGAAGTGTTTAAAGCAGCTGGCATACACAAGAAAACGCATCTTTTCGGCGTGAATGTTATCATGGGGCTTGCAAAGACTTCTTTCGTGTTGTTCTCAGCTTTGTATTTGGACAAATTTGGAAGAAGACCTCTTTTGTTGTTGGGATCCGCTGGGATGGCCATTTCACTTGCTGGACTTGGTTTGGGCTCTAAGTTTATGGAGAGTTCCAGTAGCAGGCCCACTTGGGCTCTGGTATTGTGCATCGTAGCAGTGTGTGCTGATGTTTCGTTCTTTTCAATTGGGCTCGGCCCAGTAACATGGGTTTACTCGTCTGAGATTTTCCCAATGAGGCTTCGGGCCCAAGGTACGAGCCTGGCCATATCGGTGAACCGGTTGGTGAGTGGGGCAGTGTCAATGACATTTTTGACAATTTCTAAGGAAATAACATTTGGGGGAATGTTTTTTGTGCTTGGGGGAGTAATGGTGGTGGCTACTTTGTTCTTTTTCTTGTTTTTGCCTGAGACAAAAGGCAAGACCTTGGAAGAGATGGAAACTATTTTTGAAGATAGAACTATGAGTAAATGTAATAATTATAGGTCAATGGAAATGAGGCCAATGTAATATTCAATTATTTTGTGTAATGATAAATTAAAAGAATAAAAGGGCAGAATAGTCAGCATAACTAATTTTTTACTAGTGTTTTCAGCTAGATTAGAATCTCTTCTAAAAAAGAAAGAAAAGAATGTCTTCAAAATAAAAGTTCCATGTAGAATATTAAAATCTTCATTTGTTGGCCGACATAATTGGAATAGCCAATAAACGAATAGAATATTGTTAATTAAAAGCTCGAGACACTAAATTAAACCAATTTTCTGTGATGTTTGTAACCATATAATATATATTATATTAATTGTTATGCCATTCTTTTTATTAATAGCTAGCTTGCTCTTGGTAACCATTTGGTAAGCTTTCTTAACTGTACCAAATAATAATTTCAAGATAAAGATTAGCCAAAATGATGGTCTTCTCATTCTTTCATTCCAAATAATATAGTTTCTTCAAAATCTCTGATTGTTCTCAAATCGTTTAATTACAATTACAAATATATAGCACGCTAATATTTACCTTAATAAAATGTCAATATGAATAAGACATGTAAATATTTACCTTAATTATTAGCCATATAAGGGATAGAGGTTTAAATGATGGGTATTGAATTATGAACAGTTACTTATTCTTGTAATTATTTTTCATTATTGTTTTGTTTTTTGAATGGCATATGTTTGTCATGTTATATGAAAATTAAACATAAGAGATGGAGAAAGATATCACATTCTTAAAAATGTAGAAAAATCCAAAATATTGGTTCATAAAACGTACTCCACTTTTTCTCTTTATATCATACATTCTTTCTTTTTCATGATTTGACCTCTCATATGTTCCATTATTTTTAATTTCACTCATTGCCAAATATAACATTAGTATATGTCTCACCGTTTTAAGCTCTATTATGCAGAGAAAGAAACAACTCAGAGTAATTATACTAATTTTATGTTTTAATTTACAAAAGGATATATGAGCAAAGAGCAATGTGTTATTAACAAAACAGTAATTGTTTTAACAAAATATATAACAGTGAAAAATAAAAAACAAAAAATTTACTAGTCGTACACGTAAATAATACTATACTTGTTAAAAAGGCTCAAATTCAATAATGTGTTGAGACAGAGACTTTAGCTATATTTGGTCACATAATGGATATAAATAACAAAAATATATAAGGAATAGAAGACAAGCAAGCAAGAAAAACCACACACAGAACTACGTCTTTTCAGGCAGTATAGTGTTAAGACCATACCACATTGCAGGCTTTTTGTATTGTGATATAACTGATAAGAGTATAATATTATTAGGAAGAACAGCAAGGTAGGGCAGCCATTTTTTAAAAAGGTGAAACCAAATCAACCCAATTTTAAAAAAACACACACACATGCATTCATACATGTATATATATATTTATATATGAAATGCATGTATATATTGTTCCGGAAAAGTAATGTGCAGGGGTCAGGAGTGGTACACAGGTGGGGAAAGAGTAACCAAATAAGCTAAGGTAAGACTAAACATAAAACATAAACTGACATATTGGGCCATTGGGGTCGAGAATTCTCACCACCACATGGACAAAATTTCTATAGTTATACGTATAATGATATAAGTAATATCAATATTTAATCTAATTATTCAAACATTAATTACTCAAATTAATGTGTATATATGTATATGTACTGCCCCTAAATTAATATATATATATATATATTTTTCTGAGATAGGGTAAAAAAGAAAAAAAAATGAATTATTGTTTAAACGGCGACAAGAGATATAAAACAAAATGAATTAACTAATTATAATTGATTGATTGAATAATTGGAGCCAAATATAGATTTGATCGATCACGGGTCCTGAATTCTTATCATGGTTTTGTAACATTGAGGGGTACATCTCCACTACTTTTTGATATGGTAAACGACGAGTACATTAATTCACTTTCTTTTTTGGTAAACGACCAGTACATAATCACTTAGTATATATATATGGATAAATATATAGTGAAATTTGAAAGCATTTACCAGATGTAGGCATGTAAATATGTTGTGGGCATCTATTTCTTTGCTTGAAAAGACCAGATTATAATTACCATATATTACTCAAAAGCAGGGATATTTTGTTTTAATTTATTTTTGGAAAACAAATTCAAAATATTGAATTTATTATAAGAGTGTATTCAAATTCAAACGTAGAAAAGCATGCACGAATTCCACGTCAATAAAAATGAAATGCTTTATATATATTTGGTGTTGATATTAATTATTAATTTAATCATTGATGAGATACGATGATGATGAGCAAATTTCAAATTAAGATGCATTTATATATAGAAAAAATGTTTGACGAGTAAGTTGCAAACTCTTGCCTCATATGTTTTTTGTACATTGCATTTGTCTTATTAGTACTCTAATCTTATTCTTTTATTAAAGTAGATTTACTACTTTTTGAATTGATAAATTATTTGAAGGCTAGTGCCGAGTTACCATATGCTCACAGTCATTGTAAAGGACAACCCCACATGGATACTCAAAAGTGAAAAATATATATATAAACTAGACCATATTGCCCAAAAGTCAAATAATCCAAAAAGTGACATACATTACATTATTATTTATATTATTATGTATGGTATATAGATCCCATCCAAAATGGGCTTTGAAATTTTCAGAGCCTTTGCTAATTTTCTCTTTCTATAGCTTGAATTAATAATTAGCATATGTATAAAATTTTATGATCATCATCAAATTAAGCAATAATATTATGGAGTAAAATGAGGAAATCCATGGGAAGGTATGACTTATCTTGTTGTCTTTGTAACAAATTACACCTTGAAAATCCGAAACCAACTACTCTAAACTGTCTTATAGTTACTTGGCTTGGCATTTCAGTAAAGGGTAAGAGCTGTACTCTTTGGTTTGTATTCACATTATTTGGAAGCTTTTAAGACTTGGAGATTCTGTGTCTTGGAAGCTTGAGAGATCATGAGATTTGGGAAAGATGAACTTGAAGATATGTGTATGTTAATTATACAAATAATATTATTGTAATTTATAAATATATGTGTGTGTGTGTGTGTGTTCTCAAGGGTTAATAATGTTAGGATCATCAGATGTGATCAGGGGCATGGGGTGTTTTTGGGAAAGTGAAAATTGATCATCATAAATAGAAGTAAGTGTATAGTATTGAGTAAGATTGAACTTCTTGGATTTTGGCCAAAGAGTTTCGGTTCCTTCTGCTTTGTCTTGTAATTAGAAGTGTACTATAGTTAGAGAGCCAGACATTAGAAAGTCGACAAGAAACTCTTATATAAGAATAGATAGTACTCAGATTGAAACACGTATATATATATATTGTTGTTACATATTTTGGTCGAATATAATATGGAAAAAAACATAAATAAATTACTTTTGTTGATCTGAACCACACATTTTAAATCTGTATGCATCTACTTGATCTCCAAGGGTGCACAATGCATATAGTTGTATGAATCAAAATCTCCGGTTAAAAAGTAGTGTCTCATATTGTGTTAAACCAATTAAAATTTATCACATTAATTAATATTTTATTTATAAAAAATTTAAACCTCTAATAAAGTCAATAAAAGTAATTATCATATTTGATATAAATTAGATTAGTTGATGTGTCAAACTTTAATAGATTTAACACAGTATGGGACACTAACTTTTAACAGGAAATCTTAATTCATATCTGTATAGTAGATGTATGCCGCACTTCATTAATATGCACAAAATAAAATCAATTCTCTCAAAATATCCAACATTTATTAATTGTTTGAGCTTATTTAATTAGTAATTAATTGAGTACCAAAAAAAAAAAGAAGAAAAATTGAACACCAACATATATAAATTTGTATATATATTATGAATATAGTATGTGTAATTTGTTTTTTTATTTTGCTAATTTAACTATGCATATAAGTTGTGGAGTCGCCTCCGTTTGTATATTGCTCAGATTTGTACATGATTTGAGCAATGTAGATGAAGTTGAGCCCGTAATTAAAATTATAAAAAGCTATCTTATTATTTTACCTATACTTACGGGCTCAACTTCATATTCTACATTTTCAAACTTTAGTTAAAAATAATAAGATAGCTTTTTATAATTTTAATTACTTTAATATAATTTTTATATAATAATTACGTAAAATCGTATAAATAAAAAAAATTATTTCTAAATATTTATCGATCATTATCTAATATATAATTGATAAATTAATATTTTTTATTATTAGTGTCAAATTAGTGTGGTTTTAAACGTGTGATGCGCATTTGAGCTATAGTATGTTCGTAAATATGTGTCCTACTTTGGGCTAATTGTGCTGCGTCGCTAAATCCATATTTCTCATGCAGTGTCATGCTTAAATTCATATATTTTTTTATAAGGGGTTGTGCTTGTGCCTCTAATTTCATACCAAATTTTGTGTTATATCAAAAAACCCTATACTATATAAATACAATTGCCCTTACTCTATAGAGCATCACATTTTCTCTGTATAGACATTTTCTATTTTTGACACCCAAAAAAATTATATCCTTATTTTTATATGACCTTGCATGTTTTAGTTATAACATATAATTTAATGTGTCCAAAATAAATTATAAAATAGTCAATTTGCACATATACAAAAAAATATCAACGCATACACAATCGACATGTGTGAATCATAAATTTCCCATTTTAAATTTTCAAATTACTTGAAACAACATACAAAATAATACTATTAATATACGTTATCATATAAATAATTTGAGATATAATTTGGAAAATAAATCAGCACCCGAAATGTTCTTATTATATATATGTATATATTATTAAAAAAAAAAATAGAAGAGGATGCATGTTTCCATATATACAATTAATATAAGTAATATTTGGATAGACATGATAGCATGACAAAAGCTGGTATCATGGCCGAAAAACATTCCCCATTTCCATGGTTTATAAGAAATTTTAATTCATTCATTCTAGCTAAAGCATTTATACCAAAACGGTGGCTGATTTGTTCTAGCAAACGGAGCCCACTTATATATAAACAAAAATAATAGACAAGTCCCCTTGTCCCCCATTTCCCTCTGTGTTATATATATTTTCTATACAATATAATATATTTATAAATGTATTTAGATGTCTAACCAATATTATTCTTATGAATATATATATTATGTGTATGTGCTGATGTGCATGTGTGTACAAATACAAAAATATAGACATTAATTTGTACATATATACCATAATGAGATCTGCTGGGAAATCCTCAGGCATATTTTTATATTATAAGTATATGATCAAACTGAGAGGTCTGAAAATACGATTAATTAATGCATTGCTCACTAATTATAAATAATATATACATGCAACGATAAAAAATATATATGAAATAATTATCTAGGTAAAAAGTGTACGTAACGTGATCAATCTGACGTCGTATAATTAAAATTTGAAAAGTCAAAGTTCCCGTGATCAATGTTTTTATAAATAAAACTTGCGACGATAGTAACTTCAGTACTAGTGCAGACATTTTATATATGTATTTTCTTACTCATGCTAAAAATAATATATTTTGTGTTATAAATTATAATTACCTTTTCATAGAAAATAGATAATGTTTTTTTTTTAATTTATCACTCTTGTTTATTTTTCTTTTTAATATAATATACTAATGAGTACTTAAGATTCTAGTTGACAGCACAGTGGCATTAACTGTATAGTGTTTTTTTCTTAATTAAGGCTACTAATTGCATATAAATGGTTTCGTTATTTAAAACTCTAATTTTATTTCAGGAAAATATATAACTAATTAATTCCGGACATGCAGATTTTTTTTTTTTTTTTGTAAGGACATGGAGAAAATTTATTTACATCTGTCTGATTATTTAATTTTATGTACTTCCACATTTAATTTGGTTACGCCTACCCAAAGTGTCATAATCACAAGAGTTGGCTTTGTTCTACAAACATAGGCAATCATTTTTAAAATCATTTTCTATTTGATTTTTTTTTTGGAATCACATTTTCAATTTGATTGAGTTGTAAAGCTTAAGCAATTTAAACTCTATTTCAAAATAAAATAATAAAAAAAAACTTTTGACCAAGAAAATTAACTCAACGTGACCTTATTAATATTTTCTATTGACTCTTTGAACAGTTGTACTTCACCATATCACTGCCCATATATCCCATGACTTTTATCTTCTGTAAAAAAGAAAAAGAAAATCTTTATTCTGTTATTATTGTTCGTATTATTAGATAAGGCTGATTGGGTAAATTTCTGTTACGAATTCAAATGACATTCTTAAATGAATGAACAATTTTTTTTCTGTTAAAAAATTGAACTTTTTGAAAATGACTGTAATTTTTATTATTTTATTTTTTTGAAAATGGTCATATAAATAAACTAAATATATAACTAATACAAATTTTAATATTTTGGTTGATGAGGACAAAGAAGAGGACGAAAACCACCCAAAAAAAGTTTTGTGAGACTCATTTTTATATTATATCATTAAAATGATTTGAACTTTCGGTTTCTCATGCATTTATAGTACCCTCAGCTCTACAAAAGTCCGCCATTATCTCTGTCTTCAAAAACTCAAAACAACAACTCCTTTCTTTCTCTCTCTCCCTCTGTTGATCTCTCTATTGATCTGTAATGGAAAGTCGATTCAAGCATAAGCTCTCTCGCATGTTCCGGGGATCATTCGGGTCGTGCCGGACTCGAAACTTGAGTGATGTAATTGAAAAATCGTCATTGCCGCCTGAGGAAATTAATCACAGCTTTCACATGACTGACCCCATTATTCCTCAAAAGATTCGACCTTTTCCATCCATATGTCGACCCATCGAACAAATCGATAACAACTGTATTGTTTCCACCATGGACGTGATGCTTCCGAGGGCCAAACTCTCCTCCTCCTCCTCCGTGGGAGCAACACCGTTCTCAAGAGTTGATTCTTTCAGTGGCCGAAGCTGTTCTCGGGCGTCCCCTGTATTTCCACTGAACCCATTTTACGAGCTGAGAAATAGTAATTTCAGGCAGAA
Organism: Cannabis sativa; assembly: GCF_029168945.1. Taxonomy (NCBI): domain Eukaryota; kingdom Viridiplantae; phylum Streptophyta; class Magnoliopsida; order Rosales; family Cannabaceae; genus Cannabis; species Cannabis sativa. The sequence goes on along the minus strand of NC_083601.1, from coordinate 5,868,657 downwards.
GAAGAGTAGTAAGAACATTAATAACCCTGCTAAGAAGGAAAAGAGCAAGAAGAAGAAGAAGAACCAAAAGAGCTTTAAAAACAAGGATTACTTCGCTCCCTTCAGTTCATCTTCTCTGGACAGTAATCTCGGTGGGTGGTGGTTCAGCAGCGAAGACGAAGATCGAACCTACGACGAACGAGAAGACGAAACGGAAACCCTGTTTTTCTCTTCCAAGAGCCTATCTTCAGACTCGTCGGAGCAACGACGGCGTCGGAGGAATCGCCGAAGTGATAAGTCGGGTCTCCGGATAAAGACGAGCTCTGATGTGGGTCTTGTTCCGTTACCGGCGAGAGTAAAGGATAGCTTTGCTGTGGTGAAGAAATCGAGCGATCCTCATCACGATTTCAGAACGTCAATGGTGGAGATGATTGTAGAGAAACAGATCTTCGGGGCCAAAGATCTTGAGCAGCTTTTGCAGTGTTTTCTCTCATTGAATTCGGATCATCATCACAGAGTCATCGTTGAAGTTTTTACAGAGATTTTGGAAGCTCTGTTCACAAACTGGGGATCTTAAAAAATTAATTAATGAAGAAAAAACGTTTCTCTGTTTTCTTCTATTATTAATTAATTTGCGTATTAATCTTAGATTAATTCTAACTTTAATTAACTAAATTAGAGGTTGTATTATCCAACATTTTAATCAATTTTCTTTTAATGTAGAATGACTGTGGTCTTTTTCTTCTTTTGTATTGATATATGAACAGTTGAGGTAGACTGTGGTTGAATAGAGAAAGATATGGTAAAAAGAAGAGAAATACATCAGATAATTTGGCATTATATTTGATATCTGATATTGTGGACGTGTCTTTTGATGATTTTGAAAAAGATTGTCTAAAGGGGAAGAAAGAGTAGTGGTAAAAAAGTCTATGGATGTTTCATTTCTAACTTTTCTGATCAGGTTGTGAGACTTTTCAACTGGGAATTTGAATGAGGCAAAAAGTTACTCTTAATTTCTCGTGCTTGTGTTGTGTGTGACTAAAGTTTTGAATTGCCATTCCCACAAACAATTTTTTGCTCTAAAAAGAATACAAGAAAAAGGATGTCCAATTTTCAAAATTCTCCAATGTGAACCACTTTTTGGCTACTTTTTCCATATAAAATGTTCAAGCAAAATAGTCAAAATAAACAATTAAGAGTACTTAAAAATTAAACTTTTTGATCTTCCATTTTTATTTCTTTAATAAATTCCAATCAATACTATAAGAGAAAAAAAAATGGTTGATAGAAATATATAAGCATGCTCCCTAGTGCCTTTATTAAAATAGTTAGGAAGCTAGGACCTTTTAGTTTTATTATTACGTTAAATGATTACTGACAAGTTAACTAGAACCACATCATAGCCTGGTGATTGTAAAAGCATTTACTAAATTCCAATGGTAGTTTTTCCATTTTTCCTTTTTTTTAAACTTTTTTTTTTTTGGTCAGACATAATTTCCTAAAGAATCTTAGTTTATTGAACATTTGATAAGATTAACAAATATCAATTCCTTAATTTTTCAATAAAGAAAAACAAATAAAAAAGACAAAAATCATTAAATTTTCCAAATTGTACTTTGGTCAGTTGGTGGTCATTTAACCTATAACTAATAACTATACACATTTCAAGAGCTAAAAAAAAAAGTGGGGGACATTATCTTAACCTCTCAAAAGAATCCAGTGAAATTTTCAAAAAAGAAAAAAAAAATCCAGTGAAGACATAGAACTGACAAAATATCTAAACAAACTCTTATAATCTTCCCTTAATTTGATTCAATGCATGCATGTATATATTTTATTGCCTATAAATACAAAATATTTGTATATATGCTTTGTACCCAATAAATCCATCCATAACTTTTATATATTATATAATCTTGCATAATAAGTTTGAAGAACAAAATAATGCATATAGGTATAATTGATCAAACATATCCTTGACTATATATTTTGTTTACAAGTATATGCATTAACTTTTTATTCTCATCCAAAACAAAACAAAAAATTGATAGTTATCAATATTTAATATCGACCTATCAGTTGTGCAGTGCATAAAAAGCCAAAGGATCGTTCAAAATAATAATATCAACAACAACACGGTACCAATACCATCATTTTCTAATTATTTGAACACAGATTGGCATATTGGCTATGGACAAAAAAAAAACCTTATGTTTTTGCATTGCATAAAAGAGACAAAAAAAATGTACCATATTTATGTTAAGTGTTTATTTATACATGACAAAATTAATTTAAGTTTAACTAATACAAACTATATATTCTTTTCATTGAATGAAAGTATAAAAGGGGACAATATTTTTATTAAAACATAGTTTAACCCCAATTTCAAACAAGAATAAGCATTAGTGATATAAAAGATAGTTATTTGCTAAGTTTAAACATACATAATATAGAAGAAACAAGTAGTAGCTTTTGTTTTAAGTTTTGACCTCCTACTACTCCCAAAGCAAATAGAAAGGACCAAGCAAAATGGCACATTATTGCTGCAAGTCAGAGGGTAGCTGATAGAGCCTGATCAGAACAAATTTTCCAGTGTTGAAAACTAACCAATTCTAATTGATTGGTCAATTTAAATTAGTATTGTGCATGGAATTGATATGTCCATTTCAACTTTCAATTCGAAATTCAGTGGCCAACCCACAATCGGGATTTTGGTTCAAAAACCGAAAATGAAAAAGAAGACACAATTGATGGAATTGAAATGAAATATTTTTTCTTTTTTTCTTTTTTATATATATATGTTGTATGTGAAGGTTCAAGGTACACATACAGACAGAATATATTACCAAAATCCCTTTTGCATATTGGATTAGGATTAGACCTAATAAAAAAGTGGGGGACCGCTATTCAGTGGAATGTGGGCATTTATTATCATCAGAAGATCAGAACTCTGTGTCTTGGACAGCAATATTTCATTGAATATAGGTATAGGATTAGAAAGAAAAGGATAGAGTTGTGTTTGATGTGAAAGAGAAGAGAGTTCTTTCTCTCACTCTCTCTTTTTCTTTCTTTCTTTCTTTCTTTTTAGTGTGATATATAGGGGGAAGAGGCCATTATTTCGTAATAATCTAGGACGTCCCTTTTGGATTGATGACAAGTTTGGCAGTGAAAATTAATGAAGGCTGTAGTGTAGACATGGGGTGGAATTTATTGGGGTTTTGCCATTTTATAGAATGTCTGGGGTGAGCTAGTGCTTTATACCAGTAAACCCAGTACTTGTATTGAATGGTATTTTGGGGCCCTGGGCCCTCACCCGGCCTAAGCATCTTCATTTATGATCGCATATTTTTGGTTCTTGAGCCCCCAAGGGCTTGTATTTCCATATCTTGCCTTTTCTCAAGTCTTAAGTTTCGTTATTCTCCTAAATAAAGGCCCATTATTGTTTGATTCGTATTGGGCTTGGGTTGTGGGCTCGTTTATATGTTTTGTTGCTGCTTTCAAAATTCAGACAGGAAGAAAATTGTAAGGCTAATTAGAATTTTTGTACGTTAAAATTATATTTTTTTGAACATGTCGTTAAAAATGCCTCCTGAACTATTGAGATTGTTGAATTCAAAGACTTTTGTCCAATTTTATTCAATTTTACTATTTCAGTGATTTTTTATATACTAAATTATACTTCCCAGACTTTGATATCTACCAAATCATGTGCCTCGAACTTTGACATGTACTAAATCATGGCCTCTAGACTTTCATCCATATTAGACTTTTTTACCAAAATTGGAAAAAAGTCTCTAAATCTAACAATCTCAATAGTTCAGTGAGCATTTTTAATGACCTTAAAAGTTCAGGGGTCATGATTTAGTACATGTTAAAGTTCAATAGGCAAAATTCTTAATTAGCCAAATTTTAATAGAAAAATTACATTTTTTACCATTTTCATTTTTAAAAAGTCAGCAAGTTTGTAATAATTCTGTAATAGTAAGTAACTGTTATAAATATTAATAATTATGTGGATGTCCAAATCTTTTATTTATTACCATTAATTGTAATCAATATTCCTCTTTTTCTTAGTTTCCCTTTTTCTTAGTTTCTTAATATCTCACTCTTGTATTTGTATAAATAGGGGTTCACCCCATTGGAATAAATGACTCAGAAATTCTCATTCACTTTCTCTTTCTCTCTTCATCTTCTTCTTCTTTCTTCTCATCTACTTTAAATAATTTTATATTATTTTATAACACGTTATCAACACGAGTCTCTGCCCAAACTTCAAGCATGAGTCTCTGCCCAAGCTTCAAGCATGAGTCTCTGCCCAAGCCCCAATGTAAGCATTTTGTTAAAGTTCTTGAATTGTTTCAAGGTCATGATACACTAAATATATATTTATATATATATATATACTTATCTGACTAAAACAATTTCAAGAGTCATTTGTTTTCTTTTTTCTTTTTATCTATATATCTATATATTATATATGTACGTATATATTTTTATATATTTATTATTGATTTCATATATATATACATATTATGTTCATATCATTCATAATATTTACAATATATGTTTGCTTATGATATGATAGAGAAAATCTATATAAATTATACATATATCCTGAAGATTATGTATCCTCGATAAAATATTGCATATATCTTAAAGATTATGCATCATCGATAAAATATTGCATATATCCTAAAGATTATGCATCATCGATAAAATATTGCATATATCTGTTAGGTTTTATGCCCTAAATAAAACTCCGTTTCAATGTAATCTATTTTATTCAACATCAATAAAGAAACAGAAGTATTTTTCATTCATTTGTGTATGTTTTGGCTCACTTTATCAATTGCTTGTCTAATTGATTTATAAATTCATCTTAAACCCTTTTCACATACTTGATCATGTTTATCGTCCGTCATCACATTGGACAGTAAACATGACTATGTGAATAAAGTTTCCTAGATTTATCAGACACAGGGTTTTGCGATATGATAATCTACAACAAGAGTTTACTTGTATTTGGAGAAATACTATGTTCTTTCCCGAGAACATTGGTTAAAGTAAAGCTTCAAAGTTGGATGCATGGAGTATGCATCGGAAGGGACCGATATTGAACTTTGAATTAGATTTAATTAAAGTTACCGTAAAATCTATTCAAGTCAATATCGCCAAAGTTGATCCTAGATCAAATGATCTTAATCCCCGTTATGATTAGGCTCAATCTTGAAAGGCTATTCGTGTTCTTTGATTTGTTAGTTAAGCCTACTTTTAGGTCGTGGTGATACGTACATTTTGGGAACACTAGTGTGCAATTGAGTTGGGAGCGCTAGCATAAACATGGAATCTATAGCTTACATTCGGCAAATAGTAAGCAAAGGATGATTTCCTTCGAGCTTGGCCAAACGAAAATAAATGGTGGAGATCTCATTTCACATAAATTTGAAATATCATTTATACTAGGTCAAGTGTTTTAAGGATAAAATACATGGTAGGGTGTTACGGTAATTTAATCCCTTTACTATGTAGATCATTCATATAGAGGATCATTGATCAAATTAGGATTATAACAATGGATAACTAATGATGTGTCTATATGGTGGAACATATAGAGCATTCTATATACTGAGAGTGCAATTCTAAGTTCTATGCGTGGATTCAACGAAGAATTAATAAGTTAGTGAATTTTAGTGCTAAATTCTTGATCTACTTATTGGAAGCTCAGTTATATAGACCCATGGTCCCCCCACTAGTTGAGATAATATTGCTTGTAAGACTCATGTAATTGGTTTTGATTAATCAATTATAATTCACAAATTAGACTATGTCTATTTGTGAACTTTTCACTAAGTAAGGGCGAAATTGTAAAGAAAGAGTTAATGTGGGCATATTTGTTAATTGTGATACTTTGTATGGTGCAATTAATAAATATGATAAATGACAATATTATTTAATAATTATTTATAGTTATTAAATAGTTAGAATTGGCATTTAAATGATTGAATTAGGAAATTGGCATTTTTGAGAAAATCAGATACAAAAGTGGTAAAATTGCAAAATTGCAAAAATCAAGACCCAGTCCACCTAGCCTAGGGCCGGCCACTTATGTTATCTTTTTTAAATGATTTTTTTCATTATTTTAATGCCATATAATTCAAGTCAAACCCTAGAAGGAATGCTATAAATAGATAGTGAAGGCTTCAGGAAAATTACACTTTCCCGAATCGAAAAACCTCGAGCCTCCACTCTCTTCTCTACCGCCACTCTCTCTCTCTTTCTTCCTCAAAATTTCGAACCTCTCTTAGTGATTAGAGTAGTGCCCACACACATCAAGCAATACCTCAATCATAGTGAGGAAGATTGTGAAGAAAGATCAACGGCGCGAAAGGAGATTCAAGATCAAGAATTCGGAGAAGAAGATCCGTGTTCGCATCTTGATAATACTCTGCTACAGAAAGGAATCAAGGGTTAGAGATCTGAACGGAAGGAGTCATTATAATTCCGCTGCACCCAATGTAAGGTTTCTTAAACTTTATATGTGTTTAATTTATCGTTTTAGAAAGTTCATATTTAGGATGTTAATAAACATACTTTCAGAGTAGATCTAAGATCCCGGTAAAATAATATCCAACAACTGGCCTCAGAGCCATGGTAATTGATTTACTTACATGAAATTTGGACTTTAAAACGATTGTTTGTATGTTCTTTGGATGGTATCATGTTGTATTGAGTGTTATTTGATGAATGATTGATGTTTGTTAAATTTTCGTGATAAATAATTCTGATTTCGATTCTGTAATTATTTTTATTGGATAGTATGGAAAAAATTAAGCAAGTTAGCCTTTTACAGAACTCAATTTGGATTTTATTTGAATTAGTTATGATTTTTTGAAGATTTGACAAAATCGGGGCTGTCTTGAAATTTCTTCGCGATCATGAGAACTGTCCGTACAGTTTCGGTTTTTTCCCTTTTTCTTCAATTTTTCATACCTTTTCATTGGAATTAACTTCCAAATTTTTGTATGGTTTTGTATATATACTAATACTATTCCTAATTCAATTCTAATTATCATTTTGAATTAATTTTATTTTTTTTTAAATTAATTCAAGATATTAGTGTAATTTGAATTCGAATAGGATTAGTATTTATCTTTTTGCTTAAAAACCTATCTTATTTTTAAATTTGATTATATTTTATTTTTTTTAAATTTAAGGTCAGTTTTTATAAATATTTTAAAAGATATTTTGACCTTATTTAAAATAAGATAATTATAATCATGTAATTTTAAATAGATATAAGATAAAAAGTAGGTTTAATTTTTTTTAAATTTTCGAAATTTATTTTTTAATTCCGAAATTTTTTTTAATATTAAATTTTTATTTAATTATTTATTTATTCGAAATTTATTAAAAAAAAAAAAAAAAAAAAAAAAAAAAAACCTACTTCCAACTATCCAGCCTAACCCCGTTGTTGCTGAGTATGTGTTTTAACTTATGTGTAAGTTTTCAAAACCTATTATTACTTGATTGCAAATAGCCATGGTTACCTTTTGCGGGATCTAATGATCCGATGGCTCCATGGTCAAGATAATAATTTGTAATGGCAGTATAATTTACAATCTTCTTTCATCTCGTGTATGACCTAGCAACATGATAGGACCCATCCAAAGTGTGCCTCGTGTGAGCCTATGTGTTTAATTTTATTATAGATGCATATAGGTTAATGTTGCTAAAATAAATTATCATAATTATTGATAGGATTTATTTAGGCCCATTTAGTTTTTGGGCCTATTCAATTAATAACAGTTGTTCTTATTAAGGTTAAATTCCTCTCTTTTGGGCCTTGTGTGAGAGTTGGGAGCCATAGACTTAAGTGGGTACGACATACCGAACCCAAAGACCCCCTCACACAAAGCTACCCCAATTCTAATTGTGAAGCGCCCATTTGCCCTCGATTTCCGAATGACCGTACTTAGGGTTAATTACACTAGCTTTAACCTAATTAAAATTGAATTAGCAACATAATTAATTTCATTTATTTTGAAATTAATTTAGAAAATCATAGTTTAAAGAATTTAATATTCTAAGCTAAACTATATGTATTTTCTTTGTATTTAATTAAATATAGAATTATAACCATCTAGATTCTTTCGGAACTTATTTTAAATTTTTCATTAAATATTCCTATTTAAGTTGATATTTAGTTATACATAACTAACCAACTTAAATACGAATATCTTTTGAATTCAAAATTTTAAATTAAGTTGAGGAATTTTAGGAATTGGTTATTAAGATTCTTTAGATATTTTTTAAGTTGATATTTTTCAAATATTAACTTAAAATGGAATATCTTAGATATTTTTAAGTTAATATCTTTTTTGAATATTTAACTTAAAATATCTACAAAATTAAGTGGTTACAACTTAATTTTGAATTTGAATTAAATCTCGATTTGAAAGATATTTAAGTTGATTTTTTAGATTCTTTCTAAAACAACTTAAACAAGATATTTTCAAATTTGTTCCATTTAAAATTCAAATTTTTGAATTTAATTAATAATTGAAAATTAATTAAAGTTGATTTTTTATTTAAATCAATTTTGATTTTTAATTTTTCATTATTATATTATGGAACTTATTCGATATTTATTTGAATTTATTTTTCAAATTTAAATAATAATTGAAAATTAATTAAAGTTGATTTTAATTAAACCAACTTTAATTTGTAATTTTTCATTATTATAATATCGAATATTATGATTATACAAAATACATATATATATTTTTTTAAATAATGAGCTTTTAATCAAGAGACATTCGATCTCCATTGTGGGTTTTACACCGTGTTTGTTTTTAGTGAGTAATCCTCCCTAATGGAGGAACGTTCATTAGCAATTTCGCACCGTTTAACCTCGCATGATAAGTAGTTTGTAAGTGTTTTGTATGGTATAGATCACCCTAATGGTGGCGACCATACTTGACTTGCAAGTTATGAAACAATGGTGGAAGCTCATAAGATAGAATTGCCTTGACTCTCGCCTAAACGGACAACGCCATTTGAATTCAAATCTTGATCGAATAAAAGGTTGCTAGGAATGTTTATCATTTTAGATGAGTGACAACTCTATTCAATGAATGATGCTTTTGACTCTCGCCTAAACGGGACACTGTGTCAGTTTGTTGAAATACCTTGGAAAATAAACTATGTTAGATTTAGTATTTCTATAACATATGTAATTACTTGTTATTTTCTAAATTGTGTATGAATTTATGAGCCAAAACCTTACTTCTGTTTTATTGATGTGTTTTAGTGTCATTATGAATAACCCACACCCCGATCCTCTCTTAGTTACTATCTTAGCAAAAGAACTACATTAAAGGTGTGAAGAATGCATCCCGGTAGTTAACTCGCATTAACTGCCGTTGATGATGAATACGAAATTCCAAAAGGCAAATCTACTGGGAATTGATTTATCAAGAGAACAATGGGTCCAACTTATCCTTAATAGTCTTCCTCCGGAGTATAATGAATTTGTTATCTCTTATATGATCAACAATTCTAACTCCTCCGACATGGACAAGCTCGAAACGGAGATTACGAGCCCATGAACGAACTTGATTGCAATGGGTCCCCCAGGGTTTGCAATCAACAATCAAAGGAAAAGGACTAGGTATGAAGGATCTAGCAAAAACCGGCTTCTTCAAGTACAATTATCGGACATAATCTTCTATGTTCGAATTGTAATGGAAAGGGTCATCATGAAGAACGATGTCCCAGGCTTCTAAACAATTCAAACGAAGGTAATGCTTTTGTCTTTGAATCATGTGTTTTAGAGAACGACAAATCCATCTGGATTGTTGATTCTGGGTCTACTAACCATGTATGTTCTTCACCCAGCTTGCTTGAAACCCGGGAAAATCTACTTCCGGGAGAGTTACGGCTTAAAGTTGGCAATGGCGAATTAGTATCTGGTCAAAGCTAGAGGAAAAGCCCGCATCAAGTTTCAACAAAGATTTTTAATTTTAGAAAATGTTTTATTTATTCCAAACTTTAGTAGAAACTTGATTAGTGTCTCATGTTTGCAAACACAATCTTATATATTGAATTTTTCGAGTACAAATTGTTCAATTTCTCGTAATGGATTTCAAATATGTGTTGCTATAATGGAACAAGGGCTTTATGTTTTAAGACCGAGTACTCAAATCTCACTAAATAGTGAACTTTTCAAAGGTAGCTAGACCTAGAAACCTAAAAAGAAAGAGATTGATAATGATGATCAAACTTATCTATGGCATTTACGTTTAGGTCATATAGGCTTTGATAGACTCAATAGGCTCACCAAAGACTGGCCCATTAAAAAATGTCGTCCTAGGTGAATCTGTACAAGATGCGAGTCTGCCTAGAAGGAAAAATGACTAAACGTTCTTCTCCGCAAAGGGAGAGCGTGCCAAAATCCCTCTAGTGGTTAGTGCATTCGATGTCCGGACCTTTGAATGTCAAAGCCCGAGGTGGTTATGAGTATTTTGTCACTTTCATTGACGATTTCTCTAGATATAGTTTTCTTTACCTAATGCAAAAGAAATCGAAACGTTTGAAAAGTTTCAAGAATTTCATGCTTTGGCCCAAAACCAATTAGGTAAATCATTAAAGATCTTGCGAATCGATAGGGGTGGAGAATATATGGATATGCAGCTCAAAGATCATTTAATTGAACTTGGAATTGAATCCTAATACAACTGCCCCAAAATGCTACTCCACAACAAAATGGAGTTGCGAAGAAGAAGAAATCGCACTCTTTTGGAAATGGTTAGGTCTATGCCGAGTTATTCAACTCTCGTCTACGTCCTTACGGGGATATGCTATACGATGGCTAATGACATTTTAAATGTTGTTCCATCTAAAGCGGTCCCTAAGACACCCGTCGAACTTTGGAATGGTCGAACACCTAGTTTGCGCCATTACGTAATCTGGGGTGCCACTGCTCATGTCTTAAGAAAGAAAGTTAAGGCAAACTTGAATCACGTACCGAAGTATGCATGTTTGTTGGAAATTCTAAAGAGACTAGGGGTGGACTATTTTATAGTCACAAGGATAATAAAGTGTTTGTTTCTACAAATGCTACTTTCCTTGAAGAGAACTATATTAAAGACTACAAACCGAAAAGTAAAGTTGTTCTAGAGGAATTGCTATCAGATATAAGTCCTTCCAATGTTCCGTCCTCTTCCACTCGTGAAGAAGACGATCCCACTCCCTCAGTTGAACAAACCGAGAAATCTACTTACTAAAGTTTCGTTCGTAAGACAACCATACCTCGTCGTAGTGGGAGAGTTTCAACAAAACCTCGCTCGTTATGGCTTGGATGGTGAAATCAATATGGTCGTAGGTGACGGTATTGATGACGATCCATTAACCTATAAACAAAGTAATGGCTAGTCCGCAACGGAAACGATGGTCACCTAATGGATTCGAAATGGATTCCATGAAAAAGAACAAAGTCCGGGAATATGTAGACGCACTCGACGACTATCATCCGATAGGATGGAGTGGGTTTACAAGAAGAAAAGAGGAGCTGGAGGCGAAGTCGAAACTTTCAAAGCTAGACTTGTAGCCAAGGGTTATACCCAAAGAGAAGGCGTGGACTATGAGGAAACTTTTAGTTCTGTTGCCATGCTCAAATCCATCCGAGATTCTTCTCTCCATACCGGGGCTCGCTTTCGATTATGAAATCACGGCAAATGGATGTCAAGGCTTGCCTTCCTTAATGGGGTACTTGAAGAAACCATCTATATGGAGCAACCGTAAGGTTATGTTCTTCCCGGGCAAGAAAAGAAAGTTTGCAAGTTAAACAGAGTTCATCTATGGACTCAAGCAAGCTTCGCTCATGGAACAAGAGGTTTGATGAAATCATCAAAACCTACCGCTTTCTTCGGAATGAAGATGAACCTTGTGTTTACCAACTCAAGGAAGACCAAATAGTAGTATTCCTGGTCCTTTATGTTGATGACATTTTGATCATTGGAAACAATGTCAAGAAAATGACTCACATTAAGGAATGGCTCAACACTCAATTCGATATGAAAGATTTGGGTGAAGCAACCTATGTTCTTGGTATTCAGATTATAAGAAACCGGAAGAACAAATCTCTTGCTCTCTCTCAAACGACCTACATAGACAAAGTCTTAGAGAGATTCTCCATGAGCAACACCAATGGGGCAAACATGCCTTCTAGATATGGTATTCGTCTATCTAAGGAATGCTCACCGGCCGATCCTCAAGAGATAGAGGACATGGCGAAAATTCCCTATGCCTCTTAGCAGTTGGAAGTCTAATGTATGCAATGGTATGCACTAGACCTGACATATCCGTTATGCCGTTGGAATCGTGAGCAAGTGGTATCGCCTAATCAGGGACAAGAACATTGGAATGCGGTTAAGTATATTCCGAAATACTTAAAGAGTACAAGGAATCTTGTGTTAGTCTACAAGGGTGGTGCTTTAAATCCCATAGGGCTACACCGATTCGATTTCCAGCAAGTCTTGAAGACGAGGAAATCAACATCCGGGATGGTGTTTACTCTTGGGGGTGGAGCAAAGTGGTTTGGAGAAGTGCTAAACAAACCGCAATATCGGACTCAACTATGGAAAGGCTGAATACATAGCGACGAAGCCGCAAAAGAACTTGTCCGGCTAAGAAAGTTCTTCACCAAAGGCATAGGAGTTGTTCTGGAATGGAAAAGCCTCTCGGTACTACTCGTGATAACAATGGAGCAATAGCAAACAAGGTAAAGAACCTCGAAGCCACAAGAGAAGCAAACACATTGAAAGGAAGTATCACATTATCGCAGAATACGTGGCAAGAGGGGACGTACTAGTTGAGAAAGTTGACACAGAGGACAACCTAGCTGATCCATTTACCAAAGTCTTGGCCGTGACGGCCTTGAAAAGCACCGTCAGAATTTAGGATTAATTGATATGTACTAATTAGTTTTATATTAGTGCAAGTGGGAGTTTGTTCGGTTTTCTGCCCTAAATAAAACTCCGTTTCACTGTAATCTATTTTATTCAACATCAATAAAGAAACAGAAGTATTTTTCATTCATTTGTGTATGTTTTGGCTCACTTTATCAATTGCTTGTCTAATTGATTTATAAATTCATCTTAAACCCTTTTCACATACTTGATCATGTTTATTGTGTCCGTCATCACATTGGAAAGTAAACATGACTATGTGAATAAAGTTTCCTAGATTTATCGGACACGAGGTTTTACTTGATATGATAATCTACAACAAGAGTTTACTTGTATTTGGAGAAATACTATGTTCTTTCCGAACATTGGTTAAAGTAAAGTTTCTCAAAGTTGGATGCATGGAGTATGCATCGGAAGGGGACCAGATATTGAACTTTGAATTAGATTTAATTAAAGTTACCGTAAAATCTATTAAAGTCAATATCGCCAAGTTGATCCTAGATCAAATGATCTTAATCCCGTTATGATTGTGCTCAATCTTGAAAGGCTATTCGTGTTCTTTGATTTGTTAGTTAAGCCTACTTTTAGGTCAGGTGATACGTACATTTTGGGAACACTTAGTGCAAAATTGAGTGGGAGCGCTAGCATAAACATGGAATCTATAGCTTCTATACGGCAAATAGTAAGCAAAGGATGATTTCCTTCGAGCTTGGCCAAACGAAAATAAATGGTGGAGATCTCATTTCACATAAGTGAAATATCATTTATACGGGGTCAAGTGTTTTAAGGATAAAATACATGGTAAAGTGTTACGGTAATTTAATCCCTTTACTATGTAGATCATTCATATAGTAGGATCATTGATCAAATTAGGATTATAACAATGGATAACTAATGATGTGTCTATATGGTGGAACATATAGAGCATTCTATATACCGAGAGTGCAATTCTAAGTTCTATGCGTGGATTCAACGAAGAATTAATAAGTTAGTGAATTTTAGTGCTAAATTCTCGATCTACTTATTGGAAGGCTTATATGCACCCATGGTCCCCCCACTAGTTGAGATAATATTGCTTGTAAGACTCATGTAATTGGTTTTGATTAATCAATTATAATTCACAAATTAGACTATGTCTATTTGTGAAATTTTCACTAAGTAAGGGCGAAATTGTAAAGAAAGAGTTAACAGGGGCATATTTGTTAATTGTGATACTTTGTATGGTGCAATTAATAAATATGATAAATGACAATATTATTTAATAATTATTTATAGTTATTAAATAGTTAGAATTGGCATTTAAATGATTGAATTAGGAAATTGGCATTTTTGAGAAAATCAGATACAAAAGTGGTAAAATTGCAAAATTGCAAAAATCAAGACCCAGTCCACCTAGCCTAGGGCCGGCCACTTATGTTATCTTTTTTAAATGATTTTTTCATTATTTTAATGCCATATAATTCAAGTCAAACCATTTTAGAAGGAATGCTTTTATAAATAGATAGTGAAGGCTTCAGGAAAATTACACTTTCTGAATCAGAAAAACCTGAGCCTCCACTCTCTTCTCTAGCCGCCACTCTCTCTCTCTTTTCTTCCTCAAAATTTCGAACCTCTCTTAGTGATTAGAGTAGTGCCCACACACATCAAGCCATACCTCAATCATAGTGAGGAAGATTGTGAAGAAAGATCAACAGCAAAGGAGATTCAGCATCAAGAATTCAGAGAAGAAGATCCGTGTTCGGGATCTTGATAATACTCGCTACGAAAGGAATCAAGGGTTAGAGATTCTGAACGGAAGGAGTCATTATAATTCCATTGCACCCGATAATCTACAAGGTTTCTTAAACTTTATATGTGTTTAATTTATCGTTTTAGAAAGTTCATATTTAGGATGTTAATAAACATACTTGTGAGTAGATCTAAGATCCTGGTAAAATAATATCCAACAATATCCTAATGATTATGCGTCCTCAATAAAATCTTACATATATCCTGAAGATTATGCAAATGTAATATTCATTATATAGTTGATGGATATATATAATGAAAGAGATGAATACATATTTATATATATGTTCTTGTATTCTTTGAGGACAATGAAAAGTAATTTAATATCGATATAGATTTTGACAAAAATTTCCTCAAGTAAATGTTTTGTATTTGTCAAAAAAAAAATGATTGTATTTATGTGAATACAACTAAAGAATCATTAAAAATGATTATTATTGATGCAATTTTATAGTGGGTTTTGAATACCTAAAAAGAATGTTAAGAAAATTGCATTGGAACATCAAAGTATAAGAATAACAGTGAGCATGACTAATGTTATTTAAATACATGAGACATGTATTTATTGTTCATCATTCCCTGCAGAGAATGATACGAATTGAATTCAACTATTTTTAAAGATTGTTTGTATTAGTCATGTTACTATACATTGTTATTACTTGCAATGTTGGAAATTATTGAATCTGACATATATTAAAGATTAAATTTTGCATACATCTTGGAGACTATGCAAAAATTGCATTCATATATATTCTTTAAAATATCGTAAAAGAAATTGTTGAATAATTTCTTATATTTTTATGGATGAACAAGTAATAAATTTTTAAGAAATTTATAATAATGTTCTACTTGTTCAACGTCATTCCCCGAAGTGAATGTAATGATTTTAAATAATCAATGGCATTGTTTGCTACTCAAATATTTCCAGAAGAAATTGGAAACAACCAAAAGATGAGATACCACACATAATCAAAGTGCATGAAATCTATATATCATGTGTGGAATTGAATAATAGTGGTCGCATACCTGTAGTACGGACATACTTATAATCAAGATAAAAGTATACTTGATTATTTAATAGAATGTGAATTGTACAAACTTATTGTACATTTAGAATATTTAAATATCATTACCTAAAGAGAATGAATAGACATGAAATTCTATTTCAAAGAATATAGATTTCACATATATTGGTAATGCCAGAAGTAAATTAATATATACATATTTTATTATTTCTTGAAATCAATAGTTTCAAACTATTGTTAGTACATGATATGTATATATATAGTTACTATATAATTCAGTTTGCATATTCCCAAAAATGGATATATAATTTACTAATATTTGTTAGTGATCCAATATAATCAAAGTGATAAAGAATCACAAAATTATTATTTGAAAAGCTTCCTGAAGAAGTCTTACATACAATTGCTACTTGGAGTAGTAAAATATATTTGTATGTACCTAGATGTATAACTTTTATCTAGTTATGAAAGTAATAAGAAATAGCTTATTGTATGTACTGGTTGTACATTTAAATATATAATATATCAAGTCATGATAATTAGACTAATGAATAGTCTATTAATAAATTAGACGACTTGTTAAAAAGATACCAGGAAAAATGAATGATATATTATGGTTATATCTATTTGACCATTACAATAACATGATGAAGTTGTCATGTATCTTTCAATTATACACATCATTAAATTGATGATAGTGATTCCTAAAGAAATATAAAGTTTGATAAACATAATAGTGACTCTTGAAGAGTGTATATGTTTTGGAGAATAATATAATTATATTATTCGTGTATATAAAAATGAAACTTGTAATGATTTATGTTGTAATGAATTTACTTACCTTTTGAAAGTTTCATTGAAGTACAAATTATAGTGAACCTGAAGTTCATGAATTGAATTATTTTGACATGATCAATCATATGCAATAAATTGTCAAATGATTTGACTAAATTTTGTTGAAGAACCAGAAGATTCTTCTCATTGTTAATTTATAAGGCTCAAAAGAAGAATATGCATATATTTGCACATAAAAAATATTTAAATTATATTTCTTTAACAATCTTGAGCCATTGCTAGATTTTTATTGCATAGTTTCTTATCGATGTGATAAGATTTTATGATCATGCATTTACAAAATGTGTAAATTTATGTATTTCTAATTATACACGTATGACTCATTCTTAGAAATGAATTAAGTTCATAAGTATTGAACTTGAAACTGAAGTTATTGAACCTGAAGTTCAATGTCATATAATATATATGAGTTTAAATAGATATTGATTCATTGTGATATATTGAAATCCCTACAGGTGTATTAATATTATTAGATATCACAATTTTTAAAAATTCTCTCGATCAGGGGGAGAGAAGCAGTTGGGATCGATGATAATTTTTGAAAAATGATCCTTGCACAAAGTATATAAGAACAATATAGTTCAAAATGATATATACCAACTGCAAATCAATATTATTCAAAGTTGAGTTAGAATGAGTTGAAAACGCCTGAAGCGTAAATGAACAATATAAAAATTATTAGTAAATGTTCATTTGATTTGCCCTGAAGTTGTTAAATCTAGAGGTACTCGTGGAGATACCGAAGTTGTTAAATCTAGAGGTACTCATGGAGATACCTTAATGTTATAAAGTATTAAAATGATAACCGTGATGAAAACGGTACTTGAAGAGACTCCCAAAAGAAGTTAGACATAACACATTTGATCATAATTGAATCCCTGAAGTGATTCTATATAGGTACCTATAAATGATAAACATATTTGAAAAGTATGTAATTTAAAGAGATCTCTATAAGTTATGTCAATATGGGAAGAAATTATCATTTATTGAAATTTTTGTCGACAATAAATATTGAATGTGTGCATATGCAATAAACTAATATGAGATAACAAGGATCATGGTATTAGATTTGTCGAGAATCATCGACATATATTTTATTTTTAGCCAAAATATTATGACGCAGTCCAGGCAAGTTTACTCACATAAAGTGAAGTAAGACCTGTAGGGTGTGCAAATAAATATTTCTAATGAGAAATTTGCATATATGTATTTGTACATAATGAATTGTTGTACAAAGTTTGCATAGACATGAGATTGATTAAAATAAGGCTTAAATATTGAGAAAATATAATCATGATTTGATTATAGCCTGGAATATATTTTATGAGGATTTATAAGCGTCACATAAATGTTGCAACAAAAGATTATTTATTTGGAGCTCCTAATATAGTGAGAATTTGAAATAAGCCTTATCTAAAAATTCTAGAAGAATTTAATACATGTCTTAAGTGATATAAATTCTAAGTCGCGCGCACTACATGACAAAGATCTTTGTATGAAATAAAGACATGTAAGTAAATTATTGTTTGAAAAATACGTATGGTTGTCTATGCAGTATAAATACGTAAATTATACGTTGTGATAGACTCTTGAAGAGTTTTTGATTAATTGCAAAACAAACTTTTATTTCTTTTGTATATCGAGAAATATTAAATGTATAAAGTTTGTTCATTAGTATTGAAGTCCTGAAGTACTTCATATGTATTAAGAATTATAGATATATGATCATTTGATATGAAAATTAAGATCATACAACAAGATGGAACAAATATATGGTCTTGGAGTACCATCATTGTCACAAACAAAAATTTATATTATCATTAATGTGCTATGTTCATATCTACTTGAAATGTTAAATTTTAGTATGAACAAGATTGTATATACACATGAATGATACAATTAGTTGGATAAAGATTAATGTTCCACGAACCCCTCATCTATAATTTAGAAGTCCATACATACTCTGGAAGAGTTATAGAAAATATATGATCAAAGATTGTATATTGTGATATTTTAAAAGTGATAACAATAATCTTATGAGATTTATTATCACCAAAAGAATTATGGATCATATGTGCATGAGGGGGAGACATATTCATGTTGCACTCTTTTTCCCTTAGCTCAGGTTTTGTCCCACTGGGTTTTCCTGGTAAGGTTTTTAACGAGGCAACTTGCAAATAGTTATGAATATGAAATATATATTGTACTCTTTTTCCCTTAGCTCAGATTTTGTCCCACTGGGTTTTTCTGGCAAGGTTTTTAACAAGGCAACTATAAATCATGTTAACATACTTGCATTTTATGAAGCAAATAGAGAATGTGTGTGAGTGAGATCATTGACATAGCATATTTGAGAAACATATGAATTGCACTCAATAAAGAAGTATCAACCCAAGCAATTCTCTATGGATAATACTGCTTGCATCGCTCAACTAAAAGGATGGTACATTGAAGGAGATAGAGTTAGAACACATTTCACGAAATTCTTCTTTATACGCTTCAAGAAAATACATATTGGTGTTCAACATATTTAATTAAGTGTCAATCTTGTAAACTTTTTCACAAAGTTATTACCAACATCAACATTTGAGAAGACGGCAGATAAGATCGAAATTCGTCGATTAGAAGATCTCCACAAATGCCTAAATGAGGGGGAGTTAGTTTACACTATACTCTTTTTCCTTTGATCAAGTTTTCAGCAAGATTTTTAATAAGGCAATTATTATGGACATCCAAGGGAGAGTGTTATAAATATTAATAATTATGTGGATGTCCAAATCTTTTATTTATTACCATTAATTGTAATCAATATTCCTCTTTTTCTTAGTTTCCCTTTTTTTAGTTTCTTAATATCTCACTCTTGTATTTGTATAAATAGGGGTTCACCCCATTGGAATAAATGACTCAGAAATTCTCATTCACTTTCTCTTTCTCTCTTCATCTTCTTCTTCTTTCTTCTCATCTACTTTAAATAATTTTATATTATTTTATAACAGTAACATTTTTTATTCAGTTTGGAAATATTATTTACAGAATTGTAACATATTGTTACATCCCAAAAATTATGCGCATACTCACCAATATTAAGGCCAAAAAAACAAACAACTTAAATTCAATTTTTGAAATTTACTCCTGATATTTTCTTTCACAGTAATTTATACTCTTGTAAAATTTCTATAACTTTTTTTAATTTTATTTTCGTAAATTTTTATTCTAATATGATTTAATATTTAATTTTTATTTTGTGTGTATAATATTAGAAGGAAGACTTTATTTTTTATTTTTATTTTTTAAAAAATGTGTAAATTAAAAATATCTACTTTATAAAAATAAAAATAATAAAATGGGTTGTGTAAGTTTTTGAGTGTTACAAAAAATATAAATCTATATTTATGATTATACCCCTTTCTATTTTTATGTCTTTCTTTTCTTCAAAAAACATACTTTTTGTATTATTATTTTTTTTCAAAATTTTAGACACTTATAAAAATTTCCTAATTATGATATAAAAACTAGAAAAAGAGCATTTTCTAGTCCATTTATTAAAAATATATTATACAAGATCGCATACTTCATTATACAAATCAATACCACTATAATATTATTCATATTTTTACTAGGAAAAGGATGTATATATAAAGTACACATGAAATAAAATCTGAATGATGCCTTGAGAAAGATTTCAAAAATTATGTCTAAGTTGTCTATTAGTTTGTGCCATGATATTATCTCACATAAGACATGTCACCTATTGTAGTTGTAGATGACAAAATTACACACTAAATATATATATTTTGAAATTTGAAAGGGAGCAATTGGGGACCACATCCACACTATATAGTGATGTATACGTATAAGTTTGTTGATATAGTTGCAAAATGCTGGCTTATTTTTGGCACAAGTCTTTTGGTTGGAAACTTTCAATTGGCAGAGTAGTTGAGTGGAAAGGGGTATACAACACAACAACAAGGGGGGCCTAACTCTTATTTCTTAAGAAACAAGGGTCTTGAGCCGTGCAAACGCCGGTTGGCTTGGGCTTATTACAAACATATAAGGCCAATGGAGATTTGAGGGAGACTGATTCCAACCCAATACAGGACGTGTCAACATTAGGCTTAAGGCATCAAGTTTTGTCTCGCATATTAATAATAATATTACTATTATTATTTAAGTAAAAATAAATTAGAGCTGTCTCAGTCATCTAGGACTAGCCGTTCTATAGTCATGGTCACCTGATTTCACTTTGTAATTGTATCTCAAAAACAACACTTTCTCACTCAGCCGCCAACTACTTTAAGGTCTATTGCTGCGCCTATATCTACGGTGACCTAATACCTAATCCCCAACATATAATAACACCTTGATTATAGTAGCAAAATCGTACTGAGTTTTATATAGCTGATATTGAGATGTTCACAAAATTAAAGGGTTGTTATACGACAACATGATTAGTAAATGATACAAAATTAGTATAGAAATATGTGTGTTTTGGAATATTTGCAGGAAATTCTTTTAACATTTGTAATTGTTACACTTATGATTCTAATAAAAAAGAGTGGTGCTAAAAGTACATTGTCTTACGATTTTGTTGCGATAGTACATTTTGGTTGTTAAGTACCAATTAAGCTCGTTAAGTGCCAACTCAAAAACACATGACGACATATTTCTTAAGATTATTTAATACGTAGTCTAATAAAAAATTGTCACGTGTTTCTGAGTTGACACTTGATGGCCAACAAAGGATACGGCTGCAACAAGATCGTAAGATAAGGTACTTTTGTTGTCACTTTTTTTTATTAGGGTTATATGTGTAACAATTGTAAATGTTAAGAGAGTTTTGCCACAAAAATCCTATATTGTGTCATAAATATGGATTGTGTCGTATCGTGTTATAAGAAAATACGGACCGTGTCGTGTCGTGACATAAAAAAATACGAGTTGTGTCGTGCCATAAAAAATAAAGGTCGTGTCATGTCGTGTCGTGCCATAATTAAATATGAGACGTGTCATGTCGTGCCATAAAAAGATACAGGTCGGCCCTAATTTTTAGTGGGCCATAAGAAAAAAATATTTTTGAGTCATTATTTAAAAAAAAAATGTGGTATTTTTCATAATCAGTAAAAAAATTGGGCCCCTGAACTAGGTGGGCCCTAGACACGGGCCTAGCCCGCCTATACCTAGAATCGTGTCTGATCGTGTCGTCCCGTGCTTAGATTCGTGTCGTGCGTTACTCGGGTTGGCCCATTTTCTTATACTGGTTCAAATTTGTACTATACCTTTTCATATTTTATTTACAATTAATGAGATAATTACTAAAATTATATGTTTTTTATAACTTTAATTATTTTAATATAAAAAATTATTATAATTATTAAAATTTTATTATTTACTAATAAATATTCAAATTATAATTATTACTTTTATAAAAATATATAAGATTTTTAACATGTCACTCTTTCAGAATAGTTTATTAATGTTTATGTATCAAGTTTTTTGGATTTGTCGTGCCATATCGTACTAATTAAACTCATATTTTTTGTGTCGTATCGTGTCAATTTGTAGTATCGTACTGTGTCGTACCCAAGCCATAATTTTTTGTGCTTAGTCGTGCTCGTATTGTGTCTAGAAGTCCAACTCGTATTTAGAGCACTAGTTATGATACACTTTCTATTTATTTTGGTATTTAGGAGTTAATTTTATTTATTATTTATTTTCATAATGACGTATGTTTAGTTATTTTAGACTCCCTATAAATATTCAGAAATTTCAACCATGATTTATAACAAAAGTTAAATATTTTATTACACTTGTGACTATTTTTTTATATGCATAGTAAATAACTATTTCAAACTTTATTTTAGCTCTTTAAATATTTGTAAAATTTCTTAAACATTCATAGACGACCATAAATAAAGTCAAAACATATTTATAAATAACTATTGAAGATGTCATTAGTGGGTTTATTATAAATTTTTTACATTAGTGTATAAGTTTATGTTTAGAATCAAAATGTTCAAGTCAATAACATGAGAAATTTGATTAGACACAATTAAATTTGAGATAAAAACTATGTTAACAGTTAAATTTGAAATTGATGTGTTTAATATAATTAATTATAAATTGATAAACAAGTGATAGATAAATAGTGGCATAAGTACCAAAAGTTTTAAGTTTGTAAGCGGTATAAACTCAATGTTTATTTTTAGTGGCATAAGTACCCAATGTTATTGTAATTTTCCTCTAGTTTTGTCAGTACAGACTCTGTTTTAAATTTATTAAATGAACATTTGGAAATAAATGATACTACATGTTTCTGTCTAGATCCAATAATTAAGAATCTGCACCTTATATGTGGTCTGCTCAAATAATAGAGTTTGTATTGACGAAATTAGAGAAAAATTACAGTTTTACAAACATTAGGTACTTATGCCGCTAGAAATAAACACTGAGATTATGCCACTTACAAACTTAAAACTTTGAGTACTTATGCCGCTATTTACCCTAAATAAACATATCGATTTGAAAAGAATAAATTAGTATTGTCTTTTGAAATATTACCAAAAAAATCTTCTGTCAACTATTACTTATATAAAATATTTTCTAATTATTATTACAATAGTACGTAATTAAGGAGATAATTCATAATCTTGAAAAACATGATTTGGGTAAAAATAAGAGCTACATGCCAAACAATGAACAACTTTATTCACAGACCGTTTAAACAAACTGAATAACAACAATACTCAAAGAAGATAAGATAACGTGATAATTATTCACCAATAAATCAAACTCAGAAGGCTTATGTAAGTTACTATGGATAGCTTGAACATAAACCAAGCTATCCGTCTCTAATAAAATGTTGAACCATGGGTGTCGTTGAATCCAACTTAGAGCTTCCTTAATACCAATTATTTTTGCAATCTCTAATTGACAGCCCCAATCTTCCCACAATGAAGGCCTCAACTACCTGACCCTCATGATTTCAAGCCAAACAACCTATCTTAAAAGGACTTATTCACCTCAGACAAGAATTACATCTATTCGCGTGCTTATTGCTATTGTTGCTATTCATAATCTTGTTGTATACCAAATGGATGTTAAAACTATATTTTTGAATGGTGAATTAGAAGAGAAAATTTACATGGACCAACTTGATGAAGGTTTTATCGATCCTGGTCAAGAGCATAAAATGTGTAAAATAGATAAATTATTATATAGTTTGAAACATGCACCTACACATTGACATAAGAAATTTGATAATCTTGTCGTCTTATATGGTTTTAAAGTAAATGAAAGTGATAAATATATTTATTATAAATATGAAAATAGTATATGCACTATTAAATGTTTATAAGTGGATGACTTGATTATTTTTGGATTAAATATTCATGTCATAAACAATGTGAAATCTATGTTATGTGAAAATTTTGACATGAAAGATCTAGGTGAAGCGAACGTGATCCTTGGTGTACAGATCACTAGGCCTAAAAAGAAATTTCTTTAGATCAATCTCACTACATTGAAAAGATCTTAAAGAAATATAATTACTTTAATTGTTACCTTGCATGTACACCATATGATCCCAGTGTAAAATTATTTAAGAACACTAATGATGGTGTAAAACAATCTGAATATGTGAGCATCATTGGCATTCTTCGGTATGCCACTGATTGTATTAGACCTGACATTGCCTATGTTATGGGATTATTAATTATGCAGGTTCATTTAGGGGTGTTCATAAAATAGTCGATCCAATCCAATCCGCACGATCCAATCCAATCCAATTCGCAAAGTGCGGATATTCGCATTTGTGCGAATTGGAAAATTCAAAATCCGTACTTGTGCGGATTGGATGTTGATTGACATGTAAAAATAACCGATCCAATCCAATCCACACATATTTATAACAAAATTAAAAAATTATATATACAAATAACATTTTAATATAAAAAAATAGTAATTTAAAAGTCTAATACATATAATACAATTATATTGCAAAATTTAATAGATAAAATGTATATTCTATTCTAATATATATATTTTTTTTTCTACATACAATTTAAAATAAAATTAAATATTTTTTATATATATACAATTTTTTTTCTTCCTTTGAATTTGTTATTTGTTATTTTATTTATTTAATGTGTTGTTGGAGACATAAAATAACTATAATTTGTTTTATTTTGTTGCTAGTTATGTGAAAAAAAAAATATTTTTTTCATAAATATTAAATAATTTAATATTAAAAAGTAACCAATCCAAAGTAACCGATCCAATCTGCACTTTTGCGGATTGGATTTGAGTTATTGTGCGGATTGGATTGGATCCAAAAAACAAAATCCGCACTTAGTGCGAATTGGATGTTGTTTGATCAAAAAAGTGCGGATTGGATTAGATGAAGAGTCTTAGGTTCATTAATAGACCTAGTGTAAAGCATTGGCATGCTATTGAGAGGGTGTCAAATAAAAGGTTCAAAATTTTTTTAAAAAAAAAATGTTTCCTAAACTGTAATGTAGACGGTTAATATATCTACATAAAATAAATTGAATTATAATTTATGAAATGCAAAAATCAAGTAGTGTTTGAGTTCCTTCTCTTTTGTGATTCCTGCACTTTCTGATGTCCTCAGCTGTATTGAACTACCATTAGATATTATGAACTTCAATCAAATATATATGCATTACAATAGGGAAAGGTGGCCCAACAAGAAATCACTTATATTTTTACAAAATAATTTTTGAAAAGGAGCCAATAATGTGCTATTAGTGCACAGTGATCTGGCACATGGATGATTGCTTTCAAGAACCACATATATATATACCAAATTTCATATATGTTTATTATTACTTATTCAATTATATTCTTCCATCACAAGATAAATAAAAATTTATCGCATATTAGTGTACGTAATATGCAATGAAATAATATATGCACATATAATATAAACGACCTCTTGTAATAAAGGAGAAAAATAATAGAATTATAGAGATTAATATTTCTAAACATATTCCTTTAGCAAACATTTCATTGGATTGAGTTAAACCTATCTATCCTAACGAAAACTAATTAAAGCTGTTTGTACATGGTTCTCTTTAATTTATATATTAATGATTGTGATTTGTGTCATATATGTGTAAACAATAAGATTAGGTATGAATTGCGTTTCCTTGCAAGAAATGGTATCGAAGCGAATATTATTAAATTCAGCGAGTTCATCACCTAGATTATATTTATATTACATATAAAATTCTAGTTGAGGAAGGAATTTCAAAACAAATTATATATATTATTGGATGCCTCTTTTGGCGTAAGTGGTAGATGAGTATTTACTACATTAATATTGCTATATATACAGTAGTCAGTACTATAAATTGTCTTGGAATTTAGGGGTGATTCCAAGACAATGTAGTCAATGCGTGATTAACGGATAAAAATTGACCTATGTAGCAAAATGACTTATCAAACAATCAATGTCTACCAAAAGCCACACTAAAACACATTATTAAAACACACAACCATCACAATATTAATTTCTTGTTCATTTTTAGCAAAGCAAAATAGTAGTGTGATTATTTATTCAATATTAGAATCTACAGGCACCTGGAATATTACTTTGTTATGAGAGAAATAGAAGAGAGTCCTTATTAAAAATAAAATAAATACATTCTGGACCATATAAATATATATGATCATCATAGAGTTGAATTTGTGTCGTTAATGAAATCGTCATGTCAATAATAATGCATGTAATACTTAAATGCTTTTTGTGATTATTTATTATTTCGAGAAGATATTTTATTTTTCTAAAATACATTAATTTTTTATTGTTTTTTCCCTTCATTTGTTTTGTTATCAATTAATAATTGTAGTTATGATTTATTTTATTAATATATATGTTTTGACATTTAATTAAGCAAGTAGGGTGTGGGTTATCTTATCTTAGATTACTTTAGAATTTAAAACCAGAGACACACTAATATATATAAGTAAGTAGTGCTTGTTTAGATACAATAATTGATTCTCTCATGATTAACAATAAGGACTAATATTATCAAATAAGTTATAATTAATTAATCAATTGTATATATTTATCTACTTGCAGCATATAAATTTGTCTAGGAATGAAATAAGATGATAAAGAGTGAGTACCATATTCCTGAATTAAGAAATCAACAATACCAAAAACACCAAAGCCAAAAATATATCATAATCAAAATATTATGGATTAATTGGCTAATAACATTAATTCCTTGGATGGAGGGACCAAGCCTAACAACCAACCCAATTACCAAACACAACAAAACCCGCTCCTTTCATTCTCCTAAAGTGGCTACACACCAAATTAACCTTCTAAAGTAAAAGCAACGAAACCTCATATCTCATTAACTCTATATTTTAAATCATCTCTATTATACTACACTTAAAACATATTCTCCCCTCTACTTCTTATATTATATATCTTCTATTTCATAATGAATAAGAGGAAAATGGACCCGTTTGGTGCAATCCAAGATAAAGAATGGAGCGTGTCAAGACAAAAGATAAGGTTATAATTATAAAGGGTTTTGCTCCTTTTTATTTATTTTTTTCTTTTTACATTACAAAAAGTTTGATTAGTATAACCTTCCATTTCCATAATTTTGGCTCCTCCATCTCACTTTTGGTCTCTATAATTAAAGTACTAATAATCCCACACCAACACCAAAAAAAAATTCCAAATCCAAAATCCTACCCCTAATATATATATTGCTTTGTTTTGTCTCCTTTTCATTCCAAACAAACAAAAAAGAAAAACCTACCAACTCCTCTTTCTCTCTCTTTCTCTCTCTCCATTCCAATATGTTGCTAATGAGAAACTCCATTTCCTCCACCAAGAAATTCTTTCAAAGAACTTTTGGTAGTTTGAAGTGCCTCTTCACCGGAGGGTCCTACCAAAAGCTACCGAAATCCCCTCGCGGCCATCCATTCACCGGCGATTCTACAACCGCAGCCACCACCGCAACGAATATCCACCAATGGGGTGGTGCCAGCTGTACTAAAAGGAGAGAAAAAAGATCAGATGATGAGAATGATCACCATATAATTAGTACTACTACTACTTATGATCAATATCCAATGGAGCAGAAGAAAAAAGATCAAACCTCTCCTAATAAAAAGGTGGTGATGATGAGTAGTAATAATAACAACAAAAAGAAGTTGGGAGATTATCATTACAGCAATAAAAATAAAAATTGTTTGGTTGAGGAAAAGCTAAAAGAGCTAGAAATGTTGGATGTTAGTAATGTGGACCATGTTTTGGACATAGAAGAGGTTCTTCACTACTACTCTCGTCTAACTTGCCCAGCTTACCTTGAAATCATTGATAAGTTTTTCATTGACATGTTCTCTGAGTTGTTGGCTTCTTCCACTCCGGCTCAACCACCCAACTCCAGGTTCAGATCACAATCTTCTACCATCACATCATAATTTATTTATTTGTTTATTTATTAACTACTAAATTAATTAAGGTTTTATGTTTATTGATTCTTTGCTCGCGCCTATTCTTGTTTTGTAATTAGAATATTGTGGATGATTTTTATTTAATTTTTCAAATAAAAAAAAAAAGTTAACAGGCTTAGAGATTGGCCTCATTAATTTGTTCATTTAATTATTGATTTAAAGAAGGAAAAAAAAAAAAAAAAAGAAAAACTGGTAAGAATGTGGAAAATGTGGTCCGGATGACAATTATTAATGGTGCCAAACTCTAGGTTTTTGTTCCTCTGTTTCTATGTTATTAATCTAGTGTGGAGTTGTTATTTTATTAATTTGGGGTCAAGTTTTATTTATGATCATTTATTGATCTGAATATATAATGTAAAATCCAAACAAATTTTTTCAGTTTGGATTTTCCCTTGTGCTAAATTTTTGTTTTTCCATGAGTGGATTTTGGTAATTTTCAATGGTATTTTTCCTTTGCCTATTAAGATTATCTTAGATTTTGTTTAGCTTTCTATAAATCGACCATAATTTGGGTTGTATGTTGGTTTTATTGGTATTATTGTTGGTAGTTGGCTAACCTTTTGGGGCAGTAATTTGGCATAGTGGCAATATTTATTGGGTTTTGCTTTTAAGAAAAGTATAGATGATGTACTAATGCGAAATATTAACGGTTACATTATTGAATGTCTCTGTTTTTTTTTTTTTTTGAGTACAAACCAAAAATAATTAAGGGGTAAGTTGAAAAATGCCTCTTTTATTAATTAATTAACCAAATTTACCTTTAATTTTATATTTATTTAAAACATACCTCTTTTTATATGTATTGTACCCAAAATACCCTGACATAAAAGAATCACATGGAGAGTATCTTGAAGTGACAGGGACAAAATTGGTACAATGTTTAAAAAAAGAGATAAAAATGATAGATTTTATAAAAGAGGATAAAAATGAAAGAGGACAATATAAAAAGGGTATAGAGTGTAATTTCAAACTACATTTGTGTAGTTGCTTGAATTTTATTTGTGCTAGATTACATAGCTAATCTTCTTGCCTTGTATTGTTTAGGCTACAACAAGTAGCATAGACGAAAAGGAATTTAAGAAAAGAGAAATTAAAGTTTATTTTGAATGATGTAGTTGTAGTCTCTCTTTAGTAAACATGTTAAATTTTAGCTAACTATTTTATCATTAAGCCATTATATGTAGAAACTTGGTGTGCCATGCTCTTAAGTAATTTAACTCACTTATTAATATTGATCTCGCCATTTTTTTTTATCTTTTTATTCTTTATATTTTTCATCTATGAGCTAAATAAAAATATCTTCACCTAAATTTATTTATAATAATATTAGTACCACGTGAGCATACTAAATTTCCAAATACTTAATATTGGAATTGAAAGAAAAAAATTTCTTGTACTTTCTAATTTTTTGATTATAATATTGATAATATATCAATTAATTACTTTTTTTATATAAAAAAAATCAACATTAAAATTAAAATTATTTAATACACATTTTAGTTTTAATTTTTTACATAATATACTAAATATTTTTTAAAAAATTAATAAAATACTCAAAATACAGAAAAAATTTATTTTTATAGTTTGAACTTTTTTATTTACAAAAATATGTTATTCAAGAAAAATAATAAAATTTTTCCATATTCTATTTTGGTTGTTTTATATTTTATTTATAGTTGATTTATAGTTGTTATGATGTTAATTTTTTCATTAATTTTTGTTATTTTATAGTTTATTTATAATTGTTGTGAAAATAATTTCTCGTTTTTTTCTTACACTCTTTATTTTTTTTTTGTTGAAAAAGCTGTATTTTTGTAATTTTAAAAATTTAAGATTGTATTTTTGAAACAATAATTTTGTAAAACTGTAAATAAAAAATTTAAGCCATTAAATTATAAATAAAATATAGTAAAATATATATTGATAAAAAAATATTTTAAGGTTCTTATTTCTGCTACTTACTTTTTAAACTATGAATTTATTTTTTAGGTTATATATTAGGGTATAATACTGCTTGGTTAATGTGTTTAGTAAAAGTTATTAATTGGTTTATCTATTTTATCGAATGATAATATTTGGACCCTACACTTTTTAAAATAGAATAATATAATACCTTGAGCAAAAAATAGAAGATCAAAATACTCTAAGAGGGAAGTGTTATGACTAGGTTAGTTACAAATTAACATTTATTTGTGCTAGAAATTGTCTACATATAAATTGACTAAAATTAGATTTTGAAAAAATTATTATGTACTATTTCGATAAATACAGAATTTGAATTGTCATTTATTAAATTAAAAGGTTCGATAGTGAAATTCCGTATTTTAATATTCCCAGTTTGATTATTTAATTAAATGATTAATTAAATGCGGAATAATAAAACTGGTACTGAAAAACAGTTTTCTTTAGTTACAGAATGCAACTCCGTAACTCCAGAGAAACCCAGAAAAACAAACAGTGCATAAAAGTAAAAACACACAAGATTTTTGTACGTGGTTTCAACAATCCTTTCAGATTGTTACTAGTCCACGGGGCCACGCCCAGAGATAAGATTCATTAGATCGGTATCAAAAATACAAAGTAATTGACTTATGCATAAATAGACTCCCTCTTATTGTATGCCGCAAGCTTGATGTATTCCACCTACTAACCGAATCTTGATAAAACTCCAAGTGCTCGAACTCCCTTCGATCACCTTGAAGAGTGCTTGAATCCTCCCGATTCAAGGCTTAAAGGCTATCTCCCGAAAGCCTATACAACCATCTCCCGAAGGTTGTGTGCTTGTATCCTCCCGATGCAAGACTTCAAAAGCAATCTCCCGAAAGCTTGTAAATACCCTTCTCCCGAAGGTGCACTGATGTTCTTCTTCGTTGTAGACTTGAATACAGACTCAAGACAATACAAACAACAAATAAACAGAGTAAGAGTAGAACAACTCTTCTCTACAAATCAAAGACTCTCTTTTCTAAAGATATGAATGAAATTCAAAGATACAAGAGAGGTACCAAGAGAGGTACTAAACAAAGACACTCTTTCCTTAAGATATGAAAGCAATTCTAAGTGTATGAAAGAGATGCAAAACCTAGCAGCTATAAGATGTATTTATAATGAATATACATCTCATAGACAGCTTACATTCGGTCTGAACAAGACCTCAACCCACTAGAAACTTCCCTAAAATAATTCTTCAATCAGTCCAGGAATTTATGTTTCTGTACATACAGAATCGTGGGCAGTAACTACAACTTTCCTTTTATAGAAAAGGAAAGTCTAGCTCCGGTTTTCTCTTCAAGAAACCTGATCTAAGAAAATGGGAAACTCAACACAAGATCAGATTACACAGCTGGTTAGATAAAAACGAAATGGGTAACCAAACTTACCATTTTTACCTTTTTTCCAAAAATAGGAAAGCTAGACAACTTTCCTTTCAAGTTTGATTTACACAAATATGGAAACCATATCATTATATGCCAGCCGAAATATACATTAAATAATAAATTATTTTTGTCAATTAAATATGCCAAAAATGGAATTAACAATCTCCCCCTTTGGCACTTTGATTGACAAAACATTTTATTATGAGAAAACCTGCATCAAGTGTTAGAAACCAAAGCAAATAGCTTTTTAAAGATACAAGAGTATAGAAAATACTCCCCCTGCATGAAAGCTCTCTAACACATAAAACATAGAACTTTTTTTGGACGGAAAAGCTTGCAAACCGAAGAACACAACTTTTTAAATGGAAAAGTGTTAAACCACAAACAACTTTTTAAACGGAAAAGTGTTAAACCACAAACAAGCAACTCCCCCTAAAACCAAAGGTCCAGAGTTGTAGCAAAGAGTCCAAAAAATAATACTACTCCCCCTTTTTGTCTATCAAGGAGCCAAAGATAACAAAAACAAACATGAACAAAGTCATAGATTCAATTAAACATTAATAAAAAGCAAAAGATAAAAGATTGAACCACTTATTCATCATCATTGGGTCGGAAGTATTTCATGATGCTGTCCATCTTCCTAAGAAGCAAGGCCTGACTGGTCTCCATTCTTCCCAAACGCAAGTTGAATTCTGCCATTTCTGTAGGAGCAGAAGTGGAAGCAGATCCGACGGCGGGATCATTTGTAAGACCGGGGAAGCGGACCGAGCCTTTCTTTGAGCGACTTTTCCTTGAGGAGGCTTTTCAGGAATTTTGAAAGTGGTTCCAACAGCAGGCATCTCAATTGATTCATTCTCAAGAATCAATTCCTCTTGATCAGATAAAATTTTATAGATTAAGTGAGGAAAAATGAGATTGAGCCTAGGTTTCTTACCCTTTCGAAGAGAGACAATTTGCTCCCAAATCATGTCAGCCAAATCAATTTTAGCACCAATTGAAACTTTATACAAAAAGAAAGCAAGTTCATTTGAAACATTTACCGGATTGGAGCAAGGAAACCAATTGGATAGGGAAAACCTCATGAGAGCAGCATGTTGATAGGTGAGTTGAGACATATGCATGGTGTCGGAGAGTTCAATTTCATCATCACCAGAGAGATAACCGAACACCTTTTGACGATCAAACTCCACATCAGTTGGCTCAATTCCCATAGGCAAATTGAGAGCCTCAGCAACATTCTTCACAGTAAAGGAATACCAGTGTCCTCTGACAAAAACTTTGCCAAACATGAAAGAGTCCTCATCGAGAAACTCATCAGTGATGTTAGCATAAAATTCCTTCACAATTCTATCCACATACCCATCAAAACCGATCAAGGTATCTACCCATTGTCTTTCTTTCAACATGTTATACACTCCAAAAGGCTTATGAGCAATAACATTAAAATTTTTCTCCACAGTAAAATTCCTATTCTCATAGAATTTCATATCTCTAGCATGATCATTATAACAAAAATAATGAGAGTGGGGTTTGAAGTTATCAAGAGAAATACCAGAGGGCCTCTTTCTTTTTTGTGGAAGAACAGGATTAGAGACAATGGGCCTTTTTCCTTTGTCCTTCTTTGGAACAGCAGGAGGGACTGGAGCAGATTCTGTTGTGACAGGTTCAGTTTCTGGTTCTTCACTCTCGGATCCAGAATCATCAACAACAGGAAGATCTTTGGGCACAAATTCTTCACTTGAATCGGACAAGCCCTCTGAATCATGATCCTCCTCACTTTCTTCTGGTTCAGAATCCGAGGAAGAGACCGAAGGGGGATTTTCCTTGAGATTTTTGGCCTTTGAAGATGAAGAAACTACCTTTTTCCCTTTGGATGCAATTTTAGGTTTAACCACTTCAGGCTTTGAAGGAGTGGAAACCTTGGACCTTGTTCGAGAACTCACCGTGGGCAAGGTCACCAAAGCTTGGTCGACATTAGGAGCACCATTCGAAGAAGAGGACTTCGACAATGTGTGATCGGATGAATGGGATTCATCATGATCACCCAACCCAGGTGTTGGAGAAGCAATAGGAGAGGCACCAACAAGAGGAGATGAGAATTTTGCCACTGATTTTCGAGCTTGGGTCTTCGATTTCTTGGCAGACTTCGTGGGAGCAGAAGCCGAACCAGAAGCTCCGGTTGCTGGTGCAGGCGGCGCAGGCGGAGTCACCGGTGAAGCAGACGCAGATCCACGAGTGGGCTTCTTGGATGGTTGGGCATTCTTAGTTTTGGCCATTTTTTCTTTGAAACCCTAGAACACAAACCCTCTTACACTTTGAACAATGTTAGACCTTTGAGAAAACAAAATAAAAAGAGAAGAGAGAGTGGTGATCGTGGGATTATGGGAAGTTGAGAATATATAACTTTCAATTTTAAATGCCCAAATTAAAAAAATTGAAAAGGAAGGTAACTTCCTTACCTTTGACCCACGTGTGGAGAGGAAAAAGGAAACCAAAAAAGGTTTTTCAAGATTTTGGTCAATGTTTCCTTAAATGGAAAAAGGAAACCAACAATCCCCACAAAATCTAAGAATTTAAAAACCCTTACTAAAACCGAAATAGCCACCAAAAAGGAAACCAAAAATAAAATTAATTATTTAAGTACAAGTTTCCTATAAACACCAAAAAGACCAAATCTCCACAAATAAAGGAAACATTCTAAATAAATACAATTAAAACATGTTTCCATAAAATGAAAAACTAAAAGAAAAAATGTACAAGGATTCGAAAAAAATTCGAAGAAAAAATATGCCCCCCTTTTTCTTTTATTTTTCAAAAAAATGTCCCCCAAAGAAAAATTGCAAATAAAGAACAAGAGAACACACCAAGACACAAAAAGCACTAATCACCACTTAAGAGCAAAAATTGTGTCTAAGAACATAATGAAACATAACAAAAAAATAACAAAAATTTTAACAAAGCTCACTTGACAACTCGATCACGAACCCCTGTTTTTTTGTTTTTTTTTTGATCAAATGACAGAAAAATAAGATAACCTTGATATTTTTGCAACTAGAATTCACAATGTCCATTTGTCTTTGTCCCTGATGAAAAAATCAAACTCATAAGAATAATCAGAAATTATTTTATCAAACGAATGAAGTAATAGAATGAGGTCATACCGGTTCACAGGAAAAAATTGACTCCATCACTAAGAATATTAAAGCACATCAAACAGTATGTAACAGCTTTATAACACCATTTTCGAGAATAAACAAATTTTTACCACAAACTGTGTCAAGCATTAGTGTGTGAAAGTGTAAGCAGGGAACATTGCCCAATTTGTCAAAAAGACTTTTTCTGATAAATTGTACCCATAGGAGACGCTGTCACACTACCTCAATGGTAGCCCTTTTCAATGGTAGCGTATCTTCTACATAACTCCTAATTACATAGTTCCAACTTACTCAGAGATGGCTTTCACACATTGAGATAGGTAGCTCTATTCATCCAATGGAGCTTGAACACACAGTTTTTGAACACATTATTCGAAAATGGTAGCTTACATAACACTGTTTGATGAACCTGAATATTCCTGTGAGGAGTGAACAATTTTCCTGACAAACCTTTATGACATCATAATATTACAACATTAGCAATAAAATAATGACTGAAATTCTTATAAGGTTGAAATTTTCTTCTAGGACAAAGACAAGACATTATGAACTCTAAGACAACTCAAATATCAAGGATTATAAAAAAAAAATAAAAGCATTAAACAGTACAAACCCCTAAGGATTTCCTTAGAGAAATAAATCGGACCGAGTCAAGAGCTTTAGTAAAAATATCTGCAATTTGTTTGCTAGTTTCAACATATTCTAAGAAAAGAATTTTATTTTCCACAAGCTCTCTAATAAAGTGATGACGAATGTCTATGTGCTTAGTGCGAGAGTGTTGAACAGGATTCTTAGAAATGTTTATAGCACTAGTGTTATCACAAAAGATGGTTAACGTTTTCAAATCAAACCCATAATCTGCCATCATTTGTTTCATCCATAACAATTGGGTACAACAACTACCCGCAACAATGTACTCAGCCTCCGCTGTGGACAGAGAGATTGAGTTTTGCTTCTTGCTATGCCATGAAACCAGATTATTTCCAAGATAGAAACATCCACCACTAGTACTTTTTCTATCATCTGCATTACACTAATCAGCATCACTAAAGCAAACAAGGTTAGAATTAGTGTCTTTTGAAAACCAAATCCCAAAATCAATAGTGCTATTTACATAGCGAATGATTCTTTTCACAGCAGAAAGATGGGATTCCATGGGATTTGCCTGATATCGAGCACAAACACCAACACTATAACAAATGTCAGGACGACTAGCAGTAAGATAAAGCAAACTACCTATCATACTTCGATACAGAGTTTGATCTACCTTTACTCCTTGTTCATCTTTGCTTAATTTCAAAGTTGTGCTCATGGGAGTGTTGGTATGTTTGGCTTTCTCAAGACCAAACTTTTTCACCAAATTCTTTGCATACTTGCTTTGAATGACAAAAGTTCCCTCATCTGATTGCTTCACTTGAAGACCGAGAAAACAAGTGAGTTCACCTACCATACTCATTTCGAACTCCTTTTGCATTTGGGAAACAAAAACCTGCACTTCAGAGTTAGAAGTAGTTCCAAAAACAAGATCATCAACATATGAAAAAATAATATCAAATTGAATGTGTGTGATGAGCTGTGTTTTAATAACATTTCCTTTTCTATAACCATGAGAGTGTAAAAACTCAGATAGACGCTCATACCAAGCACGAGGTGCTTGTTTCATGCCATACAAAGCCTTGTTTAAAACATGATCAAGAAGGTGGGAATCCTTAATCGCTCCATTTTGTTGTGGGATTTTAGGAGCAGAAAGATTATAAAAAATACCATAAGATTTACAGAATTTACCATACACAGTATTTTCAAAATCTTTTCCATGATTACTCTTACCACGAACTATCTTACCAATGTTGCAATCTTTTTGAACTTTTAATTTCAAGCAAAGATACTTAAGAACATCAAAAGTATCAAAGTTTTCTCTAAAAAATTCTACCCATGAAAACCAAGAGAAATCATCAACACACATAAAAATATACCTCTTACCATTCAAGCTTTCAACCTGGATTGGACCCATTAAGTCCATATGTAGGAGTTCGAGAACTCTGGAAGTATTCACATCAGAAACACTCTTATGAGAAATTTTCAGTTGCTTACCAAGCTGACATGGTCCACATTTTCCCAAAGACTCCTTACCTAATTTAGGTAATCCTCGAACAATTCCTGCATTAGACAATCTCCTCAGATTTTTAAAATGAATATGACCAAGTTTTTCATGCCCTAAATCGGTGGTGTTATCAATAACAGAATGACAAGTAGCATAGGTAGTGATGGTGTAACAGTTATCATTAGATCTGAACCCTTGCAAGACAATTTCATCAAGAATATTATACACATAACAATGATTACTATCAAAGCTCACAGTATAATCCTGATCACAAATTTGACTAATGCTAAGAAGATTAGCTTTTAGTCCATCAACCAACATGACATTCTTCAGTTTAGGAAGCCCTTCGAAATTGAGAGTTCCTATCCCTATGACTTTTCCAACAAGACCGTTACCAAAAGTAACTTCTTCACACTGCATTGGTCTAATGTTCTCAAGATATTCTTTTTCACCTGTCATGTGTCTAGAACACCCACTATCAAAGTACCACATGTTAGTAGCAATAGTTTTAAAACAAGAAGAACCTATCAAGCATTTATTTTTGACAACCCATTTTTGTTTTTTTAAAACATGTTTATTTCCAAGGTAATTAGATTTAAACATGTTTTGCATAGTGATGCATTTAGGTCGAATGTGACCTTTTCTCCCACAAAAATGGCAAATAGGGATGAAACGTCTTCCATTCCCTTTAGAATTGTCAAACTTACCGTGGTGCTTCTTTTACGTAACGACGAGAGTGCTTTCTTTGTAGAGACAGAAACCTGCGAGGTAGAAACAGTTCTTCCAAAACTATTAGATTTAACAAAAGTGGTATTAGAATTGGGTTGATTAGAAACATAACCCAGACCAGCATGATTGGTTTGGCCAGATTTTTGAATATTTTCAAAGATGGTGGAACTTGGATTTAGCATTTTCACATTCTTTTTAATGTTATCAAGTTCCTTGGTTAAAGAAATAATTTTAGACTCTTTTAAAGATAGTTCAGATTCACAACATTTAAGTTTGTCTTCCAACTCATTAATGTTGTTACACAAGACTTTATTATCTTTAACCAAGGAACGATTTTCAGCACATGTTTCCATCAACTTACCAAACATTACCTTGTAGGATTCAACCATAGAATTCTCATCAATTTCTGACTCATCTGATTCGGATCTAGATTCTTTCTTGTTGTCATCGATCGAGGTATTATTCATGCACATGAATTTTCCCTTTTCCTGCAAATTTCTTGACAAAACACTTGTTAGAGCAACTTTTTCTTTTTCATCTTCACTACTTTCAGAATCATCACTCCAAGTAACATTCAATCCCTTTTTATTTTTCTTTAAGGTATTGGCACATTCAGATTGAATATGACCATACCCTTCACACTCTCTGCAACGAATATCTTTGTTAGATGAAAAAGGTTTAGAGGGATTGTTACCTGAAATGTTACCATTTGAGTTCTTTGAAAAGTTCATTTTATTTCCAACAGATTTCATGTATCTTTGGAAATTTTTTGCTAACAAGGCCATTTTATCATCATTTTCATCATCAGAAACAATATTTTCAGAATCATTGAAAGCAATACCTTTGCTTTTCTCATTCGAGAACCTTTGCTTACTCTTTTTCTTGATCTGTTGATTTAACTCAAAAGTTCTTAAAGAACCCATGAGTTCCTCAACCTTCATTTTGCCAAAGTCTTTTGCCTCTTCCATTGCTAGCAATTTTGTGTCAAACCTGTCAGGAAGCACACGAACAATTTTCCGAACCAAGACAGATTCATCTAATTTTTCTCCCAAGGCAAAAAACTCATTAGAAATATCAGATAATCTTTCATAAAAATCATTTAAAGTTTCAGTTTCTGACATTCTCAATTCATCAAATCTAGTTTGAAGCATGGTAAATCGTGATCTCTTTACATCAGCAGTACCTTCAAATTGAATTTGAAGGATTTCCCATGCTTCTTTTGCAGATTCACAAGATGAGATTAATTTAATAAAGCCTTCACCAACACCATTAAAAATAGCATGTAAAGCCTTATTATTATAACCAGACAGTTTTTCATCTTCAGTGGTCCAACTGAGTTAAGATTTTACCTGAGTATAACCTTTTTCATCATTTTCAGTAGGTTGAGACCAACCTGTAAGAATAGCTCTCCATGCTTTCTCATCTTGCGTTTTGATGAAAGCTTTCATCCTGACCTTCCAATAAGGATAATTCGACTCATTCAATAGAGGAGGTCTAGAGATAGAACTTCCTTCTGCAAACAAAGACATCTCACACAAAACAAGTTAAACGGAATAACCTCAAGATCTCACTAAGAATTTAGTGACTTGCTCTGATACCAATTGAAATTCCGTATTTTAATATTCCCGATTTGATTATTTAATTAAGTGATTAATTAAATGCGGAATAATGAAACTGATGTGAAAAACGATTTTACGTAGTTACAGAATGCAACTCCGTAACTCCAGAGAAACCCAGAAAAACAAACAGTGCATAAAAGTAAAAACACACAAGATTTTTGTACGTGGTTTCAACAATCCTTTCAGATTGTTACTAGTCCACGGGGCCACGCCCAGAGATAAGATTCATTAGATCGGTATCAAAAATACAAAGTAATTGACTTATGCATAAATAGACTCCCTCTTATTGTATGCCGCAAGCTTGATGTATTCCACCTACTAACCGAATCTTGATAAAACTCCAAGTGCTCGAACTCCCTTCGATCACCTTGAAGAGTGTGAATCCTCTAGATTCAAGGCTTAAAGGCTATCTCCCGAAAGCCTATACAACCATCTCCCGAAGGTTGTGTGCTTGTATCCTCCCGATGCAAGACTTCAAAAGCAATCTCCCGAAAGCTTGTAAATACCCTTCTCCCGAAGGTGCACTGATGTTCTTCTTCGTTGTAGACTTGAATACAGACTCAAGACAATACAAACAACAAATAAACAGAGTAAGAGTAGAACAACTCTTCTCTACAAATCAAAGACTCTCTTTTCTAAAGATATGAATGAAATTCAAAGATACAAGAGAGGTACCAAGAGAGGTACTAAACAAAGACACTCTTTCCTTAAGATATGAAAGCAATTCTAAGTGTATGAAAGAGATGCAAAACCTAGCAGCTATAAGATGTATTTATAATGAATATACATCTCATAGACAGCTTACATTCGGTCTGAACAAGACCTCAACCCACTAGAAACTTCCACTAAAATAATTCTTCAATCGATCCGGGAATTTACGTTTACGTATGCATACGAGAATCGTGGGCAGTAACTACAACTTTCCTTTTATAGAAAAGGAAAGTCTAGCTCCGGTTTTCTCTTCAAGAAACCTGATCTAAGAAAATGGGAAACTCAACACAAGATCAGATTACACAGCTGGTTAGATAAAAACGAAATGGGTAACCAAACTTACCATTTTTACCTTTTTTCCAAAAATAGGAAAGCTAGACAACTTTCCTTTCAAGTTTGATTTACACAAATATGGAAACCATATCATTATATGCCAGCCGAAATATACATTAAATAATAAAATATTTTTGTCAATTAAATATGCCAAAAATGGAATTAACAGATAGTAATACTTTTGCAAAACATCGAGTCCTAAATAATACTTATATAGTTTTATTGTTGAAGATATTTTTGGTTATTTTTCAGCAACCTTATGTTACCTTTAAATCTATTTTTTTTCTCTTTTTTATTTTTAAAAAAATTAATGAGTTAACAATAAAGTATAAAAGCTTACTTCATAACTTAATAGAAAAATTTGCTTACATCTTAATATACTATTCATTATTTCCAAATTAAATTATGGTATCTTATAAGGGAAATCATCTTA
Source organism: Cannabis sativa (assembly GCF_029168945.1). Lineage (NCBI taxonomy): Eukaryota > Viridiplantae > Streptophyta > Magnoliopsida > Rosales > Cannabaceae > Cannabis > Cannabis sativa. The sequence continues at coordinate 5,828,085 of NC_083601.1, read as the reverse complement.
TATACTATTTTGTTAACTTTTTTTTTTTTTTTTTTTTTTTTTTTTAGTTTACGATTTGTGTTTTTAAAGTAGTTTCTCCGGTGCTTTCTATGTGGGTTGCTATACGAATTTTTGTTACGGTTTAAGTTGTTCCGTTAGTTACAATAGAGTTTTTATGCAGAATTCAGTAAAAATACAAAACAAAAAAAAATATTTTGAAGTATAAAATAAAAAAATCTCATCGATCTTATAATTATTTAAAATACCTTCGGTGACCTTTTAAGTTTGTTTCAGAAATTTATTAGCCAAATAATATAACATATTAGTATATTTATTGAATGGATCTATTTAGCATACTACACAGTAATAGTATTAAAAAATACATGTTTAAGTCATTCACATTTTTTTAATATGTAAATTATATTGGTATTACGATCTATTAATCAAATAAAATGGAAACTTAAAATTATTTTAAAATCATATCTAAAAATAGGTATTTTTCAGACTCTAGTTAAATTTTACTTACATATAAATAAAATTAAAAAAAAAAACTATAAAAATACTTTTCAGTTCAAGCAATTTTTAGTAATCAACAAATATTTTTTATTTTTGGGTTGGTTATTAATGATTGTAAAAATTTGTTATGCTCTCTACAAACTACCAGTTTAAGTTTTATTAGACAATCAGTAAATCGAGTAGCTCATTATATAGCTAGACAATCTCGATTTTTCGCTGATTGTAGTATTCATGATCACAATGTCCCAGCTGATAGCCATTTTGTATGCTTAATGTTAAATTTCAATAAAATTGGTATTTTATGTTTAAAAAAAATAAAGCAATAAACTAGATTTTAAAAATAAATTTGAGTTGTTAACTCAAGACTTTTATAGAAAGGCAACTAATGAATATAAGATTGGTATGGTAAGTAATTAAATAATTTTTTTTTGGCAACATTTATAGAATATATATATGCTTCAAGCATCTCATAATGTTTACTATTAAATTTTGATATTACCACTAGATTCTAACCGAGCGAGCGATGGTGGAGTTGAATTCTAGAAGAGTGGAACGAGAGAAAGAGAGGAATAACTTTTGAAATGGTTTTCAAAGTTTTTATTGTAATTAATATGAGACGGTATTTTTGTAATTAATTAAGATGAAAAAAATTGTTTTTCTCTCCATACGATAAGAACTTTTTCTTTTCTTCAAATTTCAAGTGTTTCCTTTCCTCATCTTTATGAGAAACGCCTAAACTCATCTCCAAATACACCGACCCATGGGCCCAGTTAAATACCACTAATCCTGTTTATGAGAAACGCCTAAACTCATCTCCAAATCTTTTGACCCATTGGCCCAATTAAAGGTTATTTTGAGTTCTTGACTAATTGCCAGCCCACTAATGCTAAAAAAAGATCTCTAGTACATCTGGTGGTAAATGACAAAAACTTACAAACTAGGCGTTTAGTTGCACACAAACAGTTATATATATATATATATACTAGGTGATTGTTACGTGCTAAGCCACGTAGTGTTAGTTTTATTTAATATTTTAATTTTTTATTTTAATTAATAATTAAAATAGTATAATTATTTAAACGATTTGTTTTATAAAAATAAAATATGTGTCAGTATATTTAGTAAGTAAAACATAATTGTGTTATAATAATGTATGTTATTAATAGTAAAATGTACATTAATCTTCTAATTGAAAAAAGTTCTATTATCTCATTTCATATCTATTAATAGCTACACAACTATATATTTATAGACTTTCACATTCTTTGCAAATTACTAATAAGCACCAATAATATTTTCATATTCTAATATTTTTCAACCTTCTCCTCTTGGTGGTAAAATTAAAAATAAAACTAAAAATAAGCACAAACATATAAGGTAAATACTAATTACAGCCCATTACATTTTTTTTTTTATTATTTTTCTAAGCCCAAGCCCAAAAATCTCTAAGCCAACACAATCAATCTTCTTTTATATTATCTTTTCTAGATATTTTATTTATATTTTTCTTTTTTAAAAAATAAATAAAAAAATTATTAATATTCTCCCAAGATAGGTTTGTTAGAGAGATATGTGGCTAACATGATTTTTTTAATTTAAAAAGAGATTATTAATATTTAAAAGATTGTTTATTTAAAAGATTGTTTAATTTTTTGGGTTTAATTATTGGGTTTATTTTTTAACGGGAGATCAAACCTAATCGTTAAATTTAACAGAATATTGTTTTATTTTTAAGTATATTCTGTTAAACCAAGAATGTTAAACCAAGAAATGCCGTTAGATAGACACTTTTAATATATAAAGATATATATACTAGAAAAAAATTACGTGCGAGGCACGTATACTAAATTTTATGCTAAGTTTTTTCTATGTTATTTGAAAGTGAGATTATTATTGAATACTGAATGTAATATATTAGTGTTTAAGAAAGCTTAATGATTTAAATATGTTCTTAAGTTAATCCAAAAATAAACTAAAAATTGATGTTCCAATACTTAAAGAAACAATACTTAAATAGGGGTAAAATAAAAAGAAAATTAAAAATCAATCTCTAAATTGTTGATAATTGAAGATAGCATTAGTCTGAAAATTGTAGATAAGAAAACTAATGATAGTCATTGGTGGATTTCAATCTTCATTTTCTTTGATGGAGACAATAGTGTAATTTTTGTATTTTGCACTTTTCATTCTAGCCGGGTCCGCATATATCTGGATTATCTATTTTTTCTTTGATAAATTAAATATGGTAATGTCGACAAAGCGACGGTGTTCCTGCAAACAGTGATGTATTTTCATTTAAGATGATTAGACATAGTGTGCATAATTTATTTAATTAAAAAATCAACTTATGAAAGACATGTAAAACTATTTAATTTTTTAAAAACTACACCTCTGCAGTATATTTCATTAGTTGGGCAGCATTACACGAAAATATTTTTTCCACAATATCTGCGAACATGACAGCAGATAGGCTCTTTGTATTGTCATCAAGTTCAACATATGCTATAACACTGTAAAATGCATAATAAGATTGTTAGTATATTTTTTTTATTTTAACTTAATTTCAATAACATCATATATTTTTTGTAATATATCGTGGTGTAGGAAATCCTTCTTGGTCGCATGTTGGCTTGTCACATATGATTTTTTCATCGCGATTGTATAAATCTATTTTGTTATGACATGCGTCACATGACATGTAATAAAAATTCTAAAGAGTATCAGTTATTTTTATTGCCGCCTCAATCCAAAAATATTTTTTTTACATCCAAATCAAATGGTGTTAATAATAGTAAGATATTGTTATTCTTTTGGTTGGGCCTGCTCTCATCAATGTCACTCCACGATCAAACGTCGATTTGAGGTTTGATATCGATCAAAAGGCAGAGAAGGTGAAGTGGGCAGTGCAAATTTTGATGGTATAAGCGAATATTTAATATCAGTTCAAATATTAATAGGATTTGTTTTATTATTATTTTTATTATATATAAATAACATTTTATTATTTTATTAAATAAAAATAAAAAGTCACCCATGAATTTCTCATAAACCAAGAATTTCAGTTATATAGGCACACTTTATATAGAAATAGATATGTCAAGTACGAAATTTCATAGAGTTCATTTGCCCTTTTGAAAAAATATATTATTTTGTATTTAATTTTAGATGAGTGTAATATATTAGTGTATGTATGATTGTATGTAATTTTGTGTAAATTGTGAGAAAAACATTTGAAATATTGTTGCAAAGTTCAAATTAAAGTTTTCACTTACATTTTTGTTCGTTTTCCTTTAGGTATATTAAAAGTTTAAATTTATTTGAAGAAATGTTTTCACCAGATTGTCCATTGATTAATTTTTGTTTATTCAATTGTATACAAATAGTTATCATTATTTTTTATATATATTAAATCAAAATAAAAACACAATATTTTATCTAATTATCAAAAAAAAAATTGAAAGAGTGAAGGTAGCTAAATGTATACATATAGTTGAATAGAATTTTTACTTTAGTAGATATTTTTTTGCTCCTAAAGGTTCTGCTAAAATTCAAATGGTAACATTCAATTGGTTATGATTACGTATTATTGGTGTCCTCGCTATCTAGTGAAACAAAAACTCATAAATAAATAAAGAAAAGTAAATAAAAATATCAGTTATATAGGATGGTATAAGCGAATATTTAATATCAGTTCTTAATAGGATTTGTTTTATTATTATTTTATTATATAAATAATATTTTATTATTTTATTAAATAAAAATAAAAAGTCACCTATGAATTTTTCATAAACCAAGAATTTCAGTTATATAGGCACACTTTATATAGAATATATATATATATATATCTGATTTATTACTTTCAAATACAAAATTATGTAAACATGTAAATAGAACAAGTAGTTTAAGAGGCTACTTAAGGAACATTAGTATGAAATGCTGCAAATTTGTATGTCTTCTAAATATAGCATATGTTAAAGTTTATCATTTGTTATCAATACCTACACTTTTATATTATATTACCATGTGTTTATAAAAAGTTACATGACCATTTTAGTACACATTTCGCTATTATAGATCTCTAATTTTTTGTCTCTCTCCTTCAAAATATTTTAATTAAAAAATTAATAAGTATTCGCTTGACATGATTTCAACATTTTTATTTTGTTTTTTTTTTTAAATGAAATGAATGTCTCACTCACTATATATTTCTATGTTGTGACTAAAAGGTCCGTGAATAAAGGTATTAGTCACAAAAATTACGATTCGTTGTGACTAAATATATTTTTGGTCACATATTTGTTGTGACTAAAATTAAATTAGTAATAACTTGTAACTAAATACTATGTTTTAGTTATAAGTAACATTTTATTGTGACTAAAAGTCACATTTAGTTACAAAAAAATTATATTGTGACTAAAAAGTTGTCACTAAAAGTAACCATTTTTTGTAGTGTCTTAAAATGAAGGTTTCGAAAACACCAGCAATAATAGTTGGTGTTATTTGAAAAAAAAAATAATACTCTTGGAGCTCAGCCATTTTAAGCCCAGCCCTATAAATGTTGTGAGTGTAAATTGTGGGCTATTGAATGGGCCCAAGAGAAAAAGGGCCATAGTGGAGGTACAGTTTTTCCAAGCTTAAAGCCAACGTCTCACTCCACTTCTAAGTAAATTATATGGTATATCCACTTAATTTTGTTTTTATTTTTATCTTTATTTTTTTATTTTTAAGATATATCCACTTTTAAAGATAATATCCTCATTAAACCCTTTAAGTTAATGCAAATTATATGCTAGACTTAAGTAGAGAGTGAGAGTATATTGAACAACCCACTCAAAAAATAAATATATTTTAAAAAAATATAATATAAAAATATTTTTAATTAATGAAAACAAAAAATAAATATTTTTCAACTTATTCCTCTATTATTTGTACAAAAATTATTATAGAATATAGAACATTCCAATATACATGTAATTTTCTAGAGCTACTAAATTAGTCACATTTAACTTATTCTAGTAGTTCATTAGATTTTCAAGCCGACACGACATTATTCACTAGTTGGAGAAAAAGTTGGATGAAAATTCTCCACCCCAAGATCATAGTGTGTACAGTTGGTACTTTAAAACGAGAGCTGTATATATTGTGAAATAGAAAGGCACACTTGTCTGTTTTCAAAAATAAAAGACCTCAGGATAAAAAGAGAACATTGCCAATTTTGTAATATCACACAGTATTTCTATTTATTTATTTATTTATTTAAATCTTACTAAATTATTGGTTGAAATTATATAATTGTTTACTAGTTAGTGGCAAACTAAGAAAAAAAGAATATATTTAGGTATATGGATATATGATTGAGGAGATAGTGTAAGAAAATGACAACTAATAATATTAAATTTTGTGAAAATAATATATATATTAAGGTAAGCAATAAATTCGAGTGAAAATAAGAAAAGAAATGGTAAGCTGTAACTATTAGCAGAGGTCTATATATATACGTACGAGCTAATTAACTTATTAGGGTGGTCCTTTTAAATTAACACACATTTATATACATGATATATATAAAATGGACCTCTTTGAATGTGAATATCCTCATGGCTTTCTTTTTCAACACCATGCCTTATAAATTGACTGAAACATACAGTGACTGACTGTGACTACTATATTGTGTAGTTATTATAATAAGTACCTGAACAAATATATATTGCAAAGATCTTAATTTTTGTTATTTTTCAAAGCCATGCTTTTTCTTTTATTTTGTCAATATTATTCAGCGATCGACCCCCTTTAATTAAAGCTCTCCCTTTATAACTCTGATTGCTTTAAAATTACACGATCAAATCAAATTGAAAACTCTCTCAATCATATGAAATGATAACATGTCAATAGCGATCGATATATATATAATTTTCTTCAGAGTGATTTTGATAGTAATTAAGTGCGTTTCAAGGGAAACCTTCTTTCCCGTAATTTTTTGATGTAGAAATATCGTGGGTCTCGCACATGGCTTTTAGTGAGTAATATAATTTTTTTTTATTCTTGAGTTTTACATTTTCATTATAAAAAAAACAGCTATTTTAGTGACAATTTTTTAATCACAACATAAATTTTTTGTGATTAAATGTGATTTTTAGTCGCAATAAAAAGTTAATTGTAACTAAAATATAATATTTAGTTACAAGTTGTGACTAAAATTAGTTTTTTAGTCATAACAAATTTTGTGACTAAAAATATATTTAATCACTACAAGAAAAATAGGCTTTAATGAGGACAAATTTCGTTAGTGAAGAGTGTCATTTTCGTCAGTAATGACCATTAATGACGACTTGTCGTCAGTAAAAAGTCGTTAGTAATACTTCGTCACTAAAAATAAGTATCAATAACGACATTTAAAGTCGTCAGTAAAAATAAATATCAATAACGACAATGTCGTTATTGATAATATACACATTTTTTAAAAAAATATATATATAATTGATTATTTTATATAAAATTAAATTGTATTAAATAACTAATTTTTTAAATATTAATATATAAAATTAATTGATTTTTTTATAATTTTATTAATACGATAATAATTTAAGCTAAAGAATAAAGTTTTTTTTACAAGTTCTTTCCTTTTCAGACAAAATTCAAAAATACCAAACAACAATAATAGATATAAAAAATTTCTGATGAAGAAAAAAAATAATAAGTATAAAGATTAATATTATAGAAATATACAATAATCCTAAGCAATCCCAAACTAAAATAAAAAGGAAACCAAATATAAAGATTACAAAAAAAACAAAACCCAAACCAGAAAATGCAATAAAGAAATATCAAATCTCCAATCCGCAAGCTCCGACCGCCTCTCTAAGTGTTCACTGTGAACTTCGACGAAGCAAGCCCAGTCCGAACCTCCAATCACCGTCGTCGATGGCAGATCTACATATGAGAGATCTTGTGGAAGAGAGGAAAAGATTGATTTGGTGAAACGGTTGGGCCCAGTCGAACGACGTCATTAGCTCGTCTGAAAAGAGCACTGCTGACCGACCATTGTGCCGCCTAGCGTTGCTTGCCGACTGACCTTCACTTGCACCACCAATGCATAAACGAGGTGAGAGAGAGAGAAATACAAAAGAGTAGAAAAAATGAGAAAGAAGAACAAAACTGAAAAAAAAAATAAGAAAGAAGAACAAAATTAAATAAATGGGGCGGCTGCTAGGGTTTGCTTGAAAGATAAATGATACATATATATATATTCAATTAAAATTATTAAATATTAATAAAATTAATTAAATAATATATTTTGAAAAATGGGAAGGTGTTGAGCCGCGTGCGTGAGTCTTCCAAGAATTTTTTTGAAATGCCCAATGTTCCATATATACATGTTAAATGACAAGTATACGTAATATTAATGACGACATTATCGTCATTAAAAGCTTGTGTCGTCATTAATGTTTTATATAAATAAAAAAGAAATTTATCAATGACGATTGTGTAATGTCGTTATTGATGGTGGACTTATTAATGACGACAATTTGTCGTTATTAATACTGACGTTAGTGATACTTACTTTTCTTGTAGTGAATCACAACAAATTATAATTTTTGTGACTAGTACTTTTAGCCACGGACCCTTTAGTCACAACACAATAATGATAATTTATAATTAACCACAACTATTTATCTTTAGTCACAAATTTTGTTGTGACTAAAAGTAAGATTTTTTGTAATGTTTTCATATTTGATTTCCTTGCTCACACCCATGCATATTAAGGTGGCACATTTAGTTAGAGGGAATAAATAAAATAGAATGGAAATAAAATAACTTTTATTTTATTTCTTGTTTGATTTTATTTTAAAATATTGGGATGTCATTCTTATTTAAGTTACATTTTTATTCCTTCTAATATTGTCATTTAAAGTGAGACTTATTAATTAGGAAATACAAATCCCTTGTCATTCAAATTTATTTAAATAATTTTACATTCTCTCATTTTCATCAAATCTAAACCACGTACCGAACACTTCATAACACTTAATAAACAACCTATGAGTGTAATAGGATTGACGTCCAACATTGCTCGTGAGTGAATTATAAAATTTTTAAGCCTTAAATCCTATGATTAAATTTTTGTAATCAAATAAAAGCTATGTTTGGTGTGCTAAAAATAATAATTCGTTAACTATTTTATCGAAAAATAAATAAAAAAATTAAAGGTTAATGTACGAGAGAGAGAACTGAAAAAGGTGGTATGCTAATTTACACTTGTTATCTCTAAGGATGGATTGAGCTGTAACCACCATACTCAACATGGTGGGTAGATTCCCAATCTCATTTCTCAACTGTAAAAAGATAAGTGCTACACTAACAGATGAGTTGGAATCTTATAATATCAGTAATATAAAAGGTAAAAAGCAATTTAATTAGAGGATATAAATTTGGTTTTTGGTATCTTTTTGTACCTTACTTTGTATAGCTTTGGTATACCATGTATGCGTTTCCTACCTAGCTAGGTCAATTTGTGTAGATCTAGCTTAATTTATGAAAGACTAGGCCTATTTATAATCATGAATCATGATTTGGTTTAATTATTTTAATAATGAGCTTAACTAATTAGTAAATGTTTGGTAGACTTAAACAATATATATATATTTATATATAAATATATGTATATTTTTTCATTTCAATTTTAAAAGGATATGGAAAAAAGAATTTTAAGATCAATATACGAGCACTTCTAGGTCACTAATTATAATTTGAATCTCGTCCAAACACACTTAATTACGAAGTTATGAAAAAAAATCTAGTGCATAAAGTTATTTAATTTAATTCACACTACTACAAAATTATCCTTTAGTTTCAGTTATTTTGGGTCTTTAGCTTGGGTTTTGATAAAATTCATAACCGAAGGCATTTCAAACCAAACGAAAGAGGTCAAAAAAATAGAAGGGAAAATAGACTCTATGCCCAATAACCGAAGCCATAAGTAATATATATACTAATATAAAAAAAGAAGGTAATTTGATTAAAGACGAACTGTCCAAAATGATATTAACTGTGTATTATGACAAAAGTTTTTGATAATTATAAGTACATTAAAGAAATTGTACCTAACTATATATAGTAGTGGTATACTATACACTTTAAGGGTTTTTTGTGGCCGGGTGGAGGGTCTTGTGTTATATAGTAAGAGTGGAAGAAGATAAATATTCGTGGGGTATATATTTAGATTCCAAGAAGATAGGAGAAAAATGAGTAATTCACAAGATCAGTATGGCCTAATGAATGATTGAATGGGTTGCACTCTCTCCTTTAGCCAAATATGGCTCCATTTACTTTCATCTTATTGGAAGATAAAAGGCTTCCATTATCAGACCCACATTGCATGCTTCTCATATGAAGTGAAAAAGAAGTGATTATAAAAAACCCATCTTTTTTACTTGCTGTCTCTGTCAAAATTAGTCTTTGGAAACTAAAAAAGATTGGATGCCTCAAATAGCTAGGTAAAGGGTATATATATATATAATGCATAATATATATATAATGACTCATGACCCATGATGTATATACGTACTTCGGTACTTATATGCATCATTATTATTTGAGTACTTTGATCATGAGTATATGGTTCTCTGTTGAATAAGAGATATGTTGCTAGGTAGTGGTAAAGTCCTAATTCTAAGGAGTTTTATTAATTAAGAAACTGACTAGTAACAAACAAAGATGACAAATTTTCAAAAGAGGCGGCTTTGATGGAGCAATACCATTATCAATTAATATATGTGGGAATTATATGGTTATAGCTTGATCAGTTCAGTAAGTAAAGAGAGGAAATATTTGTAGGTTAATATATATTAATATACTAGGTATTATTAACATGCATTGCATGTTTATTTAAAGTTGTATTAAAGGTGTTATTATTTAATTGTTAATTTAAATAATAATAACAATAATAACATTAAATCTCATATAAATCAATTATATTTTTTAAATTTATTTATAAAAAAATTATATCAAACTAGTTTTATTAAATAATAAGTAAATAATGTTAAATATTTTAAATAATATAACTAATAAATTTATTATAAAGTATGATTAATTAATTAAACTAACGTCAAATTCAAATTTAAATTAAGTTCTATACATAAAAAAATAATTATTTAATTTTGTTATATTTTTAAATTAAATTTAAATATTTAATTTTTAAAAAAATAATTAATTGATTAATTTAGTATTAGTCGGTAATTTTAATGGATAAATAAAAAAAACACCGTTAAACTAATTACTAAACTGTTTAACAGAATTAGGTGTTGCCCTAACAGATTGAAATTATATAAGAATATAATATATAGAATTAAAGGTGAAATACTACATACATAATTAGTTGTTATATATCAAAGTATAAAGTCTATTCAACGTGGTTTACATTAGCTAGTAGAGATACACAAAAGTGACCTACAGAGCTCCTGGAAAGAGAGGATTTGGCTTCAGCAAATGAGAAAGTATACATATATGTATATATATATTTATAGTGAAAAGTTTCTTTTAGCGATGATCGATCGTGTGCTCACTTTTGGAATCACTACTTAATAACATGCGGGATAGAGAGATATATATAAAGGGCAGAGCAATGATCGAACAAGACAAATTGCTATAGTGCTATGCTTATTGGGGTTGTAACTTGTAAGTAGTATAGTAATAGTAGTAGTAGTGGTCCAGCCACCCAATGTACAAATAAATAAATTAATTAATTAATTGCCTTTAAATCTATATACCAAATAATACAAACATACTGTATATGACTATATGAGTAGTATAGTATACCATTATATAAAAATAATTAGGACGTACATGTGGATGATTTGATCTGTACTTAGAAAAATAAGTAACACTTTTCATGCTAGCTAATCATATATATATATATGAAATGAATAGTATAATAGTGGTGGCAGAGGTCGTTGAAGTTGGTTCTAATGCGATCTGACGAGAGGAGAGTGGTGTTCTTTGGCACACGCTCAAAGGCCTGCATGTCTTGCCCTTTTCACCTATACATACGTAATAATAAAGTAGTCATCACATCATGGATACTACTCATCAGAACATCACGAGCACTTCTTTTATTTGCAATTTACACTTACAGTAATATTGCCTCCACTTCTGCTTCTACATATATTATTAATTATCAATATTATTCATTACCCAAAATATATTTGATATGATTTTAGTAAATGACTTATGTTTGTATTTGAGAAATTTCAAAAGCTGTTAAGGAAAGTAATTTTTCACATTCACGTTTTCTTATAAATTTTTTTATTTGAAGTATTGGAAAATCATATTAATACGTAAGAGTAATCTAAAATATGTTAAAAAATGTGCATTCTTAACATTCCCTTCAAATACAAATTCAATAAAATTAACATATTATTAATTAATAATTTTAATTTTTTTCATCACAACAATATTTACCAAAAAAAGTGAGACTAATTATTTATAATTATTATGACAATGATTAAATAATAAATTTATGTTGTTATTGTAGTACTAGATCCATGCATGGTCGGTTTAGGAATTAAAAGCTAGGTGGTGACTAGTGTCCATTTAAAGTTATTGATATTGGTCCTCCAATAGATTTTTTTTTTTTCGAAAGATCCTCCGATGGGTTACTTTTATGTATATTTATGTTTATATATATATAAATTTATATTTATAAATAACGGGACATTGTAAATATCCAATTTTATTACATTATTTTTTTTTTTTAATAATTTGTTGATCTACCACTAATACCACAATAACCTAGTTTATTTTAAGAGTTTAGACAGAAAATAAATATAGAAGATAAAATTAGGGGAATATGTTAGTAAAAATACATACACTTGACCCATGGCCACATAACTAAATCGTTTTTTGAAAAAAATAAAAAGAATGTTAAACTGAATGGGATATTTGCAATTATTTTTATAATATAGAAAAAAAATTTGCGTTAAAAATAAATTCAATGGGCAAAATTAATTGTCATAGCTCAAGGAAGAAAACCATATTTATTCTTATTTTAAGTAGTCTCACAACTAATTCATTTTATTAGTATTTTTTTTTTGGTGAATCTTGGTGAATGGATTATTTCTCTATAAAAAAGAAGGGTAAATGGCGGCAAAACTTTCAAAATTTTCATTTTAGTTTCACTTAACCCCAAAACCTAAATTTGGGCGGCAAAATCCCCAAAACTCATGTTCTGTTAGCAATTTAACACTTCCGTCCATTTTAGGTGTTAAGTGTCATGTTGGACTAGACACAGTGTACACGTGGCACAATTTTGTTGGTCCACGTAAAAAATTATTTAAAAAAAATTAAAAAAATAAAATTAATTTAAAATTTAAAATGTAATTATAAATAAAAAATAATTTTTTTTCCTTGCTTTCTTTTTCTTTTCTTTCTTACCAAACGTATTTTCCTCTTTTCATCTTCATCTTTCTCTAATGGCAGCAACTACTCCATTACTCTTCTTCTTCCTTACTTTGCTATTCTCTTTCAAATTTTCAACTACTGAATCCCATAATCCCAATACAATAGCCATTCTTGATGTCTCAGCTTCACTCCAGCTCACACATACCGTCCTTTCCTTCAACCCCCAAACCCTAAACCCCACCATCACTACTGTCCAACAAATTATACCCTCAAATTTTACTTCTTCTTCTTCATTCTCTTTGCTCCTCCACTCGCAAGACTCGCTCCTCACCACCAACCACATCGACTACAAAAGCCTTTTGACTCTCGACTCGCGCGCAACTCAAACCGAGTCAACTCGCTCAATGCCAAGCTTCAGTTGAAACTCAGCAACATCCATAAATGCGATCTCCGACCAGTGGAAACCGAGATTCGACCAGAAGACCTCTCAACACCCATAATCTCCAGCGTAAGTCAGGGAAGCAGCGAATGCTTTGCTCGGATCGGAGTCGGTACTCCGACAAATCAGTGCGAACCTTGCTCCGATTGCTACCAAGAAACTGATCCGATATTCCAACCCGAATCATCATCTTCTTACAGTCCTCTCACCTCCGATTCACGCCAATGCGTCGCTGTGACAGTCAGTAGTCCCGTGATCCGTAAGGGGAAATACCGGGTAAGCTGTGCAATCCCACACCGCCTGGGGAAGGTTAAGTGGGATGATTCTAAGACTGTGTAGGTATGGGATTACACAGTTGAAGAGAGCTTAAATGGATTGATTGGTACTACCTATGTCAACAAGGTGCATCTTGTTTTTCGGTATCCCATCTCGAAAGAACTCCACAGTTAAGCGTGCTTGGCTTGGAGCAATTTCAAGGATGGGTGACCTCCTGGGAAGTTTTCCCAGGATGCGTGTGAGTGAGGACAAAGCACGCTGGAAACACTCGTGTTGGTCTGTAGGGTCAGTCATCAATCCAGCAAGCAGCAAAAGTGGCGTACTCGTGTATAAGAGCCATTCATTCCGTGGGTGGAAGGGCCCAATGGAGGCGCCTTGACCCAGCCGGAAGTGTGGTCGACGAGGACGTCGGACCCCGTAAGGGGGGGTGATTGTGACAGTCAGTAGTCCCGTGATCCGTAAGGGGAAATACCGGGTAAGCTGTGCAATCCCACACGCACAGGGAAGGTTAAGTGGGATGATTCGAGGCTTTGTGTAGGTATGGGACTACACAGTTGAAGAGAGCTTAAATGGATTGATTGGTACTACCTATGTCAACAAGGTGCATCTTGTTTTTCGGTAGCCCATCTCGAAAGAACTCCACAGTTAAGCGTGCTTGGCCTGGAGCAATTTCAAGGATGGGTGACCTCCTGGGAAGTTTTCCCAGGATGCGTGTGAGTGAGGACAAAGCACGCTGGAAACACTCGTGTTGGTCTGTAGGGTCAGTCATCAATCCAGCAAGCAGCCAGAGTGACGAACTCGTGTATAAGAGCTATTATTCCGTGGGTGTAAGGGCCCAATGGAGGCTTGAAGCGAGGACGTTACAGTCGCCCTCGAAACGTTCGCCTGTAGAAACAACAGGTGTTTATACCAGGTTGCTTATGGCGACGGTTCCTACACCGTTGGTGATTTTGTCGCCGAAACGTTGTCGTTTGGTAAGTCAGGTTCAATAAAAAAATTGAAAACCCTAGATCTAGATTAAGAGAAACAGAGAGAGGAGATCGAGAGAGAGAGTGATAGAGAGAGAGCTGAGATGAACAGATAGAAAAAAAAAAGAAGAAAAAAAAGAAAGAAAAAGAAAAAGATAGAAATGAAAAAAAAATTATTTTTTTATTTTTATATATATTTTTTTAAAATTTTAAATTAATGTATTTTATTTTTTAATTTTTTTAAATAATTTTATACGTGAACCAATAAAATTGTGCCACGTGTACACTGTGTCCAGTCCAACATGACACTTAACACCTAAAATGGACGGAAGTGTTAAATTGCTAACAGAACACGAGTTTTGGGGGGTTTTACTACCCAAATTTGGGTTTTGGGGGTTAAGTGAAACCAAAATGAAAGTTTTAGGGGTTTTCCCGCCATTTACGTCCCAAAAAAGAAATATAGACTTTTGAGAAATTCTATGGTGCACTTTTTTAAAAAAAATGTACTGATGTATTTATTATGTTTTTGGAATCCAAATAATTATTTTTTTAATGACAGAGTACATATTTAGGACATTCAACAAAATTTTAAAAGATTTAAAATAATTTAATATACTGAAAATAAATTTCAAACTGTCTATTGCATTTGCACTCGTATTTTTTAGTTTATTTTATATGCATATAAAATAAATTGTGTAATTAAACTCTACTTTTTGTATTATAAATTAATTTAAATTTCTTGAATCTTTGTGAAATATTTTAAATATTTACGATGTAAATACTTTTTTTGATAAAGAAGGAAAGCTTCATTAATCAATAATTGAACAAATATGTACAAATACAAGCAAGGGGCAGCCCCCAATCAAAATAAACTCTCTACAAATTTTCTCTCATGCCCCCTCAAACATCTATTTTTAACTTGCAATCTATAGTATATGATTCTTTTTACATCATTAACAATGGAGTTGACAGAATAAGAATGCCTATTGAAAATACAATTGTTCCTATTGTTCAAAAGACTATACATTGTTGCAGCCAACACAGCGACAAGAATTTTGTGTCTAAAGTTAGTGGTCCTAACCTGAAGCCAACTTTTCCAACCGGTGGTAGTAGTCGGCCAAGCCCGATACCCTAGCCAAGCGAAAATTCCCTGCAACACTCTATTCGACAGAACACAGTCAAAAAATAAATGGCTGTGATTCTCGACTTCCATCTCACACACTGGGCACTCCAAAGAATCTGGAACAATATTAAGCCATTTTATCTCGCGTTAGAAGATGAGAATTAACCACTTGCCAGAGGATGAACCTGTGTTTGGGTAAATTTAGGGAGCTCCAGACAGCTTTGTTATAGGGAAACTGTTGCTGGACTAACCGGCTGTTGCAAAGCCAATTAGTCTTAAACTTATTACCAACCCCTACCTTTTGGATATCTCCTCTTGAGAACTTATCTCTCAAATGGCAAAGCTTACGCCAATACCAACTGGAATCATGTTTGAGATCATACTCCCAAAAGTTACTATTCTTCATATAGATACAATTAGACCACTTGACCCAAAGCAAATCTCTTTTAGAAATAATAGCCCAAATATACTTAGCTAAAATAGCATGATTCCAACTTGTCCCATCTTTGAACCCAAGACCTCCGTAAGCTTTTAGGAGGCAAACTTTCTCCCAAGAAGCCAAATGAATCTTACTTCTATTGCCGTTCCAGCCCCAAAAAAATCTCTACATATCTTCTCTACTTCCTTAGTGACACTTCGAGGCAAAACAAAAATGCTCATCCAGTTATTTCGAAGCCTAAGGAGCACCGAGTGAATCAATTGCACCCTTCCTGCATAAGAAAGATGTCTGCTAGCCCAAGTGTGTAATCTTTGCCTCATTTTCTTAATGATAATATCACAGTCCTCTGCTTTCCACTTAGTTGGCCTTAGGGGGACTCCTAAGTATCGAAGAGGAAAGCTTCCTTCAATCAAACCAAAATCTCTCAGAATACTCTGCTTTATATTTGACTCCACCCCACCAAAGTAAATTTGAGACTTAGAAGTATTGATGGATACGCCACTCACAACATTAAACTCCTCAAGAGCATCTTTGAGAGCTCTGACAGATTGTTGAGTACCTTTACTGTAAAGCATTAATCATCAGCAAAGCAAATATTCACAATTCTAAGCTCTTTACACATAGGATGATAACTGTAATGGGTACAACTAGCAACTTTTTGAAGACAACGGGTTAGATATTCCATAACAAGCATAAATAAGAGAGGGGACAATGGATCACCTTGCCTTAGACCCTTCTCCCCTTTGAAGCTTTCTTGAATTCTCCCATTCATGACAATTGAGTAGCTAGTTGCTCTAACACAAGTCATGATCCACATTATGAACTTGGAAGGCAAATTGTAAGCATTAAGTAAATCTTCAAGAAAGTCCCAACTCACCGTGTCATAAGCTTTGCTAATATCCACTTTAATGGCACATTTGGGGGAAACATTTTCCCGTTTATAGTTTTTCAGCAAGTCTTGCAAAATCATCACATTGTGAGCTATAGATCTCCCTTGAACAAAGGCTCCTTGATTTTGATTGATTAAACCAGGAAGGGCTTGAGCAAGGCGAGAGCAAAGAAGCTTTGAAATACATTTGTAAATCGTTGTGCAACAAGCTATTGGTCTGCAATCTATATCCTTTGAAGGGTTCTCAATTTTTGGGACAAGGGTGATCATTGTTGCATGAAATTCAGGAGGCATTCTACCAGTTTGGAAGAAGTCTTTTATGGCATTACTGATATCATTCCCCAATTCAGCCCAAATAGCTTGGAAAAACCCAGAACCAAACCCGTCTAGTCCAGTGGATTTAGAGTCAGGAATGCTGAAAAGAGCTTTTTTTATCTCCTTTTTTGTAAATGGTTTCTTAATAGAACCTTGGTGAGTCGTTATAATTCTGCACCGAAAAAAAAATCTACTCTTAGTGGATTCAAAGGAGATAATTCACAAGGACCTGATAATCGAACACCAAAATCTGGGAGCATCATGTGCTACTATTGTAAGAAACCAGGCCACACCAAGTTTTAGTGTAGGAAGTTACAGTTTAATAATCGACAACAACACTCTGCTAATATTGCAAGCACTAGTGATGCATCTAACAAATCGGCCCTTATTTCTGCTGATGAATTTGCCAAGTTCTCAAGGTATTAGGAAACACTTAAGTCTTCATTTTCTTCTGTCACTGCGATTGCTAATTCAGGTAACTCTAATGCATGCCTTCTTTCCAAATCCTCAAAATGGGTCATTGATTCTAGTGCCACAGATCATATGACAAGTAATTTTAGTCTCATTTCTACTGTTCAGTTTCATAGTCCCACCTCTATTGTCACCTTAGCTGATGGATCAACAACTTCTATTCTTAGATATGGCACTATTGTTCCTACACCTATGCTCACTTTGTCATCAATCTTACATTTACCTAATTTGTCCTTTAATTTTCTTTCTGTTAGTCAACTCACTCGTAATCTAAATTGTTGCATCTCATTCTTTCATGATCATTGTTTGTTTCAGGATCTTATGACGAATAAAATTATTGGTAAAGGACATGAATCTGGTGGCTTGTATGTTCTTGACCCACTTCCACCAACCTCTATTGCTTGTTCGAGTGTTGCTTCCGCTTTTAAGGCTCATTGTCGTTTGGGTCATCCATCCATTCCTTTGCTCAAGAAACTTTATCCCCAATATAGTAAGCTATCTTCATTAGATTGTGAGTCATTTCAGTTTGCCAAACATCATCGTGTTAGTTTGAGTCCTCGAGTCGATAAACGTGCTAGTGTTCCTTTTGAGTTAATTCATTCTGATGTTTGGGGTCCTTCTCCTATTTTGTCTCAACTTGGATTCAGGTATTTTGTTACTTTTGTGGATAATTATTCTCGTGTAACTTGGTTATATTTAATGAAAAATTGTTCTGAGTTGTTTTCTAAATTCTGTGCTTTTTGTGCTAAGATTCAAAATCAATTTAATGTATCTATTCGTACTTTGAGAAGTGATAATGCCAAAGAGTACACATCTGCTCAATTTTAATCTTACATGACCTCTAATGGCATGCTTCATGAAACTTCTTGTGTTGAT
Organism: Cannabis sativa; assembly: GCF_029168945.1. Taxonomy (NCBI): domain Eukaryota; kingdom Viridiplantae; phylum Streptophyta; class Magnoliopsida; order Rosales; family Cannabaceae; genus Cannabis; species Cannabis sativa. Next base: position 5,809,398 of record NC_083601.1, on the reverse strand, counting down.
AATGCACCTCAAAATGGTGTCGCAGAACGTAAAAACAGACATCTTCTTGAAATTGCACGTGCCCTCTTGTTTCAAACGAAATTCCTAAGCCTTTTTGGGCCGATGCAGTTTCCACGACATGCTTTCTTATTAATCGCACGCCATCCTCTGTCCTTAATGGTGAAATCCCATTTAAAATTCTTTTTCCTAATAAGTCATTGTTTCCAGTTGCTCCTTGAGTATTTGGCAGTGTTTGTTTTGCTCGCGATGTCCACCCATCTGTCACCAAATTAGACCCTAATATGCACTAAAGTGTGTCATTCTTGGTTATTCTCGTCTTCAGAAAGGGTATAGGTGTTATTGTCCTGATCTCAACAAATATCTTGTTTCTATTGATGTTACCTTTGAGAAAATACACCTTATTTTTCATCTTCCACTACTCCTACTAGTCAGGGGGAGGATGATGATTTATTGGTATATTCTGTCACATCCTCTATGCCTGCTACGTGTTCTGACGAGTCTCTTGTTCCTTCACCTACCTCGGTCATAACCCCCACAATGTCTACACCTTCACCCCCTCCACCACCTCCTCCACCTCCACCACTCCCTCGGCCTCCTATAGTGTACACCAAGCGCCCCCCTCCTCCACCTTCTGTTTCATGTCCTGCACCTGCCTTCGTCATCAGATCCGAAAATCAAAGATGATCTTCCCATTGCGCTACGTAAAGGTAAACGCTAATGTACTTTTCTTATTTCTTATTTTGTTTCTTATAATCACCTCTCCTGTTCTTCTTGCTCTTTTATTGCTTCTCTTGATTCTATCACTATTCCTAAAACTGTTCGTGAAGCAATGTCTCATCCTGGCTGGCTTGCTGCAATGATTGAAAAGATGAGTGCTTTAGTTGTCAATGGTACTTGGGTCTTGGTTAATTTACCTTCAAGAAAACGGGCCATAGGGTGCAAATGTGTGTTTAGTGTTAAATTCAATCAAGATGGAACAATTTCTTGCTTAAAAGCCTGTCTTGTTGCCAAGGGTTATGCTCAAACCTATGGAGTGGACTATTGTGATACTTTTTCTCCTGTTGCTAAACTCAAATCTGTTCGACTGTTCATTTCGATGGCAGTTACTCATCATTGGCCTTTGCATTAGCTTGATATTAAAAATACTGTTCTTCATGGAGATCTTGAGGAAGAAGTATATATGGAGCAACCTCCTGGGTTTTTTGCTTAGGGAGAGTTAGGGCGAGTTTGTCGTCTTCATAAATTTATATGGATTGAAACAAAGCCCTCGTGCTTGGTTTGGTAAATTTAGTTAGGCTGTTGAGAACTTTGGTTTGTTAAAAAGTAAGTTAGATCATTCTGTGTTTTATATAAAAGATCAACTGGTGGTATCATTTTGTTAGTGGTGTACGTTGATGATATCATTATTAATGGAAATGATAATGAAGGCATCTCATCCCTTAAGTCTTTCATTCATACCAAGTTTCACACGAAAGATTTAGGGGAGCTCAAGTATTTCTTGGGTATTGAAGTTACTCGGAGTAAACAAGGTATTTTTCAGTCTCAAAGAAAGTATGTACTTGATTTGTTAACCGAGACAGGAAAATTAGGAGCAAAACCTTGTAATGCTCCAATGAATCCAACTAAGCATCTTACACGTGATGGGGAACCATTTGAAGATCTTGAGAAATATCGCAGATTGGTTGGAAAGTTGAATTATCTAACTATGACTCGTCCAGATATTGCATTCCCAGTCAGTGTCATTAGTCAATTCATCTCTTCTCCAACAATTCATCATTGGGCAGCACTAGAGCAAATTTTAAGTTACTTGAAGGAGCACTAGGATGAGGTATAATTTACAAGGACATATCCAGATTGAGTGTTTCTCTGATGCAGATTGGGCAGGCTCTAAGGTAGATAGACGATCCACTTTAGGATATTGTGTATTTGTTGGGGGCAATCTAGTCTCTTGGAAGAGTAAGAAACAAAATGTTGTATCTAGATCCAGTGCTTAATCAGAATATAAAGCTATGGCACAGTCTATGTGTGAGGTAATATGGATTTATCAGCTTTCGACTAAATTCGGGTTTAAGACTTCTATTCCAGTAAAATTGTGGTGTGATAATCAAGTTGCTCTTCATTTTGCCTCAAATCCCGTATTCCACGAGCGAACTAAGCACATTGAGATTCATTGTCATTTTGTTCGTGAGAAAATTCAACAAGGTCTGATCTCCATAGGATATGTGAAGACCAGAGAACAACTAGGAGATATTTTTTATAAAGGCTTTGAATGGGGTGCGAGTTGATTATCTTTGTAACAAGCTGGGCATGATTAACATCTATGCTCTAGCTTGAGGGGGAGTGTTAGAATATTAGTTGTAAAAATTAGGGTAACTTGTATTTAGTAGTTTCCTATTTTGTAATTAGTAGTTTCCCATTTAGTCTCCTAGCTTTGTATATAAATATGTACTATTCTATGAAATACATACACAATTCGATTCACTATTTTCTACAATAAACAATAAAATATTTAACAAAATAACCAATTTTAAATTTGAAAATATTATGGTTAGAATATCAATAAAAATATCTAGGTTAATTTTAAATTTATTAATTATTTAATATATCCTGTAAGATCATTTTAATAAAATGTTTCAAAATTAAAAGGATAATGCAATTATTTAATTTAAAATATGTCCAATATCAAAATATCTAACCTTATAATTATATAATAAATAAATATTGACAAATTAACAAATTTTTAAAATCTGACCATAATTAAAAAAAATAAAATAATTAATTTTTAAATTTAAACCTCAAAATATCAGAAATTAATAATAATTTATTAAAAGTTAAATATTATTAATTTAAAATTGATATTTAAGTTTATATATATTAAAAAATAATATTTTATTTTGATTTTTAGGGTTTGAAATTGGAAAAAATAAAAATTTGTGGAAAAAATCCATAAATCAGATTTTGGGGTGTTGCTGCCTAGGAGGCTGCATGTGCAGCCAAGATAGGCTGCAAGCAGCCCTATGTGCTCGCGGAGATGGGAGCCTGCAGCCTCCCTGACTGGCGTTTCTCGGTCAGCTGCAGCATGCGTGTGTGGGCGAGGCTTGTCTGAACGAGTGCACCGTGTCTTCAGACACGGGTGCTATCCGAGCTTGTGCGCACGCTGGGTCTCCTTGTCCGAGGGTCTGGTGTGCATGAGCACCTCCTTCGACACCCAATGGATCCCAAAATTTCAAAACATCATAACTTCTTCGTTTTTTTTATTGGAATTGAGTTCCGTAAAAATAAAAATTGCTTAGTTTTTCACAAGGAATCCAAATAAATTATTTTTAGAATGAAAATAAAATTATTTTTATGGAAAAATTTCATAAATCACATACATTCATCAAATAACACATAAACCAATATGAACACATCCAAATCAACACAATAAACATATTCATCGTTTTAAATCCATATTACATGAAAATAAATCATTCAATAAACATATTCTCTGAGGCCAGTTGTTGGGAATATTTTACGAGGATTTAGATTTACTAACAAGTATGTTGAATTAACATCCTAAATATGAATTCTCTAAAACGATGAAATTAAACACATAAGATTTTTAGAAAACCTTACATTGATTGCAGCGGAATATAATGACTCATTCCGTTCAGATCTCTAGCTCTTGATTCCTTTTTATAGCAGAGCATTATCAAGATCTGAACATGGATCTCTTTCTCTCCTTTGGGTTTGGTTACCACCGTTGTAACGCCCTAAATAATTAGGCACGCTACCCAAAATGCTTATGGAATCCTAATCCCCTAATTCGGGATTACTAATCCAAAAATAGCGCAGAATTTAAACTTTTAAATTAATCGGAATGAAAATAAAACTTGTAATACTTTTAAACTTTTAAACCGTTGGGATCCCAAAAATATTTATAAACTTATTACAAGTCTTTTCTTTCTAGCCGACCTAAGCGGCAAAATAGAATACAAAATTCAACACTGTTAGACCCATAACCCGCTTGGTCTGAAGTGGCATGAACATGTACATTCCTCGCCCTGCTCCTGAAACTCATGGTTGATTAGCTAATGTCTTACCCTTTAATGCACAGTAGAGCACCTGTGAGCCAAGCCCAGCAAGACAGTATATAACATAACAATAATAATATGCTCATCATATTGTTTAAACAATGATGCCATTTATATATGTCTGTGTGTCACAGACCTGCATGTCACACTCACATGCCTATTTATGTCTACGTGGCGTAGACCTATGTGTTGCACTCACACATCTCTTTATATCTACGTGGCGTAGACCTACGTGTTGCTCTCACACGTCTAGTTACAATAAGGCCCTAGAATAGTTCATCTCGGTTCTGATTACCGAGTCCAACTTGATTATGCCTTGAACGCATAACCCTTAATCTTAATATGTATAACACATAACTGATGGTGCCTTTGCACCATTGGTCTATCTACTGTAGACCTGCATGTTACGCTCACATGCCTATTTATGTCTACGTGGCGTAGACCTACGTGTTGCTCTCACACGTCTATATACGATAAGGCCTTAGTAGGGTTTACCTCGGTTTTGCTTACCGAGCCTAACCTGGTTATGCCTTGCTCGCATAACCCTATTCTTATATATATACGTAATCCATACATTACGTTCTTTCAATGGTTTATCCTGGTGATATATACCAGGTCTAACCCAGTTATGTCTCATTCACATAACTTATAACATACATGCGTGTATTCAACATTTACTACAACATATATAATCTTAGGGTAATAACCCTAACTTACAAACAAGTAATCACTCATATAATACACTTCTATATACTCAGATAACATTTACTAAGAATGTTAACCCTAACTCATGCTTTCACTGGATTCTTAATATTCTAGGGTAATAACCCTAGATCGCATTAAAATTAACTCAAGGTACCAACTTACCGAGTCTAGCTTAATTATGCCTTAAGCGCATAATTCATAATCTCAATATATGCATTTATCCAACATGGCATAGCATTTATACATATATTTCACTAGGGTAATAACCCTAGGCTAACAAACCGTTCCTATTAGGGTAATAACCCTAATCCCGGTTACTAAACATTCATGCATATCATATTCACATAAGTGCCACTGCGCATACTCTACGTGCGAACTACTGTCTTACCTGTTGTCCAGCTAGAAAAGGAGATTCCGAATCCCCGGGTGCTCCTGATCAGGTGCCGGTAATCCTAGTCACACAAATCCGGGATAATTCACACTTAGGGTTAACCCCTGATTTTTAACTCATAAAATTCAAGCATGGCATTTATAACTCAGATAATCATACAGGGCTCGAAACGAGCTTTCCAACGATATAGAGAACTCCCGAATCGGAGTACGGATCACAAAGTTATGCATTTTTGAAAATTCAACACAAACTGCCCAAAAACACGAGGGCGGGTCGTGGCATGCCCAAGACCATGCCGCGGCACCTGGGAAAAATTCCCAAGTTCACTCAAGGGAGCGGGCCGCGGCATGCTCCAGAGCATGCCGCGACATCTGGGTGCAGAACCCAGAAACCAGCAAATTCCTCTTCGAATTTCAACTGCCAAACCCAACCAAATCACTCCAAATCCATAACCAAACCCACAAATTAACCAAAATAGATGCTAGCAATCAACAACAAATTTAAATCATAGCATCAAGCACCAAAATTTAGCAATAAACCCTCAAGAATTCAGATTGCATGACACACAAACACAAGGTTCAAACTTGAAACTCTCAAGCTCAAGAACATTGAATTGAACCCCAATATTCACTCATATTTTTCCAGCAGCAAAATCATAATCAACAATTCTATTAAGTATGAAAACAACCTTGAATTACCCTAGGCTCAAATCAATACCACACAAGAAATTAACAAGCTTGAACACACAATTCATTAAGCATGCAACCTATTATCAAACTCCTTAAGAACATGCTTCCCAAACATAAAATTCAGCAACTAAACAAAATTAAAAATCACAGAAAGCTACCTTGATTCTTAGCAAAACAAGAGCAAAGACTTTCCTCCAATTCAAGCTTTAAACCAACACAACATCCAAGCTTTTTCCTCAACAAGTTCAAGGTTGAAAACAAGAGGGTAAGAGAGGGAGAGGGTTCGGGTGAGAGAGAGAGATTAACCCAGAAAATTAATTTCCTTTTCTCTCAAAAATCAATTAAATCAAAGTAAATCCCTTATGGTCAAATGACCATTTTCCCCCTAGGGCTATAAAACAAACATAAGCACTTTCAAGGGCATAATTGTCATTTCTCACTCCAAATATTGCCAAATAAATTTCAGATTATCACATATCAAATAAAATGCCAAATAATCAATTCAATTTACATTTCGGGCCCGAACCCGGTGCCCGAAATTCAGTGTGACTATACCGCGCCAACCTGTCAGAACACACCTGAAAAGACAACACATGCATACTATATAATAATATAGTTCTATTAAGCACGTAATTAAATTAATCTCAACAATTTACCCTTCTCGGGTCATAATTACCAAAATGCCCCTGGCTCACCAACGGGGTCTTTAACATGTTAAATTTCATATAACTTCACATATATTGAACTATATAATAATATAATTCCTCAATTAACTCATAATTATCTAATTAGGGTTTTGCTAATCCTTTTCTTAATTCTGGGTATTACAATTACCCCCTCCTTATAGAAATTTCGTCCCGAAATTTACCTGAACAACTCCGGATATTTCTGCTGCATATCCGTCTCGAGCTCCCAGGTTGCCTCTTCTATTTTACTGTTTTTCCACAGTACTTTCACCAGTGCCACAGTCTTGCTTCTCAAGACTTTCTCTCTTCTATCAAGTATCTGCACTGGTTGTTCCTCGTATGATAAGTCCGGTTGTAGTTCCAACGCTTCATAACTCAGAACATGGGACGAGTCTGAGACATACTTCCGAAGCATTGAAACATGAAACACATTATGTACGGTACCCATTGTGAGGGCATAGCCAATCTGTACGCCACTTGCCCTATCCTCTCAAGGATTTCAAAAGGTCCAATGAACCTCGGGCTAAGTTTTCCTTTCTTCCCAAAGCGTTTTATGCCTTTCATCGGAGATATTCTGAGAAATACCATGTCTCCGACCTGAAAATCAATGTCTCGACGCTTTGGATCGGCATAACTCTTTTGCCTACTCTGAGCCGCGAGCATTCGCGCTCTAATTTTGTCAACTGCCTCACCTGTTTTCTGAACAGCTTCGGGACCCAAGAACTTTCTTTCACCCACTTCATCCCAGTGAATGGGCGATCTACATTTCCTTCCATATAAAAGTTCATAAGGAGCCATCCCGATTGTTGCTTGATAGCTGTTATTATAAGAAAACTCGATCAGGGGAAGGTACTTTACCCATGATCCTTCAAAGTCAAGCACTTCTAAAATCTGAATGGTCCTCTCGGATTGTCCATCCGTCTAAGGATGAAAAGCTGTGCTGAACTTTAACTGTGTTCCCATAGCTCGATCCAAACTTTCCCAGAATCTTGATGTAAACTTCGGATCTCTATCCGATACAATGGACTTTGGGACACCATACAGACGAACAATTTCTCTAACATATAACTCAGCATACTGATCAATGGAGAAGTTCGTCCGAACAGGTAAAAAGTGAGCAGACTTTGTAAATCTCTCCACTATGACCCACACAGAGTCAAACTGTCCCGTGGTTCTAGGCATACCTACCACGAAATCAATAGTTATATCTTCCCATTTCCATTCTGGTATTTTCAACGGTTGCAGCAACCCTGCAGGTCGCTGGTGTTCAGCCTTCACTTGCTGACACGTAAGGCACTTTGCAACATACTCAGCGATGTCATTCTTCATACTTGGCCACCAAAACATGGCTTTTAGGTCTTGGTACATCTTTGTCGACCCTGGATGAACTGAATAAGGAGTCGTGTGAGACTCATCCATGATTTATTTCTTGATGTTCTCATCCATAGGTACACAAATTTGATTCCCAAATCTCAACATTCCCGTTTCATCCACTGAAAAATCACTAGCCTTCCCGGCCGAAACCCTAGCTCGGGTTTTTATCAATTCTGAATCTTGCTTTTGCGCTTCTTTAATTCTCTCAAGAAGAGTGGATTGCAGGGTAATATTAGCCAATTGCCCCACAACCAACTCAATTTGAGCTCGAGTCATTTCATTTGCTAGTTGCTGAGAGATTTGCTTCATAGAACTCAGCTGACTCTGACCTTTTCTACTCAGGGCATCAGCAACTACATTGGCTTTACCAGGGTGATAAAGAATCTCACAATCATAATATTTCACCAGTTCTAGCCAACGCCTCTGTCTCATATTCAAGTCTTTCTGGGTAAAGAAATACTTCAGACTTTTGTGATCAGTGTATATCTCACATTTCTCGCCATAAAGGTAATGCCGCCAAATCTTTAGCGCAAATACCACTGCTGCGAGTTCTAAATCGTGAGTAAGGTACCTCTGCTCGTACTCCTTTAATTGCCGAGAAGCATAAGCTATTATCCTCCCGGCCTGCATAAGCACACAGCCGAGACCTTGTCTCGAGGCATCACAATATACCACAAACTTTTCCTTATCTGAAGGAAGAGTTAGCACATGAGCGGTAATCAAGCGTTGCTTTAACTCCAGAAAACTTCTAACCTCTGTAGCTGATTTCGGTGCTGGCCAATCCCGAACAGCTTCAATCTTGGCCGGATCCACCATGATCCCATCTTTATCCACTATGTGCCCCAAGATGAGACACGAGATAACCAGAATTCACACTTTTGAATTTAACATAAAGCTTGTGATCCTGCAACCTTTGCAAAACCGCTCTGAGATGCAATTCATACTTTTCTTCTAATTCAAAATACACCAAGATGTCATTGATAAACATGATTACACATCTGTTCAAGTGATCCTGGAACATCTGATTCATGTAGTCCATATCAAATATAGTATGCATCCTTGGCCCGTCATTCACCCTGATGGTATTCTTGCATTTTGAATACTCTAGATATGATCTGAAAAAGAATCTGTGACCTTGACGACCACCTTAATTTCCCCGAAGCTTTCTATTACCCCCTGATGCTCTGGAAGCCTCAGCCTTCCGTTTGTGCTCAGGGTTGCCACTGTCGGTCCCCTTACTGATATTACCACTAGCAGGAGGATTTGATACCGTGACGGCATCCTTTGCAGCATGCTCTTTATTACTTGCTGCTCGGCCTCCTTAGCAAATAAGGCCAAGTCTACCACTCTCTTATACAGAGTGTCATGTGATGTGGTAATTTTCAAGTCCCGATTAATTGTAGCATTTAGTCCTCGAACATACTTCTGTTTTTTAATCTGGTGAAATCTGTAGGCACCAGATCACCAGCAAATTTTGACAACCGATCAAAATCCAGAGTATACTCGGCCACAGACATCTTCCCTTGAGTCAACTTCACAAAACCTTCTTGGTGTGAAGTCCTCACTGCAACATTATAAAACTTTTCCTCAAAAAGTTTCTTGAACTCTTCCCATGTCATACCACTGACATCTCGAGTTTGGCTCACTATATCCTACCAGACGCGGGCATGGTCTTGAAACATAAAGGCCGCACAATTCACCCTCTCAGTTCCCGTCACCCCCATAATATCGAGGATACGGGTCACAGTGCTCATCCACTGGTCAGCCTTAATAATATCAATACCTCCCAGGAAAGCCGGAGGTTGCAGCTTCAGAAACCGCTCGAACACAGAGTCCCGGTGCGGCATAATATACCCTTGGTTACCCACCACTGGCACAGGAGCTGGTGGTAACCCTTGATTAACTGGGGTAGCTTGTTGCCTTAAACATTGCAACTCTTCCTCTTGACGAAGTATGACACTTCGCATTTCATGAAACATCTGCTACCAATTAGCAGGAGGATTAGCATTGCCAACCCCCGCATTATCCCCCCCGGATTCTGCGGAGGTGGAGGCGGTGCCGGTGGATTGGTTTGGTCTACACCATGCTCTACAAGCTCGCCCTATGGTCTGGATGATTAAAGAGGGTCCATTCTACAAATAACCCAATAATCAACAACCCCAGCGAGTCAGGCACCAATCCCACTCTTACGCACTTATTGCCTTAAACCCTAACTCATCTATTTACCCCATATAAATATTCACTTAATCATATAACATTTAAAGCATGGCGTCACATATCACATACATACTGTAGATGCTTGCATACTGCCTAAAATGGAAAGCGGTAAACAGATGATCACACATACAGTCAAGTATTTACTCTCAATACTTACTACACCATGAGTCGAGCTTATCTCTGACGACGAATGTACATGTTCGACCGGTCTACAGGAAGTTTAAAAACCTTGACGCTCTGATACCAAATTGTAACGCCCTAAATAATTAGGCACGCTACCCAAAATGCTTATGGAATCCTAATCCCCTAATTCGGGATTACTAATCCAAAAATAGCGCAGAATTTAAACTTTTAAATTAATCGGAATGAAAATAAAACTTGTAATACTTTTAAACTTTTAAACCGTTGGGATCCCAAAAATATTTACAAACTTATTACAAGTCCTTTCTTTCTAGCCGACCTAAGCGGCAAAATAGAATACAAAATTCAACACTGTTAGACCCATAACCCGCTTGGTCTGAAGTGGCATGAACATGTACATTCCTCGCCCTGCTCCTGAAACTCATGGTTGATCAGCTAATGTCTTACCCTTTCCTGCACAGTAGAGCACCTGTGAGCCAAGCCCAGCAAGACAGTATATAACATAACAATAATAATATGCTCATCATACTGTTTAAACAATGATGCCATTTATATATGTCTGTGTGTCACAGACCTGCATGTCACACTCACATGCCTATTTATGTCTACGTGGCGTAGACCTATGTGTTGCACTCACACATCTCTTTATATCTACGTGGCGTAGACTTACGTGTTGCTCTCACACGTCTAGTTACAATAAGGCCCTAGAATAGTTCATCTCGGTTCTGATTACCGAGTCCAACTTGATTATGCCTTGAACGCATAACCCTTAATCTTAATATGTATAACACATAACTGATGGTGCCCACTGCACCATTGGTCTATCTACTGTAGACCTGCATGTTACGCTCACATGCCTATTTATGTCTACGTGGCGTAGACCTACGTGTTGCTCTCACACGTCTATATACGATAAGGCCTTAGTAGGGTTTACCTCGGTTTTGCTTACCGAGCCTAACCTGGTTATGCCTTGCTCGCATAACCCTATTCTTATATATATACGTAATCCATACATTACGTTCTTTCAATGGTTTATCCTGGTGATATATACCAGGTCTAACCCAGTTATGTCTCATTCACATAACTTATAACATACATGCGTGTATTCAACATTTACTACAACATATATAATCTTAGGGTAATAACCCTAACTTACAAACAAGTAATCACTCATATAATACACTTCTATATACTCAGATAACATTTACTAAGAATGTTAACCCTAACTCATGCTTTCACTGGATTCTTAATATTCTAGGGTAATAACCCTAGATCGCATTAAAATTAACTCAAGGTACCAACTTACCGAGTCTAGCTTAATTATGCCTTAAGCGCATAATTCATAATCTCAATATATGCATTTATCCAACATGGCATAGCATTTATACATATATTTCACTAGGGTAATAACCCTAGGCTAACAAACCGTTCCTATTAGGGTAATAACCCTAATCCCGGTTACTAAACATTCATGCATATCATATTCACATAAGCGCCACTGCGCATACTCTACGTGCAAACTACTGTCTTACCTGTTGTCCAGCTAGAAAAGGAGATTCTGAATCCCCGGGTGCTCCTGATCAGGTGCCGGTAATCCTAGTCACACAAATCCGGGATAATTCACACTTAGGGTTAACCCCTGATTTTCAACTCATAAAATTCAAGCATGGCATTTATAACTCAGATAATCATACAGGGCTCGGAACGAGCTTTCCAACGATATAGAGAACTCCCGAATCGGAGTTCGGATCACAAAGTTATGCATTTTTGAAAATTCAACACAAACTGCCCAAAAACACGAGGGCGGGCCGTGGCATGCCCAAGACCATGCCGCGGCACCTGGGAAAAATTCCCAGGTTCACTCAAGGGAGCGGGCCGCGGCATGCTCCAGAGCATGCCGCGACATCTGGGTGCAGAACCCAGAAACCAGCAAATTCCTCTTCGAATTTCAACTGCCAAACCCAACCAAATCACTCCAAATCCATAACCAAACCCACAAATTAACCAAAATAGATGCTAGCAATCAACAACAAATTTAAATCATAGCATCAAGCACCAAAATTTAGCAATAAACCCTCAAGAATTCAGATTGCATGACACACAAACACAAGGTTCAAACTTGAAACTCTCAAGCTCAAGAACATTGAATTGAACCCCAATATTCACTCATATTTTTCCAGCAGCAAAATCATAATCAACAATTGTATTAAGTATGAAAACAACCTTGAATTACCCTAGGCTCAAATCAATACCACACAAGAAATTAACAAGCTTGAACACACAATTCATTAAGCATGCAACCTATTATCAAACTCCTTAAGAACATGCTTCCCAAACATAAAATTCAGCAACTAAACAAAATTAAAAATCACAGAAAGCTACCTTGATTCTTAGCAAAACAAGAGCAAAGACTTTCCTCCAATTCAAGCTTTAAACCAACACAACATCCAAGCTTTTTCCTCAACAAGTTCAAGGTTGAAAACAAGAGGGTAAGAGAGGGAGAGGGTTCGGGTGAGAGAGAGATTAACTCAGAAAATTAATTTCCTTTTCTCTCAAAAATCAATTAAATCAAAGTAAATCCCTTATGGTCAAATGACCATTTTGCCCCTAGGGCTATAAAACAAACATAAGCACTTTCAAGGGCATAATTTTCATTTCTCACTCAAATATTGCCAAATAAATTTCAGATTATCACATATCAAATAAAATGCCAAATAATCAATTCAATTTACATTTCGGGCCCGAACCCGGTTCGGCCCGAAATTCCCGAGTGTGACTATACCGCGCCAACCTGTCAGAACACACCTGAAAAGACAACACAGGCATACTATATAATAATATTGTTCTATTAAGCACGTAATTAAATTAATCTCAACAATTTACCCTTCTCGGGTCATAATTACCAAAATGCCCCCAGCTCACCAACGGGGTCTTTAACATGTTAAATTTCATATAACTTCACATATATTGAACTATATAATAATATAATTCCTCAATTAACTCATAATTATCTAATTAGGGTTTTGCTAATCCTTTTCTTAATTCTGGGTATTACAACCGTCGTACTCACCATGATTTAGTGCTTGACTTGCTATGTGTGGGCATGACACTATTTCACTCAAGGTTCGAATATGATGAAGAACAATGAAAGAGGTTTGAAATCACTATTGAAGGTGTCTCTCATCTACTAGTTGTCAGAGAATGAAAACTAGATTCGGTAGGTTGAATAGTCAAGTTGACAAGAGGATGGGATGAGAGCATCATGTTCCTTTTATAGTGTTTCAACTAGGGCTTAGGGCTGAATTAGATGGATTAAAAAAGAATAAAATATCAGGCAAAACTTCAACACTAGGGGCGACCATAAATGACCAATCTTTAGTTACAATTTTGCCACTTTATTTGAACCACTTATTCTTCTTTCAATAATACCATATTTTCTAATTCAATCCTATAAATGTCAAAACTATTTATTTAATAATTATAATTAATTACTAAATAAAATTACCATTTATGTTATTTATTAATTAGACCATACAAAGTCTCTTAATTAATAAATTGACCCCATAACCTCTTTTTTTCACAATTAAACCCTTGCTTAGTGAAAATTTATAAATAAGGCAAAGTCTAATTTTAAAATTATAATTGATTAATTAAAATCAATTAACTGAGTCTGGAAGCAGTATTATCTCAACTAGTGAGGGGACTATGGGCCTATATAACCAAGCTTTCAATAAGTAGATCTAGAATTTACCAAGTAAATTCTCTACCTTATTAATTCCGCCTTGCGCTACTATAGATTTGGAATTGAATATCACTCTCAATTATATAGAACGCTCTATATGTACCACGATATAGATACGTTATGATTATCCATTGTTACAATCCTAATAGTCAAAGATCCTCTATAAATAATCTACACTGAATAGGAACAAATTTACCGTTTTACCCTTCAATGTATTTTATTCTTAAAATACTTCGCTACCTATAAATGATATTTCAGTAAACTAATATAATTACTGAAATGAGATCTCAATTATTTATCTCTATTCAGCAAAGCTCGAAGGAAATTTTCATTTCACTTCTAAATACATATAAAAACTATAGATTCCATATCTATGATCAACGCTCCCACTCAATTGAACTACCATGTTCTCAAGATGTAAATATCTGCCAGAACCATAGGTTAGCATCCACGAACAACTTGAAGAACATAAATAATACAATTAAGTTGAACCTAACTATATTAGGATTAAGATCCATAGACCTAAGATCAACCATTGCTATTGAGTTAGAAAGATATAGCGATAAGTTTATGATATCTTATCCAAGTTTAATATCGGTCCCTTTCAATGTATACTCCATACATTCGATACTGGTAAATTTGCCAATGCCCTGAAAATGACATAACACTTATCCAAGGTGTAAGTATACCTTATCGCCGATTATCATGTCAGTCTAAATCCAGTGAACTGACAAATCATGGGAGTTAAGCTTTTGAACATATAATCATGATTATATTCTACTGTCCTGACGACACTATAATCATGAACAAATATCTATTTATATATGTTTTGAACTTAATAGAATTTATACATTAAATATAATCATGAAATAAATCATGTGAACCATGCAATATAAAAGCGATTTCTGATCTTTATTAATTAATAAATCTGATTATATTGAAATGAATTTTATTTAAGGCACAAAACCCAACAGCTTGCTGCCAAAAAAATTGTGTTAAGTGTTCATATTAGTATTTTGGCCATAACTTCTTCAATACAACTCAAAATTAGACGATTCAAGATGTTCCAAAAAGTTGAGAACATGATCTACAACTTTAGTGTTGAACTCCAAGTCTAGTTCTACCTTTAAAGTCATTAAAATGTGTAATTAAGTTCTGTCTTATCAAATTGAGCTCACCAGCTTCCACTATTTTCTACCAAAATATGCTAAAGTCTTTCTAAATGACTCCAAATGTATGATTAGTATTCAAAATAGTCCAAAAAATTATAATCACACTAATAAATAATTTAAAGAATTAATTTAAGAATATTAATACATAAATTGGTTACATTTATAAGACAAAATATCGACTTATCACCAACCTGGATGACACCTATATCATCATACCTCTAGATGTGAATCTTGCCAGAAAATAATAATGAAGCAAAAAATGAAAATAAAAGTTACTCGGTATCTAATCTTGGATGGGGTTATGTACAGACGTGGTTTTTTAATGCCATTATTAAGATATGTTACCAAGAAAGAAGTCGAAGGGCTATTGGTAGAGGTGCATGAAGGCTTCTGCGACAATCATGCCAGTGGGAAAACCCTATCCAAAAAGATACTCAGACAAGGTAATTTTTGGCCTACTATGACTAAGAAATAAACCACACCTTGCTGACAGAATCCCTTGACGAAATAGAAAAAGGAAGAGGCTAAGCCAACTTAAAGATGCATGCCTACCAGCAAAAATTTTTCCAGGTACTTCAATAAACAAGTCAATGAAAGGAAATTCTCAGTAGGAGACTTAGTGCTTCGGAGAGTATTCCTTAATACCAAAGATCATACAAGAGGAGTGTTTGTACCAAATTAGAAAGGTCCGTACCAAGTTAGAAAGATAATAAATAAAGTTGCGTACAAGTTTGACAGGTACAATGAGAACATGGAATTAGTTCTCCTACCAAGGTATTAGAATGGAGATAATCTCATAAAGTACTACGAGTGACCAACTTGGATAAACACTACTCTTCAGTAACGGTACCTGTACAACTCACCGTACAAGAATTAGTACAAAAGAGCTAACTTTCCACCACTCTTCAGTGGTGGCCCCTGCTCAGTATGCTGCAGGGGTAGCCAAAATAATGAATGAAAGCATATTTTATAATTGTAAGCTTTTATTATAAAAAACATGTACGTTGCACAACAACAACAAAACATATGTAAGACTAATAAATGGATAAAAGAGTTTCTTTTTCTAAATTGTGTCAAACAACTTGCTAACAAGATAACTTTTTAAAGTTAATCTATATTTTTTGTTCAACATGCGTACAAACATGTCCCTCTAAAAAAATACACAGGCAAAGATCTATAGTATTTGGTGAGTTGCAAGTTACTAAGAGACCATAAGTCTGCTCGATCACTTAGGGGGCACTCACACTGTACAACATTGAACAAGCACCTCTAAACTTAAGCAAAATTTAAAAGCTTGCTAAGCAAAAAATTGAAAGCCAGGTAAGTGCGAATGACATACTTCATATTAGACATAAGTTGCTTGGTTAGCTATATGTCTAACAAAAGAAGTTAAAGCTAGGATTAAAGACTTCCTGGTCAGTCGTTTGTTCAAAAGTAAAATGTCCTAAGGCCATACACAATCATTGTTCAAAAGTGAAGAGCCTAAAGGCCATACAAGAACAAGAAATATGCAAAATAAAAGCATAAAAACAAACAACAAAGTCCTCAAATGTCTTAAAAAAATAACTGGAGTTGACAGGGTTCAAAGTTGTGTGAGAAAGACTAGCTGTCCAGATTAAATAACTCTTCGTCAATTCGGTTGTCACCTCCCCAAAAGCCGTGCGGGTTCATCCCTACAAAAAGGCAGAGGGAGGTGAACAATTGGAGAAAATAAAAAGAATTAGACAAAGGACGGTTAACTAGCCAAAGCCTAAGGGAACTAACCAGACAGCCTTGAAATACAAAGCTGTTGATCGACAAAAGTATAAGCTCAAGAATTATGAATCGAACAGCCTATGAATTAATGGCCATTGATCGGCCAGGGAAGATTCAGCCCGAGACGTACCTAACAAAGCTTCTAAAAGGGGCTAAGTACCGAACAGGGGTATATAATGAGCTTAAGTCCTAGACAGAGTTCCTACGCAAGATCTAAGTCCTGGACAGAGTTCCTACGCAGGATCTAAGCCCTTGACAGGGTTCCTTTACAAGATCTAAGTACCAGACAAAGTTCCTAGACAAGATCTAAGAGTTGGACAGGGTCTCTAACAGACCCAAGGTACCAGTCCAAGACTCAATCTTGTTCATCAAGAAGTCATACATTATTATACATCCTAAATTTATGAAGAAGATTGCAATGTATAAAAACTATTGTAAAACGTGAGAATAAAAAAGTTTTTAAAAGCTTTAAATAGCTTGAAACTAATCAATAGTAGATTTAAAGAAAGAGGAAAATGTCGAAGAAGAGAAGATGAGGAAAGTAAAAGGCATACACGGGAGAGAGAAGATCAAAGGTTTAAAAGTACGTCATCCAAAAAGTCCAATACTTGGCCTGACAAAGCTATTTGGTAAAGGTTCCTACGGGCAAAGTAAGATCTGAAAAGTCCCTATCCATACAAACGTTCGAATAGGAACTTGGAGGGCAAATGTTATCCCAAATTTTGTCCACTTGACCTGGCATGTCTACATAGTCAAAAGCAGAAGACACACGGAGAACAGCTCGTCACTAACTTGCCATGTTAGTGTTTGTAGCCTGCTAACCTGCCAGGTTAGTGCCTACAACCTGCCAACCTACTAAGCTAGTGCTTACAACCTACTAGGTTAGTGCGTGCAGCCTTCAACCTGCCAAGTTAGTGAGTGCATCCTTCAACCTACCAAGCTAGTGCGTGTAGCTTTCAACCTGTAAGATCACATAGCTGCACGGTGGACACAAGCAAAGACAGATCCACATACCTGCCAGCAAAGCCTTGGCCGGACCTATAGCTGGTCGGCCAGGAGTGCCAGCGTCCATACACTGGACAGCCTTTAGCAAGGTTAACTGGCCAGGCTGGACAACCTACAGCAAGGCTGGCTGGCCAAGCTAGACATCCTTCAACAAGGCTGACCGGCCAAGCTAGACAGCCTTCAGCAAGGCTGGCAGGCTAAGCTAAATAACCTTCAGCATAGCTGGCCAGCTATAACGTGCAAACAGCTCCTCACAAGCTAACCTACAATTACATGACATTGTCCAATAGCCCATGAAGATAGAGATATTCTCTCAAGATATTAGTCCTATATTTAAGGGATCTAATTATCTTTTTTTGTAATTCAAACATAAGATAAAAAAAATGTTATTTTTCCTATTTTAAAGGTATATCTTTACTTCTTTGAATTAGGATCTTTTGTAAGTCTTACAATATATAAAGGATATTAGATCACATAAAAAGGGATTGAATCTAAGTCACACACCCACAGCTCTCTCTCCCTCTAAAGCTCCACATGCACTTATGGCTCCCTAGACTATAAGTCTATTTTTTTTCATAAGTTCTTCATAGAATCCTACCAGTTCTTTATCTGTAACATATTGTTCTCACAATTATAATACTGAAGAGAGCCATAGCTAGAAATTAAAAGGTCTAGGCCTGTAATCTTCATGGTATTATCTCAAGAGTGAATACAACTAAAAAGAGAGTAGGTCATACACATTCATCAAGGGGGCCAAACTTCTATAAATTCATGTATTATTTTTTACTATTTATTATTCTTATTTACATGTAGTGATAATTAGTAATTAATAAGGCTTTACAATCAGTTGACTAAATCTCGAGTCAACACGTTTCATGTCCAGCAATATGAATTTTTTTTTACCGTGGGGCCACTTTCACATCTAGTATTGCTAGACATGTACAATAAATCATGACCACATTACTTCTTTTATATTTTTGGATACCATGTCCAAATGAACAACAAAGACTTATTATCATGTCCATTTTTAATAAAAGTCATAAAATGAATTTTTTGTAGTAGTGACTAGTTAATCTTTTGGGCCCGTTTGTCACAACTTTTGGAAAAGCTAAAAGTTACTTTTTAAAAAGGTTGTAATAAAAAAGTGATTGTAAACAGTTTGAAAATAACTTATTGAATAATTTATAGAGAAGCTACAGCTAAAAGCTAAGTTGGTACAACCAAACTTTTAGAAAAAACTCTCACTACAAAAATTTTTACTTTTAGTCACAACAAAATTTGTGTCTAAAAGTGAAAAAATTGTGACTAATGATAAATCATGATTCCTATGTTGTGACTAAAAGGTCTATGGCTAAAAATATTAGTCACAAAAATTACAATTTGTTGTGACTAAATGTATTTTTAGTCACAATACTTGTTATGGCTAAAACAAAATTAGTGACAACTTATAACTAAATACTATGTTTTAGTCACAAATAACATTTTGTTATGACTAAAAAGTCACATTTAGTCACAAAAAGATTATGTTGTGACTAAAAAGTTGTCACTAAAAGTAACAGTTTTTTGTAGTGTCTTTTGATTAAAAGATCCTATAATAAATTCTTTTGTGCTAAAAATCTATTTAATTATTTATTATATATTACAAAAATATATATATTTTTAAAAAATATTTAAACTAAATAATATTTAAATTTCTTATTTTTTATTTTTTTGAAAAAATATTTAATATTTATATTTTTATTATTAACAAATCACATCAACCAAAAATTTCTTGTAAACTACATTTTTTTTATAAGTGATTATAATTTAAAAATATTATAAATTATTTTTATCAGCATATAAATATATATATATTATGGGAAAAAATAATTAAAAATGTATAAAAAAATAAAATTTTTATATATATAACATAATTTTTTTATGTATATTTATATGATTATAATAAACTAAATTATAATAAACTAAATTATAACATTATTATTATATTATCATTATTATAATAGAATCTTAATACTTACCACACTTCAAAATTTATGATTTACTAAATACACAAATTAGTTTTTTTCAACTCTGCTGCACTTATTTTTTCTTACAGCAGAGGCTAAACTGGCCCTTTATTTGTTTTGATCGATGTTGGTTTTATTTTTTTATTTTTCTAACATTTATTATTCATGTGTATTTAAACTTCATATATAGCAATAATATTAATAATAAATTAGACTACATACTTCGTCGTATCAGATTGCATAAATATATTGTTCTCCTTTAGTTGCAATGCCAAATGATATACGTATATTCTTTTAATAAATAATGTTTCTCATGAATTATTTCTTTTCAAAAAAATAAAAATATATCATGAAAGAAAAAAGGAGAAAATTCCCAGCGATATGAGTAGATTAATGTAGTGTAATATGTGAATGATGTCTTAATTAATTATAGTGTGGTAACTTCATAACTAGAAAACTAGCACGTAAACTCGCAGTATATTATAAATATAGCTATATATATATCCTAACTAGTGCAAAGCCTTCCATAATTTATATATATTAATTATATGTTTTTCTTCTGAATATGTCCCTAGCTATATCTTTCTTTCTTGGAAAACCTAGGTATAATGTCTTGCAATATTCTCATCGACTTTCTGAAGATTAATTAATAAAAAAAGAAAAAGAAAAAAGAAGGAGGGTATAATAATAAGTTCAACGCTATGGCTAACATTTGTAGTTATACATTTCATCTACAAACTAATGGCGAATGGTCCAAACAAAGCTAGCTATTATAGAATATAAGAACTTATAAGAAGTCAATCAGTACAGTTACACTCTCTCTATACATAATAAATATAAATGGACCACACTCATCATGAATAATTAAACTAAAGGGATCCATGTATGTGGTAATATTAAAATCTATGGTCCAAACCAAGGATATATATCGGCATGCATGTGCCGTAACACATCCATATCCTACAATTTCAAATGTGGAAACTTATAATAATACCATATATAAAAATACATGAGCATATTTGTCATTTGATTTTAAAATGAAATTAATTTTATGTGTTTTACAAGATGCACACCCTACCTATTCTATCCTATTAACCATATACACTTCCAAATTCTTATAATTAAAAATTACAACTCATATATTTTAATTTAATAATATACTAAATCATGATCACCAAAACGTTATGTCGTGATGGATAATAACTTAATTATGACAATTATGCTTTATATTATATATATATATATATTGATGAGTCATGACTGATCACTCCATCTGTATAGCTATATTATGTATATATATATATATATAGAGAGAGAGAGAGAGAGAGAGAGAGAGAGTCTGGCGCGGGTTGCAACATGTAATGGCTCTGGATGGCATGGCTTTCACGTGAAATCTGGACCAATTTAATTACGTCTCCATTTCACAACCCCCAAACTCAAACTCAAAGTGGTTGGAATTGGAGGGTCATGCACAACTCTACTACTACTCTACATATTTTGCATGTACTACCGTTATACTTTTGTATTTATTTGTATATATAATATATATTTAAAAAAAGTGTCTAACAGATATTTTAGGCTTGACTCTTGAGTAATGTATGAACTATTTTATACAACTACAATGGTCATAACAAAAAAAAAATCATAATTTTTTATGTGCTGAAATGAAAAAGAAAATCATCCTAACTTTCGAAAGATTTTCCTTTCAGCTATCGGTAGAAGTTAGTAGTTATTCAACAGAAAATGTTAATGTGCACTTAAGCACCACACAAGATCTTATTTTGAGTTTTACACATTTTAATTTAATTAATAAATAATAAAATGATTCGCTAACTAATTACTGGCAAAAATTTCAATAATGACAACAAAACTTGTCTGCTTAACTTCTAAAAACGAATTAAAACAAAGTTGTAGTGATCTCTCTGTAGCGTAATTATTGCGTACGTACGTACGGTATATCTATTATATATGTATCAATATGTATGTATACAAATAATATGATCAGTACTAGCTACTAGTTATCGTAACTAATTAATTAATAACGTACGTTGCATGTATTTAAAACCTTATTTTTAATTTTTGAACGATATATGTGTACAGCAAATAATTTAGGGGAAAACAGTAGTAGTCGGCAGCTATATATATATTGCCAAATTAAAGGAATTAATTAATTAAATATAATATTAAATTAGGAAGGCGTTAAGGATGATATATATATGAGATGGTGATGGATCGGGGAAGAAATTATTAGGAGGCCATCTTTTAATTATTCGATTTGTATTGTGGTCCTCAGATCAAAAGGATTTTACTCCAACTTGATACAATAAATAAAATCCTCAGATGCTCATTAGTCTCTCTCAGATAGTGTTATACATATCAAACTTTCAACAGTTTTGGTCATAATATACAATCGCTTTATATATATATATGTATGTATATATAATATATATCTGTGTATATGTATGTGTGCTACACCATCCGGTCGGACTAAAACCCACAAAAAACAAGTTTTTAAACTTTTATAAATATCCCTCCTGATAATCATGATAAGTTGCATCAACATTAATTATTGCTATATGTATACTCGGAAATATATATAATTAAATAAACTATATATATATATTATTGTATACATAATTTTCATTTGCTACTGTCTATATTTCTTCAATTTCAGTTACTATATGTTTTAATCATATTCTAGTTTCAAATTACTTAAAGGGAAGAAGAAGTGTTTTGTTTGTCATATTAATTATAATTATATAATAATTGGGTATAATATTTGATCTCTCCTTTATTTTTAATAATGGATATATCTTCCGCACTTTAGGAATTTCTTTTCAGGATTCATTTCATTATGATAGAGTACATTTTTCAGATTAAAATACTGTTACACCAATTATATTTCCATTTTATTAGAACCAAAAAGTTCATTATATCGTTTTTTTCAGAACACTTTATATGTATTTATGTTTGTATATATCTCACGCTCCATATGTTTTAGTATGCTTTTTTAATATGGAAGTTATAATAACGGATTGTGGAGTTGGACACTACTACTGATGATGATAATAATACTTTGGATGATATAATTAAGATTTTGTCCCCTTCATGTATTTTTTTTGAACATATTAATTCCTTTAATTATATTATATTAAAATAAATAAGTAAAGAATTCAAGGAGGTCATGTTGTTCGTACAAATAAACTCAATGAAATGATATATATGAAGTTTTAAGTTCCATATATATATATATATATAAATATATGACTTCATGCTTCACCCATTAAAATGTCATAAATGTTTTTAGACCCCAATCAAAGAATTGACGGGAATCCTTACTAGATGTGGCGTAGATTGTAAGGAGTACTCCCAAGAAAATAATGGTGGTCCGGACTAGTAATAGATGAGGATAGAAAGATGTGTGGTAAAGCCAGTGAGATGTGAACAAATTGTGTATCTGAAAAATAGCCTTATATATATAAGAGTGATGGAATAATATTAACAATGTAAATATTCCTGCTGGAAGACTTATATTTATATATATATACACACACATAGATATAGAATAGAAACGAACCTGATGAGGGCCACTTTCACATTCATGGGACCTTAATAAGATGCCATAAAGAATTTTTCATTTCTCATATATTACGTTTTTCATCTCCCTTTACATATATACAAAAAGGTGGTCCCTAACTATGCCATATTTTGAATGTTTCTGCATCTGATATATACACATAAATTGTAGTGAAAAATATGAACTTGTGCATCAATAAATTGACTAGTCGTTTCATTCCAATATTACAAATTATACATGATTAATTGGACAATCTAACTATTTTTTTTTCTTTCTAAAGTGGTCTATTTGGAGCACTTGATCAACTCTCTCAAAGTAAGGGGCAATTCAATATTTAATACAATAATTAAGTCAAACTGAGTTAGGATAATAAAATTCAATATTCATTTTAATTTATCTCTAATATTTATACAACATCAACAACAATAACAATATATAATATCATAAAACAATTTAGTTTGCTGGACTCCACGTACCCACCAACACCACACTATTTATAAATACACAAAAAAACGCTATACTATTAAGAAAATTTGAAAGCATACAAAATAATAATTAAAACAAAAGAGGAAAGGAATTAAGAAGCCCACTCACTAACACTTTCCTACTAATATATAGAAATATATGATGACAATGTACAAGATAATACAACTCACTAACTAATTAAAACAACCTATGTATACGTACAACTACGTACGTACCCCGGCAGTTAGTAAAAACCATATTGCCCCCACTAAATAATAATAAATGTAATTTCATCCTAATTATACTATTCATTTCTTTCAAAAAAAAAAAAGCTCTGGTACCCATCTCGGGGAAGATTAATATCAAAAGGGACCATATACATATATGGGAAAAAATTGTGATAATATATATATAGAGAGAGCTATAGGAAGGTGTGGTAGCTGGCTGGGTATATAGCTAGTTGATGTGTGGTGGTGTCGGTGGTGTGGGATGATTATTAGTAGATGAGTAGTATATTATAGGATTGGAATTAAAGGGCACAGAATTATGTGTATTGGAGTGATTATGATGATGATGAGGATTCCAGCAATTGTCGTAGATGTCTTGTGCGATTCTGGTTGCATCCGCCGATGCCCCAAGCAGCCCACGCTGAGTAAACCCCACTGCATACAGTCCCAACTCCCCTTTCCACCCATTTGGGGTACCTTTTCTAGGCATTCCATTTTTCTCATTGAACATTTTCGTCTCCTGCATCGAACCATTCATCCCCATCAAAATACTATATAGTTTTATATTTTATATACCGACAATATCCGATCATGACTCGTGTAATAAAATATTATACAATTAATATTGGAATTGTTGCGTAGTAGTAGTGTACTTATAATAATAATTAATAAATAAAAAATGCCACACCAATATTATGTGGGTGAGGCAAATGATCATATCGCCTTATATAATGCGGTATTTAATTATCAATTTACATAGTTTTTTGTGGGACCTAATTTGCTTCATTTTTAACATGTGATGATACATTACCACTGATAATAATAATTATGATATAGTACATTAATATTCTTCTAAAAATTAGGTTTTGTTTTATTTTGTCTTTATATATCAATATAATAGTATAATTATATATTAACAGCCTACCACTAACTTAGTAATCAAGCATATTATTATATTCATGTATAAAAATAATATTATATATATGCGTGTATTTATACCTTCAGCCAAGTCATTACGTTACTTTTGTAGCCAGTTGCTAAAATGATGGCATCAAAAGTTTCTACTTTCCCATCTATAAATTCCGCAGCATGGAGTGATAATCTCTTTATGGCCTTACAAACCTAATATATTACATACATAGAATCATTAATTCAAATTAAAAAGTTAATAATTAAATACATATTCGTGTGCTTAATTTGTTAGAGTTAATTATAATCATTAATTAATAATACCTTAATCTCTCCAGTTTTGATCTTGGCCAGTGTTCCAACATCCAAAACGGGAGTTTTACCAGATATGGATTTGAGCTGAAGAGGGCCAAGTTCTGGTCTTGTTAATCCCAATTTGGATGTGTCACCAAGCAACAAACGTGACATTAAAAGTAAAAATCGATCCACAAGCCACACTGGTAACCACTTAAGTAACCACATGGATAGTCCAAAAGTTGAGCTTCCTAACATCTCTTGAGGCAATACATGCACCTGCACTCAATTAGCCCATTAATTAATTAAACATATAATTTATTAAAAGCCGGTATTCATCATCTTTAATTAAAATAATAAAAAAAAAAATCTACAAAACTAAAGTGGAGATGATTAGCAGGTCCCCACGCTCGAGTTTTTTTTTTTGTTTAGTGTGTGTGGGGGTTGAAGTTGGCCTAGCTAGATGTATATGAATGCCACCCATGTTACGTTTTGATGTTTTAGAATCTGTAACACTGACTATATATGATTCTTTTACAGAATTTTTTTTAGAAAAAATATATATTTTATGCAGAGAATAAAAAAGCATGTATACTGTGTGGTATAAGATTTTGGGCTGTTTGCGCATGCAAACGAATTTCGATAAAGCAAAATCACAAGAATGACATCTTTATTTAACGAGAGTCAGAGTACTATAGTAATTTTTATATTATTTAATATTTATAGCTAGATTCAATACTATATATAATTATTTTATGTAATAGCTGTGCTAGCTATATCTATTATAGTCTTCCGCCTAATTTGGCTTATTACACTCAATTAAAAAAAATTATTATTATTATTATTATCATAGAAATTACGCACCAATAAACCTAGCTAGCTCTAGCTTAAAACTTTACCTATCTAGCAGCCGCAAATTACACCACGTCTGAAAGAAACAAAAGGAAAAATAAAAGAGAAGTTGTTGAGCTAAAACTAATAAGAACTTTTTAAGCTGAATAAAAACCAAAGCTAATAAACTCCCCCCACTATATATACATAGCTTCCATTTTTGTATATATTATCATTTAATATTTTCAAATTTATAGAGATGAAATGAACCTATTTATATATAAAAAAAAAGAATTAGGGTTTTTCAATTTAGTTTGGAGTAACATATAAATGATAACATAGTAGAATATGTATGTTTATATGTGTGTGTGTTTTATATTTTTATGTTTGAGTAGTAATAAAAATTAGCTCACCGAGTCTCTCACCACAAGCGAAGGACGAGCATTATAGTTACAGAGATCCAAGCAAACCTCCATCCCCGAGTTGCCGCATCCAATCACCAAAACATTTTTTCCGCTAAAAATCTCACCGCTCTTATAAGAGCTTGTGTGAACAATTGGGCCACCAAAGCTCTCTATTCCTTCGATCTCCGGCACCGATTCCTCCGCATTCTCCCCAGTAGCCACAATAAGCCATTGGCTTACATACTCAGTTGTAGTAGTGATTACCATCTCTGTACGCCCATCATCATGATTATTAGTACTCTTTTTATCTAGCCCGGCCCCAGGTGTGGCCGCGGCGGTGGTAGTAGAGGCCTTGACTTGCCAAAGACCGCTTCGGTGGTCGAAGCGAGCACTCTCCACTTTCATGTTGAAAATAGGTTTCAAATCGAAACGGTTGGAGTAAGCTTTTAAGTAATCCAAGAAATGTTGTTTGGTTGGATAAGTTGGGAAATTTGATGGGAATGGCATGAGTGGAAGCTGGCAGAATTGTTTGGGAAGATGAAGACGGAGTCTGTCGTATGTCTTTAGTTGCCATAATGATGCTATGCAATTAGCCCTTTCAAGGATCAAGCTTGGGATACCTTTTTCTTTAAGACAAGCCGCCGCAGCCAAACCCGAAGGACCCGCCCCGACTATTATGGGTCCCCGAACCCATATTCGTCTGATCCTTGTTGTTGTATCACCACCACCACCGCCGCCGCCACCACAACCGCCACCCTCTGTTAGCTTATCGTGGACTAGTTTCCCTTCAATTTCTTGTAAGTAGTTCATTATTTTTGTGTAAAATAAAAAACAACAAAACCAACCCAATTTCGTTGAATTAATTGCCTCACACCTGATCAATCAATATATATTAATATTGTAAAATATGAATTCCGGGATATTTGAAACTTTCTGGTTTAATTTTTCTCAATGAAAGTAGCTATAAATACAGCGAACAAGGTAATTAGGCCAGAAATCAACTGAAAGAACAAAGGTGATGAGTTTTAATAAGGATTGATCGAAGGAGGAGGATGACAGAAAAATACAATAAGTGTTGTAGAATAAGTTTATCATAATAATTAAAATTGGAACTAGCTAGCTCTACTGATGAACTAGGATTCCAGAGATATATGTGTGTGTATGTATACTCATATATATACACCACCTAACTACCTACGTTGGAGTTAGAAAAATAGTGTGAGTATGAGGGTTGTAAAATTAAGTGGGGCATATCTCTCACTCTCTCTTTCTATACCTAGCTAAACTAGCTATATATCTTAGGCATTAACTACCGTTTATAACAAACAACAACCATTTTTTTTTTATTTTTAATACCCACTTCCTAGTAGCCAGAGGGCAAGAAAACAAACATTCTAGTTATGGAAATTTATCATATATAAATATAAATATATCGAAAATAAAATAATGGTGATATTCTGACATAGTTATGTTGTATGTATGCCAATTTTCTTAGAATGGATAATTTTGGGACAGCTTTATATACTACTCTTACATCAATTTACTATATAATATATCCATATGTATATAAAAATTCATGTACACTTTGTTAATTCAACTTGTTTCTGGACCCAGTTATACAGGTTGCGTTGTCGAAATTTTGACAACTAGGATGAGAAAAAGAATAATTACATATTGGTCCCCAAACTCGGTTCCTAAATTTGTTTTTGTAAATTGGTCCTTAAATATATAAATATTGATAAGTGGTCCTTAAATTTTAATTTTTGTCAAATCAGTTCTTAAACTTTTAGTTATTTGACAACATTAAGTCCCTACTAATAAATAATAAATAATTGTAGTTTTCTTGATTTTTTTTTTTTATTTTCTACATTCTTTAATTTAATTTATGTGTTAATTTCAAATATTTTCTTTTCTTTTATTTTAATTTTAATATTTTTCTAAAAAATTATACTATATAAGTATATATATTTTTTAAAATATATAAGTTGTCATATAAATATATAAATATACCAATGTATGTATTTTTAAATATGTAAAAAAAAAAATAAATAAACACTTGCGGACCTACATAATGCTTAAAGGGGACACTAGCTCTCCTTACTTTTTTCTAAAATAGAAAATAATTATGAGATCTTTTTACATTTTAGCCAATATTGTATAAATTCTTACATTTAAATTCCCATTTTTTATCATTACTTATATATATAGATATAATTATAATAAGTTTTTTGTTTTTTTGTTTTTGGAAAGAAAAACTGATGCAAGTTAAAATAATAAAGGTACATAATAATATTATGCAAACAATCACTATTAAAAAATCCAAATTTTTTGAAAGTTTTACACCGTGAGGTAAAGAATTCCTAACGGTCTATAAAATCGTCACTTATATGAGCATCGGGAGTACTGAGTAGAATAGGCATCTATAAAATTGTCACTTATACGAGCATCACGATTACTGGGTAGAATAGGCGACAGTAAAAAAATATTAGTATAAAAGAATTCTTGACTATTTAAAACCGTCAACTATAATCAAGACTATATGCCACAATTTAAAATCATTGCTATACTTTAGGCAACGGTTAAAACTGTTACCTATAGTATAGGCAATGGTTTTAAACCGTCGCTATAGTGGATTTTCCCAAAAAAATCATTGCCTTCATCCTCCTCGAAACTAAGATGGGAGTTTGGTTTGGCCTTAAGATCTCCGAATAATCAAGATCTCTGACAATCTGTGAAATAAAAAAATCTCAAAAATACATAAATCCCAAAATAAAAAAATAATAAAGAAGTTACGAGAAAGAGTGGATGAGAAAGAGAAGACTTATTGATGCTCGTGGTCGCGCGTCTATTTTGGACGAGAGAGAGAGAGAGAGAGAGAGAGAGAGAGAGAGAGAGAGAGAGAGAGAGAGAGAGAGAGAGAGAGAGAGACGAGTGACGGTGGTTCTCATGGTGGAGCTCGTAGTTTTGGTCGACCATGGTGGAGCTTGAACAGGCTTTCGTCTATGGTGGAGCTCGTGGTGGAGCTTGTGAAAGAGAAAGCGAAAGACGAGAGATGAGTGATGGAGCTCGTGGATTGTCGTCTATGTGTGTGTGTGTGTGTGTGTGTGTGTGTGTGTGTGTGTGTGTGTGTGAGAGAGAGAGAGAGAGAGAGAGAGAGAGAGAGAGAGAGAGAGAGAGAGAGAGAGAGAGAGAGAGAGAGAGAGAGAGAGAGAGAGAGAGAGAGAGATTTTGAAAATGTATAGATTTGAAAAATTTTAGATCTAAAACGCGTTATATTGGTGCAAGGGAAAATGCATTATTTGAAAATTTTCAGATTTGAACTAATTGTTGACGATTAAAAATTGTGGCCTATAACACTATAGGCAATGGTTTAAAACTATGGCCTATAGTATAGGCCATGATTTTTAACTGTCGATAATTATCTTTTGAAAAAAATTGTAATTTTTACGCTTAAAAATCATTGAGAATAACACTATAGGTGACGATTTTAAACCATGACCTATACTATAAGCCACAATTTAAAACTGTCACCTATAGTATAAGCCACGGTTTCAACCATCAGCAATTCCCCTTTAAAAATATCATAATTTTGAAGGCATGCTTAAAAATTGTCGTGAGTACATCTCTACTCCAGAGATTGAGAAAAGTCACAAGATTCTTCGTGGCCTTCCTTATGGTCTGCAAGCGGCTGAGTTTCTGTGGCATGATAATAAGTTGAAGGCCTACGCCCTTCTTGGCATATTAGTGTACAAATGACTTCAAGATCCCCAAATTCTCAGACTGGTAGCAAGTTCTTGTGCTCGCAAATGAGGAGAATTGAGACTATGTGGCTCGCATCCATTACTTAAGGGATGTGACCCCTTGGGAAGCTGAAGATGAAGCCTCTCGAGGTAATAATTTTGGTGCTTGTGGATGGTACCCAATCGTTCTTAGGACTGAGCGAACAATATTAGTTCAATTTAGAGATAGTCAATATAATTTCTATATTTGGAACTATGTAGACCACATCACCCATAGGTTTGATAGTTGGTACCCTGAACATCACGTCCAGCTGAGCTGTAATAGTTCTTACTTTGGGATCCTAGGCAATATGGAACTAACTTTGATAGGGCTGGTTTTTCAGGTTGGGACATGTCTCTACTCAATCCCTTTAACCTTTACACGATTACTGGTTCTAAGGAATTTAGAAATTATTATAGCGATTCTTCCTCGTCTGATGATTATGGTATTACTCTTAAGTGGGAGATTGACTCACCATATTTTTGTTGTTTATTTATACAAGTGTTGACGTCTCATCTTTTGTCTCATAAATATGGATTTTTGAGATCTCTTGTGCAGGTCCTCTGGTTCTACCAAGAGAAGCAAGAAGCGTACAACTTTGTTGAAAACTACATCTGGGTCAAACCTAGAACCTTTAAAGAGGATAAATAAGTCTGCTAACAAAAAATGTGCCTCGACTCAACTTGTAATCGAGTTAGAGAAGACCCTAGACAGTTCCTCGACACCTACTACTGCGAGCTCTGGTAAATAAGCCTTACAGTCTGTTCATCAGGTTAAATTCTCTGTATCTCAACTTGAGATGGTATTCTTGGAGCCCCCTTGCCCCTGTCTAGCTTTGCAAGTGTTTAGGGCTCACAATTATGCTCACAGTATGCTACCAATTGTTGGCGCCACTATAAGTCCTTTCAACAAGATAACTGGGAATTGATCAGCATGGGAAATTTCCAAAGTTTAACGGAGAGAAGCGTTGATCTCTTACATTCTGTTAGTCATCCTTATAAAAATTTGTATATCTTCTCATATATACCCCCTTTCTTTTTTATATATATCCTCTTTTGATCTCATTCTTTGCAAACATCTCTCTTATCCTTCGTGGCTCAATAAAAGGGTCTCCCGAATGTTAACCAGCTTAGCACCGAGCTTCACAAATCTAACGAACAATGCTAAGTCTTGGCTAACTAATGGAACAACTTCCAGTCGGAGATCTCTAGGTTGAAGTAGAAGGCTGAAGAGCAAGAGAAAGCTCATAAGGCTGAGCTCGAGGCTACATAAAAAAAAACCAAGAATCTCCTTAAGGCTAACCAGAAGGCCCAAAAACAATTGATGAGGCTATCAAAAAACTCAAAGAATTAGCCAAGGATGATTCAATCCCCAAAAACTATATTTGAATTATAGTTTTTGAATTTCAAAAATTAAGTTGTGTAACCACTCTTTACACACTTAATTAATGATCATGTGGAAGTTACAAAATATTAACTCCACCTCTTATGTTACACCTATATGTAACTCCCAATCACATTATATTGTGATTATTACATGTATATAATTCCCAATTATATATTATATATAATAATATATATATATATATAATATATCACAATTTTAATCTTAAACATTATATCTTTTAATAAATAATATAACATTCCCCCACTAGATTAAAATTTGTGATATCTCATTGTAACACTTTATTTAATCAATCAAATATCTCATATATCCCCCACTTTGATTGAATAAATCAACACTCTCTAAAGAGTCATTGCTTAAGTGCATAAAGTTAAGTGTTTTTCAATTTGAACTTAATCATAGTGTAATTTATTAAAAATTTGGTTGACAAAGAATTGAACCAACTTTTCTTTATAACAGAATGATAATGACACACACACCTTTGCTAGGTTCACCCAAGACCTCATGTCTCGCTTTGCACCGTTAATGGCCTTGTGCACATTCCATTCATTGACCTTGTTGAGAAAATATACTCTCTATTTCTCATTTAGGGCGGCACCACCCTTAGGTCAATATAGGTAGAATTCTTACAGTATTTGTTACCAAAATACTTGTTTTACAAAGTGAATTCTATTAAAGACTTTTAAAAGTCTAACCCTCAAATTGGTAACTCACTAAGTACTTCACAACTTTATAGGATGGGACGTATAGTACATATCACATTTGTTCACACATTGATTTGTTCTTACCTATTGAACCTAACACTAGTAAAGTTACTAGTATTAAGATAGGTTGCCCTCAATTGTGAAACGGTTTAGGGAGTTTTAGTCCCATCCCTTTAGAAGTCTTTTCCACTAAATCTCTAGTCAGTGGCTTCGTAAACGGGTCCGCCAAGTTTTCACTTGATCTCACATAGGATATTTAGATGACTCCTATTTGAATCAACTGACTTACATATCCATGTCTTAGACTAATATGTCTACACTTCCCATTATATACTCCACTATATGCTCTAGCCAATGTTGCTTGGCTATCACAATGTATCGATATTGTAGATACATCCTCTTTAATAATTGGAATATCAATTAAGAGATCTCTTAACCATTCGGTCTCTTTCCCAGTGGCAGCTAGAGCTATAAACTCCGCTTCCATTATGGAATGAGAAATGCAAGTTTGTTTCTTGGACCCCCAAGAAACCGCCCCTCCACCTAGGGTAAATACCCAACTAGTTGTGGACAAATTATCCCCAAGGTTGGCTATCCAACTTGCATCAGTATATCCTTCTAAAATTGAAGGAAATTTGGAGTAGTGAAGGCATAGGTTTTTGGTTTTCTTTAGATAACCCAAAACTCTCCCTATTGCCTTCCAATGATCCACACTTGGATTACTAGTAAACCTACTAAGTTTACTCACTGCAAATGATATGTCGGTCCTTGTACATTGGGCAGCGTACATAAAGCTCCCTATAACACTTGCATACTCCAACTGAGCCACTGCTCTACCACTATTTTTAACTAGTGGTTTACTATGATCGAATGGTGGGTTTGCCTCTTTAGCCTTTAGATGGCTAAACTTATTCAACACTTTCTCAATATAGTGTACTTTCCCTAAAGCAAAACCCCCACTATGCCTTGTAACTTTGATACCCAAAATAGTATCCACTTCTCCAAGGTCTTTCATTTTAAAGGTTGAAGAAAGAAACCTCTTAGTTTTTTCTATTCCTTTCATGTTATGACTAAGGATTAACATGTCATCCACATATAAGCAAACAATCATCAGATAATTTTTACAAGTTTTTGAATACAAACACTTGTCTTTATTGTTATGCCTAAAGCCATTTGAAAGAATAGCATTGTCAAACTTGAAATGCTATTGTTTCGGAGCTTGCTTTAATCCATATAAGGATTTCTTCAACTTACACACTTTATGTTCATTGTTTGGTAGGACAAACCCCTCGGGTTGTTCCATATAGACCTCCTCATCAAGGTCACCATTTAGGAATACCATTTTTACATCCATTTGGTGAACATACAAGTTGTGTAATGAAGCCAATGCAAACAACACCCTTATGGTAGTTGTTCTAGCAACAGGAGCATAAGTATCAAAATAATCAATACCCTCCTTTTGCCTAAAACCTTTAGCTACTAAGCTTTAAAGGTTTGTATAGAGCCATCAGTGTGATATTTCTTTCTAAATATCCACTTACACCCAATTGCTTTGCATCCTTGCGAAAGATCCAAAACATCATAGGTGTCATTGGAGATAATTGAATCCATCTCATCATCAACTGCTTCTCTCCAAAATGCACTATCTCTAGATTGCATGGCGTCTAGAAAAGTCTTAAGATCATCCTCAATAAGAAGTATTAAATGAATTTTCCTTATTACTTTTTCTCTAGTCCCTTCTACCACGTAGAAAGAAATTCGTTGAGAATCTATTTCATCCTTATTTAGACTTTTTTCTTTTCTCACCCTTTGACCTCTCCTAGGTTCAATGGGTTGTTCTACAACTTTAGTAGTGTTCTCCTCTTGAGATCCTCTTTTAGAAGTAGAAGCTTGAGAATTATTTTCATATAAAATATTCTCACCTAGAGGTGTGGAACTTTGAGAGTTGTCCTCATACAACTTATTCTCAAAAAATTCTACTTCTCTAGGTTCAGTTATAACATTGGATTCCACATCCAATAGTCTATATGCCTTACTATTTTTGGCATAACCAACAAATGCACATTTTATGGCCCTTGAACCCAACTTGGTTCTATTTGGTTCGGTCTTCTTACAATAAGCAAGACACCCCCACACTTTGAAGTAACCAATATTTGGTTTTCTTCCTCTCCATAACTCATATGGAGACATGTCATTTTTCTTTATAGGTATTCTATTTAGAATATGACATGCGGTTAAAAGTGCCTCCCCCATAAGTTGTTGTTCAACTTAGAGTACATTATCATAGAATTGACCATTTCAAGAAATATTCTATTCTTCCTTTCGGCTACACCATTTTGTTGTGATGTATGTGGTGCCAAACTCTCATGAATTATACCATTTTCCTCACAAAAATGAGTAAATTCATTAGAGAATTATTCGCCTTCTCTATCACTTCTCAACACTTTTATTTTCATGTTAAGTTGATTTTCAACCTCCGCTTTGAAAATCTTAAAAGCTAAAAGGCCTCATCCTTTTGCTTTAACAAATATACATAAGTATATCTACTATAATCATCAATAAAAGTAATAAAATACCTTTTACCATCTCTATTTAGAATACCATTTAATTCACATAAATCACTATGAATTAAATCTAACAATTTTGAATTTCTCACAGCATTTGGAAAAGGTTTTTTAATCATCTTTGCTTTTACACAAGTTTCACATTTACCATAATCTTTTATATCACAATCAATCATGCCACATTTTTTTAACTCTTTTCATAGTAGAAAAACCAATATGAGCTAATCTAAGATGCCACAAAAATAAAGACCCATGCTCAATCATCTAAGTGGAACGAGATGCTTTATTATTGCTAACATTAACAGTTACATCATTGGTGCACAATTTCACCATTCCCTCAAAAGAGTACCCCTTGCCCAAAAATACATTAGACTTGGTAAGTATGAGCTTACAAGATTCATAAACGGCCTTAATGCCAGGCTTTCCAAGTAAGTCACCACTAATCAAGTTTCTATTCATGTCGGGCACATAAAGCACATTCACCAATGTGACTTTCTTACCGGAGGTGAAAAACACATCAATGGTACCTTTGCCTAGTACCTTTGATTTGATCTCATTGCCCATTTGGATCTCATGGTTACCCTTTGACTCTTCAAAGGTCTTGAACAATGATTTGTCATATGTGACATGAACGGTGGCACATGTATCATACCACCATCCCTTCACTTTCCCTTGCACGGAATTCACCTCACTAAGAGTAGCAATGATATCCTCCTCGATAGCATTTACTTTAGGTCCCTTAAAGTCTTTTCTATGCTTACAATCCTTAGCATAGTGTCCAAGTTTGCCACACACAGAACATGGACCTTTTCCACCTTTGAATTGGTTTGGTTTAGACTTTGGACCCAAGGTATTACCCTTCTTGGTCTTTCCCTTGTTCTTATTAGGAACTTTGGAAGTCTCTTCATTAGACCCCTCCACAAGCATTTCCCTACATATCGATTCCTCCTCGATTTGAATATGTTTTTGGATTTCTTCCAAAGAGTAGTTCTCATTTTTATGAAGGATTCTCTTCTTATAATTCTTCCAAGATGGTAGTAATTTTACCACTATTGCACCAACTTGGAATGCCTCGGGAAGTTTAATTTTGAGCACATTCAATTTATTAACAATAACTTGCAACTCATGAATTTGAGGTAAAAGAGGTTTACCATCAAGAAATTTTAAATCAAAATATTGAGAAATTAAAAATTTCTTGGTACCTTCCTCCTGGGTCTTGAATTTATTTTCAAGGTGATCCCAAATTTCTTTGGCATCCTTAGTGTTGGTGTATAGGTCATAAAGCCTATCCGAGAGTGAGTTGAGGATGTGTCCTCTACATAGTAGATTGTCATCTTCTATCTTCTTCCTTTTTGCTTTGACCTCATCGGTATCCTTGCCAGTAGGTGCAGGTAAAGGCTCCAAGGTGGACTCAAGAATATAGGCAATCTTGAGTGTGGTTAGGACGAACCTCACCTTGTCTTGCCACCTAGTGAAATTGGTGCCATCAAAGCGGTCCAATCTCACCAAGTCTTGGCTCATCATCTTGATAGTTTCTCCTTCCATTGAAAACAAAAAATAATCTTCTTGAGTGTTAGAAATAATAGATAGATTACAATGGAAGAATAAAATAAGGTGAATAAAAGACAAAAATAATTACAACTCTAAACAAAATGTTACAAGGACAATATATTAAATAAAGAGTTACAATCCCAAAAATACAAATAAAAGAAAATAGTTACAACTCAAAACTCAAAGATACAAGTAAATGTAAACTATATAAAAGCATATATATAATAGAGTATATATGTGATATATAGTAGAGATATAAATAGTTTATATAGAGAGTGTATATATAGTATGTATATAATATATATAATACTATATATTCAAGATATATATATAGGAGAGTTTAGAGGAGAATAAGAAAACAATATAAAACTTGAGAATAGAATAAAATAAGAAAGAAGAACAAACACCCAAAGTGGAGATGGGGATCACCAAAAGCTTGAACAAAGTTTCTACACCTTTGTCCAAGAAGATTATTCCCCCCTCTATGAAACACTTAGGGCTTTGTGGAAATACTTCTAGGAATTATCAAGCCTTAGAACTCTCTAGCTTTGTGCTTGAAAGATAGAAGAGAAGAGTGTGTTTCAAAGGGTGAACCAAGGCCTCTATTTATAGTGTTTAGGATCACAAACTTTGCAATTCAAACACCACACACCCAATGGTTGTTATCATTTTTTAATGGAGTGTAAATGGGATTAAATGGGTGATTTGGAGGTTATGAGAGTTGTTAAAAGCCATCCCAATAGCAAAAAACGTTTTACTATTAATGCTGAAAAAAATAGTAACTAATTACTAGTTCCTAAATTTTTTAGCTTTTGCAAATAACACTCCAACCTATTCCAAAACTTTATTTTATATCACATACACATTATAAATGATAAAATTTAATCCCAAACAACTATATTTGAATTATAGTTTTTGAATTTCAAAAATTAAGTTGTGTAAACACTCTTTACACACTTAATTAGTGATCATGTGGAAGTTACAAAATATTAACTCCACCTCTTATGTTACAACTATATGTAACTCCCAATCACATTATATTGTGATTATTACATGTATATAATTCCCAATTATATTATATATAATATCACAATTTTAATCTTAAACATTATATTATTTAATAAATAATATAACAATCTATTGGTATATTTCTGAGAAATTATTAAATTAATAAGTATTTATTTTTTATACTTGTAGTGTTATAAATATGAGCTGAGTTTTTTGACCCGACACGAAAAAATATATGTTTGGGTACGACACAAAAAATATAGGTTTATACATAACACAGGGCCGGCCAGAGGATGAGGCGGTCGGGCATGATAAGCAAAAATAAATTAGTTTGAAAGTATGAGACATTAAAAAGTCCAATAATTTAATAATTGGGTAAATGGTAGCAAAACCCCCAATACTTTTGTTTTAGTTTCATTAAACCCCCACAACCCAAATTTTTGCGGGTAAACCCCCAAAACCACTATTTTGTTAGCAATTTACCCTTTCCGTTCAAATTTAGCTGTTAAATGCCAAGTTGGCTTGTCCACGTGGACACAATATACACGTGGCATAATTTTATTGGTCCACGTAAATAATTATATTAAAAAAAATTAAAAAATTAAAATTAAATTAAAAAATTAAATTTTTTTTCTTTTTTTCTTTTTTTTCTTTCTTTTTCTTTCTTTTTTTTTTCTTTCTTTTTCGTTTTCTTTTCGTTCGAGAGACATATAGTCTCTCTCTCTCTCTCTCTCTCTCTCTCTCTCTCTCTCTCTCTCTCTCTCTCTCTCTCTCTCTCTCTCTCTCTCTCGATGCAGGTACGGGCTCACGGCCACGCCGTCGCCGATGACCACCTGCCAGGCGCACGGCGTGTTGAAGCTTCCCCAACCCAGGTAAGCTTCCCCGAGCCCTCTTCTCTTTCTTTCTCTCTCAGCCCTCTTCTCTGTCTCTCTCTCTGTCTCATCCCTCTTCTCTCTCTCTCTCTCTCTCTCTCTCTCTCTCTCTCTCTCTCTCTCTCTCTCTCTCTCTCGATGATGCGGAACAATCCAGTTGTTGTCGATGAGGACCACTGAGCCGTCCGTTGACGAGGACCACCGAGCCGGCCACGAGGACCCCAACCTAGGTATCGATCACCGATACCTCTCTCTCTCTCTCTCTCATTTAGGGTTTTTCATAATTTTTCTTTGCAATAGATCTGTGTATAAATGTTTTGGCTATTATTGTGATTTTTATTTTTTAGATCTGTAGAAAGATAATGGTTGTGGAGAAATAAATTTAGGGTTTTAAGGTTTGTGTTTTTGGACTGAAATTTTGTGTATATATGTGTGTTTGTTTATTTGTTGGATTTAGATTTTTTTAAATTGGTTTGTTTTGTGTATATATGTGTATATCGGGGTGGTGTTTTGTTTTGATTTTTTTTTTTTTTGTGATTTGGATTTGAAAATAGGCAGTGGTGGTGGTTTTGGCACCAGTAGGTTGTGGTGATTTTAGAGATGGTGGGTGGTAGTTTCGGTGGCTGTGAATGGTAGTGGTGGTGGTGGTGATGATATTTTTGAAGAGGAGTAATGGTGGTGGTGAGATAGAGAAAGAGATGAAGGAGTTATAGAGGGAGAGAGACAGAAAAATAAAGAAAAGAAAAATAAAAAAAAAAGAAAGAAAAAAAATTTATTTAAAATTTTTTAATTTTAAATTAATTTTATTTTAATTTTTTAATTTTTTTAATATAATTATTTATGTGGACCAATAAAATTGTGCCACGTGTATATTGTGTCCACGTGGACAAGCCAAGCTGGCATTTAACAGCTAAATTTGGACGGAAAGGGTAAATTGCTAACAGGATAGTGGTTTTGGGGGTTTACCCGCAGAAATTTGGGTTGTGGGGGTTTAATGAAACCAAAACGAAAATATTGGGGGTTTTGCCGCCATTTACCCTTAATAATAATAACAATGATAAATATTTGTTTATCAAAATAATAGTAGCATTCAAATTACAATAATTACAATTATTTTTTATATGACTATGTGTAACTATATATTGAAAAAAAATATAAAAATAATTAAAACTATAAAATACACATGATGTTTTAGTATTTAGTTCATCAATCAATTGTGAAAAAAAAGGCAAAAATATGGAGTACGAATTTAAATCTGTATAAAAAAATATGTGTTAGTCTATTTAAGAAAAATAAGACGACACGAATAAAGTACGACACGAAATGACTGGACTTGCAAGCCGTATCGCGGATCTACCTTATAAAATTGTTGCATGGTATGGTACAATCTATATTTTTTTATGACATGATATGACACAACTTATATTTTTTATTATGACTCATCACAATATAACTCGTATTTTAAAAAACATAAAAAATATTAGGCCGAATTAGCATGTTAACAGATTTGTACAAGTATGCTTGTGTATTATTACTTTGTCTATAATTTCATCACATATTTATTTTGATATTTATTATACACACTCTGTGATTTAAATCTTAATTTCAATGTAATATATGTATATTATACCATTCCTTCGTTTCTTCTATTTCTTTTGTTTAAGATAAGAATATTTCCTTTTCAGCTTATATTTAAGGGGAATTAAGCATGCATTAATACACATCTCAAGTTTTGTGTTGTACATACGTACACACCCTTATATATACTAGTTAGATATTACGTGCGAGGCACGTATACTTAATTTTATGCTAGGTGTTTTCTACTTTATTTACAAACAACACAATAAATAATTAAAAAAAAAACATATTATTAATTATTATTTGAAATTATTTTTAAGTATATTAAATAGTGGTATTGTAAATTGTGTGTCAGTATATTTTATAAGTAAAACATAATTGTATCTATAAATTTATGATATGTACATTGTTATTAATAATAAAAAGTATGTTAATCTTAATATATACATACTCATATAGTAGTTATCCTTGACGTAAAACTTTTGTATTTTTTTTAGGAAGCATGGGTTCTCCCCCTTAAGCAACTCCATTGATCATATACTATCTATATGATAAATAACAAAGTTAAAAGTATTCTTACAAAATTAATTATTATTTTTTCAATTAGGGCTATTTGCCAAACCCTATAACATTTGAGGAGAGATGAACTATAATATCTGTGTAGGTACTACTCAATCTCAGACCTTGTGGGTACATACCATAGGTCAGATCGTTTGGACTTACCCCTCTAGATTACAAAATTTATAATATTAGAATAAACATAACTTGAGCAGACAAAATGTACTTTGTAAGATTTAAAAGTGGAGGTTCATCAAGATATTTTTTTGTATGCAAAAAAATCAAATCTAGCTGAACTGCAACAGAATATTTTAAAACCACAAGGTTAAAGAAAGTGTAATAATTCAACGATTAAAAGTAAGTGAAAAGTTTAATTTTGTAAGTAATAACCTGGAGAAGATTCAAAATCTGCAAACACTTACCAAATTCATTCAATTCCAAATATAATAAACAGATAGTACACAGAAACATATAAATAATATACCTGATTCAAATGAGTGTGATTAACAATAAAAAAATCGTAATATATTTATTGAGAATTAAAAAAACAAATTCTCAATATCTCAATGATCATCAAAAGTCAATTAAAAAAATAAATTAAATATATATATTATTGAGATTAGACCCTCAATCGTCAAGAACTGAACAATAACATTGTTAATTTTAAACTGTTAAACAGAAAATTCACAACAAATCTGTTAAACACAACAAATATCAGTTCAAATATTAATGTGATTTGTTTTATTTTTATTTTATTGTATATAAATAATATTTTATTATTTTATTAAATATAAATAAAAAGTCACCCACGAATTTCTCATAAACTAAGAATTTAGTTATATAGGCACACTTTATATAGAATAGATACTAGATGAGAGTTACGTGGCGAGCCACGTAAATATTAGTTTTATATAAGTTCTAGTGGTTTTTGTTTAAGAATTCAGTAACTAAGCAACGACAACAACAATGGTAGATAGATCTGTTTAAGTTTTTCATATTTGTAAAGATTATAAATCTAAACTTTTAATTTTCTTGATTTAAGATTTTGAATTGTTTTGATTTATTTGTTTATGAATTTATTGAAATACTTGAATATTTATTTGTTCTGATTTTGAATCGTTCTGATTTATTCATACTTAAATATTTATTTTGATGATTGTTAATAAAATTAGTCTGTAGCTTTATGTTTCTAGAAAAAAAAAAAAAGGTATTATTTTATATAGAGTTTAAATTTAAATTTATATAAATATATTTATTTTTAAAAAGAGTAATCCACCAAAAAAAATCGCATAAATATCAAAATTTGGAGATATACGGTTTTTTTTAATTTAAAAAAAGATTGTTTAATTTTTTGGGATTAATTATTGGGTTTATTTGTTAACGGAAGATCAAACCTATCGTTAAATTTAACAGAATATATTTTTTTTTTTTAAGGTATATTCTGTTAAACCAAGAAATATCGTTAGATAGGCACTTTTAATATATAAAGATATATATATATACTAGGTGATTGTTACGTGTCAAGCCACGTAGTGTTAGTTTTATTTAATATTTTAGTTTTTTATTTTCATTAATAATTAAAATAGTATAATTATTTGAATGATTTGTTTTATAAAAATAAAATATGTGTCAGTATATTTAGTAAGTAAAATATAGTTGTGTTATAATAATGCATGTTATTAATAGTAAAATGTACATTAATCTTCTAATTGAAAAAAGTTCTATTATCTCATTTCATATCTAATAATAGCTACACAACTATATATTTATAGACTTTCATATTCTTTGCAAATTACTAATAAGCACCAATAATATTTTCATACTCTAATATTTTTAAAATAAGCACAAACATATAAGGTAAATACTAATTACAGCCCATTTTATCTTCTTTTTATTTTTTTAAGCCATTTTATCTTTTCTAGGTAATTACAAAGGGGCAACCCATATACTGTCTCACATTTATATTATCTTTTCTAGACATTTTATCCATATTTTTCTTTTTTAAAAAAAAA
Organism: Cannabis sativa; assembly: GCF_029168945.1. Taxonomy (NCBI): domain Eukaryota; kingdom Viridiplantae; phylum Streptophyta; class Magnoliopsida; order Rosales; family Cannabaceae; genus Cannabis; species Cannabis sativa. Next base: position 5,766,704 of record NC_083601.1, on the reverse strand, counting down.
ATAAAAAAATTATTAATATTCTTTTTAAGATAGGTTTGTTAGAGAGATATGTGGCTAAGATGATTTTTTTAATTTAAAAAGAGATTATTAATATTTAAAAGATTGTTTGATTTTTTGGTTTAATTATTGGGTTTATTTGTTAACGTTAACGGGAAATCAAACCTAATCGTTAAATTTAACAGAATATTCTTTTATTTTTAAGTATATTCTGTTAAACCAAGAAATGCCGTTAAATAGGCACTTTTAATATATAAAGATATATATATATGAGAGAATCTTTACATTACGTTTTGCTCTCTTTATAGAACACCTTTAAATAATCAATTTCTCTATTTTATCTTTCAAAATATATCACTAAAACTCTATTTTTTCTATTTTACCTTAAAATTTTATATTACACTATATATCGACTTCTTTAAAATCACCTCTGTGGGATCTGGTGTCAGAGGGGATGCCACCTCAGATTGGTCCCAATCGGTTGATGCTTCGCAATCTCCCTTTGATTACTCTTCTAGGGGTATCCGTTTACACACCCTCGGATGTTCCATGATTTGGTTGTGTAAAGCTTCCAGATTCATCTGTCTAGCTTTTCCCGTAGCACAATCTTGATTGAATTCGAACCCCAATCACGTTTTATTCTTGGACCGAGTTGTTGACTTATTTGGGCCTTATGAATAGGCCCACAAAAGAATAGAGAATGTTGGACCTTACGCGTGTCACGTTCCCAAAAATACAGATAACAATAATTAATAAAAAAGACAAAGTCCAAATATAGTCTTTCAAAAAGATGGACATATGCACAAATTCGTTACAGAGCTCCAAAGCTCAACCAAGAAATCTCATTTGGTTCTCCCACTAATATCTAGATAAAACCTACTTAAAAGCCTCAAACAATGAGAAGAAACTAAATTTATCTGAGATGGACTTAAATAGTCTAACCATCGAAATGGCAGAAACACATCTCTTTCAAAAGATAAAGAGTGACCATAGCACTCATCCAAATTGATGCAAAGCACCGAACCGATAGCCCTAGAGGCTACAACAAATACAACCCACCCTTAAGGCAGCAAAAACAAACCCTCAAGACATCACAAACTAAGAACCACCACTAAAAAAATTCATCTCAGTAATGAACTAAAGATTAATACTAAATCGAGATATTACACAAAGTTAAACTGTAAAAAAAAAAAAACAAAAACAAAAAGCGCACACCTCCTTGCACAAAAACAAACATCCTATCTCAGATGAAACCCCTAATAACACAACCTTTGGGAGTCCCGTTTGGAGTACCATAGAGGGTTCACGTTTGAGACTCCAACCGTGATTGTTGGAATATCTCATATTCATGGAGAAGCCAACGATAAACATTTGGGGAGGCATTGTCGCCATTAAATTAGATTTAATAAGTTATTGTAGTAGAGGTGATCACAAAATATACAGTTAGATTTAAGGTGTGTGATCCAATTAATTATCCTATTTTTTACACCGTGACGTGACAATGAGCTGGATGACACGTGTCCTATATTATCCTACATGGGTAGAAGGAAGTATTCCTAACAACCCATAAATGGTTGATCAAAATGTGTGTTACAACAAGATGTCCAAACAGGGTAATCAAGAGACATCCGACCAAAGTACAAACTCATATGCACCGAGCAAGATATGTGAGTTGGCAATTTTAGAGATAATTCTCGTCTCTTCCAAGACACGAAGATAATACCTACATTCGTGGCATTAAGTCAGAGAATAAAGGCAATATGCCTTAATTTCCCATTCCTTGTATTGTAATTATAGAATTAATATAGTTTCCTATTTTACTCATTATAGATTAAGAGAAACTATTCTTCATGTAATAAGCTCCTATAAGTAGTGGCATAATCTCACTATTAACAGAGAGGAAAATTAATCCAAAAAAAATACTCAAGAGAGAAAAGTGATCCAAGAGACAGAATAACTCAGACATTGATTGTAAGAGCTTTAAAGAGGAAGAACACTTTATTCTTTTTCTCAAGTCAATACATAATAAGGGGAATAGGCTATTACCATTCTTATGGAGCCGAACCTCTATAAAATCTGGTGTTCTTTTTACCTTATTATTTTTACTTTCTATTATTTATTTTATCTAATTGCTTTATCTTGGCTCACTATTGTTGGCTAGAAGCGAGGTCAATATTTTGGTGCTTTCATTGAGAGCAAAAATATAAGCTTTTATCTTAATCTTGACAAGTTCACAAGATGGTTGTACAAACTCGAAGGGGAGGCCTTACTGACCAAGGAAATCCAATGGTGATAGATATGAACGTGCAAACTCCTGGAAACACGAGAGGACCACCAGGGATAAACCTCGAACAAATTAATACACAACCACCCACGGTAGGCCATGGAGCGACTTCCTCTCTTGCTGGGTTCACACCACGCATATAGGAGACTGGGAACACCAGTACGGTAGCTGATCAAACCACTCCTAGCACCGAGGTCCCATCCACCAATAACCTAAAAGGCTAGCTGGAGATGACACTGAACTTCAAAATTTGCGAGAAGCACTTGGGCTTATGCCAGGCCATAACAACACTTTACATCATGATCAAGTAGATCTTTTAGCAGTTATTAACCTTGCCTTCAACGAGCAAAGAAATCAATTCATATAATGGAGGGATCGAGAGATGGAAGTCATGAGGGCTCAGCAAGTAGCCATTGACAATCGTTCCAGGCAAGCCACCGTGCTGATCAGAAGGGCCTACCAGGTTACCAGTCAGCAACCAGCAACTGAATCTAGTATCCCCCTGAGCGAGTCAGGAGGGTATGTAGCTAGACATATTGCATAAACTCGTAGTGGTCAACCATCCAATCCAAGGCTACAGGTCCAAACTGTGAGCTAAACGATAGACGGCCAGATCTTGCCGAACCGCCCCTTGAGAGGATGTACACATTCAAACAACTATACTAATACAAAGGTCTCAGGCCAACCTCTTAGCCAAACAGGTTAAACACTAAGACCACCTAGAGCCTAGGTGTTCGATTGGCTAGGCACCGTGCATGATCTCAAAAATGATCTAAATTGTAGAAGGGGACTAGACAGACAAAATATTCTACCAACCGTCTAGCCAGATACCCACACTCAAGATCCGATTCAAAGAGGTCCCAATGTGACACAGGTTTGTCACCACGCTGGCCAAGTTCATATGCTTATGCAAGTACAAATAGATTAACTTAAAAACATGGTACAAGGCCTGACCGACCTAAAACTCACAGATCTTAAACTCGACCGGGTACGAGGATCACCCTTCTCACCTGATATTAAGGCTCTTGACTTACTCTCGAAGTTCAAAATTCCAATATGAAAATGTATACAGGAAAAGAAGATCCTTTATCCCATTTGAAGTACTTTGAAATGTTGATGGACCTGGAAGGGTAAAGAGGCAATGTACGGTGCATAATATTTTTGGCCACACTCGTAGAGGCCACCCAACTATGGTATTTCAAATTGCATCCAAGAAAGTTTAATTCGTGGATTTCATTCTCCTTTGAATTCCACGCACCATTTCTTCCTCCCGTTAGCTTCCCTCACACCTAGAAGACCTGGTAGAAGTGAAGCAAATGCCAGGAGAACCTCTAAGGGCCTACATTAGCAGGTTTATGATTAAAGTAACAAAAGTTAAAGGCCTGATTGAGGACAGCAGATTAGAAGCAATACTGGGGGTATTGAGCCTTTGGGAGAATTATGTAAGATATCAAAAGATTTACTATGGGATTGATGGCTAAGTTTCTGGATCGAGTAGATGGACTCATTAAACTTGAGGAGGCAGTACAGCGTGTGGATATCGTAGGAGAACAGAAGAATCAACAACACACACTGCAACTGGTACTCCCGCCCAGAGTTCATAATATCCCGGCAGCTCAAATTCAAATGGAAAAGGTCCAACAACAGCAATAGACAAGGTAATTGAAAGAAAGGCAAGTTCACTAGCAACGCCGAACAATATCTCAGAGAGAATGCTTCTAAATTTACTTCTTTCTCAGTCCTAACATATGACATAGAAACAATTTATGCAACCACCTAGTATATGGTGCCGTACAAGAAACCCTCTCCCATGAAGAAGGACATAAGCAAAAGAGATACAACTAAGTTCTATCATTTTTATGATAATTACGACCATGACACAAATGAATGTAACAATTTTAAGCAAGAGATTGAATTCTTAATTATAAAAAATAACTTGCACTTACAAAAGTTTGTCAAGGCCGACCAAGGGCAAAGGGCTGCCCAGGTAGATAATAACCAAAACCAGCTATTGCCTCCACCAGTAGGTGGACATCTGCAAGTAATCATTGGGGGCCCACACCTCACTGGAGACTTAGGCAAAGCTAGAGAAAAGTATGCTCGACCTTACAGCATGAACAAAATGATACAATTCTAGTTGTGGAGGAAAGCAAACCTAAAATACAACGTGTAGGGGAACCAATAATAACATTCATTGAGGCAAATGCTAGCCATGTTATCTTCCCACATAACGACCATCTAGTCATTGAAATACAGATTGCAAATGAGATGGTGGCACGGACTATGGTAGACAATGGAGCTTCTTCAAATATTCTATTCAAGACAACCTATGAGAAGATGGGACTCCAACTTAAAGACTTGATCCCTTGCACTCAACTTGTATACGGGTTCTCCGGCCAGAGTGCAGTACCACTTGGACCAATTCACCTACTACTTACATTTGGACAAGCTCCAAAGAGCTTAACTGTAATGGCACAATTCCTGGTGATTGATGTCTCATCAACTTTTAACGTTATGTTAGGGCGACAAGCCTATATGACTTAAAAGGTGTCACATTGGTATTCTATCTGTGCGCCAAGTTCCCAACTAAAAAATGGAATAGGATGTCTAAAGGGAAATCAAAGGATTGCACGAGAGTGCTACAATCTTGCTCTATTTAAGGTCAAGAAGGAAAATACCTTTGGCCAGAGTTCAGACGAGGGGAAGAGCATTGCCCAATAGGAATTTGCCCAAGGCAGGGACGAAGACATAGATCCCCAACTTGGGGGAAAATACAAATGTTGGGCCAAAAGAAGTGGAAATTGATCCAAATATCCCGACTAGGAAGCTCAAAATTGGTAAAGGCTTGCTGCTCAAAATAAAATTAGCCTTAATAAATTTTTTAAGAGAAAACCTCGACATTTTTGCCTGGTCACATGAGGATATGGTTGGTATTGACCCCACTATCATGTCTCACACCCTAAACATTGATCTTGACTTCCATCCCGTTCAACCGAAGAGAAGACTGCTGGACAAAGAACGTGCACATGCACTAAGGAAAGAGGTAGAAAGGCTACACGCAAACAAGTTCATCATTGAAGCTTTCTACCTGGCTTGTGTGGCTAACCCCATACTAGTACCCAAGCTAAACAAAAAATGGTGAGTATGTATCGACTTCACTAACCTCAACAAAGCGTGTCCTAAGGACTGTTTTCCACTCCCAAGAATTGATCAACTTGTGGAACCAATAGTCGGGCATAAAATCCTAAGCTTTATAGACACCTATTTTGGGTGTAACAAAATCAGAATGCATCCACTTGACAAAGAACATACAAGTTTCTGAACAGATGTGGGTCTATACTGCTATAAAGTGATGTTGTTTGGTCCTGAAGAATGCTGGGGCCACCTTTCAAAAGTTAGTAAGCAAAATGTTCAAAAGTAGATCGAACGAAATATGGAAGTATATGTGGATGACATACTTGTAAAATCCAGGAAGGCTGGGGGCACACAGAGGATCTGGATGAATACTTTAAAATCCTTAAAAAATATAACATGAAGCTTAATCCCTTAAAATGTTCCCTTGAGGTCAGCTCTGGTAAGTTTCTTAGATTTATTGTTAATACTCGAGGAATAAAAGCCAACCTAGAGAAAATACAAGCCCTTCTAGATATGAGTCACCAACAAAAAGAAAGGAAGTACAAAGCTTAACTGGTCAGATATCCGCACTTAGCAGATTCGTTTCAAAGTCGATGGACAAGTGCATTCCCTTCTTCAACATCCTCTGAGGCAACAAGAAGTTTAAATAGACAGAAGAATGCAAAAATGCTTTTCAAGAACTAAAAAGACAACTCGCAAAACCTCCCGTACTCTCAAAACCCTTGGACAAAGAAGAGTTAGGGATATACTTGGCAATCACCGAATATGCTGTGAGCGCCATGCTGATAAGAGAAGAAAATAATGTCCAACATCCAGTCTACTATATCAACAAACGACTTGTTGAAGGAGAATGTTGGTAACCTTGAATTGAAAAGCTTACTTACTGTTTGATCTTAGCCAGAAGGAAGTTAAGGCACTATTTCCAAGCTCACCCTGGTCGGGTTTATACCGACCAACTCTTGCACCAAGTTTTGTAAAAGCCTGATGCCTCTGGACGGTTACTCAAGTTGGCCATAGAGTTGGGTCAGTATAAAATAATCTTTCAATCCTGCAGAATAGTTAAAGGGTAGGCTTTGGCGAACTTTGTGGTGGAATGTAGAACAAAAGAGGAAGACAGCTCATAGGATAGCCATGAGCCAGTACATGAGTCCCTACTAGAAGAGAAGAAAGACAAACCTATCTAGAAATTACATGTGGACGGATCAGCTACCAATCAGCTTTCTAGTGCGGGAATTGCTCTCAACACACTTGGGGGAAACCTCTAGACAGAGCAATCAAATTTGGGTTTAGAGCCTCCAATAACAAAGCAGAGTATGAAGCACTCATAGCTGGGCTAAAGCTTTCTCGAGAGGTACACGCTGAATACATTGAAGTCTACAGTGATTCAGAGTTGGTGGTAAATCAAGTTTCAGGGGAGTACATGGCTCATAGAGAGAAGATGATGGCTTATCTTAGAAAGATCCAGGACTTGCTTGCACAATTCAAGGGTTACACCCTTAAGAAAATTCCAAGGGAAGAAAACACAACTACTGATGCCTTTGCACGACTTTCAAGCAGCATACTGACAGATAAGGCCAACCTAGTCCCAATCCAATTATTGGAGGAACCTAACATCAACTGTGCAGAAGAAGTTGAAATGATAGACACGGTGCAGAACTGGATGACACCTATAGCAGCTTACCTCAACACTGGAGAACTTCCAAACTATAAAAATGAGGCTTCGAAGTTGATGAGAAAAATTGCACGGTACATTATAGTAGAAGGTGTAATGTATAGAAGAGGCTTCTCCATACCACTGCTAAGATGTGTGACAAAAGAAGAAGTTGCACGGCTTTTGTTTGAAGTCCACAAAGGATTTTGTGGTAATCATGCTTCGGGGCAAAGTTTATCAAAGAAAATACTAAGACAAGGATTTTTCTAGCCAACTATCATGGAAGATTTAAAGGCCCCCGCAAAGAAGTGTGATAAGTGCAAGAGATTTTCAAAAATCCCCTGCGCACCCCTAAAGAGCTAATTCAGATGCAAAGTCCATGGTCCTTTGCCATATGGAGAATAGACCTGATCGAATAGTTGCCTAAGAGTAAAAGCAGAGTACAATATGCGATGGTCGCAATAATTTACTTCACCAAGTGCATAGAAGTTTAGCCTTTGACAACCGTAACATCTAAGAAAGTACTGAATTTTGTAGTAAAAAAACGTCATATACTGGTATGGACTTCTGCACAAGATTGTCTCTGACAACGGTAAGTAGTTTGATAGCAGATGTTCACAGATTTCTGTGTGACACATGGTGTAATGTCTTGGAAAATATAATCATATTTAATTGGACATATTTTATTAAATATGTGATTATATTGACATTAGAGTAGGATTATAATCTTACTTAAGTTAATTTGAGTTAATTAATGAAATATGAGTTAAATGAATAAATAAAGTATAATTTATTAATTATAAAAATTGATCAGATTATGTGGGTATTTTATATACCATTTTTGAAATAAAATATTTTCATGTTCGGCAACCGTAAAAACTTGATAGAGTGGTCAGAAATATCACGGCGATATAAGTTGAGTTGTATTGGATATGTACAAGACTTGTTAGAATTTGATTAGATATCGGTTTAGTCGGGTCGCTAGAAAATGACTAAAATACCCTTAGGTTTTATTTTCGAATTAGGTGTTAAAGGATGGGCAAAATAGTCTTTTCACTAAGTTAAGATTTTGTCTTTTATGGATCAATTTATAAGATGAAATAGAATTAATAATAGGTTTACATTCTTTTAATTTAAGTATTTATGTAGGAAATAAGAGATAAATCCTAAACTAAGAAAAATACAAACATTGCTCTCGCTCTTTCTCTCCCCCTTCCTTCGGCTCAAGGGAAACCCAAAAGAAACTAGGTGTTCTCCTCAATTCTTGTAGATTGCACTCTTAAGCTCTATCTAGAACCTTGAGGTAAGCTCTCTCCATGTGTTTTCAGTGATTTTTTAAGTTTTAGGTTAGGTTCTGTTAGGTTTTTTTTTTTTTTTTTTGTGAATTTGGGGCTGTGATGTGAAATTGAGTTTAGAATATGTTTCTAGGTTTGATATAAGATTTTTTTTGTGTGTATATGGATTATCTTCTTGGCTGCTAGGTCTTGAATTGAGTTTGAGAACTCAAAGTTCACTCAATTATGGTTATTTAGTTATTTTGATAAATTACTGAGTTTTGATTGCTTGTATATATTGTTTTTATGCTATAGAACTGTTCAAGGAAGTTTGAGAAGGTTTGGTTGGTTCAAGGTGAAAACTAGAAATTTTCCATTCCTGCTAGAACCACTTGACTAGTTTTACAGGCCACTGGTGAACAGATCAACCAGCGGGCCAGCAGGGGAAAATCCCAATTTTCTTTGAATTTGGTTTTGCTCGGGATGTTTTACTAGAACCTAGTTTAGGGTATTTAAGTGATGTTTAGCCTATTTTTGAGCCAGTGGGGATTAGGGTTTGTTCAGTTAAAAAATTAAGGTTTCTTTTGAAATTTGGTTAAGTTGTTCATTGAGTTTTTGTTGGAATATATTTTACCAGGATCTAGATTTACTAACAAGTATGTTTTTAACATCCTAATATGAATTTCTAAAACGATGAAAATAAATACATAAAAGGTATGAGAAACCTTACAATGGTTGCAACAGAATTAAATGACTCCTTCCACTCAGATATCTAACCCTTGTATCCTTTCTGTAGCAGAGTATCACCAAGATCTGAGCCCGATTCTCCTTCTTATTGTTTTAGATTCTTCACAGTCTTACATACTAGGATTGAGGACCAACTTATTATGTGTGGGCATGCACTCAATCACTAATGGCTGAATTTTAGTTTGTGAAGAAGGCTATGGTATTTCAAAAATTCAAGAGGAAGAAGAAGGACGAGGTCTCATCAAACCTAGAGAGAAAACTAGTTTTTAGCTTTGGAGGGATTAGTTGGATAATGAGACCATAGCCTTCCTTTTATACTAAATTCCAATAGGGTTAGGGTTGAATTATTAGGAATAAAAAAATGATAAAACTATTTATTTAATAATTAAAATAATTATCAAATAAAATTATCATTTATAATATTTATTAATTAGACTTCACAAAGTCTCTTAATTAATAAATTAACCTTAAAATACCATTTCTTCACAATCAAGCCATAACATAGTGAAAATTCATAAACTAGACATAGTCTAATTTTAGAATTAAAATTGATTAATCAAAATCAATTAACTGAGTCTTACAAGTAGTTTGTCTCAACTAGTATGGGGACCATGGGCCTATATAACCGAGCTTCCAATAAGCAGATCCAGAATTTACCAAGTAAATTCTCTAACTTATTAATTCCTTGTTGAACAACTATAGAACTTGGAATTCCACTCTCACTTACATAGAACGCTCTATATGTTCCACGATATAAATACGCTATTAATAATCCATTGTTATAATCCCAATAATCAATGATCCTCTATAGATGGTTTACATTGCATAGGGACAAAATTACCGTTACACCCTTTCAATGTATTTTATCCTTAAAACACTTAGCCACCTATAAATGATATTTTAGTGAACTAATATAATCACTAAAATGAGCGCTCTATCATTTATCTCTATTTAGCCAAGCTCGAAGGAAATCATCATTTCATTTGTATGTCCAGATAGAAGCTATAGATTCCATATCTATGATTAGCGCTCCCACTCAATTTTACTACCGTGTTCCCAAAATGTACGTATCACCCGGACCAAAAGGTAGGCTTAACCAACAAATCAAAGAACACAAATAACACTCTCAAGATCAAACCTAACCATCTCAGGATTGAGATCATTTGATCTAGGATCAACTAGGTGATATTGAATTGAATATATATTACAGTAAGATTATCATATCTAATCCAAGTTCAATATCGGTCCCTTCCGATGCATACTCCATACATCCAACCCAAGGTTACTTTAACCAATGCCCTGGAAAGGACATAGCACTTATCCAAGGTGCAAGTAAACTACGTTGTAGATTATCATATCAGTTAAATCCTGTGTACTGATAAATCTAGGAATACATTTAATCACACAATCTTTGTTTACTTTCCAGTGTATTGACAACACAATAAACAAGAATATCGATGTGATAAGGGTTTGGATGAATTTATTAATCAAATAAGTAAATAGATGATCACATGAACCAAATAACACATTAAACAAATAATGAAATTAAATTTGTTTCTTTATATTACATTGAAATAAAGTTTTATTTAGGGCACAAAGCCCAACAGTTTCATTGTCGTGACATAGGACCTAGGATCGTTGAGCATTGTTCCACTCAGGTCGGCTCGCATACCTGACTATTGGATTGAAGTAAGAAAAGTCAATTGCACTGCTTAGCATGTCAAATGTGATATGATTACTATCGTTGGTAACTTGATTATAATCATGATAAAATATGGTCATTACCGTTGTTGAGAATGAGTAATTACTCACTTTAATACTACAGATAGGTTTCTTACTTATCGATTGCTTCATCAGGCAACACTAGTGACATATGGAGCTCGTTGGCAATAAACAGGTAGGATGCTTTATAAAGCATAAAGTTAGTTTGTCTTATGAGAAGAATAATTATTTATGGAATATTTTCTTACATTTCGAATAAATGTTTATATTGGATAATGAAATTGTTGGTTATGCACTTTTATGATTTCTCGTGTTATGCAATATTTGTATTCTACTTGCTTTTCTTGTTGCGTCTTTGTGACTCGCGGGTGCTTCATGGTGCAGATAAAGGGAAGGGAAAAGTGCAACAATCATGAGTCAGAGGTCTCCCAGCGATGTACATATCAACCGCTATGTCTCAGCTTCCAGTGGTCAGGATTCACCTTTTGATCATGTTTTGAAAATGTAACCCCTTTTTGTAATATCGATTTTGATACATGTTGTAAGAGTTCATAAATAGGATTTCTTGAATTTAGCACTATTTTGAATATAAATCCAAGTTTTTTATTCAATCCAAAAATTTTAATTAAGCCATACTTTTCTTAACCTGTTATTTTATAATTATGAATTAATTTATAAAATCACATACGTGGCGTCCCTATGGGATAGGACATTACAACATGGTATCAGAGGGACTAATGTTTAAAGATCTTGAAGACTGGCTGTAACGTCCCCACTTCAAGCCTCCATTGAGCCCTTACACCCACGGACTAATGGCTCTTATACACGAGTACGCCACTCTGGCTGCTTCCTGGATTGATGACTGACCCTACAGACCAGCACGAGTGTTTTTAGCGTGCTTTGTCCTCACTCACACGCATCTTGGGAAAACTTCCCAGGAGGTCACCCATTTTTGAAATTTCTCCAGGCCAAGCACGCTTAACTGTGGAGTTCTTTCGTGATGGGCTACCGAAAAACAAGATGCACCTTGTTGACATAGGTAGTACCAATCAATCCATTTAAGCTCTCTTCAACTGTGTAGTCCCATACCTACACAGTCTCAGAATCATCCCACTTGACCTTCCCCAGACGATGTTGAATTGCACAGCTTACCTGGTATTTCCCCTTACGGATCACGGGACTACTAACTGTCACAATCACCCCCCTTGCGAGATCTAACGTCCTCGTCGACCACACATCTGGCTGGGTCAAGACTCTGATACCATTTGTAACGTCCCCGCTTCGAGCCTCCATTGAGCCCTTACACCCACGGACTAATGGCTCTTATACACGAGTACGCCACTCTGGCTGCTTCCTGGATTGATGACTGACCCTACAGACCAACACGAGTGTTTTCAGCGTGCTTTGTCCTCACTCACACGCATCTCGGGAAAACTTCCCAGGAGGTCACCCATCCTTGAAATTGCTCCAGGCCAAGCACGCTTAACTCTGGAGTTCTTTCGTGATGGGCTATCGAAAAACAAGATGCACCTTGTTGACATAGGTAGTACCAATCAATCCATTTAAGCTCTCTTCAACTGTGTAGTCCCATACCTACACAGTCTCAAAATCATCCCACTTGACCTTCCCCAGGCGATGTGGGATTGCATAGCTTACCCGGTATTTCCCCTTACGGATTACGGGACTATTGACTGTCACACTGGCTTGATGTTTACATTGGCTGTAAAGACTCGTTCAACTCATGGTATAGTAAGTGTTAATTGTTAGTTGGTTATTAGATTATTTGTTAATCGCTTGAACTACCTACTTATTTGAGTGTGCAAGCTGTTAAAGAAGCATGATAGGTTTTGATAAAGATTTTTAAATATGTATATGCATGTGCGATAATGCTTATTAGCATTAATTTTTGTTTTGGGAGATTCTAATGATGGAAAGTTTGATGGAAATTATTTTACTAGGATCTAAATTTACTACCAAGTATGTTTGATTAACACCCTAATATGAATTCTAAAACAATGAAATAAACATATAAGAGTTTAAGAAAACCTTACATTGGGTGCAGCGGAATATAATGACTCCTTCCATTCAGATCTCTAGCCCTTGATTCCTTTCTGTAGCAGAGCATAATCAAGATCTGAATCTGGATCTCTTTCTTTCTTTTCTTTTTTATGCTGATTTTCCATAGTCTTACATACTATGATTGAGGTACCACTTGATGTGTGTGGGCACTACTCATTCACTCAAGGGAATTTCGAAATTTGAGAGAAGAAAAGAGAGAGAAGGAGCGGCTTGGCTTTTCTCTGAAGGAAACAATGTGCAAAGTTATGAGTTTCCTAAAGCCAACACTTTCTATTTATAGAATGCCCTCTAGGCTTAGGTTAGAATTGTGTGGCATTAAAATAATGGAAAAATAAAATGGTAAAAGCCTATGCATAGTAGGCGGCTCATAAAAGGAAATTGGGCCTCACTTTGCAACTTTCCCATTTTGTTATTTTCCATTCCCATTTTCTCAAAAATGCCAATTTTCCAATTTAACCATTCAAATGCCAATTCTAATTATTTAATAACTTAAGAATAATTATTAAATAATATTGTCATTTAATATATTTATTAATTTAGACATATAAAATATCTTAATTAATAAACCTAGAATCTCTTTTCTTTACAATTTCGCCCTTGCTTAGTGAAAATTCATAAAGTAGACATAGTCTAACTTTAGAATTATAATTGATTAATTAAAATCAATTAACTGAGTCTTACAAGCAGTATGGTCTCAACTAGTATGGGGACCATGGGTCTATATAACGGAGCTTCGAATAAGTCGAACTGAATTTACCAAGTAAATTCCTAACTTATTAATTCCTTATTGAATCCACTCTTAGAACGTAGAATTGCACTCTCAGTCATATAGAACGCTCTATATGTTCCACGATATAGATACGTCATTAGTTATCCATTGTTATAATCCTAATTTGATCAATGATTCTCTATATAGATGATTTACACTGTAAAGGGATTAAATTACCGTAACACCCTACAATGTATTTTATCCTTAAAACACTTAACCCTGTATAAATGATATTTCATCTAAGTGAAATGAGTACTCCACCATTTATTTTCGTTTGGTTAAGCTCGAATGAAATCATTCTTTACTTTCTATTCGCCAGATAGAAGCTATAGATTCCATATTTATGTTAGCGCTCCCACTCAATTGCACTACCGTGTTCCCAAAATGTATGTATCACCCTGACCCAAAAGTAGGCTTAACTAACAAATCAAAGAACACGAATAACACTCTTGAGATCGAATCTAATCATATCAGGACTAAGATCATTTGATCTAGGATCAACAGGTGATATTGAATTGAATAGATATTACGGTAAATTTTTATATATCTAATCAAAGTTCAATATCGGTCCCTTCCGATGTATACTCCATACATCTGATACTGGTAAATTTTGCCAATATCCTGGAAAGGACATAACACTTTTCCAAGGTGTAAGAATACCTATCGCTGATTATACCATGTCAGTCTAAATCCAGTGTTCTGACAAATCAGGGAATAAACTTGCAAACATATAATTAAGATTATATTCCACTGTGCTGACAACACTATAATCTTTAACAAATTCATATGTTCTGGACTTAAATAGAATTCATACATTATATATATAATCATGAAATAAATCATATGAACCATGCAACATAAAATGTTATTTCTGATCTTTATTAATAAGTAAATCTGTTTATACTGAAATGAGTTTTATTTAGGGCACAAAACCCAACAAAGTTATGGTCACAAGTGTATTAGAATATGCACCTGAGGCGATCTAATAGGGTTAACCGCAAGCTCTCTGGGCTTAGGGCTAGGGTGAGGGTGCAAACCCTAGGTGTGAATTGGGTCGGAGTAATATGGTAGTAATTGGCCATCTCCTTGAAATACAGATGCAAAGACAGCATTGCACCCTGTTGGCATGATAACCCAACCAAGCACAGTAACCCTCTCCAAGGCCTATTGCCAGCTGCCCAGGAGAGGGAAGGAAGCATTCGACCTGCCCCAGGAGACCATCTTCAAAGAGATTAGCCAATCTCTTGAAAGTTACGATGAATGGTGGAGAAACCCATTGAGCTCCCGTTGCACCTTTTTTGCTTACGGGATGAGCCTCGATATACTCCTCCTCGACATAGTCCTAACCAGCATCCAAGACTTCACCTGTCTCAGAGACAAGATCTACCTTTTTGTTGAAGCCACCGAGGGGCAGAACCTGAGCTACCCCCTCTTCCTCTTTGCCCTCGGCCTCATAAGGAGTTCCAGGACGGACCTTGCCCTCGTCCATCATTTCTTGGACTTCAAAATCTCCAGCAATCTCCTCCTCCTCGATAGCAGGACGGGCCTGTTCTCCCTTGGCCAGGGTAGCCAGTCAAGCGATATGAGGGTCGGCGGACGAAGGTTTTTTGATAGTTTGCTTGGTCTGTGCCATTATTTTTTGACTGAATAAAGTTTCATCAGAGGTGTGCCTCGTAACAGTCACAGTAAGGCCTTCGGGTAGAGTGTCGACCACTCTCAGATTGACCCTGTATGTCCAGCTCACAGGAACATAGCGTCCAAAACCTTTCTTCAGTTCCCAGATGAAACAGTCGCATCCTTCGCCATGCATCGGGTCAGGATACGAGTGATGTTGCACTCCAGGTTCTAAGGAAGGTGTGTGTTCGCTGCTCAGTTCCCAATATTCAAAACTAGAATTTGAAAGATCGTCACTAGATGAAGATGGGTCAGCACGGAGGTGGGGATGATCTTCGTACAGAATTTGAAGCAAGTCCTGGTTAATATGATGCTTGCCTCCCCAGAAATCACTAGGGTTCATCTACAAAAGGTGGGAGACAAGAGAATAAGAGTTGGTCGGGGTAACGAATGAAAACATATTGCATATGCCGACGAGGCCTGATTAAGATTCAAAAGAAAAGATTTCACCCAGAGTTGGAGTTTCCAGTCCTAGAAGTTCTAAACTCCAATTGGAACCTGATATTTGTCAGAACCTTATGAGCGAAGGGGAATGAACAATTTATGGCCAAAATCGAAGCACAGTCAGATAATTAGGCGTCATGGTTAAACATCGGTTAAATTTCCAAGCCCTAAAACTAGTTGATCTACAATTAACCAATGACAGTTCAAGAACAGGCAAATCTATAATAAAGAATTCAGAAATAATGCATACACTACATTGTAATCATCTAAAAGAAAGGGAGACTGACTTACTTAATTCGAATCTTTCTTAATCTGCTTGGATGGTATCGCCAGGGGTTTTCCATTAAGTCCTTCAAAAAAGCTTAGATGAAAATTTTGCTCTAGTTCTTTGAGAGTGAAACTGGCTAAAAAATATTGCCAAAAGTTTCGATCTCTATTTATAAGCAATCAGAAAAGGGAAAAATCATTTTCAAAATTCAAATATTTGGGTTTTCTCCCAAAAGTTAAACGTTCGTACTCATTGCAAGAAGTACAACCGTCAAGCATGCTCAAACATAGAACCGTTATTTGAGGTACAACTTTTAAAAGGCATTAAATGATCAGATATCGAAGAAACCTCTAGTCAGAGTCCTGTTGGATTAGCATCAACCGTCGAAGACACACATCACCCATCCAGACAAGACTCTTGACTAAGTGAAGTCCACGTGCGACTAGGAAGGTCCTGCACAGACTTTGGGGAAAATGTTATCCTATTTTTTGCACCATGACATGGCAATGAGCTGGATGACACGTGTCCTACATTTTCCTACTTAGGCAGAATGGAGTATTCTTAGAAGCCAACAAACGATTGATCTAAATGTTTGTTACAACATGATGTCCGAACAGGGTAATCAAGAGACATCTGACTAAAGTACAAACTCATATGCAACGAGCAGGATATGTGAGTTGGCAATTTCAAAGATAATTCTCGTCGCTTCCAAGACACGAAGATAATCCCTATATTCATGGGATTAAGTCAGAGAATAAAGGCAATACGCTTTAGTTTCCCATTCCTTGCATTGTAATTATAGATTTAGTATAGTTTCCTATTTTACTCATTATAGATTAAGAGAAACCATTATTCATGTAATAAGCTCATATTAGTAGTGGCATAATCTCACTATTTTACCTTATTGTTTTTTCTTTCTAATATTTATTTTATCTAATTGCTTTATCTTGACTCACTGTCGTTGGCTAGAAGCGAGGTCAACAAACCCTAATCCTCTCTTTCTTTTCAATTAAACTCTTGCTTAGTGAAAATTCACAAATAAGATATAGTCTTATTCAAAATTCTAATTGATTAATTAAAACTAATTAATAGAGTCTACAAGACATTATGATCTCAACTAGTGTGGGGATTGTGAGCCTATATAATCAATCTCCCAATAAGTATTTCTAGAATTTACTAAGTAAATTTCATATCTTATTAATTCTTCCTGACTCCACAATAGATTCAGAATTGTACTCCTAATTACATAGAACACTCTATTCACCAAGAACAAATACGCTATGAATTATCTATTGTTTCAATCTAAATAATCAAAGATCATCTATAGATGATTTACATTGAATAGGGATAATTTACCGTTCTACCCCTCAATGTATTTTATCCTTAAAACACTTAGCTTCCAATAAATGATATTTGAGTAAACCAATATAATTATGTTGCGAAAATTATTAATTACTACGCAAGTGCACGCAATCAAGTAGTATACTCACGCAAGTGAGGTCGAACCACAGGGAATTGGATTAATTACTACTAAACTATACTTATAATTCTATTTGGCAAATCAAAAGTATTTATGATTGAAAAAGGAAGAAAGAAATTCAAGAAACTTAAAGAAACAAGTGAATATTAATCAAGATGAGAGAATAGGGAGACGAATCCTGTTGTTAAGTTACCAATGTTAATGTCTAATTGCTATCCTTCTCTTGAAGTGAATGACAGATTATAAATTAACCTAGCTCTTTTTAGATCTTCTAGGTTCTAAATCTCATGCTCTCTAATTAATCTCTTAATTAAACTAACATGAAATCAGCATTAAGCAATAATCTAAATGTCACAAAGGCTATGTAAATACTTTCGTTTCACATCAAAACCTAGACTATCCAATTTTAGCATTCTCAATTCTCACTTTTCAGATTTCGAATTGAGATCATAAAACATGTAAAAGGTGATCAATCTTACACATGGAAATTAAACACAAATATGAATAGTGTTCACAATCAAGATGGAGGAATGGCAATTAATCATTAACTAGGAAAAACTTAAACAACATTCATCATTCTCCCTAAATAGGAGTTTAGTTCAAAACATCCATAATCAAATCCATAATTAACATTGAAATAGAAAAGAACATAGAAAAATTAAAGAGAAGAGAAAGAACTAGTTGAAGCAATTGATCCGGGCGCCACAAGCCGCTCTTCTAGCCTCCTCCTTTGTTTCTAGGGTTCCAATTCTGAATAATCCCTAATTTTCACGAACTCTCACTATTTAAACCAAGTCTCAACTTAAAAATTCGTGAAATTACAAAACTGCCCAAAAATCCCGTCATTGGGGTCCCCGTCGCGACTGGCAAAGCTCCCGTCGCGACGGGATTAAACTTTGAAGCTTCAAGATCCTCTCTGCCAGTTACCGTCGCGACTGGCATGTTCCCCGTCGCGACGGGAGTAAACTTTGACTCCTTGAAAATCTCTCTGCCAGTTCCCGTCGCGACTGGCAAATTCCCCGTCGCGACTGGAACAGGCAGCGACACCAATCTTGGATTTTCTTCTCGATTCTTTCACAACTTTTCCTCAATTCTTGAACATACTTTCTTTAAATGCCCGAGGACCTGAAACCAAAGAATCAAGCGTAATATAGCCCTAAAACTAGAAACAAAGAGTGAAAACTAACCGAAAATATGACCCGAAACTTAGACTAATTTTAGCCTAACAAATTACTGAAATAAATGTTCTTCCATTTATGTTTGTTAAGCCAAGCTCAAAGGAAATCATCATTTCACTTCTAAATAGTATTAGAAGCTATAAATTCTATATATATCATTAACGCTCCCGCTCAATTGCACTACCATGTTCTCAAGATATAAGTATTGGGCTGATCTAATTAGTCAGCCTTAACGAACAAGTCATAGAACACAAATAATACAGTTAAGCTAGAACCTAACCGTCTCAAGATTGAGATATTTTGATCTTATATCAACTAAGTGATATTGTCTCAGAAAAGATCTAACGGTAAGTTTATGATATCTTTCCTACTATCAATATTGATCTAGCTCGATGTATATACAATACATCTGATACTAGTATACTTTGCTCATATCCTGGAATGGACATTCTACTTATACAACTGTAAGTAAACTTTATCGCTAATTATTACGTTAGTGTAAATTCAGTGCACTGATAAATCATAAGACTAAAGACTTTCAAGCATATAATCACAATTAATATCCTTTGTGATGATATCACTGTAATTGTTGATAACTATATGTTTTGGATTTAACAGAAATTGTATATTAAAACTGTAATAATAAAAACTACACGTAAACTTAAATGACTTCTAATCTTCTATTGATAGTAAATAAGATAATATTGAAATAATTTTTATTTAGGGCATAAAATCCTAATAAAATCAACCACCCCAACAAAGCCTAAGCCCACCTCATAAAACAACAACTAACCACCCTTCTAGACTGAAAGAGATGATGACAAAACTTAGAAGGTGAGCACCAAAACTGCGAGTAAGAAGTGGGAGCCTCAAGATCCAAAACGATAGTAGGAAATGACCTTCAATGAAAAGGAAAGTATCACTAATACAAAAACCCCATTCCACGACCATTAAGGCTGGACATGAAAACTCTTTCATGTCCTTTTATTGCTGGACAAGATATGCAGCGATATGAAAGGGGTATTTTTTATGTCAAGCAATTTTAGACATGAAAAATATCACAAAAAACCCACTGAATGCAATAAGCTGGACATGAATACTTTTTTTAAAAAAAAAAAATAAAAATCAAATAATAAATAAATGAAATGTTATAAAATTTAATTTTTAATATTTGAAACTCCCACCGGCAAAACCCTCGACTAGGAGAAATTCTTGGCTTCGACAAGACCCCCACATCGAGAAATTCCTATTTTGAGTTTTCGTTAGACACAAAGTATCCAAAAAAAAAACTAAAATAAAAAAATAAATATAAACCATGGACATCAATAGATTTAGAATATAAAGAACACAACCCAACAGTTTGCAACAAAGTTACAAAGAAAATGTTAAAAGAAACATACATTAAAAACTAATTGCTTTCTGTATTAACATGTATGGTACAAATAAAAAACTTATTTGGTGGAATGAGATTGGATTGGAGAGAACATGTGACTTACATGACCGGAGGCCACTGTCATCCCCATCATTGGCCGACTTGAAAAAAAAAGTTAAGCGCATGATCTTAGAGAGAGAGAGAGAATAAGATGGAGAGAGAGAGAGAACAGGAAGGAGAGCAATGAGAGAGTGAGATCGGTGGTCAGGCTTACCATTCTACGAGTCATCTCTGGCAACTGGTTCTCAAGGTTGGGCTTCACACGATCGACATCACATTCTCGGTGTTAGGGTTTATGCCTTAAACATCCTATAAAGATTATTCTAATTATTATTAAAGAGTTGAATATTTTGATATATACTTGAATGTTAAATTATTAATATTTATTATTGGATAATTTATATAAATATTAGAAATTTTTTTATTCATATATGAGGTTGTGACTTGTAGTTATATAGAGAACTAAGATCACTTAGATATGAATAAAAGAGTCAGTAATATATTAAAGTTATGGAATCTTTAATCAATAGTTTCTAGTACGGTTCACTGATGACCATATTTTGGTGCAAGTAATCTTAGTTCGGATTACTGATATAGTATGACATCTAAGTGAAGGTGTTGTATAGAATAGACATTATATATGCCAATGATTGATATGAATAAAGTTATCTTTATCAAACATGTCGTTGACTATAAAGACCTAATTCATATTATAATGATGATCAATAATAGATTAGCCTAAATTTTGAGTAATCATAAACTCTTGTTCATGTTATTAGTTTCTTTGATTCACTCGTTAAAGTTTTTCAGAGAAGATAATTCTTTACAACTTCTGTTTGGGAATAATGTGGATGGCTGGGAATATGTCCTATAATTATCAAATCCGGACTTTCTTAATGGATCAAATGTTAGTTTCCTTTATGTGTTAGTTCTAGTATTGGAAAGTAGCGCGCAAATTTAGATGAGATCTAAATTATACTTTCACTAGTGAACTAATTGTACTAAAGGATAAAGAAGTAATTATAAGGGTAAAATAACAATTTAACTAAAATTAATTATGAACCGATACATGGAGGACTAAGTACTGGAATTGATTATATTAATGGACAGCGTAGTAAAACTCAGTAAATATAATTCAATAATTAATAAGAGTTCAATTCTATATTTATTGTGGAGTAATCGTAGAATTAATAAATATGGATTATTTGGTTGATGAGACTCAATAAATAATCTAATTTATTGGAGCTTAGAATTATAGGTCCATGATTCTCGAATGGCCACCTTGAAATATTATCAAGGGAAGGGATAAAGAGTTGCATAATGTTGTTCGAAAAAATCTATTTTAAATTGGCAAAATAGTCATTATTTGTTTTTGTAATAAATAAATAACTTTTCAAATTAATTAAATGGGAAAAACACAAAAGTTGTTAAGATAAAAATTTATCAAGATAATATTTGTTGAGATAAATGTTGTTAGCACAAAAGACATCATCCTTGTCCTAATTGAGACAAGATATGATCCTACCGTATAGTAGGGTGTCCCTATTGGTTTTGTCTTTTTGAGTTAATTAATTATTTAATTAATTCAATTAGATAAATATTTGAATTTAAAAAGTGGTTAAAGATATTTATAGATATTTAAAATCAAATATTTATAGATATTTTATTATAGGTATTTATTTAAATAATTAAATATGATTTAATTGATTGAGAATTAACTACTATAAATAGAAGCCTAATTTGATAAATCAAAGAAGCTTTTCAATATATAATTTTTGAAATTAATAGAGGAGAAAAGAAAAATTATTTTTTCCTCTCAAACAGTTCTTACTAATGTATATAGAATTAATCAAGAAAAAATTATACACTTTATCCTAATAGCCCACATTATTCATTGTGTGTGGTTGATCGATTTGGAAGACTATGGTATGAGTTTCTGATCAAACCGAAGGATACAACTTACGAGAACTTTCGAGGATACCCTAATAGTCATCAAGAGGTATATATTCATTTCCTATTATTTTATATTTTGATTTAATGTATACACATTTGGAAATCTATTGAGACTGTGGTACAATTTATAATCATTGATATCAATTCTTCCGATGCGTATCTAATTTAGTACCAAAAAATCAACACTCGAGGTCGGGCTTCACATTGGTTTCACTCGAGATTTGGCATTAGAAGGTCGGTGCCATCCGTAGTTGTTGAGAGGGGGTTTGTCGTTTGAGAGAATGAGTGGGTGAGAGGGGGTTTCGTTAGTTATGGGCTTCGACGACAACTGTCTAGGGTTGAAGAAAGGAGAACTTGATGAGAAGAAAGGGGAGAGAAAGAGAGATCTGGTTGAGAGGCAATTTTCTTCTAGGGTTTTCAACTTTTCAATATATGCCTTATTTTAAAATTTTGATATATTATACAATATGGAGGAGGTTCTAATGGTTACATTTTTATTGTAACCACATGGTTACATTTTTTTTTAGCCATTGGATCACTATTAAATGGTTGTGATTAATTTGGAAATTAAATAAAAAAAATTAAAAATGACCTGTAACCTGATATTAACCTGTTAATTTATTTCCTTTTAAAACTTTAATTAAGATTAATTATATTTTAAAATTAAATTAAGTATAATTATTAATTAATTTTTTGTAATTTATTATTAAATAAGTATCTTTTAGCAATTTTTTTTTTACACTTAATTAATTATTTTAATTTATATAACAAAACTCTTAATAATTTAAAATTATGCACATATAATTTCATAATTAAAATTTTATTATACTTATAATATTAATTTAAAATGATTACACTTCCTTATACTTCTTGTATTTGAATGTATCTTAATAATATCCTCTCTTGTATTGTCAATATTGTACTTCATCTGGGTTCTGACTATATTTGTTATCTTATTCCTGTTTAGATTTGTTTCATTATCAACTATGTGTGCTTGAAAAGTATGTTTTTTTTATCGATCCAGCTCGAGTACAGTTTATGATTGCAAGATAATGTGCCATAGGAATGGAAGTCAATTTTAAATGTTATTGCTGCTGCTAGCACTTTCTTTCTAGAACTAGTTTCCATTGATGAGTGCCTTTCAATGTAATTTTAATTAAAGATTCGGGCTCAAGGCTGAATGGTATTTCATTATGTACAAGGCGGCAAAAAGGTTAAAATTCTAATATTCCTTGTCCCAACTACCCAAAAGGTTTGTCTCCCAAATGCAATGCTAAAATAATTGGTTGCTTAAAGTTGTTCATAAGAGGAGAAAAAATTGTCTAACACATCCTAATCAATAGGTGTGGATGGACTTATATAGTCTTCTAAATTTTTATCAATATCTGCAAAAAGTTTAAAAAAATTACTCCAAACAGCTACATCAGGATCAATCCATATATGGCTAACATCTTCAGTGTCATGCTCAATTCCATAGTTACTTATGTCAGAGACATCTTCTTCACATTTCTTTTTCACAAAACTCATGAAATTAAAAAAATTATCTTCATCTTCGGACAAATTTGCTATAGGTTCTATGTTTCGTTGTCAATCATTTTCAATGTAAGTGTGGTGGAGAGTGAATGAAAGAAGATAATTGCGAGTAAGACTTTAGTTAATTAGAATTTATAATTAAAAAATAAAAATCAAGACTTTAAAGATTAATTAGGTTTTAATTAAGTGTCAATATAATATCATGTTTTTTAATTTATAAGGACACATCCTGCAAAAAAAAAGAAGCAGGGTATGTTCTTATAAAAAAAAAATTCATTATAAGGATACAATTTTAATTTATATAAAAATAATTTTAATTTTTGTAAAAAAAAATTGTAAATATTATAATTAAATAGTTTAATTGTTAAAATAATTAAGTTAAGGGATTTATATATAAATAAAAAAAATTATTTATAAATTTTAATTGCTAATTAAGATCTTCTTAAATATTTATTTAATTACTTAAATTATAATTAATTAAATCTAAAAATGGAAATTTTACTTATTGGTAACCTTCTATTATAGGTAAAAAAAAATGTAACCATATGGTTATAATAAAAATGTAACCATTGAATAGTCACCCATACAATATATATTTTGTTTACTAAAAATAAAACACATACAATACAATACACGTTCTCTAATGATGTATACTTTTTATTTTTTTTTAATAGGATCACGTCTAGTATTGTAGGACACGACATCTATAACCATCTATAACGTGTTTAACTATGCTAGACGTGAAAATGACACATGTTTTTTTTTTGAAAAAAAAAATATATTAATAATTATATAGAACGTCATTCTACATTTTTTATGTCTAGTAATGTTGCACATGATAAAATATTTTCATGTCCGACAATACTAGACATGAAAAATGTCTGCAACTTTATCAATATATCTTGCACCAATTATGCTTGACATGAAAAATCTTCTCAACTCTTTCATGTCCTGCATCAATTATGATGGATATGAAAAATAATTATGAAAATGACATTTTATAGTAGTATTGAAAGACCACCCTGCAATGAAAATAAGCAGTTGAGCACAAATAACATTTCCCAACTAAAGCAGTGTCTGAGCCTAAAGAATGAGGTTGGGTCTTTAAAAAAAATTACACGATAATCCTTAAAGGTTAAAGAAGAAACCCGTAGTAAACACATTTTTGTTTTCAAAAATATATTTAATAAACTTAATTTTTGGTTGCCAAAATTAGTGAGAAGCATAATTGTGAACTGATTTATGTTATACAAATACTAAATTAGTACTAATTAAGTTGATTCCATAATAAATACTAAAATAGCATATATATTCCTTTTTAATAATGGAAAGATACTAAAGAAAAATAATCTTTTATCCACCATAAAAAAGGAAAAAGAGAGGTACTTGGAGTTGGTGATCATAGTGTATGTGTAAATGAAGTGGGAGAAATTTAAGCAAAGAATCTTGGAAGGACAAAGATTGCGTTGGTTATATATGTACTATATTGTGAAAAATCCAACCATAAGGAGGGAAAGTAAGTGATAATAATAACAATTATTCTCCAAAAACATGGGCTGACTGTTATTTTTGGGTACATTAGCTACCACTTTGCTAAGTTTTTGCCTCCAAAAGAAAGTGGACCATGTGTGAAAAGGAACTTGTGCAGAAGCTTTGGGAAAAATAGATTTACTTTGAGTCTCATTTATGATCCCACTAAATGCACCAGACAGAGTTTAGGGGAGTTAGAAATCATTTGGGAATTCTATAATATAATATATATTATCATCTACTACTGTTCTAGTGGAGATTATTTCTAAAGCAAGTATATATAATATATGTAAAATTCAGTTGCTAAAATGTCTATTATCTTATCTTGTAATAATTATATTACAATAGGAATTGATACTTTGATTATTTTGATATTAATTAATAAGGGGAATGAACTAGGGATATTTGGCAAAATAGTCTCTTTTAAAAGTCACTTTACACAAAATATTATTTTGATAATTTTTCACAAATGCCCATCCTAACACCTCTGACGAGTGACGCCCATTAGAACACCCTATAAATAGATTTAAAAGCGAGATCATATTGTTAAAAAATACCAAAAGAATGTCATTATAATACTAATAACATTATAAATAAATTTATTTTCACCAATTACTTAATTTAACTCAATAATATATTATCTTTAAAAAAAAAAAAAAAACTCAATAATATATTGTTTTGACAATTTTTTTTTTCGCATTCTAGACAAATTTTGAGAAATTATATACGTCAATTCGGAAATTCTACCTTGCTATATGAACGATTATATGAAAATGTGAAATGAAATCGAACAGATATATATTATGAATAAAGGATTGAAATATCTTCAGTTATTGATATTTGAGTTTTAATCCACATTGTAGATTCCGATGCGATAATCGAGCTTTCAAGCTCTCTCTATACTCTCTTTAAATAAAATTTATTGTTTGCACAGAATAAGTGAGTAGCTCGGAGACCGATGCCCTATGTTTATAATTGAGATAGTCTATCAATATCTATCTCACATTAATTGTTAAAATGATTTGACAATCAATTCGGGAAATATTTAGTAAATTGGAATCTAAGCATATTTAGAATATTCATTCTTATCACATTTTGATTTGTGATCATATACAATCAGCGAGATAAAGCAAAATCAATTTAAATAATTTTGTACCAATATCAGAAATATTCTAATATTAAACATAGAAGTATTCTAATAGGATCTGATAGTGAATTGCCCCAGTAATAGTAAGTCACCTCTTGTAATGCTCGACACTCTAGTCCCTCAACATTTCTCATTCGAAGCACCCTATCTAGACTTACTTTTGTGTTATATTAAGGGCCAATTTGACGTAGTTGTGTTGTGAGGGAAAAATAGTTTTAGTTGAGCTATGAGAAAAAATAATTGCAACACAATTATGGAAAAAGTTAAACTGAGTGTTTGGTAAATTATACATTTTGAGGTATTGTGACTTGTTAAGATTCTATTATAATGACAATGATAATGTTATAATCTAGTTCATTAAAACCACAAATATATAAAATCTATCTTATATAAAATTTTATTTTCTAATTGTTATAGTGCAATTTTTTTCTAGAAATACGAGTATAGTCTCGTAAATAGCTGACGCGTGGACCCAATTTCTGACGTAAAAGGATGACATGTCAATACATAGCTTCGGTAGGGCTAATCTTGCTTGATGTGAACTTGTGAGAAGATGCGATCGAGACAGGGTCTAGTCGCATACTATGTCCCGCATAGTCAAAAGAATAAGCAGGAGGGAGAGGAGTTAATGTTGGTCGTGTATATACTGATTATATGAGATGACCAAGTATGCCTCTCCTCCGAAAAGTAAAGATCATTTCTTTACATAAGTTTGGTTCGAATGACTAATGTGTTCGACGACTCGTCAGAGATACGCATGTTCCACGTTGTCAACACATAAAATATCCAACTATGCGATCAAAGATGAATGCAGACATAAAAACAAAATAGTTCTAAAAGCCCATTCTGTGAATACAACATCGTAGAGCATGCGAGCTCGTGTATTGAAATATGAATGGACAAGTCGCGACTTATCAAGTCACATACGTTGCTGTACTTAATTTAAGAATGGATGAAACTATTCTCCATTTATTCCTTAAACGTTTATTTTAATTAAATGCTGTCATTTATTTTTAAAATATTTTTTAACCAATCGGTTATGTAATCCTAAAGGACACTAGCTTTCTATATAAAGGGGTGATCCAAATCAAATATACTAAGCTGAAATTATTACCAAAAGTGCACTAAGTAGACCGAGCTCTGACTGAGCCACTATAATTCTCATATCTTCTCTTTTTTTCTATTTTTGTTTATGTCTATTTTGTAGCCTATATTTTGACTACTCCCTGTTCTAAGTGAGTACTCGCATATTTACTTTTGAGTATTCTAACTTCATTTAAATACTCACAAAATTTTGTATTGTCTAAATTCATCGACAATATTTGGTGCCATCTGTGAGAAAGAAATCTTTTGACATTTTTGGAGGATTATCGAGATGGCTACAGATCAGACAAACACGAACAACAACAATGGATCTTTCAACGTTGGGACTCTCAATGTTCCTATTTATGGAGGAGGAACAACCCCCATTGATGCTGTCATAGGAGGAGTAGGGCATACTAATGTGACTCCCCTCAACCTATTTCCTTAGTCTACAGAGCATGCTGGAGGAACCTCGACACTAGTAGCTACCGTGGGGCATATTTCACCAATGACATCTATCGCCGCATCTGAGGGTATGATCTAACTCACAGCCTCGAAGTACACAACTATTCAGGAACATATACGTGCGCTACAAGCAAAAATTTAAAGAAGAGGCCGAGTTCAAGCCCAACGTCCACCACGAGTCCCAACCTGACGCTGCACTGATAATCAAGTAACTAATGATATTAGACGTTATAATGAACATTTTAATAATACTCGTAAATGCAGGGAACACTCAAGTGAGAACAACCATGCTGGACTCGACCTAAATTAACCTGTTACGAATTTATACATGTAGGGGTCCCATTGTTCCTAATACAAATTGACAAAGTTAGAGGGAGGAAATGTCGCAAGAAGAGGAAGATCTCAAACGACGTAACCTGCATAGTCGTGCAAAACCATAAATTGAGGTAAAAGACTTTTATATCCAAAATTCGACTTCACTTCAGAAGGTGACACGTGTCATACAGTGGAATATGAACCACCTAATATAATGAAATTATATCATTTAATGCGAAGAAAAAAGAATAACTCGTTAAATAAAGGATTAATAGAAAATATTCATAACTCGCTGACTATGTAGTCTTAAGCGAGACAAGGATAGAAGACTATTAAAACCTATATTGACGAGACACATACCTGCGTCGGAGTACACACACCCAAGAAGATAATTCATTTATTCGAAGGAATGAATACAGTTATGCAAAGCAACCTTATGTTATGAATAGAGAGATAATCACCTCGCTGTTCTAAAGAAACTTGACGAGGCGAATCATTTGCTAACACTTAGCATTTTTTCCACATTATAATAGCCAAGGATAATTACTCACAGATAAGCAAGATACAGTTGTCTAAATCAGCATTAATCATCTATAAGGATAAGAATTACTAGTAGTTAAACGATTATCTAGTATTATCTACATACAATTTAAATAAAACGTGGAAATTGATATTGTTTCATCAACGATTATATTTTGAATTGAATATAAATAACTGCCAACTATATTCCTATAAATAGGGGTAGATTCTGCAGAAAAAGAGATGAAGGATTCTAGAGAGAAAAATATATACGATCAATTGTATATTGTATCTTGTAATAGAAAATATCTTAAAGAAAATAGACTCGTGGAGTATGCAGATTTAATTGCAAAACCACGTAAAAATATCTGGTGTTACTTATACATTATTTATTTCTTATTATTTCTGTATTATATTTATTATGTAAAGGCTTACTATTTTTGGTTAACAAAAATTTGCGTTAACAACGATGATGAATCTCATTCCTATTCCTGAAGAACTAACAATCGCTCCCCCAGTGTCTACACCAAGTCAAGAATGGTGTTCAGAAGACTAGGAGGAATGTATCATGTGCAGAGAGACGACATGTAAGATTGCCTCAACGAAGTGTTTCATGCATGATCATAAATTCCAAGGAATCGTAAAACTGAGGAAGAACCTCATGATCCCCATTTTGCTGATCAAGGTATCCCCCTGTGAATACAATGCAAAAAATGCAGTTAACCCGCCGCTGGCACCAGTCGTGCCCAATAATGTGGTGATAACGGCGAACATAGCAGTAGTGGCTTCTTTACCAACAGGAAACCAATTCATGCATGCTAACAATCCCATACTGGCAGGAGGAATTGATAAAGAAAATCTTCTGTGACCATTAAGAGTGATCGAGTAGCAGAGAAAGCCCATTTATAAATACATGGGACGTCCCCCTTCACAGAAGAAGTGCGATAAGCCAAGCTCCCTAAATGCTTCAAACTTTTTAAGTCTATTAAATATACAGGTACCACCAATCCTATAGATTATCTTGATAAATTTAACAATATTATGGAATTTGATCAGGTATCTCAATTGGCTAAGTGTCATATTCTTGCTGTAACTTTGGAGGACAACGTACACGACTGGTTCAGCCAATTACCCGAAGCGTCCATCTTAATAAGGGAGACATTTGTGGATTTGTTCATAACTCATTTTTAGGCAACCATAACATACAAACCACCATACACAACTCTAGCAAACATAAAACAAGACACGGGTGAGACTTTACACGATTAATTTAAGCATTTTAATGCCATGGTAACCAAAGTGGAGAAGGCCCCCAAGTCTTCGCTTGTCTGTATGCTTTTTACAAGTGTGCTACAAAGAATAGAATTTTGGAAGAAACTACCAGTGTGACATCTTAAAATGCTAGTTGGGTTCTTTTCCATGGCAGAACCCCACAAGCGAATAGAGAACTCTCTTACCAAGCTCGAGAAAAGAAAAGAGAAACGAAGATCTCCAATACCAAGAACACAGTCCAAGAGTTCGCGATTCAGAAGTTCCAAGAGATGTAGTCCAAGGTGTAGCACAAAAAAATGCAGCCCCACAAGGCGATGAAGCCCGAAGCTTCCCAAGTCCCCAACTAGGAAGGAAGGTTCCCCGAAGCAAAAGGGAGGTCTATGTTTTGTTATTTACACATAATTCTGTGTCTCTCGCGATCACATATATGCCATCGAAGAACACAAGGGTGTTTTCAGGAAACCCCCACCAATCAGAGGCAATCGTGACAAGATGGACTCGAAGAAATACTGTAAGTATCACAAAGATATTGGCCACACAACACTTGAATGTTGGTTCTTAGAAGATGCAATTGAAGAATTAATTCAACGAGGACATTTTGGCCAATACAAGAAGAACAATTGAGAAACCAATCCCTAAACGAATAGGGCAGATAACGCAGGAGAGGTGAGTGGCTCCAGAGCTCCTCATAATATTTTGACCATTGTTGGTGGACCTTACATCAATGGAGATTCAAAGAAAGCGCAAGAGCAATATGCGAATGAGGCAAGGGAGAAACAGCTAACCAACATGAACTATCTAAGCAAAGGACCAACATAATTTTTCAAGAAAGAGTGTGACGATGTTACTTTCATGGAAAGTGATGCGATATGGGTACACCACCTCCACGCTGACGTACTAGTCATAATTGCTAATATTGGAGATGACAATGTACATTGCGCACTTATGAATAATGGTAGTTTTGTTAACCTTTTAAACTTGCAGACTTTTAAGCAAATGGGACTACACAAAAAGGATCGGAATTGAAGAGATCGTGAGGAAAAGCCCGACTTCGACTCTAGAGTCCTTGATTTCTCGAATACAACACAAGTTGCTAAAGAAACAATAGAGTTACCAATCGATTCCTTTGATAATTCAAAATTTTTAAAAATTAATTCTAAACTAACTCTGCAGTAGAGAGAAAGGATGGTCACCTTTCTCAAACAAAACTTAAATATCTTCATGTGGAAGCATTTAGATATGGTTAGAATTTTGCCTGAGATCATGTGTCATTGTTTGAACATAAATCCCGATGTGCGATGAGCACGATGAAAGTATCGCAAAATCAACCTTTTGAGGTACCAAGCGCTCAAAGAGGAGGTAGACTGCTTACTTGCATGTGGCTTCATCAAGGAGTCGCTCTACCCTAACTAGTTAGCCAATACTGTCTTAGTTACAAAGCCTAAAGGCTCATGGCATATTTGTGTCAATTTTATAGACTTAAATAAGGCTTGTTTGAAAGACAACTTTGCCTTACCTAGCATTGACCAACTTATTGATGCAATCATAGGTCATGAGCTTCTTAGCTTCATGGACGCGTACTCAAGATACAACTAGATCCTGATGTACAAGCTGGAACAGGAGCATACCTCCTTCATCACAGATTGAAGTTTCTATTATTATAAAGTAATGCCTTTTAGAACTTATAAATGCAGGCGCGACGCATCAAAGGTTAGTTTACATGATCTTCGCAAATTTGCTTGGAAAAATGATGGAAGTATATGTTGACGATATGATCGTAAAATCTCAACATGTGACTGATCATGTCACTCATTTGAACTCGATGTTCAAGATCCTATGTCAATACAAGATGTGACTCAACCCTCTAAAATGCGTCTTTGATGTAGGATCTAGTAAATTTATGGGCTTCATGGTAAACCAGTGAAGAATTGAAGCCAACCCCACAAATATTAAAGCCTTAGTAGAGATACAATCTCCTACTTAGCCTAAGGATGTACAAACTCTTACAAGTAAGGTTGTTTCCCTAAATCATAATGTTTCACGTTCCTCTGATAAATGTTAATAATTCTTTTAAATTCTAAAAGGAAATAAAAAGTTTCAATGGACTGATAAGTGTGAAGAAGCTTTTCCGGCTTTAAAATCACACCTAGGGTGACCCCCAATGCTCTCTAAGCCGCTGCCTGAAGAAGTACTCTTACTTTACCTTACAGTGTCAGATTATGCGATTAGCTCAATGCTTATTCGTGAAGACCAAAGTAGACAACATCCCATTTATTACGTAAGCAAGCACTTACTGGATGCAAAATAACACTATCCACAGATGGAACAACTGGCCTTTTCCTTAGTCGTAGCTTCCCGAAAGTTGCGACCTTAATTCTAAGTCCATACAATTGAGATATTAACTAATTATCCTCTTCGACAAGTACTGGTCAAGCCTGATACATCTGGACACCTTGTTAAGTGGTTGCATGAACCCAACCAATTTTGTATATGGTACAAGTCACGATCAGCAATTAAAGGCCAAGCCCTTGCTGTTTTATTCTTGAATTTCCCCATGAATAGGTGGCTACCATAACTAAAGAACAAATTGACCCAGATGTTTTGAAAGGCACAAGTTGGACTCTATATGTTGATGGAGCCTCGAACAGTGAAGGGTCAGGAGGAGGAATTATGTTAATAAGCCTAAAAAAATTCAAAGTTCATGCGTCTTTAAGGTTCAGTTTCAATGCCTTTAAAAATGAACCGAATTATGAAGCTTTGATTGCAAGTTTGAAACTTGCTCTTGAAATAAAGGTCAAATATCTTGAAGCATTTAGCGACTCACAAATTGTAATTTTCTAAGTTAATGGAGAATGCCTAGCTCGAGGTGGGAAATTAACCAAATAACTCGCCTATACTTGGGAGTTGTTATCCAAATTTAAGAAAAATATTATTAATCGAATACCCCATGCTTACAACTCCCATACAAATTCTTTAGCCCAATTGGCCTCGACTCGAGAAGCTAAATTACTTGATGTAATTCTCGTTCGCATACTCGACAAGCCCACCATTGGTCGAGAAGAAGTTATGCAAATAGATGTTGTTGATCAAGTCACTGAGATGACTCAAATTGTCAACTATCTAAAAACTAGTAAACTTCCTAACAACAAGCTTGAAGCCAAAAGATTACGGTATTGAGGATCTCGATACATTATCTATGACAACAACTATACCACATAAGTTTTAATCAATCACTCTTAAAGTGTATCGATGGTGACGAATGCAATTACATCCTCCGTGAGGTGCATGGGAGAATATGCGGTAATCACACTGGTATAAATTCCTTGGCCCTAAAGATTATGCGACAAGAATATTATTGGCCAACACTGCGTGTAGATGCCATCATTTTTGCTAAGAGATGCGACAAGTGTCAGCACATTGCTACATATGTCAATAGCCCGTCAAGCAATCTAAACTCCATCACCAGCCCATGGCCATTTGTAGTATCGGGCATATATTTAATTGGCAACCTGCCAAAAGGCAAGGGAAGAGTCAAGTATGTCGTCGTCATAGTTGAATATTTTACCAAGTGGGTTGAAGCAGAAGCACTTGCCACCATCACTACTGTAAGACTCCGCAAGTTTGTATTTTGAGCCATAATATGCAGGTTTGACATACCCTACAAACTAAAATCTGACAATGGAAAATAGTTTGACTGTAAAAAAATATGATCATTGTGCAACGACTTGGGGATACAGAAAGCTTTTTCTACAATCGCACAACCCCAAAGTAATGAGAAAACCAAGGCAGTCAACAAGATAATCAAACATTCCATCAAAGGAAATCTTGAAGAAAGGAAAGGCATATGGCATATTATGGTCATACAACACCACACCACGATAAAAAATTAGCAGAACCCCTTCTCGCTTTCATATGAGTGCAAAGACATGGTCCCAGTTGACGTAGGTGCTAGTTTCCTTTGTCACGATGTTTATAACATCGAGGACTGAGTTGGGGAAACTTTTCCAACTGCACTTATTGGAAGAAAAATGTGATCAAACTCAAATAAAAAATGTAGCCTATGAACAATGCACAATGCATTACTTTAGCTCAAAGTTTAAGGAGAGAAATTTGTGAGTAGAAGACTTAGTACTTAGTAAAATCTGCCAAATACTCGCAATTCAACACATGGAGTTTTTGGCGATAACTGGGAAGGTCCATACCTCATTGCTGAAAAAATTAGAAATGCAACCTATCGCCATTCTGATCTTAACGATTCAGTTTTTGAAAGAGCTTGGAATGTTGAGCATTTGAAGTTTTATTGTCAGTAGTACTCACATGTATATACTTAGTCAATTTTTATTTTCAAATCCCTAAGTATAGGGAGGATGCATGTATCCTTATTACGGCTAATAAAACATACTACTAATTACTCACACATCTCATTATTATATAATTTTCAAAACTCTTTTATTATTTTTGCAGTTAGTTAGTGATTTTATTATTTTTGAGAACACTGAAATATTATAAATTACATTATAAGAGTTCGCATAAATTAAAATTTGCACCAAGCTGGAATTATGATCGCATAAAGTGCTAAATAATAAGTGCACCAAGTTGTATTTGCAATTGCATAAAATCATAAACTGCATATTAAAATACTTTGCAAATATTTTTGATAAATATCTCTAAAGGATATATTGTTCAAAAACTGTGAAAACATAAAAGGTGTGAATCCCAATTGTTTTAAAAAAGTTAAGTACAAAATGTTAGTACCCTTGTACTGCTATTAAAAATGAAATAAACAAAAGATATACTTTTTCTAAGGAGCATGGGCATTGAGATTCTCCTCAACTTTCTCGGTGGCATCCGCGACTTCAGCTCCAGGAGCAAGGTCTTGAGGGAAAAGAGTATTGGACAGGCCTTGAGTCTCAGTTAGAGACATGGTACAAAAAGCGTTGGCCATCTTGATTGCCTCTGGACCAAAGACAGCAAAATTGAAGTCTGGCAGCTTGGTCAAGGTAGTATAGATATAGTCACTAACGGCATGGTCATAAGCTTTCTTCCTTCCTTCTTTCTCGTTTTTCAAGTTACGAGTAAGATTAGTGATTTGATCCTCTAACTTTTTGATCTTCTTGTCTCCCTTGTCCTTCTCCTTATTGGCCATTTCAAGTTTACCCTTCTTCAAAACTTCCTAAAGAGTAGAGTTTTGCTTCTTTAAAAGCTCCTAGTCCTTAAGAGCTTGATGATCTGCAACAATAGCTCACGAGTATACAGTCACCCTTTGAATCATATACTCAAAACATCGTGCCAAAAGGTCTTCGGCATGTGTCCCCTTGATCTGGACAGCGAAGTCATCGCTGACATATTTGTCCTGTAAGACCATGAAATTGCGGGCCTTAGTTTCTGGCTCCATCATAGGTTTCTTCCTTTTTCCCTAGGTGACTGTATGCTACTTCTTGGATAAATTGATGACCGAAGGATCGACATCTTCAATCTTTCTCTTTTGGAGAGGGTTTACAGAAGAAGGAGTCGCAAGCTCCTTGTTAGTCTTCGACTTGCGGTTAAGAACTGAGACACTCTTCAAAAAGTCACATCTATAAAGAAATACACTAAGTATAAGTAATCACATGAAATCGCAGTGGAAAATTCAATTTCAACTAAGTATAATGGGGGCACATTACCTACAAGTTGTCTTGTTGTTTGCCTAGAAAGATATTTTTTAATCTTCACTTTCTGCTTCTCAAAGGGCACCTTGTATACTGGTTCTCGTTGAAGTCTGGCGTTAGCTCGAATCAATCTGTGTTCTCATAATTTAGCAAAAGTACAAAGAAGATGCCAATATCAATCTTTGATTGGACGACTGTTCAAGACTTCAGTAATTTCCACGTGGTCCCAAGGTAATTCTGATCGAGCTAGTCTACATGCAAGTACGAACAAAGGTCAGCATTCATAAGATAAAAAGGAGGAAAATGCTAAGTATAAAAATATGCAACGTACGAGGACAGGAATTAAAGTCTATTCTAACTCCAAGTAATGAAAACGCATAAAACTACTTCGATTTCTAGTCTCCCATATTGGAAACCGTGCCCTCTACTCTATTGACCTATGAGTTGACTTATTTTCTAAAGCAGTGAAAGCCATTGTCATGGCCAACGTTCTTGATGTTGTAGAAATAGCAAAAATCATCGATAGTAGGTTCTCCTTGCGTGTATTCCATATACATCGCATAGAATCCAAGGACAATTCTATAACTGTTGGGGTGTGTTGGAAAGGAGAAACGTCGTAATATGTCAAAATTGCTTTGATAAAGGGATGGAAAGGAATCGCAACAACACAACGATGCTAGTCGGAATAATCATTGGGATGGTGAAGGGTTGGTAAGGACGTTGTATCGACATAAATTTTGTACAACCAGTATTAATCAACTTTAGTTTTTGAAATATCGTCAAATCAGACTTTCTTACCCGTGAAACCAAGTCCTCACAAGAAAAAGGTTCATCTAAAGGGGCAACTACAAGAGAGTCCACATCATCTCCATCATCATTCCATTCATCCTTGAAAGCAGGTAACTCAAAGTCTTTCCCCACTTCCTCTACTTCTGCATCCAGAGCAGCCCTTGGATGGATCAAGCTCCCTTGAGCAGATACGGTGGACTCGTTTTCCTGTATCTCGATAGCAACCA
This sequence comes from Cannabis sativa, assembly GCF_029168945.1. NCBI lineage: Eukaryota > Viridiplantae > Streptophyta > Magnoliopsida > Rosales > Cannabaceae > Cannabis > Cannabis sativa. Next base: position 5,730,089 of record NC_083601.1, on the reverse strand, counting down.
ATGCATCTAACTCTTAGGCCATTCAACCTATCTCGCCAGTAGACCACGAGTCTTGGTTATCTACTCTTGTTGGAATCATGTCTTCTGACTATGACATTAAAATAAAGTTGTTGCTTTTCTAATGTTTATCCGTAATTACTATATCTGGCTATTGTCTAAGAGATCGCTCATCTGAAAGACAGAAGATCTTTTCAACGTGCTATGAAGTAAAAGTTAAGGAGGAGTATCCTCACATGGATAATAATTCAAATTGAATATAAATATCAACAAAAATAATGAATCTAACACCAAAACAAAATAGAGTGGTTCGGTATTTCACAGTGATTTAATATTTGTTCGTCTGAATAAACATACACCCAACCAATTAGTGAACATTTTAGACTCTATCAAAGTTTGGTACCAATATATGAGAATACTCAATGTGTTCTAACTAAAAGTTTGAATATTCAAACTTCATAATAAAGATGATGCGAACATTCAAGTTACAGGCAAAAATTTTCTAAAAATTTCCTCTATTTGCCTTATTTCTTCTTGGGGTTTAATTGCCTAGAACCTACCCTAAATACTTTCATGCACTCTCTATCCCAAAAAGACATAGATGGCATGCGATTATTTAAAGAGAATATATTAAATAGAGAAAGTATTTAGTAAAGAACCAACCTTTAAACGAAGAGCTTGTTCTTTTGGACTCGATTATCACTTCGTAAAGCCCATCGAACTTCGAAACAATCTTTAGCCAAAGGAAGTTGAAATTTTGAAAAAAGACTTATCTTGAAATTTTAGAGAAAAAAGTTTCAATGGAAATTGAAAATGGGAGGGAAAATGAAATAAATCAATTTCATATCTCAGGGGTTTAAATACAAATTAGCCTCATCTGCAAGGATCTTGACATGTGGCATTTGAAAATCAAAGGTCATCCAATCCAACGGTTATCTCAAACCACGCCTGCACAAACCCTGAAGGGTTTGATGATGTGGTATCTTGGGAAAATAAAAAAATAAATACAACTGTCTTTTCAAAACCCTCGATAAGACAACCTAAGGTCACTGCCATGTAATAGAGCAACTTTGCTATCCCTATCAAATAGTATTGCTATTGACAAATAGTTGTCATTGTAAAATTAGGGGCATGTGTTATAGTGCAAATTTTTTCCTAGAAATATGAGTACAGACTCGTAAATAGCTGACACGTGGACTTAGTACTCGATGTAAAAGGATGATGTGTCAGTACATAGCTCAGATAGGACTAACCTCGGTTGATGTGAACTTGTAAGAAGATGCAATCGAGATAAGGTCTAGCCGTATACTATGCCCCAGATAGTTGAAAGAATAAGTAGGACTAAGAAGAGTTAATGCAAGTCGCGTATATACCGATTATATGCGATGACCAAGTATGCCTCTCTTGTGACAAGTAAAGATCGTTTCTTTACATAAGTTTGGTCCGAACGACTAATGTGTTCGACAACTCGTCAGAGGCTCGCATGTTCCATGTTGTCAACGCATAAAATGTCCGACTATACAGTCAAAGATGAACACAGACATACAAACAAAATAGGCCTCAAGGCCCATTCTGTGAATACAACGCCGTAGAGCATGCAAGCTCGTGTGTTGAAATATGAATGGACAAGTCGCAACTTATCAAGTAACATACATTGCTGTACTTAATTTAAGAATGGATGAAATTGTTCTTCATTTATTCCATAAACATTTATTTTGATTAAATACTGTCATTTATTATAAAAACATTTCTAATAAACCGATCAGTTATGTAATCCTAAAGGACACTTGCTTTCTATATAAAGGGGTGATCCAAATCAAATAAAGTAAGTTGAAATCATTACCAAAAGTAGACTAAGCAAACTAAGCTTTAACTGTACCACTATAATTCTCTTGTCTTCTCTTTATTTTTATTTTCGTTTCTATTTATTTAGTAGCCTATATTTGAGTACTCACTGTTCTAAGTGAGTACTCGCATATATGTTTTTGAGTATTCTAACTTTATTTGAATACTCGCATAATTTGGTGTTATCCAAATTCCTCCGACAACACTAATATATTTTTAATAATTTTTTTTCCTAAAATATAAATTTATACGTATATGATAAAAAATAATTTATAGTATTTTTAAATTATATTTTTATCACGTGTAAAGAAAATTAAAAACTCATGTAGGAAACTTTAGGCTAATCTGATCTGTTAATATTAAAAATAAAAAATAAAAATTATTTTTAAAACAAAATAAGAAATAATTGATTTAAATATTATTTTTTTATTGTAATATATAATAAATAAGTAAATATATTTTAGTATAAATAAATATATTATGGAGCATTTTGATCAAAATAATTTTTTTAAAAAAAAAGTTAGATTGTACCAGCTTTAACTTTTAATGATAGTTTTTCCATAAATTTTTGAATAATTTGTTTTTTAATTGTTTATGAAATACTTTTTTGTCACATATTTTTTTATAAATGTTTTTTAACTTTTCTAAAAGTTGTACCAAACCAACCCTAAGTACTTAAACTCATAATGCAGTGTTATGTACAAGCTTTAATTAATTAATACTTAATAATTAGTTAGATTTATATTTGTTAAGCTTGAGACTAAGAGTATTCACATAATAGCTTCTCTACTTTATTTTGTTAAAATACTCTACTAAAATTCTTTTTTTTTTTTTGTTTTATCTCAAATTTTTACATTTTACTATACATTATTTTTTTTTCTTTTTTCTTTATATTTATTTAAATATTACTTTTTTAATATATATGAATAAAATATTATTTGAAGAATGAATAGTATTTTTTAAAATTTGAGTAAAAATTGCTCATTTGGAGTTTTTTTTTTCTTTTTCGGGACAACTTTTTTTTTTTTTTTTTTTTTTTTGAGAAAACCTTGTATCCATTGCATAAAGATTAAAGTTCAGGATACAAATTACAAATGAAATTTGTAATTTTTCATGTTTCTCATCACTATTTTGAAGAAAAAAGTATTATAAATGAGTGCTCTAATACTACAACAGAATATATTCTAGCAATTACAAAATTACAAGTAGTACTAGTTAGTCAACTACTTTTTAAATTAGTTAATAAAAAGTATGGCATGGGATCGGAGTTCTCAATTATGTATGTATATATTTATAAGGCTACTTTTTTTGGACGCACATATAGCCTATGAACAAAAAAGTTTCAAGTAAAGTAATTAAAAATAGGATGAAAAGTCAAAGTGGATTAAGATTTGACATAAATCTAAGCTTTTTTGGGTTCTTAATGACATTTTATATATTTTCCAAATAAAGGAATATATTATACATAAAAATATTTGATAATTACACAACTGCATATAGTACTTTGTCACCATTTTTTTCAATTAAATCCTCATGTGTCTCAGGTTTTAACTTTCAATTGCACTATATGGATTTATACTAATGAAATGCGTTAGTGAAATCTGTTTTTTACAAAAATATTAAATTTTAAGTAAAATTTTATAATTTTATTGATAGAATTTCTTTTTCTAAAAATCCTTTCATTTTATAAAGTAATCGCAAAACACTAAACAGAACAATCAAAAATAATAGTTAAACAACTAAAAAATAACAGTAAAACAACAAATAAAACTTAACACAGTACACAGTATAAAAAAATATACAATAATTTTGAAAAAATACAGTACTTTAAAAACATTCCACCCAAACACAATATTTTAAAGGGATATTGGCGGCTAAACCACCTGAACTTTACGGTTTGTAACACTTAACCAATAAAACCGAAATTTCGGCTGCTAAACTACCTAAACTCTAGTTCCGTTTTGCTCTCCACACCTCCATCCAAAAATCACAGTTAAGTGCCGCGGTGGACTGTCCACTTGTACACACTTATACCCGTGGTAAATTTTTTGGGGTCCACGTAATATTAATTTTAAAAAATAATTATAAATATTAAAAAAATTAAAAATCAGAAAAAAAAAATTAAAAATATTTTTTTTTACTTTTTTTTTTCTTTTTCCTTTTCTTTTCTTTTTTTTTCTTGTTTTTTTCTTCTTCTTTCTTCTTCTTTTTCTACAGAACTCTCAGCCCTCTCTTTCTCTCTCTCATCTCACCAATTAGGTTCAGATCTCTGAATCCGAAGGGAGAAGTAGCGGCGGTGGAATGATCTACAGCAACATAATCGTCGAATTGGTGTTGATTGGCGGGAAAAGTTGAGGAAGAGAATGAATCGTAGGCTGAGAAATCGTCGACTACGACTATGTCGTTGTCGTCAAAATGGCAGTCAAAGGAGTTGAGATCATCGCCGTAGGCGTCGAAGGAAGCCATAGCTCTCTCTCTCTCTCTCTCTCTCTCTCTCTCTCTCTCTCTCTCTCTCTCTCTCTCTCTCTCTCTCTCTCTCTCTCTCTCTCTCTCTTCGTGGTGGTCGCCGGAGTTGGTCGACGTCACACAAGGGGGTCGGGGGTGGTCGCCGGGGTTGGTCGACGTCACACAAGGGGCACAAGGGGGTCGGAGAGGGCTGCAATTCTTTGAGGGCTGGGAGTTCTATAGAAAAAGAAGAAGAAAGAAGAAGAAGAAGAAGAAGAAGAAGAAGAAGAAAAAAAGAAAAAAAGAAAAAAAAAAGAAAAAAGAAAAAAAAAAGTAAAGAAATATATTTTTTTTTTCTGATTTTTTAATTTTTTTAATATTTATAATTATTTTTTAAAATTAATATTATGTGGACCACTAAAAACTTGCCACGTGTACAAGTGTGTACACGTGGATAGTCCACCGTGGCACTTAACTGTGATTTTTGGACGGAGGTGTGAAGAGCAAAATGGAACTAGGGTTTCGGTAATTTAGCCGCCAAAATTTCAGTTTTTGTGATTAAGTGTGACAAACTGTAAAGTTCAGGTGGAATAAAAGATTTGAGTGGAATGAGGAGTGCGAAATGGCATTCAAAGAAATAAAAAAAAATATCTTTCTACACCACCAGTTTTAGCCAAACTAATTATTAGAGAAACATTGTTCCTTTATTTGGGTATCTCAGAAAATACCATAAGTGCAGTACTGGTGTGAGAGGAAGGTAGGAACAAACAACATATTTACTATGTGAGTAAAAGGTTATTAGGGGCAGAATCAAGATACCCACCACTCCAAAAACTTGCACTCTGCCTGGTACATGCATCTCAAAAATTGTTGCCTTATTTCCAAGCACACCCCATTAAAGTCCTTACAGATCAACCATTGCGACAAGTATTATCAAAACCTGATGCATCAGGGAGAGTGAATAAATGGTCGACTGAATCATGATAATTCAAAATAACCTACCACCTGAGGACTTCAATTAAAGGTCAAGCTTTGACTGACTTTTTGATAAAAGGAATTAACTCAGGAGAAAACTCCATAACATAAAATGAAATAGAAGCAAGGAAATTGTTCATTGATGGAGCTTCAAATGAGAATGGCTTGGGACAAGAGTAATAGTGGTGTCACTAGGAAACTTAAAGTTTCATTATGCACTTCAAATTTAGTTTAAAACTTCAAATAATGAGGAAAAATATGAAGCTTTGTTAGTAGGATTAAGTATAGCTGAAGAATGCCAAATATTTAGAGAAAGTTTGGAAAAATTAAGAAAAGTTTGATTATTTTAAAATAGAACAAATTCCAAGAGAACAGAACTCTAATGCAGATGCATTGGCAAAACTAGCATCTTAATTTGACCTCGATAAATTAAACTTGGTTCTAGTTGAGGTACTAGATGAGCAAATATATGTGAAAAGGAAAATATTGATATGATAGATGCGAGCCCTACATGGAGGACCCCTATCGTCAAATATCTATTAGATAGAGAGCTCCCCATAGACAAAATGAGGCACGAGAACTCTTATACTCAATTCCTCGATAAAAGATAGTCAAAGGAAAATTGTATAGGAGAGGGTATTCCATGCCTCTACTGCGATGTGTGTTACCGACAGAAGCTAATGAAATTATCAGAGAAATTCATAAAGGCTTTTATAGAGATCATGCAGGTTGGAAAAGCCTATCTAAAAAAATAATATGTCAAGGTTATTATTGGCCAACTATCAATAAAGACACACACAAATTTGTTAAGAGATGTGACAAGTGCAACGGTTCTTGCATATACCCCGAGTATCACCCACCGAGCTAAGAATGATGATCTCGCCATATCCATTCTCAATATGGGGGATCGAATTGATTGGGTTTTTACCCACAGGTCGAGGTGGCATAAAATTAGTTGTTGTAACAGAAGCGAAACCCTTAATATCCATTACATGCAAAAAAAAATTCTTGATTTTGTCATCAAGAATATTATTTGTAGGTTTAGAATTCTAATCAAAATAGTATCTAACAAATACACTCAATTCGATGGAGACTTATTCACCGAGATTTGTGAAAGGAATAAAATTATCAAAAGTTTCATGTTGGTGGCAAGATCCCAAGCAAATGGACAAGTAGAAGCTGTTAATAAAACCTTGAAAGATACTATAAAAAAAGAAGTTAGACGCAGTCAAAGATAAATGGGTTGACGAGCTACCACAATTGCTCTGGGCCCATAGAATGACAAAGAAAATAACATCGGGACACACTCTATTTTTATTAGCATTTGGCTCGGAAGCAATATTACCCGTAGAAGTAAATATTACGACCTACAGGCGTGAGTTCTATAATCAGGAATAAAACACAAAACTTCTAAATATGTCCTTGGATTTTTTTTTGAAGAAAAACACATCAAGTCACAGATAACTGATGCTGCATATCAACACCGCATCTTTAGATACTTTAATAAAAGAGTTCAAAAAACTTCTTTAAAATAGGAGATTTAGTATTAAGACGTGTATTTGTAAATACGTAAAATCTAGCAGCCAGAGTGTTCAACCCAAATTAGGAAGGCCCGTACATTATCAAAACTATAGTTAGAACTAAAGTTTATAAATTAGCATGGCTTAATGACTTGCTAATACAAAATCACTAGAATATTGAACACTTATGGCCATATTACCAGTAATGTATTTTGTAATATTAAAGTTCATCTTTGTAATTGTTATACTTTATTTTTACCTAAAGATTTGAGTATTTCAAGTAATCATAAAGCTTGTTTCTTTAAAATTACTTGGAGGGCATATACAATAACTAGATTCTACCTAGAGGTATATGCAAAAAAAAAAAAAAATGAACTAGGCTCGCAAATAGACCTAGAAAACAAATTTTTTTTTACAACGATGTTTAATTAAAAGTTGGTCTGAAACAGCATAAAATCAAATATTTTGAAACCTTTCTTATAGTATAAAATAAAATAGCAGTTGTAAATGAGATTTTTCTCATAAAACAATATAAAACTAAGTGTGATCTGAATAAATAACGGTTCACATATTATAGCATGTATTATAAACAAGATATCATAATGTGTCTTGAAAAATAGTACGCAAGCTAAAGTATGAATAGAAAATTAACTATTCATATGAGAAATAAAGAAGTATTTAAAGTAGTTAAAAAAAACTGTTCAAAATATTTAAAGTTTGCTCTTAACAATAATGGCAGAATATTAACTACTCGTAAATAATGTGGTAGGATATTAACTACTCGTGAATAACATGGCAAAATGTTAATTGCTCGCATATAAAATGACAGAGTACTAATTGTTCATGAACAAAAGTGAAAGTCCAAAATGCATCTAGTTAGGTGAGAACATGTAAGCCCGAAATATATCCCAAGCTAAATCAAAAAAAAAAGTGTTTTGTTTACTTGTGGATAAAAACACAATATTAAAAAATAAATAAACATTGGCAACTCGAGAAAAGCAGGATAAATGGCATGAAAAAAATATAAATATAGCTATGTTGGCCATCCAACAAAGTAAATTAAAATTTGTATTTCATAATAAATGCTACAAGGAGAAAAGCATTATCTCGGTCTAATGGCCATTGTTCGTAAATTATAATAATAAAAACTAAGTCTACATAGTTAGAGACTGGGGTCTTCTTCTTCTTCCTGAACCTCGCCCTCTTTAGCATCCTTGGCCTCATCCTTCTTGGTCTGCTCGCAGAAAGCAATCATCTCGTCGGCTCCGGCACCCAAAAAACTTAGGTCCATTTCAGGATTCGCTAACCAAGCTCGATAAATAGATCGCTTGGCAATCAAGTTTACTCTAGCCGTAGTATTTTATCATTTATAATGTGTACAAGTGATATAAAATAAAGTGGAAATGGTTTGGAATAGGTAGGAGTGTTATTTGCAAAAGTTGAAAATTTTAGTAACTAGTAACTAGTTACTATTTTTTCCAGCATTAATAGTAAAACATTGTTTGCTATTGGGATGGCTTTTAACAACTCTCATAACCTCCAAATCACCCATTTAATCCCATTTACACCCCCATTAAGAAATGGTAACAGCCATTGGGTGTGTGGTATTTGAATTTCAAAGTTTGTGATCCTAAACACTATAAATAGAGGTCTTGGTTCACCCTTTGAGACACACTCTTCTCTTCTATCTTTCAAGCACAAAGCTAGAGAGTTCTAAGGCTTGATAATTCCTAGATGTATTTCCACAAAGCCCTAAGTGTTTCATAGAAGGGGGAATAATCTTCTTGGACAAAGGTGTAGATTCTTTGTTCAAGCTTTTGGTGATCCCCATCTCCACTTTGGGTGTTTGTTCTTTTTTCTTATTTTATTCTATTCTCAAGTTTTATATTGTTCTCTTATTCTCCCGTAAACTCTCCTATATATACTATCATATATATATATATATATATCTTGAATATATAGTATTATATATATTATATACATACTATATATACACTCTCTATAATAAATTATTTATATCTCTGCTATATATCATATATATATACTCTATTATATATATGTTTTTATATAGTTTACATTTATTTGTATCTTTGAGTTTTGAGTTGTAACTCTTTTTTTATTTGTATTTTTAGAATTGTAACTCTTTATTTAATATATTATCCTTGTAACATTTTGTTTAGAGTTGTAATTGTCTTTTATCTTTTATTCATCTTATTTTATTATTCCATTGTAATCTATCTATTATAACTAACATAGATAGTCTTTAACCATAGATATACTATATATCAAACATTTTTCTCTATATATGGTGTGTGTTCTACCAGAAATTGACCAGCTATATGGGATTTGAACGATAGGTTAGTAGAAATGATTGGATGTCTCATATAAACATATATATTGGGAAGGGTATAATGTTTTGCAGTCAACTTAAATGTCAATGAACAGCTATATATGTCGTACCTTGTTAATTAATGATTACTACCCTTTATGCAACTTGAACATAGTGTTACAACCTTTGAATTTTTTTAGACCATTGTTCGTGCTCATTGCCATTATTGAATCTGACACATAATTTCGACCAAAACCAATTCCAATTCCAGATTCCTCTCTTCGATCGAGATCCATGTATAGTTTGAAAAATTTAAAGCAAACAAAAATCATTACTTGGTACTCTCTAATTAAATCTCTACTGCCTATATATATAGTATAATGATTGTTGTAGACATTGTCCCACGTAGAATAAATGGTAGAGAATTGAGCCATATATAAGAACATGGGCTACTCCACTCATTGCCAATTAGTTTTTAGATGGAACCCCATGATTCTTAATATGGTATTAGAGCCATATCCCTTGCGAGCAAGTGATCCTATCTGATCCGCACCTATACAGATAGTGATCATGTCCACTCTGATACGGTTCAAGATTGATGAGCAAAAAATAGCCATCATCTTAAAGGGGAATGTTGTGAACATTGTCCCTCATAGAATAAATGGTAACCAATTGGTTTTGAGATGGAACCTTAATTAGTAATTATAATTACACTATGATATGTATGTACATAATTATATACTTATTCTCATTTTAATGTTTTTTCCAATTTAGAAATATTTATATTTATTTTTACTCACTTATAAGAACATTTTTTTTTATTATTTTAATTGGCTAAATAATAAAGATACATGCAATAAATTAAAATGGATTAATGTACATACAACATACAAACATATATAATGTTAGTTATATTAGCTTTTTTAAAATTAAATATTTGTTTTTTAATCAAAATTAGAAAAATCTTTTACAGTGTGTTTGGTAAAAATTTTAAAGAAAAAAACAAGTATGATCGGTAACTAAATTTTATTTTCTATTTTTTTTTAATTTAAAATTAAAATTTTAAAAACAATTTTTTCTCTCGTTTCTTCATACGTTTGCAATTTCATGTTGTGGTTGTTAATTCTAACTTCATATGTTTGTAGCAAAGGTTCATTATTTTTGTATACTGAATATAAATCTAAGTAAATACCACATGTGAAATTATTTGGCAAATCATTATATTTATCATTCAAAACTAGCTTATAAATTATATTGTGATAATTATATTGTAACAAATCATGATTCTCATGAGAGAACTAAGTTTATCTCCATAGAGTTGTGGATGTTTGTAATGAGCAATTCAGAAAAGAATTTAAAATGAATAGCAACGTCTAAAGTATTATTTGGGGAGTGAGGTCAATCGAGCAAAGACCTGACTCACTTTGGAGGATGCATGAAGCGAAAAGTAGTTGGGTTACCTTGTGCTTGGATTGTCAATTCCTTTTTGAAGCAACCGAATTTTGGAAGAAGAACAAGTTTTGTAAATATTTTTGTTAAAGAAAAAATTAATAAATTATTAAAGTTATAATTATATATGAAGGAGTTTTTTTTATGGATGTTTATTTTTTTTTATTTTCATTTTTAGTTTTAGTTTTTTGGTGGATTTTGCACTTGGTTTGGTGTTTCACGTGTTCTTGGAGCATAATTTGGAGTTTTGGATGTGATTTGGAGGTTTGAAATTTTTGCTAAATTTTTTATTAAATTTTGCTACAGCAAAACTAGGCATGAACAAAAAGCTTTTGTCGTTGATTTGGAGAACTGTTGAAGCAATATTCTAGCAAAATTGGTTCAAGTTAAAGGAGCAATCAGCAATATGTTTTGTTGGATTTTTGCAGAAATATTGCTACAGTAGGCGTAAGTTGGAATTCTTTGCGAGATGTGAAAGAATTTTCGAAAAAACATAAAAAAACCAAAACTAATTAAACATAATTTCTCAAATAATATATCCTAACCAAAACAATCTCAAATACCTTAAATTTCTTTTTCTCATAAAACTCTAGTTTCTCGTCTTCTTCCTATTCCATCCTAACCACCACAGCCACCTCGCCTCTACCTTCCCCTCGCCTAAACCACGATCACCCTGACCACCATCTACCCCTCCACGTCCATTCGCCAGAAATCCCATTATTAGACCCCAATCACATTTCTCCTCTCTTTTTTCCCCACCAATATCACCAAACCTAGAAATTAACTTGAGCCTAGAAAACCCTTCGCCCACCTTCCTCTCATCTCATCATCATCGTCGACTTCTCTTCACCTAAACCACGACCTCATCACTATTTTTCCATGAACCCAGTTGCACCAGTCCCGACCCGCCTCGTCCATTATCATCTCATTAAAGTTAACAAAAAATAATAATAATATCGTACATCATTTTAGATAAAGAAAAAAAAATCAGATCCTGGCTAGAAAATAGGGGGAGTTAAAAATAAATAAATGGTAATTCTCTATGTGTAACCTCGTGATAACTAAATAAACTACAACAAACCATTACCATCAGATTAAAAATCAATAGTTTAAAAAATACCCTTACAGGTGAGAAAAAAAAATGATGCTCTCACCTAAGAAATTTTTTATATATAATAGTATTTATGGGTAAGTTTATAAGTACACGAGATATTTAGGTAGACCTCTATATTTCGGCATACATATTAGTTTTTTAGTTCTTTTTTTTTTTGGTGATTATGTATCACTACTACAAAAATAAATTTTTTATTCCAATTTTTAGGGACATTTTATCTCAGTTTAATAAAAATCAGAATATATGCCTATGAGATAAAAGCTCTTATAAAAAGCAGGATAAAAAAATCACTTTTAATCCCGGTTATTATAGAAAAATTGGGATAAAAGGCCTCTTTATATCTCGGTTTGAGAGAAAACTAGAATAAATATCATTTTTAATCTCGGGTTTCCTTTAAAAACTGAGACTAAATGTAAAAAAACAAAAAAAAAAAAAAAAACTAACAAAACAACGAGCAGACAAATTTTTTCCTTTATAATATTTTTTCATAAAATATACAATCATTACAGAGACAAATTTTAAACCCTATATAATCATTACAACAAAAGCCACAAACCACCTTTGACAACTACGAATAGCGGCGAACCACCTTTGACAACTCTGAGTCACTATCAATGACCACAAACAGTGACCCCAACAGCTCGTCCACTATGAAAAACCACGAACTCGAAGCACTGTCGATCACAAACCTTTGCACTTAAGGAGAGAGAGGGAGAGAGAGAGAGAGAGAGAGAGAGAGAGAGAGTTGATCAGCGTTTTAGAAATAAAAAAACAACGAGATTAGTGGACGTGGAACTCTGATCTCTCAAGAACAAAACAAAAAAAAAAAGACAAATGGTACCTGGAAGTTTCAGAGGGCGTGGAGCTCAGATATAAACTCCGTTGACTCGTCCTTCGTCGGAAAAAGATCGCTAGCCTGGCATGTTGCACGAAAATAGAAGAGCAAGGGAAGGACGTTCATTTATGCGGTTGAGAGACACCATGGTAGAGCCTGTTTGATCTCCATGTTGGTAGGTCGACGCTTAGAGAGAGAGAGAGAGAGAGAGAGAGAGAGAGAGAGAGAGAGAGAGAGAGAGAGAGAGAGAGAGAGAGAGAGAGAGAGAGAGAGAGCGAGTGGGAGGGAATGAGAGTAACCCTAATAAATGAAACCCTAAGGGGCTGTTTGGTATGCGGTATTGAGAGAAGTGGGAATGAGAATCTGAAAGTTTACTGTGTTTGGTTAGATTTTTAATATTTTAATGTTGGCTAAGTGAAAGTGGTGGGGCTTTAGTTTGGCTGGCAAGGAAAACCCAATAAAAATGTGGTTTTCACTTAACTTGCAATTGAGTTTCCATCGCTACTGGAGTCTGATACAAACTTTTACATTTTAAAATTATTTTTTATATATGAATACTAATGTATATAAAAATAGTTAAAATATGAAGTAATTCTCTCAAATTAAAAAATAATATATGAAGTATTTTATTTATTTTTATTATATATATTTTATTTTATAAAATTTATTATTAATTTGTGTATAAATTTACTCTATCCACATTAGAGGCAGAGCCTTCCGCCGCTAATGATAGCGAAATCCGCCAGTAAAGGTTAATAGTGGTGGAGCCCGCTGCTCTTAATCCACCGGTAATACTTAGTCGCTAATAGCATGTATTAACAGCAGACTAACACACCTACCGATAATTATAGTGTCAGATTCGTTAACTGACACTATTATTAGCGGGGGGCCAGTCCGCCTCTAATGTTTTTTTTTAATATAAATTATTAATCAATATATTTTAAATATGAAAAACCGTGTTTTTGCAAATGTCTGTTATATATAAGAAAATATAAAACTGTATTCGTCTGCAGAAGCAGAAAATAATTCTGCTACAGCAGAAACTCGTTTTGTAGCGACAAAACAGAACAAGCAGAATATAAAATATTTGCAGAAAAATAAATAACTTGACACAAGAGATTTATACGTGGTATGAGTGTTCTCCCGAACACTACTAGTCCACGGGGCCACGCCCAGAGAATGAAATCAATTAATAAAGTATCAAAATTACAAAGACAATTGACTTAAACAAGTTTAGACTCCCCCTAAAGTATTGCTGCAATCCTTTGTAATCCACTTTATGAATCTGACTTCTTGAAACACCTTCAAGCCCGAACTCCCTTCGTCTTTGAAGTGTGAGTGCTTACTTCCTCCCGAAGTAAGGCTTCAACAAGTCTTCTCTCGAAGACCAAGTGCTTACTTCCTCCCGAAGTAAGGCTTCATCAAGTCTTCTCCCGAAGGCCAATCTCTTGTTCAGTCAAGTAGTTCTTCACAACCTCTAGGACAGAGTAAGAACAGAAATAAACAACTAGAACCTAGATGAACTATTAAGCTCTCACAAAACAAAGAAAACTCTCTTCTCTCAAATAAGATAAGTGCAAAATATGAATAATGGAAGAGATGATTCGAATGACTGCTCTCTATGCTCTATTTATAGAACATAGAAACCTTAGAGACAGTCACAAGATCGAATCTACTGCTGTACAAAAATTTTCCTAAGAAAACACGATCTGCAGCATCAGATTCGGATGCTGACGCAGCAGATCAGACCAGAAACGGGAAACTTGCTATAATCGGGTCCGATCCTCTATCAATGCTTGATTCCAGCCAAAAACAGATTAGATCTTCTGATTGTATGAAGATACAATCGAAATCAATAAGGAAAAGGCAATAATCAAGGTTTCCCTAAAAAAGACAACTTTCCAAAAGGGAATTGCTTCTCTTTTAAGAAGATTCCAAACAAAGGAAAGTTCAGCTGAAAAGTACAACTTTCCTAACAAGGAAAAGAGCAACTACAAACCGAATAAACAAGATAAGAAATCGGTTATGAATGCACAAGAATCTTACCATAAAAGTAAAAAATATTTTGTCAACTAACTTGCCAAAAAAGGACTTTAGAAAATAAAAAATAGTATTGCTTTAAAGAAATATATTAAATAATAAACTTTAAGTCAAATAATGAACATAAATGTAAATAAAAATTAAGTTTAATTATGAATGATAATAGTCATTACACAAATTAGTTAATACAATATTCTTTAAATAAATAATTACAATGTCTTAATATAACAAAAATACAAAAGTTAATCACTAGTCTCATTTATAATATATAAGGTTAATTGTTATTGTTGTGGCTATAGTTGTGGCCGACAGAGAAGATCGAGGTCCCCAAACTAATCTCGAAACTGTGGGTGTATTAGGGTAGATAAAAGGGTTGAGATGCAAAATGTCCCTAAATTTGGTTACTAAGTTAGTAGATGTCCAATTTTTAAAAAAATTAAGAAAATGGTCAAATCTAATAAATTAGCTAATAAAAATTATAAAAATAGATTTATCACATATTTTTTAAAATATATATATAATAACAAAATTAAGTTACATAACTTTTTTAGTATTGCATATTATTATATTGTAACAAAAATAAATAAATATATTAGATCATTTAAATATATACAGCAGTATTAGATATATCGTAGTACAGAAAAGTAATATAGCGTAGTAATAAAATTATATACCACAAAGAAATTATAACAATACTAAATATACTCAAAAAATATATATATCATGCTAACAAAATTATATATACCACCATTAAAATATGAATACATACCAAAAAATTTATATATAATAAAATAGAAACTAAATATCATATTAAATAAATAATATATTATAGACAACAAAAATCATATACTATACAATAAAAAATATGTACCTATAATAAAAAATAAAACAAAATAATATAATATTATTAAAAAAAAATTATATATGTCATATTAACAAAATTATATATCACCTTTATGTATATTAAAATAAAAACTAAACATGCATTATCTAAAATAAAATGATAAACTATACAATAAAACTTATATACCATATAACATAAAATTACAATAAAAATATATATAATAATAACAACAAATAAAAATAAAAATAAAAATATATAGGATACTAATAAAATTATATATCATGTCAACAAAAGTATAATAGAAAATAAAACTTAAATATTATTTAAAAAAAATTATATACCGTATAACAAAAAATACATATACCATACACCAAAACATATATACAAAAACTAATAATAATAAAAAAATATAGATTACTGATACATATATATATATACTACTAGCAAAAAACTACGTGCGAGACACGTATACTAAATTTTATGCTAGTTTTTTTCTATGTTATTTGAAAGTGATACAATTAAAAATTAAAGAAAAAAATATGATAAGTTATTAGGTGAGATTATTATTATGTGTATAGGAAGAAATCACAAATTAATTAATCTTATAATCTTAAGATTAATCAAATAGGGTTCTAGATATATGAACAATAAATAATCACGTAAAAATAAAAAATAATTAGAATAAAGAATTCAATATACACAGTTATATATATATGAATTCCATTAATTAAAAATAATTATTCAATATATGAACAATAATTTGTCACGCTAAATATTTCCCAATAAAAAAATCCACCTCCTCATAGTCAAAAATAAATAATACATGTAATACAGATCTTTGTAATAGAGTACCTAAAAGAAACAAAACTTCAGTTACCATAATCGGAAAAGATTTAAGTGAACTAAATAATGATTGAGGAGATCTAAATTACAAAATGAAAATAACATGTCTATATGAGTATGATTTTTTTGCTATATGAGCATGATTGATCTAAGAGAAAATAGAGAAACCTATAAACATATAAATATACTTAATATTAATTTTGACAAAGAAACAATTCAATTATAAATAATTCTAAATATCAGCTTGACAATTTCAACACACTAATTACTCATTAAATAACCATAATGTATACATCATGATAATTTTATTTTATTTGATATAAAATGATAGAGATTATTGAGGTTTTCAGCCATGGACTACACACTATGATCAAAAAGTAATGCTCATTAATTGTATATTTCAAAAAAACCCAAATTTCCATGAATGTCCCTAATAAGATATAAACAATAAAGTTGTAAATTAAAAAAAAAAAAAAAGTAACAAAATTTCAGTTAATATAAAAATAGAACAAATTGAAGATTTATACAATACTGTAATTTGAACTCTTAGGTTAGAAATACGGTAATTAAGGAAAATCTAGAACTCTATTTTTTTTAGATTTAATGGGATTTATTTTATTATATATAAATAAAAAGGGACCCATGAATTTCTCATAAATTATTTTATTTTAAATAATATATTATTTTATTTTTAATATAAATAAAAAGTCACCCATAAATTTCTCATAAACCAAGAATTCTGTTACATAGGCACACTTTATATAGAATAGATATTAACCAAATTATATACCACAATTAAAATATATATACCATGACTATTGCATATAATAAAATAAAAACTAATTAAATATTATTTAAAATAAATAATCATACAATAAAAAAATATAAAAATAATAATTAATATATGTAGCATGGCAATAAAATTATATACATACATTAAAATATTTTTATTATGCTAATAAAATTATATACCACTATTATACATATCATAATAAAAAATAAATATCATCTAAGAATAATAATATGCCATACAACAAAATAGAAATATACCGTATAACAAAATCTATATACCAACAACCCAAAACAACTCATAAAAAATTAAAAAAATTGACATAACTTTAAAATAAAAAAGATTTTAACAAAACTAATATAGATATACCATAATGTTTAAATAATTTGCTTCTAATTCTAAAAAAATTAAAAAATAAATAAAAAATAATTTCGAAATGAGGACATTTACTAACATAGTCTTATGATTTAGAAACATTTGCTATATTTTTTTTTAAATAAGGACATAAACTAACATACTCCTATGATTTGGGGCCATTTACTATAAGTTCCCTAGATAAAAATGTTACTCCTGTTAACAAGCCAATAAACTCACCATTATTATTAAATACTTAAATGAAATAAGAGTATATAATAAATGGCAATTTAAACCTAATAGAATAGTCATAAATAATTTTAAATATATCAAATATATCATAGCATATAACATTAGTATTATGACATACATCATATCAAGTTACATTTTATTTGAACAAATACAATGTACAAACACATCACATTTTAAATTTTTAATAATTTCATTACTAATAAATTACATTTATAAATAATTATTTTTCAAATTTCAAAAATTATATACCTAAATCAGATTTATTAGACTGAGAAAAGAAAATCTTATATTGTTAAAAACATACATTTTACAAATATAAATTTGTGAATACTACTGATCCAATAAGCTGCAAAATATTCCAAAAAAAAAAAAATTCTCCCAAATTTGAAAAAATACAAAATTATAATCAAATAATAAATACATAAAACATTGAGATTATTATTATATACCTAAATCAGATTTATTAGACTGAGAAAAGAAAATCTTATATTGTTAAAAACATACCTTTCACAAATATAAATTTGTGAATACTACTGATCCAATAAGCTGCAAAATATTCCAAAAAAAATAATTTCTCCCAAATCTGAAAAAAAAAAATACAAAATTATAATCAAATAATAAATACATAAAGCATTGAGATTACTATTATATATTACATCTATATAATCATATAAATGAATGCACACACATATATACTATAAATATAATATAGAAAAATACTAGCTTTTTAAGATTTTTTTAGTCGTACATATATATATATATACACTTAACCAAACCATATATATTTTAAACATTCACACATAAATAATCACATATATAACTATTTCATTAACAAAATATTATAAGTTGTAAAGAAAAAAAAGAGATGAAAAAACTGACCTACTAAAAAATATGTATTGGTCCTGTATTTCTGGTTTCGGCCCATAGTGGTTGAGATAGTAAAGTCCTTAACAATATTAGAAAAAAAATTAGAAAAATATTTATAGAATTATAGATATATTTTATACATAAAAATAATTAATGTTAAAATAGAAAACTTACGGTTAAAAAAATGGAATTATTTCACAAAAACATAAAAACAACAAAAAAATTACAAAAATACAGTTTCACGGAATTTTAAACATTTTTACGATTTTTTTTTATTTTATTTACAGAGAATACGGTCTTTTTATATTGTAATCTTGTTGATTTTTTGTTATATGTATGTTATTTTTTGTTGTTATTTTCATGTTACTTTTATGTAATTTTCTTGTTAATTTAATGTTGTTTTCGTGTTATTTTTTAAAAAACCGTAAAAATGTAAAAAAAAAAAAAAACATTCTTTGAACGTAAAACTGTAAATATTTTACAAAAAATGGTGTCTTATGTAATTATTCCTATAAAAAATTGCATTGGTGGTAGATCGTTAAGGGTGGTGGTGTTACTCCAAGCAAAGGGGTTTATGGTGAGCGGAGGGAGGCGGGGTGTAAAGCTCGCTTAGTTAATTTGGAAATTTATCAGTTAATTATGATTAATTATGAAATTATTTATAGCTATTTAAATAATTTATTACTGTTATTTATGGAATTCAGAAATGCATGGTTATGTTATTCAGTAGTTTTCATATTTTGCATTTCCGGTGCCCGGTATTTTGGAACTCGGCGTTTGGCTCAGTAGAAATCACAACTTAGCATGTTATTAGTTTGGGACTGGTCTTAGACATTGGGAATGTCGGGAATGGCCGGAAATTTAGAATTTCCCCAAAATACCCCCTTTAGATTGATTTATGTGGTTTTAAGGTGGAGGGGCAAAATGGTCTTTTTGCCCCATTAGTGTTTTGTCTTTTGTGAGTTTATTAAATGAAATAAATGTTTATTTTTATTTAATTATTGGCTGAAATGTAAAAGGATATTAGTGGCTTTTATTTGTTATTCCCTTCATTTTTACAAAAAATACTAAGTTAGGAAAATAGAATTTTCAACTCTCTCTCAAGCCTCTCTCTTTTCGGCCCTCTTTGAGCAGCAAGGAGGAGGAGTTTTCCTTGGTGATTCAAGCCCATCTTGTGTAGATTTTGTGATCCTTAGTTGCTAGTAAGTTGTTCTCAACCTTTCTTTTTGTTCTTGATGTTTTTGAGGTGAAAATGGTAGGTTGCATGTTAGTTTGTATGGCTGTATGTTGCTGTGTTTAATTGTTGTTTACAGAAGCTTAATTAGGTTTTAAATGAATGGATTATCTAGGTTTTATTGCAAGCTTGTTACTTTGTTTAAAGCCATGATTTTTCTAAGCAAAATATGTGATTTTTGAAGAAATATAGTGAATCTGTTTCTGTGAAGTTGTTGTTGTTTTTAATTGTTTTCAGAGGCTTAGTTAGGCTTAATTAAGTAGAATTAAGCAGGTTTGATTGCATGTTTGAGGGATTTGCTCAAGTTTGAGTTTAGAACTCAAAGCTTGAGCTTTAATGGCAAATTTTGTATTTGTGGTTTCTGGGTAGGTTTGATGCCTTGGATATGTTATTTGGGATGTATGGAGTAGGTCTGGAAAGTTTGAATCAATTTGGGGTCGAATTGGTTGAGATATGAATTTTTGAAATTCTGTCTGCGAGGAACCAGAATTCCGGTTGTGCATCCGGAATTCCGGATGGGCTTCGAAAATTCCCAGAACCGGAATTCCGGTTGGGCAACCGGTCTGCCGGTTGGGGAATTTTCAGAACCCGTGTTTTTCCTCGTTTTTATGTTTTAGGGGGTATTGCCATGCTTTTTATCGATAGGGAAACTTTTAGTTCCTAGTTTTAGTCCCCGGGAAGTGATTTAGCGTGTCACTTATAGTGTTGTGATTTTTATAATTTAGGAGCCTGTAATCCGCCGCTCAGCTAAAGTTCCAGTCTGGTTGACCGGCACACCTGAATTCGGAATCCAGGTAAGATTAGTATAACAGTATGCATATGTAGATTACATGTTTAGCGTGCATGTAGGAAGCCTATTAAATTACATTAGATATGTATGTTGGCTTCGAACCATCCAACCCTGTCACGTCGGTACAGGCTGGAGTATGACCAGCAGCCGGAGTATGACCGGTTCGACCGATCAGGCTGACACTTGGTTGGTGGTTCTGTACTATTGACGTATCCCGTCGGTACGAGTGGAGTATGACCAAGCCGGAGTATGACCGGTTTGACCGATCGGAGGATATAGTAACATCGTCGGTACAGGCTGGAGTATGACCAGCAGCCGGAGTATGACCGGTTCGACCGATCAGGTTGTTACGTGTCAATAGTACCGTCCCTATGAACGTTCAGAACTCAGTACCATGTTGGACATGGCAGTAGTGGCTCAGTATCGTGTTGGACACGGCAGTAGCAGGACTCAGTATCGTGTTGGACACGGCAGTTAAAATTATGTATGAGTATTATTATGCTTTTCTTACTGAGTCTGTCGACTCACAGTTTTACGTTTATGTGTAGGTAAAGGCAAAGCTAAAGCTGATGGACCGTGAGCGAGCTTGTGAAGATTGTACATGTCGGGGCGGTTAGGCCTGGAGCGTACGATCATCGGGACAGCGAGGCTGATTTTTGTAACTGGTCGTTAGACGACCCTTATTTTATGTATCAGTTAATCAGTTAAATCTTTTTGTAAATGATTTTATAATCGGGATCCCGAGTCTTTTGTAATATTGTTTTATAAGTTTAATTAAAAAGCAAAATTTTAATTAATCACGTTTTTCCATAAACCTCGTTGATTAGCAACGAGCTGCACAGTATGTTTAAAAATCATGTAATACGCCTATGTTAGTTAGGGTGTTACAATTTGGTATCAGAGCCGCCAGGTTGTCTTCCGAAGATCGTCACGACATGTACAATCATCATCAGCAGTTAGCTCGTTTCACGGTTCAGTAAGCCTTTATTGCTTTAGTAGTTTATTTTATTCAGTTATGAAAAAGAAAAGCCTGTTAGGAAGCATGTTAGTAGCCTGATAGTAGAATAGGCGCATGTTTCGTTTTTAATTTCCAAATTAAGCGGCATTAGTAAGCTCTCCTTGAATACGACCTGATATGCCAACTCTTGGTTTCGCAGGCGGTTCTAATCAGATGGACGCCAGGCGGACCACCAGGAGTCAGGGCAACTCAGTGGGGTCGAATCAAGGTCAGGGAGCTCAGTTTCCCCCGCCTGTTAGGGGCCGAGGTAGAGGTCCCCGAGGCAGGGCTCGTGGTTGGGGTGATGAGAACCCAC
The DNA here is from genome assembly GCF_029168945.1 of Cannabis sativa. Lineage (NCBI taxonomy): Eukaryota > Viridiplantae > Streptophyta > Magnoliopsida > Rosales > Cannabaceae > Cannabis > Cannabis sativa. The sequence continues at coordinate 5,708,253 of NC_083601.1, read as the reverse complement.
CACAGGCTGCCCAGGCTCCCCCAGCCGATCAGGGAGCCCAGAATTGGGAGTTACGGTTTGCGGAGATGCAAGCCCGGATCGAAGAGCAAGACCTCGAGATTCAGAGGTTGAGACAGCAGGGTGCTCCTGCAGTTCCAGTGCCCGTAGTTCCAGTGGCACCTGCCCCTGCTGCCCAGGCCGAGATAGTGGTGGCGGCCCATAGATTGGAACCCTTGTACGAACGGTTCCGGAAGCAAGCACCTCCGGTTTTCCTGGGAGGTCCGGACGTGATGAAAGCCGAGCAGTGGCTGACGGTGATTACCAAAATCCTGAATTTCATGGGTGTCACCAGTAACGACAGAGTTGTGTGCGCCACATTCCAGTTCCAGGAGGACGCTCTGGTCTGGTGGGACATGGTGTCTCAGATCCATGACGTCACCACCATGACCTGGGAAAGGTTCCAGGAAATCTTTAACGCAAAATACTATAACGAGGCGGTCAGAAGCGCCAAGAGAAAAGAGTTCGCTCACCTGACCCAGCGTGAGAATATGAGCGTCACCGAGTATACGACTCAGTTTGATCGGTTGGCGAGGTTAGCCTCGGGAATTGTGCCGACCAACTTCAGTAAGAAGGAGAAGTATCTGGACGGGTTGAATGCCAAGATCAGGCATGACTTGATGATTACCACGGACGACAGCACCACCTATGCTCAGATGGTGGAGAAGACACTGCGTGCTGAGGGCGCAGTTGGGTGCATGTCAGAGTCAGCCAGTACTCCGGTGAGTGGCGGAGCTTCTACCCCTCCTGCATCAGGCTTTAGCAGGGGGAGTAGCGGTTCGGCCATTGACCAGAGGAAGAGAGCACCCACTGCTTCCGGTGGCTCGAGTCAGAACAAGAGGTTCCGGGGGAACCAGAACAGAGGGAGTCGTCCTGGTGGTACTGAGACCCGATTCTCCTATCCCGAGTGCCCTAGCTGCAAGAGGCACCATCGGGGTGAGTGCAAAGGTCAGGGATGCTTTCATTGTGGCATGCCCGGACATTTCAAGAGGGACTGTCCCCAGCTCCGACCAGAGGCACCGAGAGCTCCAGCGATACCCACTCCAGCCAGGGGCATTTGCGTTATCACGCGAGCCGATGCGGATGCCGGCCCATCGGTTGTCACAGGTCAGCTTTTTATTAACAACTCGCTATATTCGGTCTTTGTTTGATTACGGGGCTACACATTCTTATGTGGCGGCCAGAGTCTTTAGTAAATTGGGTAGACCATATGATAGATATGAATCAGGGTTTGGAACCCTGTTACCTGGCGGAGAATTGGTTATCTCCAATAGGTGGATTAGGTCTATGCCAATCAGGATAGATGGTAGAGAGTTAAGTGCTGATCTGATAGAGATGAGTTTAGTCGAATTCGATATTATTTTAGGAATGGATTTCCTATCTAAATATTCGGCGAGCATTGATTGTAAAAGGAAGATGGTGGTCTTCCAACCGGAAAGTGAGGAACCATTTGTGTTTGTTGGTTCAGTTCAGGGATCTCGGATCCCGGTGATCTCGGCTATGTCAGCTAGAGAATTGTTGCACGGCGGTTGCTTAGGGTTTCTGGCCGTGGTGGTGGACACCACTCGGCCAGATACCATTCGGCCAGAGGACATCAAAGTGGTTCGGGAATTTTTGGATGTTTTTCCCGAAGAACTTCCAGGGTTACCACCTCAGCGGGAGATTGATTTCGTGATAGACTTGGCACCAGGGGTGGAACCGGTTTCCAAAGCCCCGTATAGAATGGCTCCAGCTGAGCTTAAGGAATTAAAGATTCAGCTCCAAGGGTTGCTTGACATAGGGTTCATTCGGCCCAGTGTGTCACCCTGGGGAGCCCCGGTTTTATTCGTCAAGAAGAAGGATGGATCTATGAGGATGTGCATCGACTACAGGGAGTTGAACAAGCTGACAGTGAAGAATAAATATCCATTACCTAGGATCGATGATTTGTTCGATCAGCTTCAGGGGAAGACGGTCTTTTCTAAGATTGATCTCCGTTCGGGTTATCATCAGTTGAGAATCCGAGAGGAGGACATTCCAAAGACGGCTTTCCGCACTAGGTATGGACATTATGAGTTTCTGGTTATGTCATTCGGACTAACCAATGCTCCTGCAGCATTCATGGACCTGATGAATAGAGTATTCAAGGATTTCCTCGATATCTGTGTGATTGTGTTTATCGACGACATCCTCGTGTACTCTCAATCAGAAGAGGAGCATGAGTTACATCTTCAGATGGTACTGCAACGGCTTCGAGAACATAAGCTTTATGCCAAGTTCAAGAAATGTGAGTTCTGGCTATCTCAGGTGTCCTTCTTAGGGCACATTGTGAGCAAAGATGGGATCAAGGTGGATCCCGGGAAGATTGAATCCGTCAGGGATTGGCCGAGACCGAAGACAGTGACAGAGATTAGAAGCTTCTTGGGTTTAGCTGGGTACTACCGTAGGTTCGTCGAAGGGTTCTCTAAAATTTCAATGCCCCTAACCGAGCTTACAAAGAAGAATCAGCGATTTATTTGGTCAGACAAGTGCGAAGCTAGTTTTCAGGAGCTAAAGCGGAGGTTGATTACCGCTCCAGTACTAGCTTTGCCTTCGGACAAGGAGAAGTTCGTAGTATATTGTGACGCATCCAAACAGGGTTTGGGGTGTGTATTGATGCAAGCCGATCGGGTTATCGCTTATGCCTCCCGTCAGTTAAAGGATTATGAACAGCGATACCCGACTCATGATCTAGAGTTGGCCGCAGTGGTTTTTGCATTGAAGATTTGGCGGCATTACCTTTACGGGGAGAAGTGTGAGATCTATACCGACCATAAAAGTCTCAAGTATTTCTTTACTCAAAAGGATCTGAATATGAGACAAAGGCGTTGGTTGGAATTAGTGAAGGATTACGATTGTGAGATCCTCTATCATCCCGGAAAAGCCAATGTAGTGGCCGATGCCCTGAGCAGAAAGGGTCCCGGGCAAGTAGCTAGTATGATTCAGATCTCACCTCAGCTAGCAGAGGATATGGTTAGATCCAGCATTGAGTTTGTGGTAGGTCAGCTTCACAACTTAACGCTGCAATCTGATCTGTTGGAAAGAATAAAAGTCGCTCAGATGACAGGTCCGGAGTTAGTAAAGATCCGAGATGAGGTGTTGGCTGGTCAAGCCAAGGACTTTTCAGTGTCAGACAGTGGGATGCTTTTGTATAAAGCCAGGGTTTGTGTTCCGAATAGTGTGGAACTCAGGAATGAGATCTTTGAGGAGGCTCATTCTACCCCGTATTCTCTGCATCCCGGCACCACTAAGATGTACCAAGATTTGAAACCGTACTTCTGGTGGAGCGGTATGAAGAAGAATTTGGTAGAATTCGTATCGAGATGCCTCACTTGTCAGCAGATTAAGGCTAAACATCAGAGACCAGCAGGGTTGTTGCAGCCTCTAACCCTACCAGAATGGAAATGGGAAGATATCACGATGGATTTTGTGGTCGGGTTACCTAGGACCACGGGTTTGTATGATTCCATCTGGGTAGTGGTGGACCAATTTACGAAATCTGCTCATTTTCTGCCGGTTAGAACAACATTTTCAGTGGATCAGTTGGCAGAATTGTATGTCAGAGAAATAGTGAGACTTCACGGGGTACCGAAGTCTATAGTTTCGGACAGGGATCCGAAGTTCACCTCCAAATTTTGGCAAAGTTTGCAACGGGCAATGGGTACAAAGCTGAAATTTAGTACAGCATTCCATCCTCAGACAGATGGTCAGTCCGAAAGGACAATTCAGATATTGGAGGACATGTTGAGAGCCTGTGTTATGGACTTTGAAGGCTCATGGAATAAGTATCTACCGTTGATAGAATTTTCTTACAACAACAGTTACCAGAGTACGATAGGGATGGCTCCCTATGAACTGTTATACGGTAAGAAATGTAGATCCCCTATCCATTGGGATGAGACAGGGGAGAGGAAATATCTAGGTCCAGAGTCAGTGCAGCGGACCAATGAGGCAATAGAGAAGATAAAAGCTAGAATGCTTGCCTCACAGAGCAGACAGAAGAGCTACGCAGATCCGAAACGCAGAGAGGTTGGGTTCCATGTTGGGGACCATGTGTTTTTACGGGTATCTCCGATGAAGGGGATTAAGCGTTTCGGGAAAAGAGGCAAGTTATGCCCTAGATTTACAGGACCTTTCGAGATTCTCGAGAAGATAGGTCAAGTGGCATATCGGTTAGCATTGCCTCCAGCCTTATCAGCAGTTCACAACGTATTCCATGTCTCGATGTTGAGAAAATACGTTTCAGATCCCTCTCATATACTCAGTTATGAGAGTCTTGAGCTTCAGCCAGACATGACTTATGAGGAACAGCCAGTGCAGATCCTGGATAGAAAGGATAAAGTCCTTCGGAATAAGACCATAGCATTGGTCAAAGTTCTCTAGAGAAACAGCAAGGTGGAGGAAGCCACCTGGGAGCTAGAGTCAGATATGAGAGCTCAATATCCAGAGTTATTCAGGTTAGATTTCGGGGACGAAATCCTTTTAAGGGGGGGATAGTTGTAAAGCTCGCTTAGTTAATTTGGAAATTTATCAGTTAATTATGATTAATTATGAAATTATTTATAGCTATTTCAATAATTTATTACTGTTATTTATGGAATTCAGAAATGCATGGTTATGTTATTCAGTAGTTTTCATATTTTGCATTTCCGGTGCCCGGTATTTTGGAACTCGGTGTTTGGCTCAGTAGAAATCACAACTTAGCATGTTATTAGTTTGGGACTGGTTTTAGACATTGGGAATGTCGGGAATGGCCGGGAATTTAGAATTTCCCCAAAATACCCCCTTTAGATTGATTTATGTGGTTTTAAGGTGGAGGGGCAAAATGGTCTTTTTGCCCCATTAGTGTTTTGTCTTTTGTGAGTTTATTAAATGAAATAAATGTTTATTTTTATTTAATTATTGGCTGAAATGTAAAAGGATATTAGTGGCTTTTATTTGTTATTCCCTTCATTTTTACAAAAAATACTAAGTTAGGAAAATAGAATTTTCAACTCTCTCTCAAGCCTCTCTCTTTTCGGCCCTCTTTGAGCAGCAAGGAGGAGGAGTTTTCCTTGGTGATTCAAGCCCATCTTGTGTAGATTTTGTGATCCTTAGTTGCTAGTAAGTTGTTCTCAACCTTTCTTTTTGTTCTTGATGTTTTTGAGGTGAAAATGGTAGGTTGCATGTTAGTTTGTATGGCTGTATGTTGCTGTGTTTAATTGTTGTTTACAGAAGCTTAATTAGGTTTTAAATGAATGGATTATCTAGGTTTTATTGCAAGCTTGTTACTTTGTTTAAAGCCATGATTTTTCTAAGCAAAATATGTGATTTTTGAAGAAATATAGTGAATCTGTTTCTGTGAAGTTGTTGTTGTTTTTAATTGTTTTCAGAGGCTTAGTTAGGCTTAATTAAGTAGAATTAAGCAGGTTTGATTGCATGTTTGAGGGATTTGCTCAAGTTTGAGTTTAGAACTCAAAGCTTGAGCTTTAATGGCAAATTTTGTATTTGTGGTTTCTGGGTAGGTTTGATGCCTTGGATATGTTATTTGGGATGTATGGAGTAGGTCTGGAAAGTTTGAATCAATTTGGGGTCGAATTGGTTGAGATATGAATTTTTGAAATTCTGTCTGCGAGGAACCAGAATTCCGGTTGTGCATCCGGAATTCCGGATGGGCTTCGAAAATTCCCAGAACCGGAATTCCGGTTGGGCAACCGGTCTGCCGGTTGGGGAATTTTCAGAACCCGTGTTTTTCCTCGTTTTTATGTTTTAGGGGGTATTGCCATGCTTTTTATCGATAGGGAAACTTTTAGTTCCTAGTTTTAGTCCCCGGGAAGTGATTTAGCGTGTCACTTATAGTGTTGTGATTTTTATAATTTAGGAGCCTGTAATCCGCCGCTCAGCTAAAGTTCCAGTCTGGTTGACCGGCACACCTGAATTCGGAATCCAGGTAAGATTAGTATAACAGTATGCATATGTAGATTACATGTTTAGCGTGCATGTAGGAAGCCTATTAGATTACATTAGATATGTATGTTGGCTTCGAACCATCCAACCCTGTCACGTCGCCAGACAGTGCCGGAGTATGACCGACGGCGGAGTATGACCGGTTCGACCGATCAGGCTGACACTTGGTTGGTGGTTCCGTACTATTGACGTATCCTGCGGTACAGGCTGGAGTATGACCAGCAGCCGGAGTATGACCGGTTCGACCGATCAGGAGGATATAGTAACACGTCGGTACAGGCTGGAGTATGACCAGCAGCCGGAGTATGACCGGTTCGACCGATCAGGTTGTTACGTGTCAATAGTACCGTCCCTATGAACGTTCAGAACTCAGTACCATGTTGGACATGGCAGTAGTGGCTCAGTATCGTGTTGGTCACGGCAGTAGCGGGACTCAATATCGTGTTGGACACGGCAGTTAGAATTATGTATGAGTATTATTATGCTTTTCTTACTGAGTCTGTCGACTCACAGTTTTACGTTTATGTGTAGGTAAAGGCAAAGCTAAAGCTGATGGACCGTGAGCGAGCTTGTGAAGATTGTACATGTCGGGGCGGTTAGGCCTGGAGCGTACGATCATCGGGACAACGAGGCTGATTTTTGTAACTGGTCGTTAGACGACCCTTATTTTATGTATCAGTTAATCAGTTAAATCTTTTTGTAAATGATTTTATAATCGGGATCCCGAGTCTTTTGTAATATTGTTTTATAAGTTTAATTAAAAAGCAAAATTTTAATTAATCACGTTTTTCCATAAACCTCGTTGATTAGCAACGAGCTGCACAGTATGTTTAAAAATCACGTAATACGCCTATGTTAGTTAGGGTGTTACACGGGGGAAGGGCTGAGGAAGGTGGTAGAGAAGGAATTTTTGAGAGAGAAGAGAAAGAAAGTGAAGGAAGTTGAGGTATAAATGAATCTGATAGTATTTTTTATATACGATATTATTAACGATGGACTATTCCGCTGGTAATAATAGGATTCCGCAGCTAATAATAAAATTGTCAGATTTTTTATTATTAGCGGTGGGTGTCCGCCGCTAATAACAATAAAAGTTCGCTGCTAAAATGTTTTGAAAATATTTGAGTGGGAAATTTCCCGCACTTTTTCTATTCTAGTATTAGCGGCGGACCCCCGCCGCTAATACATTTCCATACAAAAAAAAAATAAATAACATTTAATAGCAGAAGTCTGCCGGTATTAGTCCCATTAGTAGCGGTGGATTTGCTTCGCTGCTAATAACCAAAATTCTTGTAGTGTCTTTATAATTATTTATTATTGTTAATTTTTTTTATAAAATTATATAAAAAATAATAAATAAAAATTATTTTGAACACTTAGAAAGAAAAAAAAATATTGAACTATTAGTATTTAAAAAAAAAAAAAAAGTTGTCACATTCCCTTCCAATGTCAACCAAACACGGTAATGTTGCTTTCCTAGGTTTATCATTCCCTTCATCGCTCTCCTAGCAATATCAAACTTATTTTCATGAAATAAAACCTGCATACCAAACGACCCCTAAAAGTTAAATGTTCATTTTATATGTGTGTTAAAGCCGACCCAATAATTAAAAGACCTAGATATATGAGGATATTTTATTCCGATTTTTATGTAAAAACTGGAATAAAAAGTCTCTCAAAATTCTAAGTTGCGTTTGGCAAATGCATAAATGTTTACCAAACAAGACCCTTGTACTAAACTTTTATTTAAGGCTTCAGATGTAAAATTGAGATCAAAAAATTTTATCATACTTTTATTTCTTTAAGTGTAAAAATTAGGATAAAATGTTCATTTTGTTGTAGTTATTTAGGAGTACCTATAAAATTTTTAAAATTTTTGAATAGTTTGCAATGTTAAAAATAAGATGTACATATTTTATAGAACGCAAAATTATTTATTTATTATACGCATAGTAAGTAACTATTTAAATCTTATTTTCATTATAAATTATTCAAAAAATTTTGAAAATTTATAAATAATTTTAAATAGTTACACCATACTCCTACTAAAAAAAAAAAATCATTTAAAAAACTTTTCTAAATAACAAAATATATAAAGGATATCTACTATCAAAAAATCCAATGTATATGAATTGATGTTGTAAAGGGTACTTGAAGTATTTTTAAAAAGCAAATAATTAATAACAATTATATATATTTATGTGAATTGTGATGAATACTAATTTTTTTATTTAAGCATTTATATATTACACAATGTATAATTTAAGACTCGAATCCAAAATTTTCAATACACACTTACTCCCTAAGCTACTTAAGCTACTTTCAAGTGATTATGAACAGTACTATTCCTAAACAAAAGATTTTATTCCTGTTTAATTTGACAATGTCAGGACAAGAAATCATGAGCTATTTAGGATCAATGATCTTCCTCCATAAATGATGTGGACTCTCTTTTCTCTGTTAGAAAAAACAAAACCTCCCTGCATTATTTATCACTCATGATTCCCTTCTCTCTCCTAAAAAAAAAGGTGCACATGGTTATAATTCAAAAAAAATTAAATGCCATTAGAACATTCCCAAAACTTTTTCAATTTTAATTTTTAAAATACATCACTAAATTATCTTAATTTTTTTCAATTTTAAATCACAACATACAATAGTTTCTCTATTCTTTCTTTATATTATTTAAATAATATTTAATATAAAAAATAATTAAATAAAAAAAGAAGAAAAAGAAAATGAAAAAGCTTCTCTAATATAAAAAACAATTTGAAGGAGCTGTTGGAATGTATATTTATGCATGAATATTTAATTTTTAAAGGAAAATGTTCTTTTAAAGGAGTTGTTAAGAATGCTTTAGTTTTTTAAGATATTTATTTTTTTAATTTTACAAAATTAATTAATTAATTGAAAATATAGAACTTAGAAGATTCAAGTTGTCACTTTGCGCACAATAAAACTTGTTAAGTTTAAGCTAATGTAAATCAAACTCTTTGAATATTTTTCTAGCACTACAAATAATATCGAATTTCTAAAAAAATTGTACTCTCTTAAATAATTATTAAAGAATGTCACATAAAAAAAATTATAAATTATAACTATTTAGATGTCCAAATAAAAGAGTTGCACCAGTTATATATTACATCAGTATAACTTGGGATTCGAACCCATGACCTCCAATACACACGCACCCCGTATAGCCACTTGAGCTAGCCTCAAGTGATTGAGTTGCACCAGTAGTAGGTAATCCTTTATTTATTTATATTTTACAATATCCATACATTTCTATTCCATTTGATTTATATGATAGTATACAATTTTTTTTTGAAAAGAAGAGCCTACAAGTCATTTGAGCCTTGTTTTCATTACACTACTAAGTTATTCAAAATTTCATTACAATTTGAAGACATTTTTAAATAATTATATTATACGTGGGTATTACCGATTGATTAACTTCGTACCGTTTCATAAGTGGTAGCGGCCAACGAATGTATAAACAAAAAGTAAAAAAGATAAAACTGCATGTGTGTACATTAAATCAAAACAATAAATAGTAAGTTTAGAACATATACCTCTTGAAGACTATCAGGGTAACCTCAAAACTTCTTGTATATTGTATCCCTTAATCCAGATGATGAGGATGATGCAATAGGACTCGCACTAGTGTCTTCCAAATTGATCCACCGCACACAAAAAATAGTGTGAGCTATTAGGATAAAGTGTATAATGTTGTTCTTATTGATTTGTCAACACTTGAGCAAGAACACTTTGAGAGAGAAAAATATTTTCTTTTCTACTCTTAATTTCGAAAATTACAGTGTAAAGTGATGTTCTGATTTCTCAAATCAGACTTTTATTTATAGTAGTTAAATTCTATTAATTAAATTATATTTAATTATTTAAATAAGTAAATATCTATAACCAAATTCGATTATTGATATATATGAGGTAATCTCTCAACTACTTGAGAGAATATCTCAACAACCTTGAAATATCTATAATCACTTTTATTTACCTAGTTGAATTAATTAAATAATTAATTAACCCAAACAGTACATAAGCTAGCGCCTACCTTGTTGTTTAGGACAAAATTGGTGTCTTTTGTCCTGATAACTTTTGTCTCGACAAATCTTGTCTTGACAGATTTTGTCTTAACAATTTTTGTATTTTTTCTATTTAATTAATTTGAAAAATTATTTATTTATTACAAAAATAAATAATTACTATTTTTTCAATTCAAAATAGATTTTTTTAACGATATTATACAACTCTTCATTCCTAACCTTAATAGTGTTTCAAAGTGGCGATAGTCTCATCAACCAAATAATCTTTGTTTATTAGTTCCATGATTACTCCACTATAAATATGAAATTGACTCTTAGTAATTATAAAATTATATTTACTAAATTTTACTGCAGTGCCATTGATATAATTAATTCCAGTAATTAGCCCTCCATATATGTTAGTTCGTAATTAGTTTTGGTCAAATTATCATTTTACCCTTCTAGTTACTTCTTTATCCTTTAGTACCATCAATTCACTAGTGGAAGTATAATTAAGATCCCATCTAAATTTACGTGCAACTTTCCAATACTAGAATTAACACATAAAGGGAACTAATATTCGATTAGTTAGGAAAGTCAAGATTTCATAATTGTAGATCATGTTCCCATCCATCGACATTATTAGATTTCCAAAATAGAAGTTGTAAAAATTATCTTCTCTGATAAACTTTAATGAATGAATCAAAGAAACTAATAACATGAATATAAACGATTTAAGCCGATCTACTATTGATCATTGTTATGATATGACATGAATTAGGTCTTTATGATAAATGGCGTGTTAATAAAGATAACTTTATTCATATCGGTCCTTGTCATATATTATCTCTATTATATACAACACATTTACTTTTATGTCATACTACATCTGTAATCTGAACCAAGATTACTTGCACCGAAGAACAGGCATCAGTGAACTATGCTAGCAACCATTGATTAAAGATTTCATAACTTTAATATATTGCTGGTTATTTTATTCATTGTTAAGTGGTCTTAGTTTTTTGTACAGCTACAAGGCACAATCTCATATATGAATAAGGAATTTTTCGATATTTATATAAATTATTCAATAATAAATATTAATAATTTAATATTCAAGCATATAACAAAATGTTCAAGACTCTTTATTAATTACAAAAATATCCTTATAGGTGTTTCACGGCATAAACCCCAACACTTAGTTTATTTTTTGACCTTGGGGAAGTTCTTTTGGAAATTTTACTTGATATATATGCTCGGGTGATTCCCAGTGATCCACTAGCTAGTGATGACTAGGTGACACCCGGGTGATGACTAGGTGACACCCGGGTGATCACTCGTGCGCATGGGTTTCAGTGGACTTTCGCGTGACACACGTACATGAGATATTGACTTACGAAAGCATCCAAATCCTATTTTGGGGGCAATATAAGACTAATGCTCAGAGTATAATTGTTATTTGAAGGACAGAACATTGAACCCTAGGCCAATGCCAACTTGGGCGCTCAGTGTGCTTGCACACTAGTGCCTGCTGATGCATGGGGCTAACTCAATACACAAACGATATTTTATCCTGCTTCCAAGTCTCATATCTTATTTTTAGAGCAAAACAAGAAGAATTCTTGAGATGAAATCACAATCAGATCGATAGAACCACCAACGGGGTAGTCAACCTGGGCACCCAATGACTGGGGTGTTATCACCTTGTGTGCCCAGCTTTTCATCTAGGGCCTAGATGGCTTTGTTTGATTCCCAAAATCATGTGTATCTTCCCCGTGGACAAAAATAAGGGAAATGCCCATAGAACTTCTCTGGAAAAAGGTCTTAAAATGCCCTAGGTTGAGATACATCAACCTGCGTCCATTGTGGCCTCGAGGCATGCACTGGCACATAGGTGGGGGCGACATCTTCGAAATTAGTTTCGTTGATGCTCAATCTTCTTTTTTTGGTGAAAACTGCTCCATAGATTTTAATTTCGTCAAATTCTCATGGGGGTTACCCAGTGAAATAAAATCGGTGCCCATGTTGGAATGTTAACCTTGGCGCCCATAGTTGTAGATGGGCTCATTTGGGATGTTTTCGATGAAATATCATGTCCTTGCATCATTCCTTTGATGGATTTGAGGAACCCGGGTCCAAGTATGTCTCCAAAAACCTAAACCCTAGCCATGTTATGCCTAGATTGACTATATGTCAACCTTAGCACCCATTAGGGCTTCCTGGTGCACGGCTGTCATTTCATGTAAACTCATCTCCAAAGTCTGAAACTTGGCTGGGGCATGTCTCTCATGTATCTCAGGACAATGGCTAAGTAGATTGCCCATAAAAAGTTGATAGGAACCAAAATTGATGTCGAACGGCGTACCGAATGTTAACTTGGGCGCCCAACATTGATGTTGAACCCATGTTGTAACGTCCCGATTTCCCGAGACGTCACACTCGCTAGTCCGTTTAAAACTATTTATAATAAAAACAATAAACTAATTTATTGAAAATAATTAAAGCATGAGATCTCATTATTTTAAAACAAAAACACTTGATTCATTTACAAATTTTTAAACATTAATTTTTACAAAAGTAATCGAGCCATAATCTTTGAAGAAATATTCTTAAACCAAAACATCGTGACAATCCCCTAACATGTAATCCATGCCTCGAGCTCGCCACCCTCACTGTATAGTTTTCCATTTACCTGCACACAAAGTACCCGTGAGCTAACGCCCAGTAAGAAGAGCTATGTAGGACATAACCCCCCCCCCCCCCAACTAGATAACATAGTCATAAGTATAACAATATCACAACATCAAGTCAATTCATACCATACTTGCATACATATAACAACATGTCATATCACATATTATTCTCACATACAATACAACATCATATCACAGTGTAATCTTAATGCATGCTATACTCACACACATAACACATAGTATCTTATCGCACATTGTCTCACATACGATAATCTACTCCCACTCATGTTGATCAGACATGAACTGTAACTTGCCCTGCCTTGTGCTGTTCTCACACTCGGCATCCAATAGGGCAATCCCTTATCACAAGTTGTACTCACCCATGATAGGATAACCTGCAAGTAAACCCATACAAGCAGCCAAAAATATATCCTGCAATGCTATACTCACACCAGCAGCAGAAAACCTATCCTATAAGTGCTATTTTTACACAAACAGTCAAAAGCCTTATCACTATCACACACTAATAACAATAGCATAAAATAACAATCTACCATAGAATACAACATGTAAATACAAACCCATAATACAGTTGTATGTTTTAACATACACCCTGTGCACAGATGTCCACTCTTCTTACCTCAGTTGTTAAGAACACCTTCTTGCTACTCCAAGCACCCCAATGAATTTTTTTGTTGAGGATAAGATCTTCAAATCCGGCTGCTTAAGACTTGTTATCTCGTCACTACTACCTATAACAACACTTGGTTCAAGGCCCTAACATTAAAATTCGTACTCTTACAGTACAGCAGAAAGATCACTATTTTTGACCAACAACTATACTAATTCAGTGAAAGTTGTCTTCATAAAAATTATAGGAAATTTCATTATCTTTCCAATGATATAAAGATAATTAAAAATGGATTAAAACTGAGGGAGTTATGATTGTTTTACTGAAACTATTTCTGAGAAAGAATATGAGTAACGAATTACACGACTTAGCAAAAATACAAACTTCTGACATTGAATGGTTCAGAACTAGAAGATAACATCTTCATCAAAGTTTTAGGAAATTAAATTACCTTTCTAATGATACCAAAATATTTGAAATTGGAATTATATTCAAAGAGATATTACAATTTTACCAAAACAGTTTTGCAAGAACAAGATTCTAGAAACAAATCACATGATATTGAAAACAAAACAAACTAACTTTTTGACATAGTATGACTTCGACTTAACAAAAAGTTTCTTCATAAAACTTATGGGAAATTGAATAAGCTTTAAAACCACATATAGATCATTAAAAATGGATGAGAATTCAGGGAGTTATTGTATTTTAAGTGAAAGTACTTTTTCTGGAAATATAAAGAAAACGAATTACAACCATAGCAGAAAGATGATAAATTTCGACTTAGAAGAACACCAAATTGGTTATTTGTTTCTTGATAAAAATTTTAGATCATCGAATAAGCTTTCAACGATACAAAAATCTCTAAAAACGGATCAATATCAAGAGAGATATCATCACTTTACTGAAACTTGTTTTTTCTGAAAACGAAAAATATAATAAGTCTGAACCTTAGATAACATTTAGCATTATTGAGCAAGAAAATATTTCATACCTCTTCACAACTTTCTATGTGATGTCTCAAGACCGAAAGCCTTGATTAATTTCTAAGAATGAAGGTAGAAAAATAAGAAGAAGTGTGGAAGGGTTGAGAGGAGCAACCATGAAGAAGAATGAAGCTTTGACTAATTAGTTTGGAGAGAAAAAATAAAACTATGATAGCTTAGGGTTTGATAAAAAGATTATGAGATATCGTATTCTGACAGGTTTAGGTTAACTAAAAATAATAATATATAATAAAATGCTAAAATATTATTAAATCAACAAATATCTAATTTTTAAATTTTAAAAGTAAGCCCTTTATCTCGTAACTTTAGGCTCAGTTTTCACCTAGAAAAATTCTGAATTATGATATAACTATTTCTACAAAATTTATAGATCTTTGAATTATCTTTCCAACGCCACTAGAATCACCTCAATCGGAGCTCTAAAACTCTAGACATGATTATTTTACTAAAACGGTTTTTAATCCTGCGAATTTATCCAAACCTACGAATTTTTGTGACATTAATTCCATTATAATGTTATTTAATGCACTCATACAATAAATTAAACCCAATAAATAATCTATAAAACTCTAATAGACTTTCATATTGGGCTTTAATTGAGTAATTATTCTAATTCGTAAAAACACTATAATTTTACCTTGACACTTACTATAATTTCAACTATGTTTAGAAATCTATCAATATTATTCTAAGTAATAGTCTCTATTCACTATTAGTAGAAATAAATAAATACTTATTCTCACACAAATTGTATAACAAATAAAATTTAAAATATATATATTTTTACCGGGTATTACACATGTTGAGCCTTGGAATGCCCACGTGACATCCTCAACTTCATGTTTCATTAGTTTAGGATCACTAGGACCTATTCATTTAAACTTTATCGAAGGATGGCAACTAAAAACGTCTTCACTAGATCTCAGTGCCTACCTGAGCGCCCACTATTGCTAACTAGGGCACCGACACAGTTTCTAATGCCAAAGTTGACCACCTTTAGTCCCAATGGTTGGGCCCTAGGGTTGTTTTCTTATAGCCACGTGTCAAAAGTATTGTTCATGTCATCATGTCAAATTTTTGAGTAAACACTACTATTAGTACAAATTAATATTAGGTCTCACACATTTTGATTTAATAAATAATATAAAAAACTGCTAACTATTTAAAATGTGCTACATCAGTGCAGTGTTGGATAGATGCCCAATAACAATGCATAATGTGAAATGACCATAAAATATTAATAATAAAAATAGTACTTTCTCTGACACCCATGTTTCTTACTAATTAATAACTCAAAATTGAAATCATAGCCGCAAAAATTTTTCCAATAATAACTTGAAATCATGTTACCCTACTCAAAAATTATTATGTTATATTATTGGTCAATTTTGAAATTTAAGATAGTTTTAAGTTTATATTTTTTTTCATAAACGTTGTACTTATTTAAAATAATTTTTAAATTTTCAAAAAAAAAAATTGAATAATTTATAGTTTCAAAAAATAATGTTCAAATAATATTATGTGTAGAAAAAAAAAAAAAAGTTAAGCATACAATAAAATATAAAAATTTTATTTTTAACAAGTAAATTATTCATAAATTTTAAAAAATTTATAGTTGTTCTTAAATAATTACAACTTACATGATTTTTATTTATAAATAAATTAAGCGAAACTAAAAAAAACTCCCTTTTGAAAGATATACTATAAAATTATCTTACATAATGGGGTGTGCAGAAAGTCATCCGATCCAATAGAATTGGATATCTAATCATAATTAGATTAGATCAAATGTAAATTTTAAAAATTCAATTGGATCGAATCGGTTTTTGAATGAGACATTTGATCCAATGGATAACCGAATTGAACCAGTTCAATTATTATCTTGGATAGTCATCTAATTATATATTTTTTAAAATAGAATTATAATTTTATGTATTTAGTATATTTTATTTTAAAAGTTATATCAATTGATTTAATATATATTTAACACATGAGATTAAAGAAAAAAAACTTCAGATTTAAAATATTAATTCTCATATTCCTAAACGCTAATAAAATTATTAATGCGTATTGAATAAGTTTATTTTTTTGCCGTTTTATTATGGGATCATGAAATTAATTTTGACTAAACTAATATTTATTAGGGTTAATTGCGGCAAAACCTCCAATATTTTTGTTTTACTTGCACTTAACCCCCAAAACTAAAATTTTGGCGGTAAAACCCCCAAAACCATGATACCGTTAGCAGTTTACCACTTCCATCCAATTTTCACTGTTAACTGTCATGCTAGATTATCCACGTGTATACAATATACACGTGGCACAATATTATTGGTCCATATAATTATATTATTTAAAAAAATAAAAAAAATATTTTAAAAATGAAAAAAATAAAAATAAATCATATATATAATTAAAAATAAAAAAATTACATAATTAATTTTTTTCTTCTCCCTCTTCGTAACTCTCTCTCTCTCTCTCTCTCTCTCTCTCTCTCTCTCTCTCTCTCTCTCTCTCTCTCTCTCTCTCTCTCTCTCTCTCTCTCTCTCTCTCTCTCTCTCTCTCTCTCTCTCTCTCTCTCTCTCTCTCTCTCTCTCTCTCTCCTAAAACCACTCCCACCATAACCACATTTCTCTCTTCCCAAAAACCACTTCTCTCTCTGCAATAACTTCCACTCTCCCATAACCACCACCACCACCATAATCGATGGAGGACGATCGAGATCTGTGTGGATAACGACTGAGATCTCGATTTTGTGGGGTCAATTCGCCATTGAAGCCGAGAAGAAAGGCAAAGGAACCCAACCTATATTCGACTTTTTCCAGTTCAGATCTGACCGGACTTAAGCCAGATCTGAACGCATCTCTTAAATTCGATAACGGCATGCAAGAAGAAGAAAAGATGGTGAGAGAATCTGAGTAAGATGAAGAAGACGAAGAAGAAGAAAGAGAGAAGTTGATCGGGGATAGCATGAGTTGTGTCCGGTGGGGTTCCATCGGTGGCGACGTCTGGTTGCAGAGCTCACCGTGGCAAAAAGAGAGGGAGGCAGAGAGATGAAATCGTCTTGGGTTTTTTAACCCTATTTATTATATAGATGTTTGATTATTAAATTTTAAATTATATTTTTTATATATATTTTTCTTTTTAATGAAATCAACTTAAATGCTAGCTAAAATGGATTAGATCCATTCAATCTAATCTAAAAGACAATCAGTTAATGCATCTAATAGTTGAAACCAATCTAATTTAATACATCTACTAGATCAGATCGGATTAGAATGAATCAATTAGATTGGATTGGATCGAAAGACAAAATCCAATATCAGTATCTAATAAATAATTAAAATAGATCGGTTAGGTCTAAAATTCATTGAATGTGATTCAATAAACACCCGTAAATACATATATGTGGTTAAGAAAATTATTATTTTTATATGTTTTGGAATCTAATAATTAATAAACATAAAAGAATATATAGAGGCAGCACTAAACAAAAACTATAAAGGTGCGCGGTGTGCATTTTACTTTAACTGGGTCAACTTTAAAGCTATAATATATCTTAATTTAAATGAAAGCATGCACTTAATTACTTTAATAATACTCAAATTAAACATCTCATATATGTGCACCATCATTGGGTTTTGTAAGAATCGTATATGTCTTTCTTTAATTCCCATTAAATTAAATTTGGTATGGATATTCGAACACGCCATTGCAACTTATAATTAATTTGTAAATATTTGTCCAAGTTGAAAGTACATTGCTATAAAGTATAAATAGTGTCTAGCATCATCAAAGATAATACTTTGAGATTAAATAATAATATTTCATAAAAATTAATATATTAAATTACATAAGATTCGATATTTAATTGTACTAATAATAATATAATACAATAAAAGGTATTACATTTCTAAGTTGGAATTTTTTTTTTAATACATAGTTAAAAAACCTTAAAACTCCATTGATCGTCCCAAAATATATATGTTATATTTTCAAATTTTGTATTTCGGCCCAATACTTATTTTGATCACACATTTTTAAAATTTTACTTTTATTACAATTATGATGCTAGGCATATTTATAAAAGGGATTATTTCAAAAAAACAAAAAAATAACAAAAAACTTACAAAAATATGGTTTCACTGAATTTTAAATATTTTTACGATTTTTTTGATTTTATTTACAGAAAATACGGTCTTTTTATATTGTAATCTTGTTAATTTGTTGTTGATTTTTTGTTATCTGTGTGTTATTTTTTGTTGTTATTTTGATATTACTTTTATGTAGTTTTCTTGTTGATTTTATGTTGTTTTCGTGTTATTTTTTGAAAAACCGTAAAAATATATACAAAAAAAAAAAACATTCTTTGAACGTAAAAATGTAAATATTTTACAAAAAATAGTGCCTTATGTAATTATTCTATTATAAAATACTTAATTTGATCTAAATCATACCATCTAATTCGTAAAGTATAGATATTTATATGTGTATGGATTAGATTGAATTAAAAAAGAAATAATTACATGGAAAATATAAATTCAAACTTTATTTACAAAAATACCTCTATAAGGTGTGGACAACACTTATACTTTTTATGTGCTTTTAATTACTAAAATACCTCTTATACTATCACTTACACAATCAGACGATGATTGCAAGGTAGTTGTTAGGTGATTGGCCAAAGGTTGAATTAGACGAAGGTTTCAATCAAATGATGGTTGCAGGGTGGTTGCTAGGTAGTTGGTCGAAGGTTGCATCATACGAAAGTTTCAATCAGATGAAGGTTGTGTTGGGTTTTGTGCCCTAAATAAAACTCATTTCAATATAATCAGATTTACTTATTAATAAAGATCAGAAATAACATTTTATGTTGCATGGTTCACATGATTTATTTCATGATTATATGTATATAATGTATGAATTCTTTTTAAGTCCAGAACATATGAATTTGTTAAAGATTATAGTGTTGTCAGCACAGTGGAATATAATCTTAATTATATGTTCAAAAGTTTATTCCCTGATTTGTCAGAACACTGGATTTAGACTGACATGGTATAATCAGCGATAGGTATTCTTACACCTTGGAAAAGTGTTATGTCCTTTCCAAGACATTGGCAAAGTTTACCAGTATCGGATGTATGGAGTATACATCGGAAGGGACCGATATTGAACTTTGATTAGATATATTAAAACTTACTGTAATATCTATTCAATTCAATATCACATGTTGATCCTAGATCAAATGATCTTAATCCTGATATGGTTAGGTTCAATCTCAAGAGTGTTATCTGTGTTCTTTGATTTGTTAGTTAAGCCTACTTTTGGGTCAGGGTGATACGTACATTTTGGGAATGCGGTAGTGCAATTGAGTGGGAGCGCTAATATAAATATGGAATCTATAGCTTCTATCTGGCGAATAGAAAGTAAAGGATGATTTCCTTCGAGCTTAACCAAACAAAAATAAATGGTGGAGATCTCATTTCACTTAGCTGAAATATCATTTATACAGGGTTAAGTGTTTTAAAGATAAAATACATTGTAGGGTGTTACGGTAATTTAATCCCTTTACAATGTAAATCATCTATATAGAGGATCATTGATCACATTAGGGTTATAACAATGGATAACTAATGACGTGTCTATATCATGGAACATATAGAGTGTTCTATATGACTGAGAGTGCAATTTCAAGTTCTAAGTGTGGATTCAATGAGGAATTAATAAGTTAGGGAATTTACTTGGTAAATTCGGTTCGACTTATTGGAAGCTCGGTTATATAGACCCATGGTCCCCATACTAGTTGAGACCATACTGCTTGTAAGACTCAGTTAATTGATTTTAATTAATCAATTATAATTCTAAAGTTAGACTATGTCTACTTTATGAATTTTCACTAAGCAAGGGCGAAATTGTAAAGAAAAGAGATGTTAGGTTTATTTATTGATTAAGAGACTTTACAAGTCTAAATTAATAAATATATTAAATGGCAATATTATTTAATAATTATTTTCAAGTTATTAAATAATTAGAATTGGCATTTAAAAGGTTAAATTGAAAATTGGCATTTTTGAGAAAATGGGAATGAAAAATAACAAAATGGGAAAGTTGCAAAGTGAGGCCCAAGTTCCTATTCTGGGCGCCCACTATGCATAGGCCTTTACCATTTTATTTTATTTTTTCATTATTTTAATGCCACACAATTCTAACCTAAACCTAGAGAAAGTGTTGGCTTGAGGAAACACACAACTTTGAACATTGTTTCCTTCAGAAAAGGCCACACGCCACCTTCTCTCTTTTTTTCTCTCTGTATTTTCGAAACCTTGAGTGATGAGTAGTGCCCACACACATCAAGTGGTATCTCAATAGTAGTATGTAAGACTATGGAAAATCTGCATCAAAGAAGGAGAAAAGAAGATCCAGATTCAGATCTTGATTATGCTCTACTACAGAAAGGAATCAAGGGCTAGAGATCTGAATGGAAGGAGTCATATTATTCCGCTGCACCCACTGTAAGGTTTCTTAAACTTTATATGTGTTTATTTTCATTGTTTTAGAATTCATATTAGGTTGTTAATCCAACATACTTGTTAGTAAATCTAGATACTGGTAAAATAATTTCCAACAACTGGCACCAGAGCCATGGTAATGATTTACTTTCATGTAATATGAATTAAAACAATGTTTTATATGTTCTGTGTTGATTTGGATGGTTTCATGTTGGTTTATGTGCTTATGTGATGAATGTTAATGTTGTACGAAATTTTTCTATGAAAAATATTTTTTCTATTTTTTAAAATATTTTATTTGGATTCCTTGTGAAAAATTAAGTTATTTTGTTTTTTACGGAACTCGATTCCGATAAAAATTGAGAAAGATATGAATTTTGGAAGATTGATGCAGCCTATCCTAGCAGCCACTACAAATTGCGAATTTTGTGAGTTTTTCCCCAAAAATCCAATTTTTTATGGGATTGTTTCCCAAAATCTGATATTTCCAATTTTAGATTTTTCCAATTTGAAATATTTCCAATTTTAAATATTTCCTATTATGGTCAGATTTAAAAAATTTGTTAACTTCTTTAATATTTATATATTATTTAATTATAAGATTAGAAATTTTGATATGTAACATATTTTAAATTAAAAGATAACTTTGTCTTTTTTAAAAAAAGATTATATTAAAATTATCTTATATGACAAATTAAATAATTAATAAATTTGAAATTAACATAGATATTTTTATAGTTATACTTACCATAATATTTTCAAATTCAAAATTTGTTATTTTGTTAAATATTTAATTATTTATAAATTATAAGTTTAAAAAATGATATTTTTCTATAAATATATCATTTTTTTCCTTATTCGAAATTTATAAATCATATCTTAAATATTTAAATAACTTAGATATTTTGTAGAAATTTGAATATTGCTTAATTTGAGATATTTTGACATATAATTATGGTAATTATTATTTATTTATTATTTTAGTCCTAAAATAATAATTATCTAACCAAATCTATTTTTAAATTGGTTTATTTTATTAAATTATAAGATCTGAAAGTGATATTGAAGATTCTTTCTTTCAAATCATTGATCTTATTTGATATTTAATTTAATTTGATTCAAATAAACCTAGATATTTTAAAATTAGTTTCCTTTATTTTCAGATTTTTTAGGGTTTGACAACTCTAAAATTTTCAGAATTTAGTTGGTTAGTTTAAGAATAATAATTTAATTAGTTTGTTTATGTTATATTGTTTCTTCAAATTTTTTTTACAACCTATTATTTATTTGATCTAAATTGCTATGATTAACTTGTTGACAGATCCAATGATCTGATTTTAATCATAGTCCAATTGTCAATAAATCTTATAAATAATTTGTAACAGGTAATTTATGTACTTCTTTCATCTGTGTAAACCTACTAACATGATAGGGCCCATCCAAATCATTTGACCTGTGTGAGTCTATATGTTTGCTTTTGGGCTTAGATGCATATAGGAAGCCCATTTAAGTTTTTACTAAGTAAATGGACTAGGTCGCTAAAATAAAATTTGACATAAGTAATTTTATTTAGGTCCAATTAGATTTGGGCTTATTCAATGAATAACAATTATTTATTTAAAGGTTAAATTCCTCTCTTTTGGGCCTTGTGTGAGAGTTGGGGGCCAATAGAAGTGGATACGAAATACTGAACCCAGCTCCCTCTCACATGAACTATCCCAATTGTGAAGGGCCATTTACCTTATTTAAATAATTGTATTAGGTTAATTGTATTAGTCTAACCTAATTAAAATTGAATTAGCAACATAATTAACTTTTAAAATATATGAAATTTATTTTTCATTTTAATATTTTAAAGTTAATTTTAGAAAAACACTTAGTTAATGATATATATTCTAGATAATTATTTCTAGTACTAATTATTATTTCTAATATTAAATAGGAAAATATCATTGATTGTGAAATTAATTGTCTCATAATTAATTTTGGTACAATCTAAGTTTAGTATATTTTCCTAGTATTAAACTAGAATTAATAATTAAGTTTCCTCTATACTTAATTATTTATTTCTTGAATTTAATACATTTAATTAAATTAAAAAATTCAATATCTAAGTTGATTTTCATCATGATACTTAAATATTGTTATTTTCATGTAATTTAATTAAAAGTGGAAAATTATTTTAAGTTTGGAATCTTTATTCAGAATAACTTAAGTTTGAATAATTTTCAAAATATATTTTATTTTATTTTATTAATCTTTTTCCCAAAATTTCGAAATTGCATTTCTTTAATGCAGAAATTTTGAATTTTATTTGAAAAATAGATTAAAGTTGAAAATTATTTATTTAATTTTTGACCAACTTAAATCAATGATTTTTTCATTTAATGATTAATTAAAATAAATGAACTAAAATATATTATAATTAGAAATTGAATTAATTGGTGTATGAAAGTCTAGATAGATATTATCTGTTTTGCTTGAAGTATTTTTCTAGTGTATTTAATTAAATAAAAAATTAATATTTAAGTTGATTTTTAATCATGATACTTAAATATTTGAAATTTTTCTTCGATATTTAATTAAATGGGAAAAATTATATTTTTTGTTGAAAATTAATTTTAATTAATTTTGGGACAACATAAAATTAGAGTAATTTTCCAGGATTTATTTTTATTTTATTTTAAAGCATTTTCGAAAAATAGTATTCTTATACACTTTATTTTTCGAAATGCAATATATATTTAAATTTGAGTTGTAAATTAATTTAAATTAATTTTGAAATAACTTAAATTGAATAATTTTCTAAATATTTATGGAAATTATTACTAAGATGGAAATAATTCACGTTATTTTCATATCCATCTAAGTATAATTTATAAATATTACATTAAAATTTATATTTAGAATTTTTCATTCTAAATTGAAAATTTTAATTAAATAAATATATATTTAAAATAAATTGATTAAAATAAATATTAGAAGAAAATACAACCTTCATTAAATAATGAGCTTTATTATTATTAGGACATTCGATCTCCATTGTTGGTTTTACATAGCTATTGTTTTAGTGAGTAATCCTCCCTAATGGAGGAACGTTCATTAGCAAGTTAGCACCGTTTAATCTCGAAAGATAAGTAATCTTGTAAGTTTTTTATATAGTATTGATCACCCTAATGGTGGCGACTGTATAAGACTTGCAAGAATATGAAACAATTGTGGAAGCTCATAAGATAGAATAGCCTTGACTCTCGCCTAAACGGGACAACGCGGATTCCAATCTTGATCGAATAAAAGGTTGCTAGAATGTTGATCATTTTGGATGAGCTGACAACTCTATTCAATGGATGGTAGCTTTGACTCTCGCCTAAACGGGACACTGATATCAGTTTGTTGAAAATCTTGGAAATTATTTAGGATTGTATGTTTTAATATTTTCACTTGTCATTCCTACTTGCTCTATGTGATTAATAATTTCTGAATTGTGTATGAATTTGTATTGAACCATGTTATTTTCTGTTATTAAATTGTAGTTTAATTTCGAATCTTCATTGTTGGTCTAACTTGGTTTGTTTTTCTAATGAGATAAATCCCTAATGAATTTTCACCATTATACTAACATAATAGTGTTAGATCTCGAAATATAAATATTGTATATGCAACATCTAGCTGTTCATCAATTGATGACACCTTAGACTAGTATTTTACAATATGAAACAAGAAGATTGTATAAATAAGATTACTTTGACTCTCGCTAATCGGAGCATTGTTGGATTCTTATTTAAAACGAAAATTATCCTAATTCCTCTTAGCTTATTCATTTCGAATCAGCTTAACAACATATCATTGGATGAATGGTCTATAAATCATTTCATGTCATTTTATATTTTCTCTTAAGAAATTAAATGACGAACTTCATTATATTCCCGGAATTCTATCCCAAAATGATATAAATCCTCAATCTTAAAAATCTCCTACTTGTATAGGCAAATCATAGAGTTAGACTAGTAGTGGTGGTCCAAGAAAGAATTACCAATTATACAGTTACACTTTCACAAGTGTTTCATAACCATTTTCTTTCAATGGATTTAAACTATATGAGTTTAGTATTCTGTGACCAGAATCCACTTGCACTATTCTAAGAACTCTTTGATGTAACTAAACTGAAGTCATCAAAAGATACAACCACATATTTTATAAATCTATGGCATTTGTATCTTGTTCATAGTGGTGTTGACAAGATCATTCTCTGCAAAGAGTTAATATGCCTATATCCACTGAAATTAAGTTCATCTCATTCGCAGATGGATGTAAATTTAGGGGTGGATATGAGTTTTCGTTGTATTCTTAAGACGATCACTCTAGATTTTACCTTATGCAAAAGAAATTTGAAATGTTTGAAAAATTTCATGAATTTCTAGCAATAGTAAGTGGTTAAAGATCTTACGAACTGATAGGGGTGGAGAAAAAGTTAGTAGATATGGAGTTCAAAGATCATTAATTTGATTTTGAATTATATCCAAACTTACCTCCCCAGAAATTCGAGTTGCATATTGATGATTAGTTACTAGTCGTTGCCTAAATCCTTCTATGGAAATAAAATTTTAGAATGATGCAATGGTTGTATACTTAATGTAAAGCATTACTAGATTCATGGATGACCTAATCGAAATTTTAAGAAAAGCTAGAACTGCTAACCCTGGTTTGCATGTTTGTTAGCTATTCTAAGTGATTAGGGGTGGATCATCCCATAGTCATTAGATAAGAAAGTGTTTGTTTAAACAAATACTACTTTTCTAAGAAAACGACTAAGTCTGAAAATAAAGTAGCAAATAATTTCCAACAGGTTGTTGGGTTGTTGCTGGGTGGTTGGCCGAAGGTTGCATCAGACGAAGGTTTCAATCAGACGAAATAACTGTTAGCAAAATATTTATGCAACTGTAATGCAACTATTATGAAATATTAAAAATCATAACAGTATTTTCACGTACGTAACTCTATCTACATGTCTCTTCATGATTTAATATGAACAAATTCACTATTAGGAATTTACGAAACAACAAAAATACACTAAGATAAAATTTTACTATAGTATTGATGTAATTTTTTTTGGATTATACTTGAGTTGGATTTTTTGGGAACTCCAGTTCAACTTTTTGAGATCTGCATTTAATGGATCTGAAAATTGAAGTCAAAATATTAGTTTTATGCAAATTAAATTGGATTTACGGTCGAATTTTAGTTTCGTAGTAGTTTTTCTACACTTTTCTTTTATGAATTCAAAATAGCCCCTGTTTTGATTGATTCTGGTCGTCTTCTTAAGTGAAGTTGCTGGAATTAATAGTGGTTCTCTTTCTGGTTGAATTTTTGCTTCGGTTGCGTTGGGTTGCTGCGTGGTTGCACGATGGTTGCGCAATGGTTGCCTAAGAAGCATGGATCCTAGGTTGAAGGTGTGTGTCAGTAGTATTTGTGTAATTTTTTTTAAATGGGTTGTATATTTATTTATTTGGCCAGCTGAAAGTATTTTTGTATTATTGTTACTTTTTTGGTTAAAATTGAAAAAAGTTCATTAAAAAATTTAAAATCCACACTTGTGTGGATTAGATATTGATTTACATATAAAAGTAATCGATCCAATTATTTGTATATTTTTAGAAAAAAAAAATGCTATATTTATAACTGATATTTTAAAGTAAAAAAAAAATAATATTTTAAAATTTTAATATATATGATATAAATATATTTCAAAACTTAATATACCAAATGTATATTCCATTCTTATATTTAAATAAGCAAATATAATCAAAACAAAACCAAATATTTTTTTTAAATACAATTTTTGTTCTTCTTTAGAATTTGTATTTTATTTTATTTATTTTAATTTGTTGTTAGAGACATAAGACAACAACAATTTATTTTATTTTGTTGTTAATTATGTGAAAAAAATATATATTTCAATAAATATTAAATAGTTTAATATTAAAAAGTAACTAATTTAAAATAACTGATCCGATTCGTATACTATTGTAGATTGGATTGGATTTTGGTTAGTGTGTCAATTAAATTGGATTCAAAATATAAAAACTGCTCTTAGACCATCTTTAATGGATAGTGTAAATTTTGTGCTAAATTTGGCTCAAAAAATGAGTTAATGTTATATTTTGTCCAAATTTACAATTATGCTTCAATGCTAAAGTAAATTTTATTTAATAGGAAAGTGTATAAAAGTTAACAAAAACATTAATTTTTTTGAATGTATACAAAAATCATTGATCTGATTCGTATACTATTGTAGATTGGATTGGATTTTGGTTAGTGTGTCAATTAAATTGGATCCAAAATATAAAATCTTCTCTTAGACCATCTTTAATGGATATTGTAAATTTTGGCTAAATTTGGCTCAAAAAATGAGTTAATGTTATATTTTGTATAAATTTTACAATCATGCTTCAATGCTAAAGTAAACTTTATTTTAATAGGAAGATGTAAAAAAGTTAACAAAAACATTAATTTTTTTTTTTTGAAAGTATTTAAAAATCATATTAAATATATTAATAAAAGGGTAATTTACAGCCAAACTCCCTGAACTTTGAAGTTTGGCACGATCAACACTTTAGACTGGAAAAATTAGGGCTAAACTCTCCAACCTCCACAATCGTTTTGCTAGTTTTTGGCTGATAAGTGCCAAAGTGGATTGCTACGTTGTACAGAAGTTACATGTGGCATGATTTCATTAGTCCACCTAATATTAATAATTAAAAATTATTTAAAATTTTTAAAGTTTTCAAAAATTAGAAAAAAATAATTAAAAAATCAAAAAAAAAATTAAAAATAATTTTTTTCTCTTTTTTCTTTTTTCTTCAATTGAAAACCCTTAAACCAAACTCATCTCTCTCTCTCTCTCTCTCTCTCTCTCTCTCTCTCTCTCTCTCTCTCTCTCTCTCTCTCTCTCTCTCTCTCTCTCTCTCTCTCTCTCTCTCTCTCTCTCTCTCTCTCTGCTTGTGTGACGCCAGTGACAGACGGACGGACTAGGAGCACCGTGCTCTAGCCCTCCTCTTGTCCCTTTTCCTAAAACCCACAACCCCAAAAACTATGTCCCTCTACGAACCCAAACGCCCCAACCCCTAACACCATCAATCCCCTACAAACCAAAATGTCGTCGACCCCCTGCGAACCCAAACACGTCGACCCCCTAGAAACCAAACATCATCGCTCTCCTACATACCCAAACCCGGCGTGCCCTTGTCAATGAAAGAGACTAAAGAATTCCTTGTAATGGGGTTAGGGTTTCAGATTTGGATTATTTGTTCTCTAGGTGGTGGTCTCGTCTCTGATCAAAATAGAGACGCTGGACAGACGGAAAAGAGAGATGTGGTCTCGCCAAGATTAGGGTCTGGCTGGGGTGGTGTTGGGTTTTGGGTGGGGGTTAGCGGGTGATGGGTTTTTTTGGGGGTGGTTTCTGGGCAACATGAAGAAGAAGAAGAAGAAGAAGAAGCAAAAAGAAGAAAAAGAAAAATGAAAGAAAGAAAAAGAGAGAAACAATTATTATTTTTTAATTATTTTTCTTATTTGAAATGTTTAAATATTTTTCTAATTATTAATATTACGTAGACTAATGAAATCATGCCACGTGTACATAGTGATAGGTTTATTTGACACTTAATAGCCAAAAATTAATAGAAGGAGTACAAAGCAAATGATTGTGGAGGTTAGGAACTTAGCCCTAATTTATCCAGTCTAGGGGATTCCACTATTGTATAACATGTTCCTAGTCACTCGTGTTATTGAGCTCCCAAAATAGAATTTTTCAGAACCATCTTCTTTGAAAAACTTTAACGAGTGAATTAAAGAACTCAATGAACACAAACAAGAGTTTGTGTATACTCAAGATTCAAACTGATCTATTAATGATCATCATTGTGATATGAATAACTCTTTATGGTAAATGACATGTTAATG
The DNA here is from genome assembly GCF_029168945.1 of Cannabis sativa. Taxonomy (NCBI): domain Eukaryota; kingdom Viridiplantae; phylum Streptophyta; class Magnoliopsida; order Rosales; family Cannabaceae; genus Cannabis; species Cannabis sativa. Next base: position 5,679,411 of record NC_083601.1, on the reverse strand, counting down.
AAAGATGTTTATTACATATCGTTCTAGTCATGCATAATCGAATTATACACAACAAATGTACTATATGTCTATTCACATATGTGATCCGAATTAAAATCACACACACACACACACACACACACTAGAAGTATAGTGTATAGTAAACCGTCCTTAGCAGTTTCATATTAAAGATTCCTATTACTTTAATACACTACCAACTTATTTTATTCATATCGTATAATCTTAATTCTCTTGTACTCCCTTACAAGATTATACCTTCTTTATATGAATAATGAATTTTTAAATATTTAATAATTAAACTATTATAATTAATGTATCATTTGTCTTATAATTCTATTTAATATATTCTCTAATATATTACCCATTATTTATTTGCTTTTAGGGCATAAATCCCAACAGTCATCCACAAAGAAGAGGTGAGAGAGTTTTGGGCCAGTCCTGGCAATTTGGATCCCTATAGCTTGTTCAGTCACCTCAGCCTGTCTGAGTAAAGTTGAGAGACCTTCAAAACAGAGAAGAAACATGTGTGACAGTCAATAGTCCCGTGATCCGTAAGGAAAATACAAGGTAAGCTGTTCAATTCCACATCTCTCGGAGAAGGTCAAGTGTGATGATTTTTGAGATTGTGTAGATATGGGTCGACAAATTTGAAGAGGGTTTAAATGGATTGATTTGTACTACCTATATCAACAAGGTGCATCTTATTTTTTGGTAGCCCATCATGAAAGAACTCCACGGTTAAGCGTGCTTGACCTGGGATAATTTTAAGATGGGTGACCTCCTATGAAGTTTTCCCAAGAAGTGTGCAAGTGAGGACAAAGCACGTTAGAAACACTCGTGTTGGTTTGTAGGGTCAGTCATCATTTCAAGAAGCAATCAAAGTGACATACTCGTGTATAAGAGCCATCATTCTGATTTATGTGGGTGTAAGGGCCAATGGAGGCTTGAAGCGGGAACGTTACAAATGGTGTCAAAGTCTTGACCGATTTGGAAGTGTGGTCGATGAGGACGTTGGACTCCGTAAAGGGGGTAATTGTGACAGTAAATAGTCTCGTGATCCGTAAGGAGAAATATCGGGTAAGCTATGCAATCTCACATCACCTGGGGAAGGTCAAGTGTGATGATTTTGAGATTGCGTAGGTATGGGACTACACAGTTGAAGATGACTTAAATTGATTGATTGGTACTTTATATCAACAAGGTGCATCTTACTTTTCGGTAGCCCATCACGAAAGATCTCCAAGGTTAAGCATGCTTGACCTGGGATAATTTCAGGATGGGTGACCTCCTGAGAAGTTTTCCCAGAAAGTGTGCGAGTGAGGACAAAGCACGCTAGAAACACTCGTGTTGGTTTGTAGGGTCAGTCATCATTCCAGGAAGCAATCAGAGTTATATACTCGTGTATAAGAGTCATTATTCTGTGGGTGTAAGGGCTCAATGGAGGCTTAAAACGAAGACATTACAATAGGTAAGGGGAAAGGGGGTCCCCTTGCCTAATTCCTTTAGAATGGGTAACATAGTCGAGGGCATGACCATTGATGATAAATTTAATAGACGTGGGGGTCAGGCAAGCCATAACTAGGGAGACAAATTTTCTTGGGAATTAAAGTTTCATCATTTTGTCTAGAAAAAACCCATTCCACTCTTTCGAAAGTTTTGGTCATGTTCAGTTTAACTGCCATCCAACTAGTTTTCCCTTTCTTCTTACTCTTAATTGCATGCAGAAGTTCCTGAGCCATCAGGATATTATCATAAATAAGTCACCCTTAGAGAAAGATACTTTGATTAGGTGATATGAGGGGTTAAGAACATGTTTCATCCTATTAGTCATAATTTTTGAGATAACTTTATAGACGGTGGTGCATATAGGCTAATAGGGCAGAAGTCTTTGAGAGTAGATGGATCTCTCACTTTAGGTATAAGAGTAATGAGAGTTGTGTTGAAGTGAGAGATATCAGCTTCATAATTCAGGAAACTTAATGCAGCATCAATTACTATATTGCCTACAATATATCAATTCTTTTGGTAACATTAATTATTAAAACCATCAATTACACATCAAAGGAAAAAATATAGATATATGTATACATTTTAAGAAACAATATGCAAGAGTAGTACAATAAGTTAAATTGCATATTTAGGTGCAGTATGAATGAACAATTTATGCAGTATTTTTGTGTCCATCGGTGAAGATAGAAAAAACACAACATTAGCCTCAAAATTTATAATAATACTATATCCTCCTATAAAAGTGGATACATTTATATACATGAGAAAATTACAATTTTCCTTTATTTACTCAAATAACCTTGAACATTTAAATAGTACTCTCAATATCGATTTGTATTGCTCAAATAGGCATTAGTACACATTGTCAATCCTTAATCTTTTATCCTGTTTTTTTTATTATTTAATATGTTTCTATAAATGAAGGTATAATTAAACTATTATTCTAAAAAAATAGGTAAATTGTAATATTAATTTTCTCTCCTTCTCACTCTCTTATAATATTTTTAAAAAGGTTTGTTGGCCTACTAATAATCATTATTTAAATTTAAAAATTATACGCGACATATTTTTTAAGGAGATCATTTTAATATATGAAAAACATAAAGATTAACTTTAAAAAGATAAACACCTAGTTAATGAATAAGTAACTAAAAATTAAATGAATCAACTATTTCATAAATTACTAAAAGAATTTGTTAATTTTAATATTGAAAATTTCCCTATATATTGTTCTTTATAATTGAAATGTCCTTAAGGCCCATAATAAATGCCCAATCACATTATATTCAAATTCAACAATATGTGTTAGTAAGGCCCAAGTGACAGGCCCAATTAAATTGGACTCCAAAGCAAGGAAAGAGAGATTTCCCAATTGGATGAGATAAACTTACTCAGCTACCAAAGAGGGGATTACAAGCTGAAGAAGAAGAAGATATCAGGAGAGATTGGCGCGTAACAAGATGGAGCGCGTGAGGCCACGTTGGCTGAAGGATTATGTGATGAGCCTGGATTGTTAGTGACTGTGTTGTTAGTTGTTATAGCAATAACGGTTTGGCTTGAGTTTCAAATATCATGTTGAATGAAATAGTAATTTAAGTTAAACTTACAAACATGATCAATTATAATTGATAATATATCCTGTAAAAGGATCATGTATAGGAATAGGGGCAGACCCACATAGAGGCGAGGTGGGGCATTAGCCCACTCTGAAAAAAAGAAAAATCGGAAAAAAAATATATATGCATTTTAGTTAGTTACAATATATATTTATAAAAGAAAAATGATATTTATACACAAAAATAAGCTTTGGTATAATGACAAAGACATTTCATGTATCTAAAAGAGGTCATGAGTTCTAATCTCAATAAAAGCATCTTTACTTTAGTATTTTTATTTTATTTTTTGAACATCTACTAATAATACTTATATTTAATGTCTTAATTATTGAACCAAATATATTTTATTATTATTTTTTATTACTTTATACTATATTTAATACTAAAATATAAATTTGCATTAATTTTAACATGTTATGCAATGTAGAAAAAAAAAGACGCACCCCTCACTTAAAAAAAAAAAAAAAAAAAAAAAAAAAAGTGTCACCCCAAGAACTTAAATTCTGGGTCCGCCATGTTGTATAGGAAACTTATTCTTACTATGTCTATATATATATATATATATAAAAAAAAAAAAAAAAAAAGAAAATGTTCTACCTAAAACTTCCCCTTAATTATTCTTACTAACTAAATTGGTATATTAGTAGATATATGATAGTACTAAAATGTACTTCAAGTAAAGAGAATCAATTTGCAGTGCAAATGAGATCGATGCATTAATTAATGCTAAATATATCACTTCTTTTTAAATTAAACTATTTAATGCATATATATGGGAATCTTATTATACATTTAGCACTTAATTGATATCTCTATATAGAATATTAAATGGAATTAATGTCTCTTTTTCAATTGCCTATTGTTTAAGATCTTAATTTGCAATCTCCTCATCCAAAGAAAATCAGAAGTTTAGAATTAATATATTTGGAAGTGAGTCGACCATTTTGTTTAATTTGTTTGTTGCTTTCAGCAAGTACTTTAATTAATTAAAAAAGCTTGTAATTATGATCTAATTGGATAATATTGCTTTAATATTTAATATAGGTACCGGTGCATCCTCATCATTAGATATATAAATCTATGTATAATAATATATTTAGTTATGGCATAAATATTGCTCCATCGGCAAATCAGAAATTTGCTCGAATAGTTTATGTATAATTAAACACTATTGGATGACAAATAAAAGTTCCCAAAATAAACTAGTTATAAGAAAGCATACTTTGTACGTTTTGTTTTGGCTAAACTAATATATATACATTGTACGAATTAAATGCCTGATTAATTACAAAGATTTTTAAGGACAAAAAATATGAATGGTATGTTATGATTCTCTTTCTCCAGTATATAACTAGCACTAACTACGTCGTATAATACTAAGCCAAAACTAATTGGTAAGATTAAGATTTTTCTTAGCCAAAAAGATTTAGTACTGATATTTCTAATTAAAAGGCTTTCTTTTCTTTTCTTTTCGTTTTTTTCTATACAAAAGTTATTGGACCCACAACGTAGTACATAAACATATGGAGATCGCAATTCCCTTGGCTAAAATACTATATGTAATATATACTCATCTCCTCTATATATTTGTATTCGTTTTTCAACTTTAGAAAGTACACGAATTAAAAATAAAAGCAATGACAAATGTCTGTATAGATACAGAGCAAGGCAGAGAGATATGGCAAAAGCTGAATTATTATTGATAGGTTTAAGGCCCGTTTGGTAAAGTTTTTAAAAAAGCTAAAAATTACTTTTTGAAAAAGCTGTAATAAAAATGTGTTTGGTAAATAGTCAAAAAAAAAAATAGTTTTTGAAAAAAATTTGGAAAAGCTACAGCTAAAAGCTGAAGTTGTTCCAACCCAACTTTTAAAAAAAGTTTTATTTAAAAAACTATAATAATTTTTTGTGAAAATTACATGAAATATGGAATTTCATAACAAAGTTAGAAAAATATGGCATTTTTAAGTTTGCCACTCTTCTATGGCATTTTTTTACATTTAAGATTTTTTATGGTATTTGATATGCCATATTTTTATAAACTTATTATCCAATCCCATATTTTATGTTTTTGTTTTTAGCTTAATTAGTTTTATTTATTTTTTAATTTATTTTACACTTACATTTTAGGGTTTCTTTTTATTTGAAAAATATACACCAAATATTACATTTTTTTTTCAAACATTACATTTTTAATTTGACAAGAACATTTTATTTTTATACTTTTATTAATTTTTTTTTCTTTTTTACTTATTGAAACTTCAAAAAGTTTTTTTTTTGTCTTTTTTATATATTTTTTAGTCAATTTTGGCTCTCTTTTTTCTTTTCAACTTTTAAGTCAGTTGCTACTTTTTTTTTTTCTTTCTTTCACTTATCTCTCTCTATTGTTTTTTTTTTAATTTCTTTTTGTGTCTCTCTTTTTTTTTTTAATTTTTTTTCTCAACCTAATTTTTTTTCTCTTAATATATATAATAAGTGTACATTTTTTTATTTCATTTTTTTTTTACAAAAATTAAACTTGTTTTTTTATTTAAACTACTATTTGTTTTTTTTTTTTTTGTTAAAAACTAATTATTCCATTAAAAACAGCAGAAAAAAAAAAACCAGTTTCATCAACATCATCCTGAAAAAAAAAACAATATAAAAAATCATAATCTAAAAAGAATCCAAACTTTAAAAACTAGTTTCATCAACATTGAAAGAAACTAATAATTTCATTTAAAGAATACAAAAAATAGTTTCATCAACAAGATAATGAAAAAAATTACAATCTAAAGACGATACTAACTTTAAAAACCAGTTTCATCAATATTAAAAGAAACGAATTGTTTCATTAAAAGAGGCAAAAAAATAAAAAAAAAATAGTTTCATCAATAACATAATAAAAAATACACAATGCCTAATAACTAAACTTTTACAAATTAACGATACTAAATTTAAAAACCAGTTTCGAACATATAAATTTTATATCAATACCTAATAATCAAACTTCTAACTTCATTCTTTATTTTGGCATTTAATTTTTTATTTGCTTGCTCAAAAATTAGAGTTAATTTAAACATACAATATGCAGCAAATATAACAAAGAGAATCATAAATTAAAATGAAAGAGAAAAAAAAAAGAAACAAAGAAAATTAAAGAGACAAAAGTGCAATAAAAACCATAAAAGAGTAACAAAAAAAAAAAACAGTGGAATGTGAGAAACCAGTTAGTAAAACAACCAAAATAAAAACAAACAAATAAAAACCAGTTTCTTGAAATAAATTAATAAAAAATTGAATAAAATTCAATTATGAACAACAATAAAAAAAAATTAGTTATAAAAACTAGTTACTTAAAAAAACCAGTTATGAAAATAATAAAATAATATGTGTGTCAGAAACTGATTAATTAAAATAAAATAAAAATTGTTGTTCAAATATCATACAATAAGAAAACTGGTTTTATACAAACTAAAAAATATATAATAATATCATAAAAATTGAGCAACCCTATTAAAGAATAGTTAAAATCTGTGAAACCAGTTTTGACGTTATAAAAAATCATAACAAAATACAAATGTTAATAATAAAGTTAATTGAAACCAGTTTCATCAGACAATCAAATAAAACCATACACACACAAATATACAAAAAAAAAATACTAATTACAAATATAATCAAAACAACACATAATGCCTACCAATAATTTAATAACAAAATATAAATGTAAGTTTCCAACCTAGAAAAAAAATAATAAAAAAGTAACTTGAAAAAAATTCTAATAACATAATGAAACTATTTTCTTTTTTATTCTTTTAATGAAATTAATAGTTTCTTTCAATGTTGATGAAACTGATTTTTAAAGTTTATATTATCTTTAGATTATAATTTTTTATATTGTTTTTTCTTCAGGATGATGTTGATGAAACTGGTTTTTTTTTTCTACTTTTAATGAAATAATTAGTTTTTAACAAAAAAAACAAAGAAAAAAAATAGTAGTTTAAATAAAAAAAAAACAAGTTTAATTTCTGTAAAAAAAAAATAATATCTATAGTTGAGATCATTTTTTATTTATTTTAGTATTTTATTTTTTAAAAAAAGAAATAATAAATAAAAAGAAACACAAATTTAAAGTTTTTTATGGCATTCCTCAAGACTTTTTCCCATATTTGTAAGTTTTTTAAAAAAATGTCATATTTAGTGTAATTAAGTTTTTATGCCATATATATCAAAACTTATCTTTATTTTCCCATATTTTTGTAAATAGCCCTAATTTTTTTTTTACTAAAACAATATTTACTTAAAAATTTACATATTAAAAAAATAAAAAAATTAAAATAAACTAATTATAATAAAATAAATAATTATTAAATTTCTTATTTTAAAAAAATAATTTATATTTTATTTTATTATTAACAAACAACATCAACCTAGAATTTTTCTTATATACTTGAGTTTCTAATTTTTTTTACATTTCATAAAACATAACAAAAAAATACTATAAAATATTTTTATCAAATGCACATAAATTTATATTTGAAAAAGAATTAAATATATATAAAAATAAAATATTATATAAAATATATTTTACATATTTGTGATTATAATAAACTAAATTATAACATTATCATTATTATTATAATAGATCTTAACAGCTCATAGTACTTTGAAATTTATAATTTACCAAACACTCAGCTGAGCTTTTTTTTCACAGTTTTGCTACAGCTATTTTTTCTCACAGCACAGCTATAGCTGCTTTTTTCCACAGCATAGCTGTGCCAAACTGGCCCTAAGCCTTTTATATACAGAGTACAGTGATAACAAACTGAATGAAAAGCTACCTTAACTACCATAACAGAATTAACTATAAACTAACTAAATCGAAAATGACAAAAGTTAGTTAATACTGCTTACATCCCCTATCAAATGAAAAGGGGTATTAGCCATTTTGAGTTTGGACTTAAGGTAGACAATTCGGTCCTTGGACAAAGGCTTTGTAAGTAGATCATCCACTTGATCAACACTAGGAACAAAACGTACTGATAGTTGTTTGGCCAGAATTTGATCCCTTACAAAATGTAAATCGATCTCAATATGCTTTGATCGAGTATAAAAAACGGGATTTACTGCAACTGCTGTAGCACTCTGGTTGTCGACCCAAATAACAGGGCGTTGAGAAAGAGTAATATTCAATTCAGATAGCAAAGAGACAATCCACTTTAATTCAGCAGTTGTGTTTGCCAGTGCACGAAACTCACTTTCAATGCTAGATCAAGTAACCACCTGTTGCTTTTTAGTAGACCAGCTAATTAGATTTTCACCTAAATAAACTAGATAACCCCCAGTTAATCGTCTGTCATCAATGCAACTGGCCAATCAGTATCAGAGTAGCTTACTAGTGTCAATGATGGTGCTGGTTTGATTAGCAAACCCTCTGAAATGGTTCCTTTGAGATTTTTTAGCAATCATTTGTAGGCTTCCCAATGTGAGATAGTTGGAGCTTTCAAAAATTGACTTAATTTGTTGATTGCAAAAGCAACATCAGGTCTGGTCATGGTGAGATATTGAAGAGCCTCGATTGTACTTCTGTATAAGGTTGGGTCTTCAAACAATTCTCCATCACTGAGAGACAGTTTGGAGGTGCTACTCAAAGGAGTAGAACAAATTTTGGCACCTTCCATGTGAACCTTGAGTAAGAGATCTGTGATATACTTTGTTTGGGGACGAGAACATGCCTTGATGATCTCGATGTATTTCGACTCCCGGAAAGTAATGTACTTTTGTTGGAATTTTATGCCCTAAATAAAACTCATTACAATCTAATCTGATTTGCTATCAATAAAAGATTAGAAGTCATTTATGTTTGCATGTTGTTTTCATGTTTGTGGTTTAATATATATACAAAATCTGTTAAGTCCAGAACATATAGTCATTTACAATTACAGTGATGTCAACACAATGGAATGTGATTGTGATTATATGCTTTGAAAGACAAAGTCCTTGTTTCATCAGTGCGTTGGATTTACATTGATGTAATAATCAGCGTTGAAGTGTACTTACACTTTGCATAAGTGTTATGTTCTTTCTAGAACATTGGCAAAGTATACTAGCTTCGAATGTATGGAGTATACATTGGACTGGACCGATATTGATCTTGGTTATAATATTATAGTATTTACCGTTGTATCTTTCCAAGTCAATATCACTAGTTGATCTTAGATCAAAAGATCTTAATCCTGATATGCTTAGGTTCAATCCCAGGAGTGCTATTCATGTTCTTTGATTTGTTAGTTAAGCCTACTTTTCTGGTCAAAGTGATACGTACATTTTGGAAACATGGTAGTATGATTGAGTGGAAGCGCCAAACATAGATATGGAATCTATAGCTTATATAGGTATTTAGAAGTTAAATGATGATTTCCTTCGAGCTTGGCTAAATAGATGTAAATGGAAGAGCACTTGTATCAGTGATTATATTTTAGTTCACTGAAACATCATTTACAGGTAGCTAAGTGTTTTAAGGATCAAAATACATTGAGGGGTGAGACGGTAAATTTATCCCTACTCGGTGTAAATCATCTATATAGAGGATCTTTGATTATTGAGATTATAATGATGGTTAAATGTGATAGCGTATCTATATGGTGGAACATATAGAACGTTATATATGTTGGGTTTTATGCCCTAAATAAAACTCATTTCAATATAATCAGATTTACTTATTAATATAGATCAGAAATAACATTTAATGTTGCATGGTTCACATGATTTATTTCATGATTATATGTACATAATGTATAAAGTCATCTGAAACCCTTTTCACATACTTGATCCTGTTTATTGTGCCATCAACACATCGGAAAGTAAACATGACTATGTGAATAAAGTTTCCTAGATTTATCAGACATAGGGTTTTACTGATATGATAATCTACAATAGAGTTTACTTACATTTGGAGAAGTGCTATGTTCTTTCTAGAGCATTGGTTAAAGTAAAGCTCAGGTTGGATGCATGGAGTATGCATCGGAAGGGACCGATATTGAACTTTGACTTAGATTTATTAAACTTACCGTAATATCTATTCAATTCAATATCGCCTAGTTGATCCTAGATCAAATGTTCTTAATCCTGTTATGATTAGGCTCAATCTTGAAAGGCTATTCGTGTTCTTTGATTTGTTAGTTAAGCCTACTTTTAGGTCAGGGTGATACGTACATTTTGGGAACACGGTAGTGCAATTGAGTGGGAGCCCTAGCATAAACATGGAATCTATAGCTTCTATCTGGCGAATAGTAAGCAAAGGATGATCTCCTTCGAGCTTGACCAAACGAACATAAATGGTGGAGTACTCATTTCACATAAGTTGAAATATCATTTATACGGGGTCAAGTGTTTTAAGGATAAAATACATTGTAGGGTGTAACGGTAATCTAATCCCTTTACAGTGTAGATCATTCGTATAGAGGATCATTGATCACATTAGGATTATAACAATGGATAACTAATGATGCATCTATATGGTGGAACATATAGAGCATTCTATATACTGAGAGTGCAATTCTAAGTTCTATGCGTGGATTCAACGAAGAATTAATAAGTTAGTGAATTTTAGTGCTAAATTCTTGATCTACTTATTGGAAGCTCGGTTATATAGACCCATGGTCCCCGCACTAGTTGAGATAATATTGCTTGTAAGACTCATATAATTGGTTTTGATTAATCAATTATAATTCTCAATTTAGACTATGTCTATTTGTGAAATTTTCACTAAGTAAGGGCGAAATTGTAAAGAAAGAGTTTTAGGGGCATATTTGTTAATTATGGTACTTTGTATGGTTCGATTAATAAATATGATAAATGAAAATATTATTTAATAATTATTTATAGTTATTAAATAGTTAGAATTGGCATTTAAATGGTTGAATTAGAAAATTTGCGTTTTTGAGAAAATCAGATGCAGAATTGAGAAAACTGCAAAATCCAAGTAAGGCCCATTACTGTACATGGCCGGCCACTTGGTTTAAATTTTTAAACTGATATTTTCTACTTTTTCATTCAGAAAAAAACTGAGCCTTCTCTCTCCCTATCTTTGGCCCAATCCACTCTCTCTCTCTTCCTCATTGAGATTTCGAAATTCTTAGTATATGAGTAGTGCCCACACACAGCAAGTGATACCTCAACCATAGTGAGGAAGATCGTGAAGAAAGACTTTCAGCAAGAAGGAGTTTCAGCATCAAAGATTCAGAGAAAGAGATCCAGGTTCAGATATTGATAATGCTCTGCTACAGAAAGGAATCGAGGGCTAGATATCTGAACGGAAGGAGTCATATTATTCCGCTGCACCCAATGTAAGGTTTCCTAAACTTTATACGTGTTTATTTCATCGTTTTAGAAAGTTCACATTTAGGGTGTTAATCAACATACTTGTGAGTAGATCTAAGATCCTGGTAAAATAAATTCCAACAATATATGACTCAGAGTGAAATTCCAAGTTCTAAGAGTGGATGCAACAACGAATTAATAACTTAGGGAATTTACTCGGTAAATTCTGGTTCAGCTTATTGGAAGCTCAGTTATGTAGGCCCATGGTCCCTATTCTAGTTGTGACTATAATGCTTGTAAGACTCATATAATTGGTTTTAATTAATCAATTATAATTCTAAAATTATACTATGTCTAGTTTATGAATTTTCACTAAGCAAGGGCTAAATTGTGAAGAAAAGAGATTCTAGGTTTTATTTATTAATTGGAAGACTTTATTATGTCTAATTAATAAATATATTAAATGGTAATATTATTTAATAATTTATTTTAGTTATTAAATAATTAGTTTTGGCATTTAAATAGTTAGAATTGGAAAATTGGCGTTTTTGAGAAAATAGAAATAAAAATGGTCAAAATTGCAAAATACCAAAGTGGGGCCCATTAACCCTTGGCCGGCCACTTAAAGATGATTTTTCAATTAATATTTTTATTATTTTAATGCCCAATAATTCCTAACCTAAACCTAGTGGTTACCTATAAATAGATAGTGATGGCTCACACTTAATAAAGATTGAAAATTAGAAAATTTTTGCCTTCAGAAAAATTGAGCCATCAACTATACTTCTATAGCTGAAACCTCTTTTCCCTCTTTTCTTCTTCAAATTTTTGAACGCTTGAGTGATAGAGTGAGTGCCCACACACATCAAGTGGTATCTCAATCATAGTTTGGAAGATTGTGAAGAATCTAAACTGAAGAGAAGGACATTCAGGCTCAGATCTTGGTGATACTCTGCGACAGACAGGATACAAGGGTTAGAGATCTGAGTGGAAGGAGACATATTATTCTGCTGCACCCAATGTAAGGTTTTCTAAAACTTTATATGTGTTTAATTTCATTGTTTTAGAAATTCATTTTAGGATGTTAATGAAACATACTTGTTAGTAAATCTAGATCCTGGTAAAACATATTCCAACAACTTCACCCAAATCCTTGAGTGAGAATTCTTTGTTAAAATCAGTGACCAATTTAGTAACGAGAGATTTATTTGGTCCTGTTACCAAAATATCATCTACATATACCAGAAGTATAAGTAGATAACTTTCAGTACCATGAACAAATAATGAGGTATCAGATTTGGAGGAATGAAAACCCCATTGAAGTAAACAGGTTCTGAGCTTGTCATTCCAAGCTCTAGGAGCTTGTTTTATACCATAAAGAGCTTTATGAAGAAGATAAAGATGGTTTTGCTTTGATTGATCAATAAACCCTCGTGGTTGTTGCATGAACACAGTTTTTGTTAATGTGTCATTTAAGAATGCATTACTCACATCCAGTTGAGTTACCATCTAGTTTTCAGTGACAACAAGAGTTAGGACAGTCCTAACTGTGACTAGTTTAACAACAAGGGAAAACGTTTCCTCATAGTCGATGCCAGGAGCTTGTAAATAGCCCTTAGCAACAAGCCTGGACTTAAATTTGTCTAAAGAGCTATCAATATTTAGCTTAATTCGATGAACCCATTTATTGCCAATAATGTGCATACCCTGTTGGTAAGGTACAAGAGTCCAAGTACTAGCCTTTGTTAAAGCATAGAACTCACTGTGCATTGAGTTAAACTAGTTTGGATCTTTAAATGCAACTTGAAATGATCTTGGTTCACATGGTAATAGAGATTCTAGAAATGGATGTTTAGTTGCCAAATAAGCTTTTGGCTTAACAATGCCATTCTTGGATCTAGTTATCATAGGATGAGACCTGTGAGAAGTGTTGGTGGACTGAGTGTTTTCTGAGACATTGGGTGGGTTAATGAGACTAGGATAGAGGGAATTAGGTATAGATTGAACAGGAACAGTATCATCTGGGTTGGTATTTGGTTGATTTTGGTCCTGGGAAGGTGGCTGGGAGACAGGTTGGGGATCTGTTTCACCTAGTTAAGAGGCTGGTGGGGACAGAGTTTGAGGAAGGAGTTAGGAAACTGTTTGGGATTTGACGGATGGGTTGGTTGAGACATTGGTGGTGGGATCCGAGGATAAGTATTTGTGATTATGTCAGGTTGTATTGGGAGAGTATGTGTCTCAGAAACACTAGTTCGAACCACATAAATAACACTAGTATTAGAAGTTGAAAAGGTTGCAGTAGGAATAAAACTAGTGATATGTTCAGAGTGTACCTGAGTTTGGTTACTGGTGTGAGAATTTCCTGGATAGTGTTGTTCATTGAAGACCACATTTCTGGCAATAGTGTTGTTCAATTTAGTGAGTAGTACCTCATGCTATGTAGAGGCCATACGTCAATTTACAGATTGGGCAAATGTAGAGGTCATAAGTCAATTAAAAAAAAAAACTTTAAATTAATGGGTTTTGTTATTTTATTTTTTTATTGAAAAAAGTATATATATATTTTTTAAAAAAACATATATATAATTTTAAAAATAAAATATAAATTTCTCTTTTATTATTCGTTATTAGATCAAAATTTGATGATTTAATATTTTTAAAATTAATATTTGTAGTTAAATTTGTTAGTAACCATTCATGAGTAATATCCATTAAAAAATGATCCATGTATATATATACTAAAATGTGTCATAAAAATTATATTATATATTTCTAAAAATCTATTAGCAGGTGTAATTTATGATATTTAATTAAACTAAAATTTCTGTATAAATAAGGAAAAAAAATTGTATGAATTCGAGTTGTATAGATAGTGGCATATAAGAGAGTTTTAAAAGTAGCTTAATCTTGTACAAGAAAGAAAGTTATCTAGCATAGATAAAATATTATTCTTAAAAATGTAAAAGAGTTGTAAGTTTTTCTTTTGAAGGAGAATCCCCTTGTGGATATAATTGACCCGGTTTGATTAATAGATGTTGCCCCTGATTTCGCCCAAAATACGTGGACCAGTCGAAATGGGACACGTGGATCAGATAACTTGTAAATATTTGTTAAGTCTTTGTACGCCACAAGGAAGCGCCATGGGCACGGGTCCCGGAGGAGGCATCCGGAATACAAGGTACTCCTGGAAGCTCGCATAGCATGAAGCCTCTCCGGGATGTGTCAGGCTTCTCCTGAGCAATCAAGTCGCATTTAATGCCGCATGGGAGGAAGCGTGTTGGGACTGTAACACGCAATAAAGTCTGACGACACAACCCCTAAACAACAGCGCTACAGTAATGATCATTTAAGTCTAGCGACGGCTACTCTGCGAAGAGTCACGTCAATCACAAGGCAAAAAGGACATTCCTCATAAAAACCCTACAGCACTGTTAGGCTAATTTTAGACTAAGTTTTGGGTCATATTTCGGTTAGTTTTCACTCTTTGTTTCTAGTTTTAGGGCTATATTACGCTTGATTCTTTTGTTTCAGGTCCTCGGGCATTTAAAGAAAGTATGTACAAGAATTGAGGAAAAATGGTGAAAGAATCGAGAAGAAAAACCAAAATTGGTGTCGTCGCTCGTTCCGTCGCGACGGGGAATTTGCCGCCGCGACGGGAACTGGCAGAAAGTTTCAAAAAATTCGAAGTTGAACTCCCGTCGCGACGGGGGCTTTGCCAGTCGCGACGGGGACCCTTATGACGGGATTTTTGGGCAATTTCGTAATTTCACGAATTTTAAAGATGAGAATTGGTTTAAATAGATGGAGTTCGTGAAAATTAGGGTTCATTCAGAATTGGAACCCTAGAAACAAAGGAGGAGGCTAGAAGAGCGGCTTGTGGCGACCCGGATCAATTGCTTCAACTAGTTCTTTCTCTTCTCTTTAATTTTTCTATGTTCTATTCTATTTCAATGTTAATTATGGATTTGATTATGGATGTTTTGAACTAAACTCCTATTTAGGGAGAATGATGAATGTTGTTTAAGTTTTTCCTAGTTAATGAATAATTGCCATTCCTACATCTTGATTGTGAACACTATTCATATTTGTGTTTAATTTCCATGTGCAAGATTGATCACCTTTTACATGTTTTATGATCTCAATTCAAAATCTGAAAAGTGAGAATTGAGAATGCTAAAATTGGATAGTCTAGGTTTTGATGTGAAACGAAAGTATTTACATAGCCTTTGTGACATTTAGATTATTGCTTAATGCTGATTTCATGTTAATTTAATTAAGAGATTAATTAGAGAGCATGAGATTTAGAACCTAGAAGATCTGAAATGTAATGACCGCTCTAGTTTATGAATTAGTAAAGGCAATTAGCACTAATTTTTATTATTTTATTATTATTTGTGAATTAAATTTTAATGTGGACCTCAATATTTAGAAATAAATATTAGAGTTATAATTTCTCAATTTCGGAGATTTTATTAAACTCTAGGGGTATTATCTAGTTTATATGTGTAATATGTTATTTTTGTAATTTTTATTCGGCGACAACGGAAAATGCGATGGATGGCTAGATTAATCACATGGGTAATTTTAGAACCCTATTTTATAGTGGGAAATAATTTAGAGAAAATAAATTATCGGGATTGAGCGGGGTTATGGATTTTGACCATTTTACCCCTAGTTTTAGAAATACCTAAGTTATACCTTAAAGGGCATTTTTGTCATTTAAAAATAATAAGTGATAGGTGGCTGCCTTAGGTTTTTGACACCTAATCAAGTAATTTCAGCAAGGGATTAGTTTAACCCTTTTGTCTCATTTGAAGAAAAACCAAGGAAAAAATTAGAAAATTTCATTATTCTTGAACCCCTCTCTTTCTTGCTTTCGGCTGAGACAAACCAAGGGAGTTTGTTGTGATTTGTTGGATTTCAGCAAGGATTTCATAGGAGATAATCAATCTAAGGTAAGCTTCAATGAACCCTTCTTAGTTTTTTAAGTTTTTAAGCTAGGTTGAAATGGTATTTTGGGGTGTTAGGAGCTGTTAAGGTTTGATTTGTTTAGGGTTCGAATTCTAGAGTTATTTTGAGTTGATTGAAGTCCCTAGCTACTGTTTTTAATGCTTGAGAATGGTTTTAAGCAAGCTTGAGTTTTGAAACTCAAGCTTTGAGCTTTAATGGCATAATGTGAATTATTGGTTTGTTCTGTGATTTGTTGATTGGAAATGGATGTTTATACATTGTATAGGTATACTGGAAAGTTTGGTAAAGTTTGGGATTGATTTGAATCAAAGGGGGAAAATTTTTGGATTTCTGCAGATGAACCGGAATTCCGGTTCTGGGTGGTCTGTACCAACCGGTCGACCGGTTGGTGACCCAGAACCGGGATGCCGGTTGGATCCGGTCTGCCTGTTGGGAATTTTTTCCAGAACCCTAGTTTTGGCCAATTTTGGGTAATATAGGGTATTGCCATGAGGTTTATTGATAGGGAAACATTTAGTTTCGGGTTTTAAGTCCCGGAAAGTGATTTGGCGAGTCACTCATCTGTGTTATCATTCTTGTGATTAGGGCATCCATCTAGCACGTAAATTCCGTTCAGGTCGGCCAGCACACTTGAATTCGGAAAACAGGTAAGAACTGTGTATAATGTATGATGTGATTATCTGAATGTGTGTATATGTGTTTATATATGCATGCTTGAATTATGTTAAACACTACCAACACTTGTGTGAGTGTATTGGTACAGTGATTGTTGTTAATTTGAGTACGATACAGTGATACCAACACAAGCATAGAAAATGCTAAGGTGTGTGGTACATCACTCAGTGATACTCAGTGATCGGGATAAACCCTACCAACACTCGTACAGCGAGGTACGTTGTGTATGTGGTATAGTGGTTATACCCTGGTATTGAACGTTCATGCTCATCTGTTAAGCTCTGTAAATAGGTGTATGGGCGCCCATTTACAGGTCGGAAATTATATGGTATGTTATATGCATTTCTTGCGAGTCCGTTGACTCACGCTTCGCTTCTATGTGTAGGTAAAGGAAAGGCGAAAGCCGAACAGAGTGAACCCGAGCTCGGGTGAGATTGTACATGTCGAGCGCCGCGACTGGAGTGTTCGGTCTCGGGACATCTGGGTGTTGTATTTTGAAAGTCGCTGTGCGACCCAGAACTTGTATATATTGAATGTAAAGTTTTAATTAGTAAATTTTCAAAAGTTTGAAATCGGGATCCCGGGATTTGTAAATATTATATTATTTTACAAAGTTTAATGTTTAATGCAAAAGTTTTAATTTGACACGTTTTTCAAGAAATTACTTTGATTAGCAAAGTTTGCACAATAATTGAAAAAGCACTGTAGCGTGCCTTAGCATTAGGGCGTTACAATTTTGGTATCAGAGCCGCCAGGTTTGTCTACCGAAGCTTGCTATGACATGTACAATCTTCATCAGAGAAAGCTCGGTTCACGGTTCAGTAAGCCTGTACTTGTTTAGTATTTTAAATAAGTGTGATGTGAAAGCATGTTAGGAAGCATATTAGATATAAATTAAATATATTTCTTTAAAAAGAAAAGAAAGTGTGTTGCCTTTTTGTTATTAAGAGCGGTGTTAATTTTGATCGCTGTCTAACCTGCCTGGCTTATGGATTCGCAGGCTAAGTCCTATTAAATGGACGCCCCGCGAAATACAAGAAGTCAGGGTGGCATGGTTGAGACCGGAGGCGGTCAGGGGAATCCTCAAAATCCCCGTGGTCGCGGCCGTGGCCGTGGCAGAGCTCAGGGTGGTCGCCCTGTAAATCCACCTCAAGCTCCTCCTGATTGGGAGCAAAGATTTGCTGAAATGCAAGAGAGAATTCGTCAGCAAGATGAAGAGATTCAGAGGTTGAGGCAGCAGGGTCCTCCTGCCGTGCCTCCTCAAGAAGTTCAGGCCGTTGCAGTTCCAGCGGTGCCAGCAGAACAACCTGTTGTTGGCAACCGTATGGAACCGTTGTACGAAAGATTTCGAAAACAGGCACCTCCAGTGTTTCTGGGAGGCCCTGATGTGATGAAGGCCGAGCAATGGCTTTCGATGATTGAGCGTATTCTCAACTTTATGGGAGTGGTTGGAAATGATCGAGTAACCTGCGCCACTTTCCAGCTTCAGGAAGATGCCCTCGTGTGGTGGGAATTGATAACCCTCACACGGGACGTCACGCTGATGACCTGGGAAGAATTTAGGGAGTTATTTAACTCCAAGTATTACAATGAAGCGGTCCGCAGTGCAAAGCGGAAAGAGTTCACTGATCTAGTTCAGACTGAGGAAATGTCAGTCACTGAGTATACAACGAAATTTGATCGGTTGGCTAAGTTGGCGGCGGGAATTGTGCCCACGGACTTCAGTAAGAAAGAAAAATACTTAGCGGGTTTGAGTGCAAAGATCCGGCATGATCTGGTTATTACCACTACCGAAGCAACCACGTATGCAGATATGGTGGAGAAGGCTTTGAGAGCCGAGGGTGCAGTAAAATTTCTTCAGGAGCCCCGGGTGACTCCGAGTGTTGGTGGAACCCCCACTGTTCCTACTCCTGTTTATGGTAGGGATGGTGGTGACTCCACCATTGAGCAGAAAAGAAAAGTTGTTGGAAGCACGGTGGCTCGGGGCAAAGCAAGCGGTTCCGTGGGAACCAAGGTAGAGGAGGACGTCAGGGTTATTCTTATCCTGAGTGTCCAAGGTGCAAGAAACATCATCCGGGAGAGTGTAACCGGAAGACATGCTTCCTGTGTGGCATGGTGGGGCATTTCAAGAAAGATTGCCCCCAGGCAAAGAAAGAGGAGCCGAAAGCTGAGGTGAAACCGGTTCCTGCTCGTGTGTTTGCCATCACCCAAGCTGATGCTGCAGCCAGTCCTTCTGTTGTGACAGGTCAGCTTCCCGTCAACAACTTGTTATTTACAGTATTATTTGACTCGGGAGCTAGACGTTCATATGTGGCTACAAGGGTGATTGATCTTTTGGGTAGGCCTTGTGATATTTTAGAAAGAGGGTTTGGAACCCTAATGCCTAGCGGGGAATTGGTTATCTCTAATAGGCGCATTAGGTCTATGCCGATTAGGATCGAAGATAGGGAATTGAGTACTGACCTTATAGAATTGAAATTAACTGAGTTTGATATTATACTGGGAATGGACTTTCTATCCAAGTATTCGGCCAGTATAGATTGTAGGCGTAAAATGGTGACTTTTCAGCCGGAAGGTGAAGATCCATTTGTTTATGTTGGATCGGTTCAGGGGTCTCGGATTCCGGTTATTTCGGTGTTGAGAGCTAGGGATTTACTATGCAATGGTTGTGTAGGATTTCTAGCAGTAGTTTTTGACTCCAGCAGACCTGAAACATTTGGGCCTGAGGTAGTCCGGGTGGTGAAAGATTTTCTTGATGTGTTTCCCGAGGAATTGCCGGGATTGCCGCCACAGCGAGAGATTGATTTTGTAATTGATTTGGCACCTGGAGTCGAACCTGTTTCTAAAGCTCCATATAGGATGGCTCCAGCGGAACTCAAAGAGCTTAAGTTACAACTTCAGGGGATGCTTGATATTGGGTTTATTCGACCCAGTGTATCGCCCTGGGGAGCTCCGGTTCTTTTTGTGAAAAAGAAAGATGGTTCCCTCAGAATGTGTATTGATTATCGGGAACTAAACAAGCTGACGATTAAGAACAAGTACCCGTTGCCTAGGATCGATGATCTATTTGATCAGCTTCAGGGAAAGACAGTGTTTTCGAAGATTGATTTACGGTCTGGTTATCACCAACTCAGAATTCGGGAGGAGGACATACCGAAGACTGCTTTTAGAACCAGATATGGGCACTATGAGTTTCTGGTAATGTCATTTGGATTGACTAATGCTCCTGCGGCCTTTATGGATCTCATGAATAGGGTATTCAAGGATTTCCTCGATAACTGCGTTATAGTGTTTATCGATGACATTCTTGTGTACTCTCAGTCAGAAGAGGAGCACGAGCATCATCTCCGAATGGTGTTACAGCGACTTAGAGATCACAAGCTGTATGCCAAGTTCAAAAAGTGCGAATTCTGGTTGTCCGAGGTGTCCTTTTTGGGTCACATAGTTGGGAAAAATGGAATTATGGTTGATCCAAACAAGATAGAATCAGTGAAGAATTGGCCGAGGCCCAAGTCTGTGACAGAAATTCGAAGTTTTCTCGGGTTAGCAGGGTATTATCGACGTTTCGTCGAAGGATTTTCTAAACTTTCTATGCCCCTAACCGAATTGACCAAGAAAAATCAGAGATTTGTGTGGTCAGATAAGTGTGAATTAAGCTTTCAGGAGTTGAAGCAGCGTTTGATAACAGCTCCGGTGTTAGCTTTGCCATCAGATCAAGAGAAATTTGTTGTGTATTGTGATGCATCCAGACGAGTGGTCCGGGATGCGTTACGATGCAAGCCGACGTAGTCATAGCTTATGCCTCTCGTCAAGCGAAGGATTATGAGCGGCGTTACCCAACTCATGATTTAGAGCTCGGCTTGTGGTTTTTGCTTTAAAGATTTGGCGACATTATCTTTACGGTGAAAAGTGTGAGATTTATACGGATCATAAAAGTCTTAAATACTTTTTCACCCAAAAAGATTTGAATATGAGGCAGAGAAGGTGGTTGGAGTTAGTTAAGGACTACGATTGCGAAATATTATATCACCCCGGGAAAGCCAATGTTGTGGCCGATGCTCTGAGCAGAAAGGGTCCCGGGCAAGTGTGCACTACGATTATGATAGCTCCTCAGCTAGCCTCGGAAATGGTTAGTGCAGGAATTGAATTCGTGGTCGGGAAACTACATAATTTAACACTCCAATCTGATCTGTTGGAGAGAATCAGAAAGGCACAACTGGAAGATCCCGAGCTAGTTAAAGTTCGAGATGAAGTGTTAGCTGGTCGGCCTAAAGGTTTTACAGTCTCGAGCAGTGGTATGTTGCTATATAAAGCTCGAGTTTGTGTTCCTAGTGTGAATGAGCTTAAGAAAGAGATACTTGATGAAGCTCACACCACACCTTATTCGTTGCATCCGGGAACCACCAAGATGTATCAGGATTTAAAACCCTACTTCTGGTGGTATGGGATGAAAAGAGATGTGGTGGACTATGTGTCCAAATGTTTAACTTGTCAGCAGATTAAGGCTGAACATCAGAGGCCGGCAGGGTTATTGCAGCCTTTAGTCCTTCCAGAATGGAAGTGGGAGGACATCACAATGGACTTCATAACTGGTTTGCCTAGAACCACAGGGATGTATGATTCTGTTTGGGTCATCGTGGACAGATTCACAAAGTCAGCTCACTTCTTACCAGTGAAAGTTACATATTCAGTGGATCAATATGCTGAATTGTATGTGAAGGAGATAGTTCGTCTCCATGGAGCCCCTAAATCTATTGTATCAGACAGGGATCCAAAGTTCACATCGAAGTTTTGGGTGAGTCTCCAGAAGGCTATGGGTACCAAGTTAAAGTTTAGTACAGCCTTTCACCCTCAGACTGATGGTCAGTCAGAAAGAACTATCCAGATTTTAGAAGACCTATTACGAGCCTGTGTCACGGACTTTGAGGGTTCATGGGTTAAGTACTTGCCTCTAATTGAATTCTCCTACAACAACAGCTACCAAAGTACAATAGGGATGGCTCCCTATGAGATGTTATATGGTAGAAAATGTCGTTCTCCTATTCATTGGGACGAGACAGGAGAAAGGAAGTACCTGGGTCCTGAGTTAGTGCAAAGGACCAATGAAGCTATTGATAAGATCAAGGCTCGGATGCTTGCTTCTCAAAGCAGGCAGAAAAGTTATGCTGATCCGAAGCGCAGAGATGTTACATTTCAGGCAGGGGAACATGTTTTCCTGCGGGTTTCACCAATGAAGGGTATTAGACGCTTCGGGAAGAAGGGTAAGTTAAGCCCTAGGTTCATTGGGCCATTTCAGATACTTGAGAAGGTCGGGCAGGTAGCGTATCGGCTAGCCTTACCACCAGCATTGTCAGCTGTTCATGACGTATTTCACATTTCCATGTTAAGGAAATACGTGTCAGACCCGACTCATGTCTTGAGTTATGAGGCCCTTGAACTTCAACCAGACTTATCCTATGAAGAGCAACCTGTTCAGATTTTGGATAGAAAAGAAAAAGTTCTTCGGAATAAGATTATTGCACTGGTTAAGGTGCTCTGGAGGAATAGTAAGGTGGAAGAAGCCACCTGGGAGTTGGAGTCGGATATGAGGACTCAACATCCAGAATTATTCAGGTTAGATTTCGGGGACGAAATCCTTTTAACGGGGGGATAATTGTAATGACCGCTCTAGTTTATGAATTAGTAAAGGCAATTAGCACTAATTTTTATTATTTTATTATTATTTGTGAATTAAATTTTAATGTGGACCTCAATATTTAGAAATAAATATTAGAGTTATAATTTCTCAATTTCGGAGATTTTATTAAACTCTAGGGGTATTATCTAGTTTATATGTGTAATATGTTATTTTTGTAATTTTTATTCGGCGACAACGGAAAATGCGATGGATGGCTAGATTAATCACATGGGTAATTTTAGAACCCTATTTTATAGTGGGAAATAATTTAGAGAAAATAAATTATCGGGATTGAGCGGGGTTATGGATTTTGACCATTTTACCCCTAGTTTTAGAAATACCTAAGTTATACCTTAAAGGGCATTTTTGTCATTTAAAAATAATAAGTGATAGGTGGCTGCCTTAGGTTTTTGACACCTAATCAAGTAATTTCAGCAAGGGATTAGTTTAACCCTTTTGTCTCATTTGAAGAAAAACCAAGGAAAAAATTAGAAAATTTCATTATTCTTGAACCCCTCTCTTTCTTGCTTTCGGCTGAGACAAACCAAGGGAGTTTGTTGTGATTTGTTGGATTTCAGCAAGGATTTCATAGGAGATAATCAATCTAAGGTAAGCTTCAATGAACCCTTCTTAGTTTTTTAAGTTTTTAAGCTAGGTTGAAATGGTATTTTGGGGTGTTAGGAGCTGTTAAGGTTTGATTTGCTTAGGGTTCGAATTCTAGAGTTATTTTGAGTTGATTGAAGTCCCTAGCTACTGTTTTTAATGCTTGAGAATGGTTTTAAGCAAGCTTGAGTTTTGAAACTCAAGCTTTGAGCTTTAATGGCATAATGTGAATTATTGGTTTGTTCTGTGATTTGTTGATTGGAAATGGATGTTTATACATTGTATAGGTATACTGGAAAGTTTGGTAAAGTTTGGGATTGATTTGAATCAAAGGGGGAAAATTTTTGGATTTCTGCAGATGAACCGGAATTCCGGTTCTGGGTGGTCTGTACCAACCGGTCGACCGGTTGGTGACCCAGAACCGGGATGCCGGTTGGATCCGGTCTGCCTGTTGGGGATTTTTCCAGAACCCTAGTTTTGGCCAATTTTGGGTAATATAGGGTATTGCCATGAGGTTTATTGATAGGGGAACATTTAGTTTCGGGTTTTAAGTCCCGGAAAGTGATTTGGCGAGTCACTCATCTGTGTTATCATTCTTGTGATTAGGGCATCCATCTAGCACGTAAATTCCGTTCAGGTCGGCCAGCACACTTGAATTCGGAAAACAGGTAAGAACTGTGTATAATGTATGATGTGATTATCTGAATGTGTGTATATGTGTTTATATATGCATGCTTGAATTATGTTAAACACTACCAACACTTGTGTGAGTGTATTGGTACAGTGATTGTTGTTAATTTGAGTACGATACAGTGATACCAACACAAGCATAGAAAATGCTAAGGTGTGTGGTACATCACTCAGTGATACTCAGTGATCGGGATAAACCCTACCAACACTCGTACAGCGAGGTACGTTGTGTATGTGGTATAGTGGTTATACCCTGGTATTGAACGTTCATGCTCATCTGTTAAGCTCTGTAAATAGGTGTATGGGCGCCCATTTACAGGTCGGAAATTATATGGTATGTTATATGCATTTCTTACTGAGTCTGTTGACTCACAGTTTCTGCTTCTATGTGTAGGTAAAGGAAAGGCGAAAGCTGAACAGGAGTGAACCTGAGCTCGGGTGAGATTGTACATGTCAAGCAGCGCGACCTGGAGTGTTCGGTCTCGGGACATCTGGGTGTTGTATTTTGAAAGTCGCTGTGCGACCCAGAACTTGTATATATTGAATGTAAAGTTTTAATTAGTAAATTTTCAAAAGTTTGAAATCGGGATCCCGGGATTTGTAAATATTATATTATTTTACAAAGTTTAATGTTTAATGCAAAAGTTTTAATTTGACACGTTTTTCAAGAAATTACTTTGATTAGCAAAGTTTGCACAATAATTGAAAAAGCACTGTAGCGTGCCTTAGCATTAGGGCGTTACATGAAAAGAGCTAGGTTAATTTATAATCTGTCATTCACTTCAAGAGAAGGATAGCAATTAGACATTAACATTGGTAACTTAACAACAGGATTCGTCTCCCTATTCTCTCATCTTGATTAATATTCACTTGTTTCTTTAAGTTTCTTGAATTTGTTTCTTCCTTTTTTAATCATAAATACTTTTGATTTGCCAAATAGAATTATAAGTATAGTTTAGTAGTAATTAATCCAATTCCCTGTGGTTCGACCTCACTTGCGTGAGTATACTACTTGATTGCGTGCACTTGCGTAGTAATTAATAATTTTCGCAACAAGTTTTTGGCGCCGTTGCCGGGGAATTGTATAAAGATTAATATTACCCAAAATTATACTAACTTCTACTTTGGTTTATTTTTCTTGCTAATTACTAATCTTTTTCTTGCAATATTTTCTTTATCTATTTCAGGAATCCTAGTGTATGCGCCGTCAAGGACAAGCAGTCATATTACCAGTTGATCTTGAAATCGAGAAAACTTGTAGGAGAAACCGAAAGAACAAGAGGCAAGAAGGAGTTTCAGCAACTGCTGAAACAATAGAAATCATGGCTGCTAATGTGAATGCGAATGCTGCAAATAACGACAATAATGGTGGTGCCGTGGAAGATCAAGCTAATGGTCGTAGCTTGAGAGATTACATTCTCCCTACTCTGACGGGAGTGTAGTCATGTATCAGGCCACTGGCAGTGGATGCGAATAACTTTGAGATCAAACCTGCCATACTTCAAATGGTGCAGTCTTCAGTTCAGTTTGGTGGCCTCCCTTCTGAAGATCCTAATTTGCATCTCTCGAACTTCATGGAACTTTGTGAGACTTTTAAAGTCAATGGAGTTAGTGATGATGCCATTCGTTTGAGACTGTTTCCATTCTCACTTAGAGAAAGAGCCAAGAGCTGGTTAATCTCCTTGCCACCAAATTCCATAGCAACATGGACAGACTTAGCAACTAAAATTCTGTCTAAGTTCTTTCCCCCAGCAAAGTCTGCTAAGCTGCGAGGAGAGATCAACAATTTCTGTCAACAAGAGAATGAGTCTCTCTATGAGTCTTGGGAGAGGTTCAAGGACTTAATCAGAAAGTGTCCTCATCATGGTATTGAGAAGTGGATGTTGGTTCATAATTTCTATAACGGGTTGGTTGGTGACACTAGAACCCTGATAGATGCAGCAGCTGGTGGAGCCTTTATGAGAAAGAGTGCTAATGAGGCTTATGATCTATTGGAGGAGATGGCTCTAAACAATCAGCAGTGGCCAACTGAAAGGAGTCAAACTAAGAAGGTAGCTGGTGTGCTAGAGGTGGGTGCCATTACAAAGCTGACAGCTCAGGTTGAGGCCCTAACAAAGATGATCGCAGTGCAAGCCAAACAAGCTCAAGTGGTTTGTGAGATATGTGGAGGTCCCCATCACTTTTCTGAGTGTCAGGCAGATGTGGATGATTTGCCAATGGATCAAGCAAAAGCCATTGGAAACTATTCCGAAAACAATAATTATGGGCACAACCAACAGGGGTTCTACCAGCAGAGAAACCAGCCCCAACAAAACCAACAACAGCTGCAACAACAAAGTTCTAGTGGAGGCTCCACTATCCATGCTGATTTATTGCTCCAATCCATGATGGAAACTAGAGCCTCTATTAAAACTCTAGAAACTCAAATGGAACAATTGGCTACTCAAGTGGAAAAACAAGCTCAAGGAAATTCGCCTAGCACTAATGATGCAAAAGGAAAAGAGCAATGTAAAGCAGTTTCCTTAAGGAGTGGAAAGAAATATGATGGGCCTGAGATGATACAACCAGTGGATGAAGAGATTAAAGATCAAACAGCACCAACTCAAGCATCATCAGATAAGAAGATTACTGATAGTCCAGCACCACCACAACAGTCTCCACCAATCAATATTGGTCATCATGTGAAAATACCCTATCCTCAAAGACTCCGAAAGACCAATCTAGACAAGCAGTTCACAAAATTTCTAGAGGTCTTCAAAAGATTACACATCAACATTCCTTTTGCCGAAGCCTTGGAACAAATGCCCCGTTATGTGAAGTTCATGAAGGAGATATTGTCTAAGAAGAGAAAATTGGAGGATTATGAAACAGTGGCATTAACTGAGGAGTGTAGCGCCATTTTGCAAAAGAAACTACCGCCCAAGCTTAAAGATCCGGGTAGTTTCAATATTCCATGCTCTATAGGGGGTTCGGTGGAAACTAAAGCTCTATGTGATCTGGGAGCAAGCATTAATCTAATGCCCTTGTCTGTCTTCAAAAGGCTAGGATTGGGAAAAGCAAAGCCCACAACAGTGACTTTACAACTAGCGGATCGTTCTTTGACTCATCCTCGTCGGATAATTGAAGATGTACTGGTGAAGGTTGGTAAGTTTATCTTCCCTGCTGATTTCCTAATTCTTGATATGGAGGAAGATTCAACTATTCCCATTATTTTGGGAAGACCATTCTTAGCCACAGGTCGAGCATTAATAGATGTTCAAAAGGGAGAGTTAAAGTTGAGAGTGCAAGATGAAGAGGTCAATTTTAATGTTTTTGCCCCAACCGACATTCCTACCTGTTGCAAGATTGAGATGGTGAAGGGTTCTTTTGTTAAAGCTGATAAGAAGAAAGCAAAGCCTAAAGAGCGACTTCGAACGATTCGGCGTCATTAGAAAAGATTGATGTGTGGTAGTTCTGAAGGTGAGCTTACTCTTGTGCGAAACTCTGAAATCAACACGATTGATGGTAAATTTTCTTCATTTAGTACGAGGGCTCTTTTGGATGAAAAGGGTCCGCCCAACCCCTTCTGATGGGGGTTCAGGTAAGTCCTTCTCACCTTGAGTATAATAGCACATTGGGGACAATGTCATATTTAGTTTGGGGGGAGAGACTTAAAATTTTTAAATTCTGCACTTTAATTTCTGCATTTTAATTATCTATTTTAGTTTTTTTTTATTTTAGTTAAGGAATGGCAATAAGCTTGACGATAGTTGTATACTGCTGATTAGTGTGATGTGATCTGAAATTATAAAATAACTGTGTGCTTGATTCTGCTAACTCTTTGGATTAGTTTGGATGCTTAGGAACCTGTGTTTATCTGTAAATACTCAATCTGTGAAAAATTGTTATAATTGTTCTACGATGGTTTGTGGTAAGATTGACAGGATAGCTTAGAACTTGCATGTTTATTCTTTTGAGACGAAATCCATATAGTGTTCAATTGGAATATGATTTAGGCATTTGTTGGATAGTTTGAGCCTTTCAAGCCTACCGTAATAAGATGTATCCATAGTTAACCTGTTGAGCCTAAACCTGTTATGTTTTTCACCCATCGATTTGAAAAATTGCAACCACACTATTAATTTTTTCTTCACCCTGTTATCCATGATATCATAAGTTACAGAATTAGTTTGGGGGAGGAGAAATATTTAGTGTGAGGAAATAGTGAGAGGGAGAAAAACTTGTAAGATTGAGAAGAGGAAAATTGTGTAATTCAATGTCACTAAAAAAAAATGAAATATGATGAAAAGAAAAAAACACAATAAAAAAAGTAAAAATATGTGTGAAAGAAAAAAAAAAGAAAAAAAATGTCAGTGATGTTGAAAAATAATAGAGACGTCTTCTATCAATCTTGGTAAATCTGGGAATATTATGGGATCTTAGAAAAAGAAAAGTAAGAAGCTTGTGGGTTCTGTTTGTGTGCTTATGATATCTTGAGCCAAAAATTGACTTTTGCCTATCCCTGAATATCTGAGCCATATTATCTAAAGCCTTGAAAAGACCTAATGATTCCAAAGAATACTGTCAACATTAGTGGAGAAAGGTAAGCATGCAAGCTTATGAGTTATCAGGCTGTGGAACTGTTAGAAAGAGTAAAACTTTTATAACAATGTTTCACATTTGAATAAATTTTTGCAGTTGTACATAGTGTTATAAACTGAGCATCTAAATTAATTGTTAGAGTTGGTGGAATTGAAATTCTAGTTTGAGCAATGGAAGAGAACAACACATGAGCAGTAGTATTGTGATTATCTTATAGCGCAGTTAGTAGATTAGTAGTTAGTAGCATTTATCTTACTCGAGGGCGAGTAAGAATCTAGTTTGGGGGAATTTGTTAGGCTAATTTTAGTCTAAGTTTTGGGTCATATTTCGGTTAGTTTTCACTCTTTGTTTCTAGTTTTAGGGCTATATTACGCTTGATTCTTTTGTTTCAGGTCCTCGGGCATTTAAAGAAAGTATGTACAAGAATTGAGGAAAAATGGTGAAAGAATCAAGCGTAATATAGCCCTAAAACTAGAAACAATTATTAATTATTAATTATTAATTTGACCATGCATCACCCATGGTATATTCATTGGAAATATCCAACTTTATGGATAGTTACAGATCCATGTGTAAGAACAATTCTGGGGATTACCCCACCAAAACACTATAAATACCCCCTCAAAGCTCATTTAATGGGGTCGAGAATCTTGGGTTGCATAAGAGCAAGAAGAGAAAATACTCACCAAGAACATTCTCTGTATTTATGAGAAAAACATTCTCTCAAGTGTGGAATCTGTATTTAATACATCCATTAATAACAAAGACTCGTGGACTAAGGCTCATTAACGCCCCAACCACGTAAAAAATCTTCATCTCACTTTCTTACAGCTCTTTAATATAATCATATTCTAATAGTTGCCGAAATTCTCGGTCAACATTTTGGTGCTTTCATTGAGAGCTGAGGAAAGCTGCTGCATAACAAGCATTCGACTTCACAACAATGGTGGAGACAAGAAGTGCACGTCATCCTCGCCCTCTGGAAGATGCTCAAGATCCAAATGAGGAAGATATAGCCTCAAGAGCAGCAGAGGAGTCCGAGGAAGAAGAAGAAGAAATAGTTCCCGACGAGAACTACGAGGAAAACCTCGACGAGTATGCCTACGACGGAGGAAGTTACTCAGAGTTGGTGCTCCTTAGACAAAAAGCTATCGATCATGAAGCTGAGATCGAAGCTCAGAAAGCGCAAAATCAAAAAATGCAGGAAGTGATGCTAGCCATGCAGAAAGCCATGGAGGCAGCTGGCATTCAAGTGCACCCCAAGGCAATGGCCGCTGGGCTCGACGGAGAGCCATCGACGTCCTCGCCTAATCCCCAGCAGCAAAAGCCTAGGGAACCTAGCCCTATAAGGCACCCTGCTGAGGAAAATCAAACAAAAAACCCTACCTCTACCCCTGGGCGAAAGAAAAAGGTGCAGGATCCGCGAAAGGTCCGCTCAGATTTCCCTAAAGGGAAAGGTCCGCAGAGGGGCAAGCCCCAAAGAGGGAGTCTTGGCCCTCAGGATCGAGGGGACCGGAAAAGCGTTTTCGTGCACCAGGAACCAGGGGTAGAGGAAGAAGAGGACAGAGATGTCCTCCCATTGATCTGAGAAATCAAATTAATGGGAACCAAGGTGACCTCCGGGATCACCTTGACCAGAAAAGATACAAGCCCGTGTCTTCCTCGGGTACGTTAAACGAAGGAATTATGGCGGAACTCGCCATACTTCGAAAAGACATTGCTCGAGTCTCCCGGAGGCAGAAGGGAGACGACTCCGACTCGGACAGCGAGGATCGGGAGCCATGCGCCAAGCATATCCTAGAGGCGGAGCTCCCTAAAAATTTTAAGATGCCCGAAATGGCGGCATATACCGGGAACTCCGACCCCAGTGACCACCTGTCACGGTTCAACCGTGTCATGACAGTCATGCAGGTCAGTAATGACGCCAAATGCCTGTGCTTCCCCCTCACTCTGAGCGGATCAGCGGAGGAATGGTTCAAAAAGCTGGAACCAGGATCCGTGGGTTGTTGGAACAAACTCCAAACCAACTTCCGGAGACAGTTTGTCGCCGCCAGAAAGGTTAACTTGGAGGTTAGCGCATTGACCAACATCAAGCAACTGCCTACCGAGACCTTGAAGAATTACATCAAGAGGTTCCGGGAAGAGGCCTCGAAGACCAAGAAGGTTGATGACGGACAACAGCTTGCACTTCTCCAAGCAGGAATCCGTACTGGAACTCCCTTCTGGAATGAGTTGCAGCAAGAAGGTGCTGCTAGCCTCCAGGACTTTCAGAAGAGGGTCCAAAAATATATTAACCTCGAAGAAGCCCAGATCGTGGCTTACGGAGGCTACTATCCCACCGGGATAGCAGGGTACATGCCCGGAGTGCCGCCCTCGAGCTCTGCCCCGACCGCGACTCCACAAGTGAGTGGCATACAATTCTCTGCTACTCCCGGGTACAGCCAAGGCCAAGCTTTGGCACCAGCATCTTCCCATTACGGCAACCCGTCCGGGGTGAATGGACGAGCCCCTTCACAGGCGGCCCCGACCGTTAGCTTGACAGGCCCAACCCAGGGGTCGAGGAGCAAAAGGTCCTCCAAGGGCAGCACCCGAACGGGAGAGAAGCGCCAAAAGAAAGGGTACACACCCCAATATACTCAGTACACAGAGCTCACGGACTCCCAGGAACGTGTATATTTTGCCACTAGGCAAAATACGCACTACCGGAGACCACAACCATTGTACAAAGATAGCTCCCGGAGAGATCCGAGCAAAAGATGCGAGTACCACAACGACATTGGTCATAGCACCAATGAGTGTAAGAATCTCAAAGACGAGATTGAAAACCTAATCCGCTTGGGCCACCTCTATGAGTGGATCAAGAATAGGTTGCCCCACCTTAATCCAGGGCAGGTGGCCGGGGGCATGCCTCCGGGAACGCCAGGGGGTACAGCAGGAGTATTGCCTCCAGCTGCTCCCGCGGGTGACACCCAGCATATCCCCGGGCTACCGCCCCGGCCTAATGGACGGGTAGCCATGATCTCCGGAGGTCCCCATATCGGAGGAAACACTCGCAAGGAGCGAAAACGATATGCCGAGGCCGCGAAACACAGTGAGGTGTGGGAGGTTACTCAACTCCCAGCTCAAAGGCCTCGGCTAATGGACCAACCCATAACGTTCACGGAAGAAGACGCCAATACGGTGCGTTTTCCTCACCACGACCCGCTGGTCATAGAGACCCCCATTGCAAATAAAGTGGTGGCTAGGGTCCTGATTGACAATGGGAGTTCCGTGAACTTGCTCTTCAAAGAAGCCTTCACTGCGATAGGGTTGACCGATCGGGACCTCTCGCCTAGTGGGTCACAGCTCACGGGGTTTAACGGGACGACGCTAATCCCGATGGGAAAAGTAAGGCTCCCGGTTACCCTGTGCCCGGATACCCCCCAGAGCACATTTAAGTATTGCACCTTCGTGGTGGTAGACTGTCCAACAGCCTACAACGCGATCCTAGGCCGACCGGCCTTAGTGGACTTTGGTGCGATTACTTCAATCCGACACCTGTGCCTGAAATTCCCTACCCAGGAGGCCGGAGTCGGAACTGTGAGGGGAAACCAAGGAGAAGCCAGGCAGTGTTACAATGTTGCCACTCACTTACCAGTACTCATGGTCCGGGGGTCCCCTGAGATAGAGAAGGCTGAAGGGGATGAGTTGGATCCTCGCATAGGGTTCGAAAGGGTCGTGGAACCAATGGAGGACGTCGAAGAAATACCAGTGTGCGACGACGACTCCACCAAAGTACTCCGGATAGGGAAGAGCCTGGATCCGGAGGAAAAGGATAATATAATAAAAACACTGAAGGGCGCCATCGACATCTTTGCATGGCGCCAAGAAGACATGACCGGCATCAGCCCTCATGTCATCACCCATGTACTCAATGTCAACCCGGACATGCCCCCTGTACAACAAAAGAGACGCCCGCTCGACTCGGTGAAAGCCGAAGCCTTGGAGAAAGAGGTGGACAAACTTTTGTCCAGTGGCATGATCCGCGATGTGTACTATCCGGAATGGTTGGCCAATCCGGTCCTGGTGCCCAAGCCGAACGGGACTTGGCGAGTTTGTATAGATTTCACAGATCTAAACAAAGCTTGCCCAAAGGACTGCTTCCCGCTACACAGGATCGACGAAATGGTAGACGCCACGTCTGGATTTAAACTGTTGTCCTTCATGGATGCCTATGCAGGGTACAACCAAATAAAAATGCACACGGCAGACCAGGAGTGCACTAGCTTCAGGACCGATAAGGGGGTATACTGCTACCTAGTCATGCCTTTCGGACTGAAAAACGCCGGAGCAACTTACCAAAGAATGGTTAACCGGATGTTTAAAAGCCTCCTGGGACGGAACATGGAGGTATATGTAGACGACATGCTCGTCAAATCCAAAGCGTGCAACAGCCATGCAAGCGACTTAGAAGAATGTTTCGAAGTCGTCCGGAGATACGGTATGAAGCTCAACCCGAAAAAGTGCACCTTCGGGGTCAAGTCGGGAAAATTCCTGGGCTTTATAGTCAGCCAAAGGGGGATCGAAGCAAACCCGGAGAAAATCCAAGCTCTCCTGGACATGCCATCCCCCAGGAAACACAAAGACGTGCAGAGCTTGACCGGAAAGGTAGCCGCACTGAGCCGCTTTATCTCACGATCCACGGACAAATGCATACCCTTCTTCAACATATTGAAGAAATGCTAAAAGTTCGAATGGTCGGATGAATGCGAGGAGGCATTCAAGAGGTTAAAAAACCACATGGCCAAACCTCCTATCCTATCGAAACCCGTCCTTGGTGAAGACTTGTTCCTTTACTTGGCCGTCTCCGAGCATGCGGTCAGCGCTGCCCTGGTCCGAGAGGAAGAGAAAATTCAGCACCCCGTGTACTATGTCAGTAAGCGCATGATAGGGGCTGAGACGAGGTACTCGGTCATTGAAAAATTAGTATTCTGCCTCCTCATGGCATCAAGGAAGCTGAGGCCATACTTCCAAGCCCATCCGATCAAAATCTTGACCAATCATCCGCTCCGGCAAGTTCTCCAGAAGCCTGAAGCATCCGGAAGACTCCTCAAGTGGGCGATGGAGCTGAGTCAATTCGACTTACATTACGTACCCCGGATTGCCATAAAAGGCCAAGCCTTGGCAGACTTCATCACCGAATGTAATGAAGCCGAGGCAACAGCTAATACGCCGGTACCGCCAATCCCCACTTGGAGGGTATTTGTAGACGGAGCTTCTAATGAGAACGGTTCGGGAGCCGGAGTGGCTATGATATCACCTACTGGATTGCGGCTCCGGGCAGCACTCCGATTCAACTTCACAGCTTCAAACAATGAAGCCGAATATGAAGCCTTGATAGCAGGGCTGAAATTGGACAAAGCTGTAGGAGCCAAAAGAGTGGAAGTCTACAGTGACTCTCAACTAGTCGTGAACCAGGTATCCGGAGAGTACCAAACTCGCGGCGAGCGGATGGCCGCGTATGTAACAATAGTCCGAGAACTGCTCCACGAGTTCACGGACTACAAAATAGAAAGAATCCCCCGAGAGGAGAACGCTCATGCGGACTGTCTGGCTAAATTAGCCTCGGACAGTGAAATCGAAGAGCTGGGGGTAGTACCAGTGGAACGCTTGGCAGAGCCAAGCATCAAAATAAAAGAGACCACACTAACGGTTGGGCAAGAACCCAGCTGGATGGTCCCCATCATAAAATACATAAATACAGGTGAGTTGCCCCAAGAGAGGGCACTGTCTCGAAGGATTCAGTATCAGGCTCATCGTTATGTAATGATGGACCAAATTCTCTACCGGAGAGGACTCAGCATGCCTTATTTAAGGTGTGTATCGGACCCTGAAGCTAGACAAATCATGCTAGAGGTCCATGAAGGGTTCTGTGGAGATCATACAGGAGGACCCAGCCTTTCAAAGAAAATATTGAGACAAGGGTACTTCTGGCCAACAATGAAAAAAGATTGTATAGACTATGTCCAAAAGTGTGACTCGTGCCAAAGGTACGCGAACATACCGAGAGCTCCTCCAAGTGAGATCACCTTGATGACCAGCCCCTGGCCCTTCGCGGTCTGGGGAATAGATCTCATCGGGTCTCTACCTACGGGAAAAGGAGGGGTAAAGTATGCAATAGTAGCAGTAGACTACTTCACCAAATGGACAGAGGCTGAGCCTATGAAGACAATAACTGCTAAGAAGGCATTGGACTTTGTTATCAAAAACATAGTGTGTCGATACGACTTGCCTCACAAAATAGTCTCAGACAATGGAAAGCAATTCGATTGCGAGGAATTTACTGACTTCTGCAACCAACACGGAGTAGTGAAAAGCTTCTCCGCGGTAGCCAGGCCTCAAACAAACGGCCAGGCGGAAGCAGTCAATAAAATCCTAAAGGTCACCTTGAAGAAGAAGCTGCTGGCCTGTAAAAATAACTGGCCTGAAGAATTGCCAAGGGTATTATGGGCCTACCGGACGACCCCCAGAACCACAACCGACCACTCGCCATTCTCAATGGCGTACGGTTGTGAAGCAATGGTCCCGGTGGAAACGTTATTCCCATCCCACAGGAGGACGACTTACGATCCTACCACTAATCAGGCGCTGCTCCAAGAAGCTTTAGATCAAGTCGAAGAACTCCGGGATGAGTCCCAAATACGGATGGCTGCTTATCAAAAGAAGGTGACCAAGTATTTTAACTCCAAGGTTAAAAACAGAAAATTCGCTATTGGAGATATGGTCCTAAGAAGGGTTTTTCCAGCCACCCAAGAACCCGGAATGGGGGTACTTGGGCCAAATTGGGAAGGACCATATGAGATCGAGGACGAGATCGGTTCTGGCACTTACAAACTAAAAAGAATGGACGGAACTACCGTCCCAAGAGCCTGGAATGCCGATCACCTCAGAAAATATTACCAGTAGCGAATTAAAACTTAGACTTTGTTCAAAGGGTTTGTATCGTCCAAATGTATACCTCCTCTATATTAAATAAAACTGAGTGCCTTAAAAACAAAGTTTCTATGCCACTCAAGGGGGTACTAGGGTATGCCGCACGGACAAACAGAAAAACAAACTAAGTAAAATATCCTGACCCAAAGGGCAGGTCAGAAAGTATGCACAGAAATAAAAAGCATAAGTGTAAAAATCCTGATCCAAAGGACAGGTTAAAAAGCACAAAGTGTGACAAAAGAAAAGATCGCATAAAAAAAAATATCCTAGCCCAAAGGGCAGGTCATATACATATAAATGGCCCGGGGACAGGCCTTAAAAATATAATTGTCTCCCCTTCGAATAAAAGCTGCTACCTATATGTATATTGTTCTAAGGCAGCAGCAAACATGTACAAACAAAAAAAAAAGAGTTATAAAAGAGATGGGTAGAATCTGGGTCAATAATACGGCAGCTCAGTCGGCCCGCGGAGGAAGACGAGGTCCAATCCGCGCCTCAAGCGCGGCATCAAGCTTCTTCTTCTTTTCCCGAAATTTGGCAATCATCTCCTCGTGTTGGGGATAAAAAGCAAGCTTGATATTTTGATCGTTGCTAGACCAAGCCATGAAGACTC
This sequence comes from Cannabis sativa, assembly GCF_029168945.1. Lineage (NCBI taxonomy): Eukaryota > Viridiplantae > Streptophyta > Magnoliopsida > Rosales > Cannabaceae > Cannabis > Cannabis sativa. The sequence continues at coordinate 5,643,203 of NC_083601.1, read as the reverse complement.
CATCGTCGAAGCGCTTCGGACAACGGGCGCAGGAAACGGGAGAGAGGAGCTCGGCCCTCTTGGCCTTCTTGATGGATTGTTCTTTGAAGTCCCTCAGCTCCTTCAGCTCCGCAGCTAGAGCGGCCTTGGACTCTATGTCCGCCTGGTGAGTTTCCTCTAAAGATCTCACTTTGGCGACCATTTCATCCAAAGCCTCCCTGGCCTCCCGGAGGTCTCGTCTGGCCTTCTCAGCAGCCTCGGCTTGAGCCCTTATTTCCTCCTGATGATGGGCCTCCGCCTGAGCCTCCCTCCGTTTGGCCTCCTCTTCCTTGGCCTTGGCCGCTGCCTCCTGGCGCTTGGCAGCCTCCTGGTAGATCTGCCTCTCCGCTGTGAGGTCCTGTAGGACCTTCCTGACATCGTTCATGTCCCCAAAGTTGGACAAAACGAAGCCATGGTTTATGATGTTCTTGGAGAGGCGGCCAGCCTCAGCAGCAAGCTGAACCGTAATGAAAGGATAAGGAGGAATTTCTCAAAGGAAAAAATAAAATATAAACAATAAAAGGAAACGCGAAAAATGCAAAGTACTTACCACCGTGAGAGAATGGCTGAGGTCCTGGACCTGGAAGATAGAGTTCAGGGAAGCGCAAGTGGCAAACCGCTTAGGCGCGCAACGGGTGAGCTGAGAAGCGAACTCGCCGGTCATCTCCGCGGCAAAGGGAGCCAAGGTAGGCCCTAGAAAGCGACGGAACCAGTCCGATAAGGGGTCCAGATTAAGGTCCCACGGATCCTGGTATTCCGGGTGGTTGATGCTCGCCTCAACCTCAGCTCGCAGAATCCTCCTGAGGGCTTCCACTTTGGCATACCCCCGGGAGTACTCATCCATAGCATAGTTGTGTTTGGCTATGCGAAGCTCCTGCCTCACCTCGTCCCCCGGAATCGGGGTAAGCACGATGTTGGGAGGAGCAGGATTTTCCTCCATCGGGGAGACCCCGCCGTCCAGGCCATGAGCAGGAGTGTCGGCTCTCCGAGGCCTCTTCAGGCTCCTCCTCGCCCTCCTCTGCTTCCTCCGGAAGGGCTCGAGGCTCTCCCGCACCCTCAGCGGCTTCCTCCGAGAAGTCCCATCCCTTCCCTTGGCCTTCTCCCGGAAGCACTTCCTCGTCATCCACTAAGTCAATAGTGTCGGGGGGAGCGCTGGAAGAAACCTTCAATGAAGGTGCCGGGGGAGAGGAGGTAAAGGCCGGAGGAGCCACGGGAGTATGAACCCCGGCAAGCTGTTCCAAGATGGCATCCATGGAGATACCTGTATCACAAAATAAGCAAGTGTTAGAAGTCCGTGAGGAACCGCTTATACAAGATACAGCAAATAAACTACTCCTACCCGAACTTCCTAATTCGGCCCTAGCAAAGTCCTGAACTTTAATGCTGGTAGCGTCATCTCTGAGATAACTGTCCGAGGGCCGGAACCAGCTGGACGTTATGTAAGCAGAGGGACCTAAGGGGATAGGTTCCGGAGGGCCGGAGCCCATCCGGGACCGACCTAGGTAATCTCCTAAGTTCGAAAAATAAAACTCCTTCAAACGATCCCCCCATCGGGTCGGCGGCATCCTAAATCTACGAAGACGCTCGTCAAACCCTACGGGCCTACGACTGGTGTAGTCATCAACGGAAGGAACATAACGAATTATCAAGGGAGACTTACCGCCGGCACCGGAGGTGCTAGCATCGGGAGCCCCCGAGTTTGGTTCGGGGACGGAAGGCTGTGGCCGGGGAGTTTGCTTCTCGGAAGAATCTTCAATACGAAGGGGCCTCCTGGCGGGACGATCCCCAATCTCTTCTTGAAGAATCTTGTCAAAAAATTTAGCTTCGGACTTCCCGGCAATGGCTTGGCTCCTTCGCACCACCGGACTCCCCACGCGAGGCCCTCTCCCAGAGGCAGCCTGAGCCTGAGAATATGCTTTCTCCTGGGCCTTACGGTAGAGATAATTTTGGTACTTCTTCTCTGCCGTGGCAATGAGCTCGTCCCGGAAGGCCTTCTCCACAACCGGCGCCCTCACGTTGGGGGAAGTGACCCTTGAAAGGTTGGAGTCCTCCACGGATTGGTGAGGAAGGATAAGTTTGGCCTTCCTACGATTCTCCGTGGTGACTAGGCCCCCGACATCAAGATCGGCGCCGTCATAGGAGGCAAAGGCTTGGGCCCTTCGGAGAAAAGCCTGAGTAGGAGGCGTTCGCTGGTAAGGTGGGATCCGCACCCACTCCGTGAGAAGCTCCGGGTGGTCCACGGCCCTGAACCCGGAGGAGAAGAAAAAGCGGTGGCGGTACTCCTTAACATGAGTCTGCCTATTATACGGAACCACCCCCTCGTTAGCAGGGTGAATCCGGAACCCATAAAAACCATCCTTAAGTTTGTCCCCTTTCTTGGGGACGGATACAAGTTCGTAAAAATATAAAATTTCCGCCGGGCTGGGAGATCCCCAGCCGCGGGCGGTGTAAAAAATAAATAAGCCTGAGAGCAGGCGATAAGCTTGAGGAATAAGTTGGTATGGCGCGAGGCCGACAAATATAATGAAATCAACAAAATAATCTTGGAGCGGGAGCATGGCACCAGCCATCAAATGAGTCTGACTCCAAGCCCCGAAGCCGTCATAGTTATGATTAGGCGTCTCCGAGTCGCGAGGAGGCCGGTGGTAGGTCCCCGAGGTGGAGGGTTTGATCCCAGCAACCTCTATAATATTCTCCAGCTGGTGAGGACAAGTTAGGGTGGATCGAAGCTCAGCCGCTTCCCACCCGGTCGCGCGGGATTTGTACCCTTCCTGGGCAACAGGCCCCAGGGAAACCTCCTCCGACGTGGCCATGCTTTTCCCACTCTTCTTCGAAGATTTCGAGCCAGAAGCAGACATTTTGTGTTCTGTGAAAAACAAAACGGGAAAAAGAAAATTCCAGCAGTTAGGTCCCATACCAAACCCTAAGTCGAGAAAAAGGGAGTGGGGGTCCCCTAACCGCTGGAAAGAGGCCCCCTCCGGACACGTGTCACATGGGAAACCCTAGAGAGATTCCCCGAACAAGTGTCGGGTGCAGTGAAATCGCAGAAAGTGGTTTTTTTTTTTTTTAAAAAAAAAAAAAAAAAAAAACATTCTATGCCCTAAGCGATTGTAGAACGAAGAACACATGGCTCTTTTCAACAAAGCTGTACGATCATAACAGAGGCATGATAATGGCGATTCTACAACTAAAGCAGTAAACATAAAGCAGAACACTCAAAGAACTTAAAACACTCACACACTCAGAAGTCTCAGAGTACGAACCCAGAAAACGAACGAAGTAAATGAAAGCATGTTATTATCTAAGGATGCAAGAAACTTACGGTAGATCGTTGAACTGGGGGTACTGGATGTGGTTGAGTAAAAGTTGAGAAGAACTGGCGAAGGCAAACACTGGAAAACTGAGAGAAACGTCTAAGTGCTGAGTCAGTTCGTGCTACTTTGAAGAATTTTCTTTCTGAGAAATTCGAGCAAAAATGGCAAGAAATGAAAAGTAACCGAAATGAAGGAAAGGTGGTGGCTTTTATAGGCAAAAACGCATGAGGAACAGGCGCCATCACCTACCAATCGCACGGTGGGGGAGATGCGCGATTCGAATTCCCGAAAATCAACGGATCAGATCAATCTGCCATAAAGGCGGTGGAAACGTTTGAGTATCCGTCTGACACCATTAATGCGCCGCATCAATCAAAGGACGTGAAACGAATCGACCTCTGCAAAAGCGAATCGCTGCATTTAATGCCATCATCAGACGCACCTTCACGCGCCCCCAAGCTCGTGTCAGGAGACCGAGGAGGCGGCCGGAGACATTCCTGCAAAAAGCAAATCGCTGCATTAAATATCATCATTAAATGTGCCCCCACGCGCTCCAGGCTTGAGCCAGGGAAACGAAGAGTCGACCGGAGGCACCTAAGCAAGCCTTGGTTTATTTTTTTCCAAGTAAACAAGGCTTGGGGGGTAAATGTTGCCCCTAATTTCGCCCAAAATACGTGGACCAGTCGAAATGGGACACGTGGATCAGATAACTTGTAAATATTTGTTAAGTCTTTGTACGCCACAAGGAAGCGCCATGGGCACGGGTCCCGGAGGAGGCATCCGGAATACAAGGTACTCCTGGAAGCTCGCATAGCATGAAGCCTCTCCGGGATGTGTCAGGCTTCTCCTGAGCAATCAAGTCGCATTTAATGCCGCATGGGAGGAAGCGTGTTGGGACTGTAACACGCAATAAAGTCTGACGACACAACCCCTAAACAGCAGCGCTATAGTAATGATCATTTAAGTCTAGCGACGGCTACTCTGCGAAGAGTCACGTCAATCACAAGGCAAAAAGGACATTCCTCATAAAAACCTTACAGCACCTAGGGATTTGACCATGCATCACCCATGGTATATTCATTGGAAATATCCAACTTTATGGATACTTACAGATCCATGTGTAAGAACAATTCTGGGGATTACCCCACCAAAACACTATAAATACCCCCTCAAAGCTCATTTAATGGGGTCGAGAATCTTGGGTTGCATAAGAGCAAGAAGAGAAAATACTCACCAAGAACATTCTCTGTATTTATGAGAAAAACATTCTCTCAAGTGTGGAATCTGTATTTAATACATCCATTAATAACAAAGACTCGTGGACTAAGGCTCATTAACGCCCCAACCACGTAAAAAATCTTCATCTCACTTTCTTACAGCTCTTTAATATAATCATATTCTAATAGTTGCCGAAAATCTCGGTCAACAATAGAAATTATATTTCTTGATAAAAAATTAAAAAAAATAGATTAATTTAAAAGATAATTATAGTAGAATTATGTATCTAAATAAATTTGTGGTGAAAATACTTAAGTAATTAACTTTGTTATAGTTAACTATTATTATAAAAAAAAAGAGTTGATAGTGAAATTTGAAAGTAAAATTATTTTTTAAAAATAAATATCATATTAAAATAATGTAATTTAACTTTTAAAAAAATAATAATAATTTATTTTAAAATTAATTAAATTAACAATTTTTTTAATTATTAATATAATTTTTTTTAAAATAAATATATAATTAAATATTATTATAATGTGTATAAAGTTTTGATTGTATACAAGTAGTGCTATTGTAAGAGTATACACCTTATATTTTAACGACCACATAATCTAAAATTAATGGTCAAAAACACTTTCCAAGCGATAGGGAACTTAGAGCATCTCCAATTATAGCATTATTTAGAGATGTTAAAAATCTACATATCATCTAAAAATATAATATTTTATTTTATATCTCTTCCACATTATTTTTGAACTCTTAATTGTAAAAACACTGGGGCGGTTGAAAGTAATAAAATGGAATGGAATGGAAAGGAAATAATTTTCATTCCATTCTTTTGTTTGGTTGCATATTATAGTTTTGAAATGTCATTCCAATAGAATAGTCTTTCCACCATTTTGGTAGAATGACTATTCTATTTTAAAATGGAAGGAAAGACCATTCTGATGCATGATAAGAAAAAAATTAATGATTTTTTTATCAATTTTTTTATGCATTTTAAATTTTATTCCATTCCTATTCTTATATATATTATCATTCATCCCTACCAAACGCCACCTAATAGTATAACACCTTTAAGAATGCTATAATTATGATTTCACACATTATTATTTAATATATTATTTATTTTAATTATAAATATTATTACATTACTTATTTACTTTTAATTTTTATTTTTTTTTTATAAAAAGAGATTGCATCAATGCCATGTAATGACATAACACATTTTTTTTTATGATAACACCTATTTATCTACAATGCAGGGCCAGCCTTAAGCATAGGCGGACTAGGCTTGTGCCTAGGGCCCAAATAAAAAGTAATATTTTTTTAAAAAATATACATATATTTTTAATAATTTTTAAAAATACCATTTATCTTTATAGTAAAGGTTTAATTTTTTTTTTTTGTCTATAGCCCATTTTAACTCAGGGCCGGCCCTGCTACAATGGTATAACATTCTTGTGTTTTGCCAAATAAGTAATCCACATAAATAAGCATCCTTCAAAATTCAACCAGATGCTCTTATGTAAGTCTTACCACAATTTTACCATATATATCTATATAAATTATATATACGCATATAATATTGTATGATTCAATCTGGCTATGCAATTTTGCTAGTATTTTTTGCCTGATGATTATGTATTCTACATTAGAGAAATGATTAAGATGGAAAACTTGAAAATTGGGATCCTCATTCTTTTGTTCTTGATGATATAAATGTAGAGAATACCTAATTAAGATAAGACTACCGAAAAATGATTGAAAATTTGAAAACGAAAACTTGAATTTTTTGGAGTTCTATTTGCATCTTATATATTGGTTGAAAATTAGAAAATAAAAACATGATTTTTTTTTTTTTAAAAAAAAATTACATTATATATCAACTTTATTTTTCATGTTTTGATTTTTACCTTTATTTTTATATTTTTTTTAAGATAAACCTACTTTTATAGATGATGTCTCTATTATACCTCTTAAGTTAATATAATTATGTGTTCGATCAAAGTAAAATGTGAGTATATATTAGGCAACCCACTTACAAAAATAGGTATATTTCAATGAAATATAATACAAGGACATTTTTTATTAATGAATACAAAAAATGTATTCGTAGACTTATCTCTTTTTTTTTAATTGATTCATGTAGTCAACAATACAAAATAAACTAGGTTGACATTGTTAATTTGAAAGGCCAAATAACAAAATTGTTCAACTTGAATAATGGCATGATTTTCTTTTTTGCTTCGATGAATATAGATTTTAGACGTAAAAGTAAAACAAGAATTGAGAATTGAGAGAAAATGAATGAATGGTTTCAAATAAAAAGATACAAGGCCCATCAATATATAGGTAGCTCGTAAAGAGTAACAAGATGGTAACTGATTAATTAAAAATACCTAACTAATGTAACAAAATAATAGACTAACTATTTTAGCTAACTCTAATAAGACGTACGGAAAATAAGATGAAAAACTGAAAATTGGATCTTAAATTGATTTTTTTTTATATATATATATATATGATTGTGCAGTGTAGATTGTAAATCAAGTTGAAAATAAGAACACATTCCTAAAAAGATTTGTATTTATAACCACTTATTTAAATTTGTAGTGAAATCTGAAAATACTCACATTTGATTTTCCAGTGTCGATTACTAAACAAAAAAGTGAACAATTATATCCATAAATCAGAATATGTATATATACTAAATATTACATTAGAAAGGTGGTATTAGTGTAACTTACAAAAATGTATGTATTTTTGTAAACAATATTTACAAAATAATTTATAGCCAAAAAACAACACCTTTTTCCAATTGATGGTTACACAGACACTAAAATTTGCATAAAACAATTAAATCAATAATGATTTTTTATTTTAGAATTATAACAAAATTTTTAGGAATGGGAGTTGGCGGCGAGTGGGTGAAGGAGGCTTATTAATTGGTAGGCATTGAACACATCTGACTTCTGAGTAAGGCATGTCAATGTTGGCATTGATTGAATATATAGAAGAAGAAGAAGAAGAAGAATTAATGGTGGATGATGGGCAGTATGTAATCCAAGAAAGAAAAGGAAAATGACAGAATGAGGAATTGCATGCGTATATGCAGTTATCGTTAATTTATTTTATTTGTGCATACTTTGTAAGGTTCTTTATCCTTGATCTCTTTGTTATTTAATTTGGAAAGTTGTCATATATTAATGTGTATAATTATAACTAAGAGATCAACCATATGTTTTATTATAATTAACATGAAAATAACAAAGAGATCAAGGATAAACAAACCTTACAAAGTATGCGTCGGATAAGTCTCCACTACTACAAAACTCGTCGTCATTCTCTTCGGTTTTGGATGGGAAATTTACATGGTATACTAACTTTTGTCATTTTTTTATAAAAATACTGCCAGACGGTATTTTTTACTTTTTTTACTGTGTTTTTTTATAAGTTCCATACTGCAGTATACTGTGTTAAGTTTCACTAGTGTTCGACTGGTGTTTTACTAGTGTTCTACTGTTATTTTGAGTTATACGGCTTTGTGCTTTTCTGGTGTTTTATAAAAAACACAGTATTTTTGAAAAAATTTCCGTATGACAGTATTTTTGTAAAAGTTAACCAAAATTCCAATATTTTTGTAAGTTTCCCTTTTGGATTGACACTTATAATATTAGTGTTAATTTAGCGAACCAACGTATAATAGAATATTTTGCGTCGATTCTCAAAGGACACATATGAACACTCAAAATATAAAAGTTTAATTATTTTAAACTCAAAAATAAAATTTTTAAAGTGAAATTTGAAACACAAATATTCTTAAATAATAATAAGTGAAAATTACATCAAATATGGGATTTCATAACAAAGTTAGAAAAATATGGCATTTTTAGGTTTGCCACTTTTCTATGGCATTTTTTCACATTTAAGTTTTTTATGGTATTTGATATGCCATATTTTTATAAACTTATTATCCAATCCCATATTTTATGTTTTTGTTTTTAGCTTAATTAGTTTTATTTATTTTTTTAATTTATTTTACACTTACATTTTAGGGTTTCTTTTTATTTGAAAAATTTACACCAAATACTACATTTTTTTTCAAACATTACATTTTTAATTTGACAAAAACATTTTACTTTTATACTTTTATTAATTTTTTTTTTCTTTTTTACTTATTGAAACTTCAAAAAGGTTTTTTTTTTGTCTTTTTTATATATTTTTTAGTCAATTTTGGCTCTCTTTTTTCTTTTCAACTTTTAAGTCAGTTGCTACTTTTTTTTTTTCTTTCTTTCGCTTATCTCTCTCTATTTTCTTTTTCTAATTTCTCTTTGTGTCTCTCTTTTTTTTTCAATTTTTTTCTCAACCTAATTTTTTTCTCTTAATATATATAATAAGTGTACATTTTTATATTTCTTTTTTTTTTACAAAAATTAAACTTGTTTTTTTATTTAAACTACTATTCGTTTTTTTTTTGTTAAAAACTAATTATTCCATTAAAAACAGCAGAAAAAAAAAAACCAGTTTCATCAATATCATCCTGAAAAAAAAAAAACAATATAAAAAATCATAATCTAAAAAGAATCCAAACTTTAAAAACTAGTTTCATCAACATTGAAAGAAACTAATAATTTCATTTAAAGAATACAAAAAATAGTTTCATCAACAAGATAATGAAAAACATTACAATCTAAAGACGATACTAACTTTAAAAACCAGTTTCATCAATATTAAAATAAACGAATTATTTCATTAAAAGAGGCAAAAAAAATAGTTTCAACAATAACATAATAAAAAATACACAATGCCTAATAACTAAACTTTTACAAATTAACGATACTAAATTTAAAAACCAGTTTCGAACATATAAAATTTATATCAATACCTAATAATCAAACTTCTAACTTCATTCTTTATTTTGGCATTTAATTTTTTATTTGCTTGCTCAAAAATTAGAGTTAATTTAAACATACAATATGCAGCAAATATAACAAAGAGAATCACAAATTAAAATCAAAGAGAAAAAAAAGAAACAAAGAAAATTAAAGAGACAAAAGTGCAATAAAAACCATAAAAGAATAACAAAAAAAACAGTGGAATGTGAAAAACCAGTTAGTAAAACAACCAAAATAAAAACAAACAAATAAAAACCAGTTTCTTGAGATAAATTAATAAAAAATTGAATAAAACTCAATTATGAACAACAATAAAAAAAAATTAATTACTTCAAAAAACCAGTTATGAAAATAATAATATAATATGTATGTCAGAAACTGATTAATTAAAATAAAATAAAAATTGTTGTTCAAATATCATACAATAATAAAACTGGTTTTATACAAACGAAAAAATATATAATAATATCATAAAAATTGAGCAACCCCATTACAGAATAGTTAAAACATGTGAAACCAGTTTCGACATGTGAAACCAGTTTTGACGTTATAAAAAATCATAACAAAATACAAATGTTAATAATAAAGTTAATTGAAACCAGTTTCATCAGACAATCAAATAAAAACATACACACACAAATATACAAAAAAAAAAAATACTAATCACAAATATAATCAAAACAACACATAATGCCTACCAATAATTTAATAACAAAATATAAGTGTAAGTTTCCAACCTAGAAACAAAATAATAAAAAAAGTAACTTGAAAAAAAATTCTAATAACATAATGAAACTATTTTTTTTATTCTTTTAATGAAATTAATAGTTTCTTTCAATGTTGATGAACTGATTTTTAAAGTTTATATTATCTTTAGATTATAATTTTTTATATTGTTTTTTCTTCAGAATGATGTTGATGAAACTGGTTTTTTTTTTTTTTTCCTTGCTTTTAATGAAGTAATTAGTTTTTAACAAAAAAACAAAGAAAAAAATAGTAGTTTAAATAAAAAAAAAAAACAAGTTTAATTTCTGTAAAAAAAAAATAATATCTATAGTTGAGATCATTTTTTATTTATTTTAGTATTTCATTTTTTTAAAAAAGGAAAAAATAAATAAAAAGAAACACAAATTTTAAGTTTTTTATGGCATTACTCAAGACTTTTTCCCATATTTGTAAGTGTTTTTAAAAAATGCCATATTTAGTGTAATTAAGTTTTTATGCCATATATATCAAAACTTATCTTTATTTTCCCATATTACAATGGAGCTTGAACACACAGTTTTTGAACAACAACATTCGAAAATGGTAGCTTACATAACCCTGTTTGATGAACCTGAATATTCCTGTGAGGAGTGGACAATTTTTCCTGACAAACCTGTATGACATCATAATATTACAACATTAGCAATAAAATAATGACTGAAATTCTTTTAAGGTTGAAATTTTCTTCTAGGACAAAGACAAGACATTATGAACTCTAAGACAACGCAAATATCAAGGATTATGGAAAAAATAAAAGCATTAAACAGTACAAACCCCTAAGGATTTCCTTAGAGAAATAAATCGGACCGAGTCAAGAGCTTTAGTAAAAATATCTGCAATTTGTTTGCTAGTTTCAACATATTCTAAGACAAGAATTTTATTTTCCACAAGCTCTCTAATAAAGTGATGACGAATGTCTATGTGCTTAGTGCGAGAGTGTTGAACAGGATTCTTAGAAATGTTTATAGCACTAGTGTTATCACAAAAAATGGTTAAAGTTTTCAAATCAAACCCATAATCTGCCATCATTTGTTTCATCCATAACAATTGGGTACAACAACTACCCGCAGCAATGTACTCAGCCTCTGCTGTGGACAGAGAGATTGAGTTTTGCTTCTTGCTATGCCATGAAACCAAATTGTTTCCAAGATAGAAACATCCACCACTAGTACTTTTTCTATCATCAGCATTACCTGCCCAATCAGCATCACTAAAGCAAACAAGGTTAGAATTAGTGTCTTTTGAAAACCAAATCCCAAAGTCAATAGTGCTATTTACATAGCGAATTATTCTTTTCACAGCAGAAAGATGGGATTCCATGGGATTAGCCTGATAACGAGCACAAACACCAACACTATAGCAAATATCAGGACGACTAGCAGTAAGATAAAGCAAACTTCCTATCATACTTCGATACAAGGTTTGATCTACCTTTACTCCTTGTTCATCTTTGCTTAATTTCAAAGTTGTGCTCATGGGAGTGTTGGTATGTTTGGCTTTCTCAAGGCCAAACTTTTTCACCAAATTCTTTGCATACTTGCTTTGAGTGACAAAAGTTCCCTCATCTGATTGCTTCACTTGAAGACCGAGAAAGTAAGTGAGTTCACCTACCATACTCATTTCGAACTCCTTTTGCATTTGGGAAACAAAAACCTGCACTTCAGAGTTAGAGGTAGAGCCAAACACAATATCATCAACATATATTTGAGCAACAATCACATCAGAATTAATGTTTTTGATGAAAAGTGTTTTATCAACATTTCCTCTCTTGTAATCATGAGAAAGCAAGAATTCAGTTAGACGCTCATACCAAGCACGTGGTGCTTGTTTTAGACCATACAATGCCTTGTCTAACTTATAAACATGATCAGGAAAATGTGGATCCTCAAACCCTTTAGGTTGTTCCACATACACTTCTTCTTTCAACAGCCCATTCAAAAAAGCGGATTTGACATCCATTTGATACAATTTAATACCAAGAATGCAAGCTATGGAAAGAAGTAACCTGATCGATTCCAGTCTAGCTACTGGAGCAAATGTTTCATCAAAGTCAACACCCTCAACTTGAGTGTATCCTTGGGCGACCAACCTTGCCTTGTTTCGAATGATAGTGCCAAACTCATCACTCTTATTTTTGAAGATCCACTTGGTTCCAATGATGTTCACAAACGGTGGTCTTGGAATCATTTTCCAGACTTTGTTTCGAACAAACTGATGAAGCTCATCCTGCATAGCTAAAAACCAATCTTCATCCATTAAAGCTTCTTTTACAGATTTAGGTTCTAAAGAAGAAATAAAACATAAAAATTGAATTATATTGGCATATTTTCTTCTTGTAACCATGCTCTCATCCAAGTTTCCAAGGATGAGATCTGAAGGATGATTCTTTTTAACCCTGGAGGATGGTTCCCTCTGTATTGGATCAGTGATTGAATTTAAAGGATACTCGGATTCTTTTGTTGTTGGATTTTCTGTAGCAACAGATTCCTGCACAGTAACCTCGACGACTGCTTCTGAAGCTTCGTCAGGTTCCTTTTCCTCAGCAGCAGGTTTTTCAATCAAATCTTCAATCTGTTCTTCTGTGGAAAACTCAGAAAAATCTTTTAGATCATCAACAACAACATTAGCAGATTCCATAACAGTTTGGGTTCTCATGTTATACACACGATATGCCCTACTATTTGTGGAATATCCTAAGAAAACACCTTCATCACTTTTAGAATCAAATTTACCAATGTAATCACGATCTCGTAAAATATAACACTTACATCCGAACACATGAAAGTGACTTACATTTGGTTTCTTACCTTTCCAGATTTCATATGGTGTTTTGTGAGTACCTGGGCGCAAGAATACTCGTTGATGGTATAGCAAGCGAGTGTTAATGGCTTCGGCCCAAAGGCGCTTTGTGAGCTTCTTGCTATTCAACATTACTCTAGCCATTTCTGCTAGAGTACGATTCTTTCTTTCAACCACTCCATTTTGTGGAGGAGTTTTAGGAGCAGAAAATTCATGAGAAATACCGTTAGCTTTACAAAATTCATCATATACGGTATTTTCAAATTCCTTACCATGATCACTCCTAATCCTAACAATTTTGCCAATGTTACAATCTTTTTCAACTCGTAATTTCAAACACAGAGTTTGGAAAGCTTCAAAAGTATCAGATTTTTCTCTCAAAAAATCCACCCATGAGAATCGAGAAAAATCATCAACACAAACAAAAATATATCTTTTACCATTCAAGCTTTCTACTCCGGATTGGACCCATTAAGTCCATGTGCAAGAGTTCGAGAACTGCGGAAGTATTCACATACGGGACACTCTTGTGAGAAATTTTCGATTGCTTACCTAACCGGCATGGACCACATTTTCCCAATGACTCTTTACCTAAGTTAGGTAATCCTCGAACAATCCCGAAACAGATAATTTTTTCAGATTTTTAAAGTGAATGTGACCAAGTTTTTCATGCCATAGGTCAGTAACATTTTCAATGACAGAATGACAAGTTGCATGCGTAGTGAGAGTATAACAATTATCACTAGATCGCAGCCCTTGTAACACAATTTCATCAAGAATATTATATACATAGCAATGATTGCTATCAAAGCTCACAGTATAACCCTGATCACAAATCTGACTAATGCTAAGTAGATTAGCTTTTAGTCCTTCAACCAACATGACATTCTTTAGTTTAGGAAGCCCTTCGAACTTGAGAGTTCCCATTCCTATGACTTTACCAGTAAGACCGTTACCAAATGTAACTTCTCCACAGTGCATTGGTCTTATGTTCACAAGAAATTCTTTTTCACCTGTCATGTGTTTGGAACAACCACTATCAAAATACCACATGTTAGAAGCAACAGTTTTAAAACAAGTAGAACCTACCAAGCATTTGTTTTTGACAACCCATTTTTGTTTTTGTAAAACATGTTTATTTCCAATGTAATTAGATTTAAACATGTTATGCATGGTTATGCATTTAGGTCGAATGTGACCTTTTACTCCACAAAAATGGCAAATAGGAATGAAACGTCTTCCTTTCCCTTTGAAATTGTCAAACTTACCGTGCTGCTTCTTTTCGTAACAACAGAGTGTTTTCCGTCGAGACAGAGACCTGCGAGGTAGAAACAGTTCTTCCAGAAACAAAACTATTAGTGGTATTAGACACAGGTTGATTTGGAACATAACCCAGCCCAGCATGATTGGTTTGGCCAGATTTTTGAATTTTTTCAAAGATGGTGGAACCAGGATTTAACATTTTAACATTCTTTTTAATGTTATCAATTTCCTTGGTTAAAGAAATAATTTTTGACTCTTTTAAAGACAATTCAGATTCACAACATTTGAGTTTATCTTCCAACTCATTAATGTTGTTACACAAAATTTTATTATCTTTAACCAGGGAGCGATTTTCAGCACTAGTTTCCAACCACTTACCAAACATTACCTTGTAGGATTCAATCATGGAATCCTCATCAATTTCTGACTCATCTGATTCGGATCTGGATTCTTCCTTGTTGTCATTGATCGTGATATTGTTCAAGCAAATGCTTTTTCCTTTTTCCGCAAATTTCTTGACAAAACACTTGTTAGGACAACTTTTTCTTTTTCATCCTCACTACTCTCGTAATCATCACTCCAAGTAACATTCAATCCCTTTTTATTTTTCTTTAAGGTATTAGCACATTCGGATTGAGTGTGACCAAAACCTTCACATTCTCTGCATTTAATACCTTTTTTATTGTTAGATGGAAAAGGTTTAGAGGGAATGTTACCAGAAATGTTACCTTTTGGGTTCTTTGAAAAGAACTTTTTATTTCCACCAGATTTCAAGAATTTTTGGAAATTTTTTGCCAATAGAGCCATTTCATCATCATTTTCATCATCAGAAACAATATTTTCAGAAGCATTAAAGGCAATACCTTTGCTTTTCTCATTCGAGAGATTTTGCTTACTCTTTTTCTTGATTTGTTGATTCAACTCAAAGGTTCTTAAAGATCCCATGAGTTCCTCAACCTTCATTTTGCCAAAATCTTTCGCCTCTTCCATTGCAAGCAATTTTGTATCAAACCTGTCAGGAAGAACTCGAACAATTTTTCGAACCAAGACAGATTCATCTAGTTTCTCTCCCAAGGCAAAAAACTCATTAGAGATGTCAGATAATCTTTCATAGAAATCATTTAAAGTTTCAGTATCTGACATTCTCAATTCATCAAATCTAGTTTGAAGCATGGTAAATCGTGATCTTTTTACATCGGCGGTACCTTCAAATTGAATTTGAAGGATTTCCCATGCTTCTTTTGCATTCACAAGATGATATTAATTTAATAAAACCTTCACCAACACCATTAAAAATAGCATGTAAAGCCTTATTATTATAACCGAGACGAGTTTTTCATCTTCGGTGGTCCAACCGAGTTCGCATTTTACACCGAGTATTACCTTTTTCATCATTTTCAGTAGGTTGAGACCATCCTGTAAGAATAGATCTCCATGCTTTCTCATCTTGCGATTTGATGAAAGCTCTCATCCTGACCTTCCAATAAGGATAATTCGACTCATTCAATAGAGGAGGTCTAGAGATGGAACTTCCTTCTGCAAACAAAGACATCTCACACAAAACAAGTTAAACGGAATAACCTCAAGATCTCACTAAGAATTTAGTGACTTGCTCTGATACCAATTGAAATTCCGTATTTTAATATTCCCAGTTTGATTATTTAATTAAATGATTAATTAAATGCGGAATAATAAAACTGGTACGAAAACGATTTTACGTAGTTACGTAATGCAACTCGTAACTCCAGCAGAAACCTTAAAAACAAACAGTGCATAAAAGTAAAAACACACAAGATTTTTGTACGTGGTTTCAACAATCCTTTCAAATTGTTACTAGTCCACGGGGCCACGCCCAGAGATAAGATTCATTAGATCGGTATCAAAAATACAAAGTAATTGACTTATGCATAAATAGACTCCCTCTTATTGTATGCCGGAAGCTTGATGTATTCCACCTACTAACCGAATCTTGATAAAACTCCAAGTGCTCGAACTCCCTTCGATCACCTTGAAGAGTGCTTGAATCCTCCCGATTCAAGGCTTAAAGGCTATCTCCCGAAAGCCTATACAACCATCTCCCGAAGGTTGTGTGCTTGTATCCTCCCGATGCAAGACTTCAAAAGCAATCTCCCGAAAGCTTGTAAATACCCTTCTCCCGAAGGTGCACTGATGTTCTTCTTCGTTGTAGACTTGAATACAGACTCAAGATAATACAAACAACAAATAAACAGAGTAAGAGTAGAACAACTCTTCTCTACAAATCAAAGACTCTCTTTTCTAAAGATATGAATGAAATTCAAAGATACAAGAGAGGTACCAAGAGAGGTACTAAACAAAGACACTCTTTCCTTAAGATATGAAAGCAATTCTAAGTGTATGAAAGAGATGCAAAAAGCTAGCAGCTATAAGATGTATTTATAATGAATATACATCTCATAGACAGCTTACATTCGGTCTGAACAAGACCTCAACCCACTAGAAACTTCCCTAAAATAATTCTTCAATCAGTCCAGGAATTTCCGTTTCTGTACATACAGAATCGTGGGCAGTAACTACAACTTTCCTTTTATAGAAAAGGAAAGTCTAGCTCCGGTTTTCTCTTCAAGAAACCTGATCTAAGAAAATGGGAAACTCAACACAAGATCAGAATAACAGCTGGTTAGATAAAAAACGAAATGGGTAACCAAACTTACCATTTTTACCTTTTTTCCAAAAATAGGAAAGCTAGACAACTTTCCTTTCAAGTTTGATTTACACAAATATGGAAACCAAATCAATATATGCCAGCCGAAATATACATTAAATAATAAAATATTTTTGTCAATTAAATATGCCAAAAATGGAATTAACATTATATATTGGTTGAAAATTAGAAAATAAAAACATGATTTTTTTTTTTTTTGAAAAAATTACATTATATATCAACTTTATTTTTCATGTTTTGATTTTTACCTTTATTTTTATATTTTTTTTAAGATAAACCTACTTTTATAGATGATGTCTCTATTATACCTCTTAAGTTAATATAATTATGTGTTCGATCAAAGTAAAATGTGAGTATATATTAGGCAACCCACTTACAAAAATAGGTATATTTCAATGAAATATAATACAAGGACATTTTTGATTAATGAATACAAAAAATGTATTCGTAGACTTATCTCTTTTTTTTTAATTGATTCATGTAGTCAACAATACAAAATAAACTAGGTTGACATTGTTAATTTGAAAGGCCAAATAACAAAATTGTTCAACTTGAATAATGGCATGATTTTCTTTTTTGCTTCGATGAATATAGATTTTAGACGTAAAAGTAAAACAAGAATTGAGAATTGAGAGAAAATGAATGAATGGTTTCAAATAAAAAGATACAAGGCCCATCAATATATAGGTAGCTCGTAAAGAGTAACAAGATGGTAACTGATTAATTAAAAATACCTAACTAATGTAACAAAATAATAGACTAACTATTTTAGCTAACTCTAATAAGACGTACGGAAAATAAGATGAAAAACTGAAAATTGGATCTTAAATTGATTTTTTTTTATATATATATATATATGATTGTGCAGTGTAGATTGTAAATCAAGTTGAAAACAAGAACACGTTCCTAAAAAGATTTGTATTTATAACCACTTATTTAAATTTGTAGTGAAATCTGAAAATACTCACATTTGATTTTCCACTGTCGATTACTAAACAAAAAAGTGAACAATTATATCCATAAATGAGAATATGTATACATACTAAATATTACATTAGAAAGGTGGTATTAGTGTAACTTACAAAAATGTATGTATTTTTGTAAACAATATTTACAAAATAATTTATAGCCAAAAAACAACACATTTTTGCAACTGATGGTTACACAGACACTAAATTTGCATAAAAAACACTAAATTGCATAACACAATTGAATCAATAATGAATTTTTTTTTTAGAATTATAACAAAATTTCCAGGAATGGGAGTTGGCGGCGAGTGGGTGAAGGAGGCTTATTAATTGGTAGGCATTGAACACATCTGACTTCTGAGTAAGGCATGTCAATGTTGGCATTGATTGAATAGAAGAAGAAGAAGAAGAAGAAGAATTTAATGGTGGATGATGGGCAGTACGTAATCCAAGAAAGAAAAGGAAAATGACAGAATGAGGAATTGCATGCGTATATGCAATTATCGTTAATTTATTTTATTTGTGCATACTTTGTAAGGTTCTTTATCCTTGATCTCTTTGTTATTTAATATTAATGTGTATAATTATAACTAAGAGATCAACCATATGTTTTATTATAATTAATATGAAAATAACAAAGAGATCAAGGATAAACAAACCTTACAAAGTATGCATCGGATAAGTCTCCACTACTACAAAACTCGTCGTCATTCTCTTCGGTTTTGGATTGACACTTATAATATTAGTGTTAATTTAGCCAACCAACGTATAATAGAATATTTTGCGTCGATTCTCAAAGGACACATATGAACTGTAATGTCAATTATAAACCAACTCAAAATATAAAAGTTTAATTATTTTAAACTCAAAAATAAAATTTTTAAAGTGAAATTTGAAACACAAATATTCTTAAATAATAATAATAATAAGAGATCTCAGATCATACAAACAAATATATAGAGAAAAAAATATGAATGAGATCTCCATAAACATCTGAAAAGAATTCTATTTTAATTTTACCATAATTAATTAATAAGTGATATTTAAATACTTAAATCAATTGTAATAATAACTCATTATAAATTTTAATTTTATTTAAATATTTGACTCCAATTTATTATAATTAATAAATTTGTTCTATTTTTCTTTTTTTCTCTAATTAATTTACACATCTTAATAAAAATTGTCAAACGAGTTAATTTTGACAATTCTAATTGATACTTAAACTAATTAATTGAGACTATCCAGATGATTTTCTCCAAAATACTCTGGGGACTATAAGTCTATAAAATCAAGTTTCAATAAATTATCGTAAACATAACAAATAAATTAATTACTAACTATTAAAATGGCATTCTTAAATTCACAGAACACCCAGTAAAGCAATATATATACGTTATAATTAGTTATTCTTTTTTTCAACCATAATTATCAATCCATTCTCTATAGGCAGTACTTTACAATGAGTTGAGACTAAAAATATCATTTTACTCTTCATTATGTTTTATTTTATTAAAATATACTTATAGTTTTTTATAAATAATATTTCAACAAACTAATATATAATTATTGAAATAAATACTCTATCAATTTGCATATTTAACCAAGTTAAAAGAAAATCATTGTTTCACTTTTTTTTTTTTTGAAAATGAAATAGTAACTTCATTGAATAATTAGCATTCAGAATACAAAAGGGAGATTAACTCGTCCCAAGCATTATACTCAAAAATGCTACGACCAGAGAGAAAACAAGAGTGCCTAGCCACAACATGGGCAGCTCGGTTTGCTGATCGTCTAATAAAGCAAAGCTTAACATTATTTAGAGAAGAGAATAAAACTTGACAGTCATGAATAATCAAACCAAAAATAGAATTTAAGGATTGGTTACTACGAATGCCTTGCACAGTGAGCATGCTATCAGTCTCAACCTCAACATCAGACCAATTCTTACTTTTAATCCAGCTGAAAGCTTCTTTGACTCTCATTGCTTCAACAACTTCCGCATCATATGTACCTCTGAAATAGCATGATTTGGCCTCAACAAGCTTACCGAGGCTATCTCGAGCAACTATCCCAAAACCATAAGAGTTATCCCGTGAAAAGAGTGCAGCATCAACATTTATCTTGATTTTATTTGCTTCAGGTGTAGTCCAGCGCTCAGCTCCATCTCCTCTATTATCCAAAAAAAGAGAAGATAAGGAAGTGTTATCTTGAGCGTTACGCCAATGATCAAGAGTTATTCGAGCTGATGCAATCACTTCGGTTCTTGAGGATACTTTATTTTTCCAGACAACAAGATTTCGGGCCTTCCAAATTGCCCAACACAACATAGCAGCTCGTGAAGCAATCTCCTCATCAAGGTTCATAAGAGCTTTCTCAAACCAGCCACCAAAAGATAATGGATGTACCGAGTCATAAGCAGGGCCGGCCCAAGCAATGGGCAGCTTGGGCCATTGCACAAGGCCCCAAAATTAAAAAGGCCCATTTTTTTATATCCCTTTATATATAATATATATTTATTAATAATATATATATATAATAAATATAATAAAAGTTACCACATACCACTAACGTACGGAAGAAAAAAAAAAAGAAAAAGTCAATACAGTACACTATACACACTTATCCAATGCTTGCTAAATTAAAAACTAAACTAAGTCAATTATTTATGGTTAGTTTTAGCCTAATTTTATGGGTTTTTTTTAAAAAAAATTTTAATTTGTTGGACTTTTAAATTTTCAACCGTTACTTACACTACACATCATTTACCTTTTTTTTTTTTTTTTGAATTGGGAATATAAAACTATTATATATAGTTGTAGAGATTGTTTTAATTTTACACACTTTTTATATATTTTATTATTTTTGCTCATGATATATTTGCTCTCATATTTCATTACTCTTTCTCCTTCAAATTATCAATTGGTTTGCAATTTGCATAGAACTTAGAAGAGGCCAAGAAAAAATATATATATAACAGGTGCACATATATATTTTTTTTAATTATTATTTTGATTAATTGTTGTTAATTTCTATATATATATATTTATATGCAATAGTTTAGGTTTTTATTTTATTTTTTCCATTGCAATTATTGTGGATTTTTTTAAGTTTATTTTTCCTACCTAAAATAAGTATGTCTAGTAGAAAATATCCATCAGGTAATGAAAAACTTAAAAAGAAAAGAAGAATAGAAAGTTTAATTAACTCTCAGAAAGGAGCTTTAGAAAAATTTGTTGTGACTAATAAAAAAGATGAAAGTAATTCAAACGAAAAAATTAATGAACAATTAAATAGAGAAAATTTGGAGGTTAATAATGAAATGCGTGATGATGTGATGCATGATGGAGAATGTCAAGAAAATATTGAAGAGAGCATGGAAATTAGAAATCTTAAAAATGATTTAGATTATATTTATGATCCAGGAAATTGGGAAAATCTTGATAATAAATTAATAGAATTATTAGTAGAAAATGGTCCAATAAAAGTAAGTGACATCGAATTCCCGAAAGATGAAAATGGTAGACATTTTTCTACTTCTCATTATATACGAAAGTTGTCAAATGGAGAAAAATATGATAGAAAATGGTTAGTGTATTCAAAAAAATTTAATAAGGTATATTGTTTTTGTTACAAAATTTTTGGTACAAAATCTAGTGCGAATCATATGTTTCAATTAGTCAACAGTGGAACTAAGGATTGGAGGCATCTAAGTGCTATGTTGAAGAGTCATGAAATAAATAATGAGCATATAGTTAACATGAGCATTTGGTTTGATTTAGAATTGAGATTATCAAAAAATAGAACAATTGATAAAGATGCTCAAGAAAGACTTAACAAGGAGAAAGAACATTGGAGGAATGTTTTAGTAAGAATAATTGCTATTGTCAAAAATCTAGCAAAAAATAATTTGGCCTTTCGGGGAAGTAATTAAAAAATTTACCAAGAGAACAATGGAAATTTTTTGAGTTTAATTGAAATGATTGCTGAATTTGATCCAATAATGCAAGAACATGTTCGACGTATTCAAAATAGTGATATTCGTAATCATTATTTGGGACATAGAATTCAAAATGAGTTGATACAATTGTTAGCAAGTGAAGTGAAAAATACAATTTTGAAAAAAATCAAAGAAGCAAAATATTTTTCAGTTATACTTGATTGTACTCCTGATTTAAGTCATCAAGAACAAATGTCTCTTATACTAAGATTTGTAGATACTTCAGTTAGTCCCATAAGAGTGGAAGAATATTTTTTGGGATTTTTGAAAGTAGATGATACTTCAGGAAAAGGTCTATTTACTGAACTTATAAGAGAAATTGAAAATTTGAAACTTGACATTAATGACATAAGAGGGCAAGGATATGATAATGGGTCCAACATGAAAGGAAAACACCAAGGTGTACAAAAAAGATTATTAGAGATAAATCCTAGAGCATTATATACACTTGTGGTTGTCATAGTCTTAATTTAGTGATTTGTGATGTTGCTAATTCTTGTGTTAAAGCTGTAACATTTTTTGGTGTTTTACAACGTATATATTCATTATTCTCTTCTTCACCTAAGAGATGGACAATATTAAAAAATAATATATCTACGTTAACTGTGAAATCATTGTCTCAAACCCGTTGACAAAGTCGTATTGAAAGTGTTAAGGCAATTAGATTTCAAGCTCCAAAAATAAGAGATGCTTTGCTTGAACTAGCAGAATCAAGTGACGATCCTAAAGTAAAGAGTGAAGCTAAGTGTCTAGCAACTTTTGAATTTTTATTGGGCATGACTATTTGGTTTGATATTTTATTTGCTGTCAATTCAATTAATAAAAATTTACAAAGTCAAAATATAGAAATTGACAATGCTATAAATCAGCTAAATGGTCTAGTTTCTTATTTTGAAAATTATAGGAAAGAAGGATTTGTTTCAGCTATGATTACAACTAAAGAAATTTCAAATGAGATGGGAATTGAGCCTAAATTTTGTGAAAAGCGTGTTTCGTAGAAAAAAACAATGTGATGAAAATATTGGTGATGGTGAGATAGTAAAGTCTGCCGAAGAATCATTTCTGATTGATTATTTTATTTTCATGGTTGACCAAATTATTAGTTCACTTAAAAATAGATTTGAACAGTTTCAAGAGTATGCAAATATTTTTGGATTTTTATTCAATTTGAAAAACCTAAAATCACTTGATGAAAATGATTTAAAATATCAATCTTTAAATCTTGAAAATGTTTTAAAATACAATGGAATTTCTGATATTGATGGTTGTGATTTATTTTCAGAATTAAAAGTGTTGAGAGAAATTTTTCCAAATAAAAGTGGTAGTTCAATCGAGATACTTGATTACATAAAAAAAAATTGATTCATTTCCAAATGCATTCATTGCCTATAGAATATTACTAACAATTGCAAAGCATAGCTTGCATCGGCAGAGAGAAGTTTTTCAAAATTAAAATTAATCAAGTCTTATTTAAGAACGACTATGTTGCAAGAGAGATTGAGTGGATTAGCTATGTTGTCAATTGAAAATAATTTGCTAGATAAACTTGAATACAATGATTTGATTAACAAATTTGCATCCCAAAAAGCAAGAAAGATAAATTTTTAGATGAATCAATCTGTGTTATTTTTTTCTAATAATTTTGATAAACTAATGTTATTATTAAGTTTTATAGATTGGAGATTGTTCGATATGATAAACTTGAAGAAGGAAGACATACTTTTGGGATAGATCGATCAACAAATTTGAATAATATTTTTATTGTACTTTTATTTAGAATATTTAAATTTACTAAATAAATGTAAACGAATTTATGAGGTATTGGTTTTTTTAAGTTAAATCTATGAAGTATTGATTAATGATTTTATTTTTAATAAAAGGCCCAATTTTAATTTTTCGCCCAAGGCCCCCAAATTGGTTGGGCCGGCCCTGGTCATAAGTGATACCAAGGGTACGCCAACATGACATAGCAAAGGGGCAGGTGAGAAGAGCATGGACAATAGACTCAGCTTGATCAGTACAAACAGGGCAGATTGCAGAGATACTTACATGTTTTGTCACCAATTGAAGACAAGTGGGAAGACAACCAGTAATAGCACGCCATAACAGATTCTTAACTTTAGGCGGGATCTTCAATTGCCACAGTTTACGCCAGAATCCAGAATTATCAGGTCTTGGATGCCGAGGTTTATTTTTCTGCAGCAGGAGATAGGCAGTTTTAACAGAGAAAAGCCCAGTATGGTCTCCTGACCATGACCAAAAATCAGAGTCAACATTTGGAGACAAAGGAAGACCAAGTATTAAGCTAGCATCCCGATTATTGAACAAATCATCGATGACATCTGAATCCCAGCTACGAGTACCCACAGAGAAGAGAGAACTCACATTATTATGCAAGAGAGCTGGATGAGTTGAAGTATTAAGTCTATTGTCAGGATCAGGAAGCCATGGATTTGAAAGAATTCTGGTAGTTTCTCCATCTCCAATGATACGAACAGCCCCTTGACGAACCACCTTTTGAGCGGCCCAGATACTACGCCAGACAAAACTGGGATTATTTCCCAATTCAGCTGAGAGATAATCAGTGGTAGGAAAATATTTGGCTCTGAAAATTTGCCCCACCAAAGAGTCTGGTTGGCACAAGAGTCTCCATCCTTGCTTAGCAAGCATAGCAATATTAAAATCATGAAGATGTCGGAATCCCATACCGCCTTCTAGTTTTGGAGTTGCCATTCTTTCCCAGGACATCCATATGATACCACGACCCTTGCTTGAACTGGTCTTCCACCAAAAGCTAGCCATAAGTTTCTCAATATCCTCACAAATGCCAAGAGGAATTAGAAAGACACTCATAGCATATGTTGGCAAAGATTAGATCACAGTCTTGAGAAGAATTTCCTTGCCAGCTCGAGATAAAAATTTACCATCCCAACTATTGATACGAGACATGACCTTATTCTTTAAGAAGCCAAGAATAGAGTTCTTGTTTCGACCAATAATATTAGGTAAGCCAAGGTACAGACTGCCATCCGACGCTTCAACCATCCGAAGCACAGAACAAATACCAGAACGATGTTGCACAGTGGTGTTAGGACTAAAGAAGATCGATGACTTAGAGAAATTTACTTGCTGCCCAGAAGCCATTTGGAAAGTATGAAGGAGGGTGTTTACACTCGTAGCAGCTTCTGTAGTGGCCTGGAAAAAGAGATAGCTGTCATCTGCAAAAAGCATGTGGGTGATAGATGGGGCACCGCGAGCCACCTTGCAACCTTGAATAGCCCGTCTTGCCTCAAACTTATTAATGAGCGCCATAAGTCCTTCAGCACACATGATGAATAGATAAGTGGAAAGGGGATCACCTTGCCGAATACCGCGAGATGGAGTGATAGGGCCAACAACATGACCACCATGGATTACCTTATAGCTGACCGAGGTAATACAAGACATAACAAGCTCAATCCACTTCGAATGAAATCCCATATGAGACATAACTGTATGAAGATAGTTCCACTCAACACGATCATATGCTTTGCTCATATCAAGTTTAAGCGCCATAAACCCCTTCTTGCCTTTTGTTTTTCGCTTCAAATAGTGCATCACCTCAAAAGCAATCATCACATTATCAGAGATAAGTCTACCAGGGATAAAAGCACTCTGATTCACAAAGATAACCTGATCGATGATACCTCTCATACGGTTGGCAATGACCTTAGAGAGCACTTTATATAACACATTACAAAGGGCAATCGGTCTCATATCACTCATGGAGACAAAGTTTTTCTTCTTGCGGATCAGTACAAGATTTGTGATATTCAAATCAGTAGGAATGACTCCAGAAGCAAAAAAATCAGTGACCATATTTACTATATCCGGACCGACCACATCCCAATGTTTTTGATAAAAGCCTGGCCCCATGCCATCAGGTCCAGGAGCCTTATCAGGATGCATTTGAAAGAGGGCATGTCGAACTTCATCAGGAGTAACAGGTTGTAATAAGATATTATTTTGAGCTTCATCAATGCTACACCGAATATCATTAGCAACAGTATTTTGAAGAGTGCCATTGGATGTGAACAGATTAATAAAATAGTCAGATATCACCTCATTCAGACCATTGTCCCAACCTGACCACTCTCCATTCGGTTTTTGCAGCTGGTAAATTTGGTTGTTCCTTTTACGAGAGCTTGCAGTGGCATGAAAGTACTTGCTGTTCTTGTCTCCCGCATTTAACCAAAAATGCTTGGATCTCTGCTTCCAGTAAATTTCCTGCTGAGCAAGAATCTCAAAGTAATTATTTTTCTCAGTTGCATAATCCTGATCACAATTATCAAAGCCCGAATGTTTCAAAGCAGCCATCTTTTTCTTGCTTTTGGCTAAGCGACTTTTAAAATTACCAGTAAGAGTTTTCCCCCACCTTTCCAATTGAGAACTACACAGATCAATCTTTTCAAGCAGAGTAAGATGACTATTATTTTCCCAACAGGATTTCACAATCTGAGCACACATGGGTTCACGGCACCAGAAATTTTCAAACCGAAAATGGAAAACATTATCACGGTGGGGGCTGTCATGAAATTCCAAAAAAATAGGAGTGTGATCCGAAGATGATACAGAGAGATTAGACAAGGTTACCTGATGGAAAAGCTCGAGCCATCGTTGAGAAACTAAGGCTTTGTCAAGCCTTATCTCTACCAGGTTGCCGGACTCACGGCCCCGTTCCCATGTGAAGGGATATCCACGAAGCTCCAGGTCATGAAGGGAACAGTCGTGGAGAACAGATTGGAAACCGGTGATTAACGTAGAAGGATAAGCACGACCTCCTCGTTTTTCTGCTTGGTTACCAATGTTGTTGAAGTCCCCAATTAAGCACCAAGGGAGGTGCGATTCGGAGAAGAGAGTTCGAAGGAGAGTCCATGTCCGTGAGCGCAACGATCGGTTTGGTTCACCATAGAAACCGGTGAGGCGCCAAGGTGTCGTACCAGAAATCGTAATCTCAAAATCAATATGATTCTGAGAATATCCCAACAGTCGGGCTTCATCTGCAATTTTCCAGAAAAAGGCTAGCCCACCAGACCTCCCAATAGCTTCAACAGTAAAACAGGAATCAAAGCCCAATTTATTTTTTATTCGGTCCACAACTTCCTTTGAACAAAGAGTTTCACATAAAAACACAAATCTGGGTTTCTTTTGACAACAAATGTCCACCAGGAATTGTTGGGCCCGTGGGTTCCCAAGCCCACGGCAATTCCAACTTAGAGTATTCATAATGATTGGTGGGCCTGGACACCAGTACCCACCATTGAAACGTTTTTTGAGCTGCCCTCAATATTTGTGGTATTTTTCAAAGTAGCAAGAGTAATACTTGATTCCACCGGCCCACTATTATTATTAATAGGCCCATTGAAGAGAGAGTCCATTCTTTTCCTCTTCCCTTCTGATATTTCAAATTCCAAGTCAGAAGAGAATTTAACACCACTTTCCTTTAAAATAACCACTGTACCTTCATTCACGGATATATCACGATCCGATTCCATATGATGCGATTTGTTCTTTATTTCAGGCGCAAATTGGGAAGGAGAGTTAATGTTGATAGCTTCATCAGCGGGCACTTCATTGCTGGTCTGAGTAGCCGTCTTCCCCGATCGCAGCCACGGTGAGGCTGTCAAAAAATTTTGTCGCCGATTAGGAGCCTTCATCCACAACCCATACGGCTTCACAATCTCATCCGCAGGTGTATCATAGAGCTTAGAGCAGAAGTTTTCTGAGTGTCCAAGCAATCCACAAATAAAGCAAAATGTGGGAACCTTCTCATATTTGAAATTGGCATAAAAGAACGAATCATTCCCCCTGCGTCTAAATTTCATCCTCCGTTTCAACGGAATAGTAATGTTGATCCGCACTCGAACTCTAAAGTATTCTCTCCAGACGCCAGTGAAGTTGTTCGGATCAGCCTCTAAATACTCGCCAATGAATCGCCCTGCCTCAAGGACAGCTTTCTCCGTTCGAAATCCAGATTGCAAATCATGGATTTGCACCCACATATCTAGTGTATTCAGCATTACATTCTTTGGATTACCACCTGGTTTCAGACGTTCAATTATTAGTTGTTTCCTGTCATAAGTCCATGGGCTGCCATTGATCACTCTTCTAATATCAATTTCGTGGTAAAATTGGAAAAGGAATCGGTTCTGCTCTAGTATCTTCACATACATGCCTTTTCCAGGCTTCCAAAGATCTGCCATTATGTTTTGGAAAACAAGGAAGTCTGAAACTTTGCTTGTCAATAGCCTTCCTATCAAGCACCAGCGGTCGTCCAAATCGGGTTCTGTTTCATCACCGTCTTCTTCATCGAAGATTGCCTCTGTATCCTTCTTCTTCGTCCAGACACATATCAGCCCATTTCTTAGATAAATCCCCATCGTTTCTGCTACTAGAAGCCATGACGTAACCAACAGCACCAAAAGACAAAACCAGTGAACAGCAAAAGACAAACACACACACTCAAAAGAGAGCGACACACACACACACACACTCAAAAGAGAGCGACATTTGAAACAATTGAATTTAATAAAATAAAAATTAAGAAAATAAAATTAACTCTTGTACCAATTAATTAACACTTTTTTAACTCAAACTATAGATATTTATATTTATGATTAACACTTTCATTCAGTTGTACCAATTAATTTTCAAGATGTAAATACGAGCTAATATGTAAGGTAAACTGGTAACGAATAAGTAAAAAAAAAAAAATAACTCAAATAATACAATCAATTAGAGCTTATACCATTTAAAATTGAGATTGAATTGACTTATAATAAATTAATTATATGATATGACTTAGAATAAATAACAAGAGTATGTTTATTTATGTAATTTATTGTCAATATTGATCCAATTGAGTGCATCGATAAATTTTAATTATGACTAATTTATTTGATGTATTTGAAAATTTACATAATAGATCAAAATTTGAAAAAAAAAAATTACAAAAATACGGCAACACAAAAACATTTGTTATCAAGTTGTTTATCGTTTTTTTTATAGTTTATTATAATGATATAGTTTTTTTTATTAATTTAATAGGAATTAAAAAAAAAATATGTGGTAATAAGTTTTCCATCCTACTGTATTTTTTTAAAAAAAAAATAATAATAAAAGTATTTTTTTTAGTTAAAAGTATACATAATAAAATTATTTAAATAAATAAATATATTTAAAACAAAGAAACAAAAATTAAACACATCCTAAGCAGACAAAATAGCATAAAGAGAGATTTAAAAACTTTTATACTGCTTTTAGCATACATGGTGTATAAAAATAAATAATAAAAAAGAAATTGTAAGCGTATCAAAAAAAAAAAAAAATGATACATTTATAATAAAAAACAGTACTCATATAAATTCCCCTACATTATTTGCTAGAATATCATCATCTTCTTGCAAACCATAGACTAACTAAAAGAGGAGATAAAGAAAAAAAAAATATAAATTAAATATTAATACTTTTCTAAAATTCCATGTAAAAATAAAATATTTTTCAAAGGGAAATTTGATTTTTTATGCTTACATTTGGTTAAATTTTTTTTTTCTAAACAAATAATAACTAATATTTGTAAAATATGACAATTTTTATGATATCCCTAAAATACTCCCATTTACATCACCCCATTTATACCATCGGACCACCCATCGAGCCACCCATCGGACCACCCCATCGGGCCACCATCAGACCACCCATCGGGCCACCCATCGGACCCATCGGACCACCCATCGGACTACCATCGGACCAAATCTGCTACCAATTTTTTTTTTTTATGTTTTTGTAGTAGCATCAGGTGACCATCGGACCACTATCGGACTACCATTGGACCCCATCGGACTACCAATTTTTTTTATTTTATTTTTTTATGTTTTTGCACTAAAAAAAGTATGGAAAATTTGAGAGGGGTATTTTTGAGTTTTAGATAAAGTGGTCATATATTTTCAATGATGATATGTATTAGTTTAGAAATAAAATATTAGGTATATATAAGTATAGAAAATCAAATTTCCCTTTTCAAAAGACAAAAATAAAAATTGAGTTGAGAAAAATTCAAACTTAGAACCCTAAACAAAGAGGTGAAATCAGGCTAGTATATAACCACTTATCTCATATTTGTTTTCATTGACTAGTACATTTGTATAAAAAATTATGTTATATTTGTACATTAAAAGACCAATTAAGCCACTCAAAGGACTCAAACGCCATTTTTTAAAAATCTCTACCTAGATAGCAGCATTCATTCACATTCTAACAAATAAAAGGTACAGAACAGCGTTAATTGGCCAAAATCTTTAGAAAACATGAAGTGCTGTTAAAAAGTAAGTACTTAGTATTATTATTATTATTATTATTATTATTATTATTATTATTATTATTATTATTATTATTATCATTATTATTATTATATATTATAAGATATATTATATCAAATCTTAAAATTTGACTGAATCGATTGATATAAGATATGACCAATTCCCATCACAGTTATCACATGTACAATTAGATCCTAGTCTTAATCCAAGATTGCAATTAAAAAATTGTTTTAAGTACTATTTTTAGTCGTTAACGATACCTAATTAGACGTGGGTCTATGATTAACCACAAGTTTTTTTTCTACTTTGGCAATATAAAATTAAGTAATTTAATTAAAAACAGTTTTGGACAAATTTACCTAAATACATGGTCCGGATTTTCCCGACTCGACAAAATGACCTTCCTCGGATGGACCCCGGACAGGTGTCACACCCTTTTCCCCTGCCCTTCCCTTTTCTTCTCCACTATATTTATATTCTATTTCACCTTCATTAATTCATTTATATTTATTTTGGATTTGGACCTTAAATATCTTAGCCCTCATTGGTCCATTTTTAATTTATTGGTTGAGATAAAGAAAGGTAAAATCAAGTGGTGGGTGAGCTTCAGATATGTCACGTGGCGGGGTCTACCAGGTCATGGGGTTTTCAACGTCCACGATAATAGTGTGTGCCAGTGCAGCACAAGATGGTTACTCTCCAAAAATCGTCACCTTCTTCTCAATTTTTCAGGAGTAAGCAACGATTGTGAATGAATAAGGAATCGACACGTGGATTTTCTAAGTTGTGTAGCCCCACGTGGTTGCACGAGCCAAGGGACTGGTCCCCACCCAAAAAGCAAAAAGACTCAGAGATAAGAGATACCTTTTGTCTCCACACACGAGATGTGGTCCCCATTTCTTTGTTTATTTTTGATCTTTTTTCGCTTTCCATTATTTTTTATTTATTTATTTTATTTGAACGACACGCGTCGCAGTATAGGCCCAAAATCAAAGTATGCGTATTGGGCTGGGGCCCATTTGATCGATCCACATATTAATCTCTTTTTTAATTAAATCCACACATTAATCTCACTCGTCAGCTTCGGTGACCTGACTCAGCTAATTTGAGAGGAAGGTAGTCTGTCGTTCGTATGAGTCTCTCTTCATCACAACTTACAATCCCTCTTTCTTTCCTTTTTGCTTCAAATTTTATTATTAAAATGCCTATATTTTGTTGACTTTAGTCTTAGATACCAGTATAAAATAAATAAGCCTGAGTCACAACAAACCAGCAGTACACTTCTCTCATATTATATATCTTATTCAATTAATTTAACTACGTTTTCTAATTAATATATTTTAACATATAAAGTTTCAATTACCATTGGTGGTGGTGACACCGTGACGGAACATACATATTGAGTAATGAATCAATGTTGTCACGTGACAAAGATAGGATTATGTACTGTATACTAACCCTAATCTTCAAACATCATAATATTTATAGTAAGAAATATAATACAGTAAAATGTGCAAAGTCCTCGTGTTTGATCAACACCATCAAGTTATTATTGGTATTTAGAATTGGGCACTAGTAGTGCTTAATAATGTTAGAATTTGGGAGGAGTAGCGGTTTTTTTTTATTTATTTTTGCCCTGTAGAATTTGGGATAAGGTCCCAATTAAGATGACGGGCTCTCATATTATGTAAGAATTTGAAATAAAGTGAACGTGTTCTATTTCAAAAGTCAATAAAAAGTATCTAACTAATAAAAATGCTTAAAATATAAATAATACCATTACAACAGTATTGTATCAAAGAAATCACACCAAAAAAAAAGAAGAAGAAAATCAATTATATATGATGGTATTCTTAAAACAGAACTGGCCAATAATGTATATAACTCGCTCACAAGTTCACAACTTGAAATTCAAGAGAGTTTTGTCGTGGGCTGCAATATTCTATATTAAAAATAAATTTAAGGTTCCAATTTCTCCACTTCTTTTTATTATAAATATAAAAGATATTTTCTTTAAGAAAAAGAGATATTATTTAAGAGCTGGGAGGACAAAAGAGGGGAGGGAGGAAACAAATGCGCCATCTCAGGTAGGACATGAGTACAGAGAGGCTAGTACGGCCCACCATATTTATAAGGGGAGATTTTATAAAGAATTTATATATATATTTATTGAGTTAGTATATTGTTATTAGATTCAAGTAAAGTTGTAAATACAGGTAGGAGTTATGTTTTTTCGACACTGCACGAGTTTGGGTGGTACAAACACGATTAGATACGAAAAAAATATAAATACGTTAATATAATCATAATAAAATTTAAACATATATAATTATATTGAATACATATTATAATTTTAAAATTAAAATTATTAGAGAATGTAAAAATAAAACTATATATTAATTTATTTGTTGAGTTTGAGTTAAAAAATTAAGTATTTCGTGGTACATACATTTTTTAATATGTAAAAAAATTATTGTAGCCGCTGCTGTCATCTTCTCTGACCAAGGCTCATTTTTAGCCTATGGCGTGGCTTTGGTTGAGCTTTTATTTTAGACACCCTGACCTTTGTGATGTGCTTCTTCTTTTCTTTTCGAGTTTTCACAATTTTTTTGTGAGTTTTCTATTTGGTTGCTTGGTTCTGAGGCCTCAATGCCACGAATTTGCTTTTGTTTTTCGTCCGAGGGCCACACTGGGTATGGATCTGGTGGTGTTGAACCGTGTATTGGATCCTGAGCTGGAGCCTTTGGGCCTGATTCAATTACCGTAGGGATTAGAGTGTCATGTCGGATCTGGGTTTCTGCTGGTGATTTGGCAGAGTTTGTTGGTTGTTGATGGGGGCTTAGGCTGGGTTGAGATGGTGGTTTTATTTTAAAATTTATTGAATAATCGGGTTGTCATTACCCAATTTTTTATTAGAAGATCTTTGGATAATTGTCATTGATAGGTGTTATTGTCATATGTTCATTCATATTAGAGGTCTATCATTCTTCGCATTTCTTTAAGGCTAATTAGGATTTTCTCCTCCTGAATTTTGACATGTACCAAATCATACCCCTTGAACTTTTTTAGCTATTAAAAATTCTCTCTGAACTATTGAGATTGTTGGATTTAAGGATTTTTTTTCCAATTTTAGTAAGAAAAGTCTAACGTGGATGAAAGTTCAGGAGGCTTGATTTGGTAGATGTCAAAGTTTGAGAGACATGGTTTGGTATCTATCAAAGTCTAGGGATGAACATGATTTAGTACATAGACAATTACAGAATTAGTAAAATTGAATGAAATTTGATAAAAGTCCTTAAATCTAACAATCTCAATAGTTTAGGGGAATATATTTTAACGGCTAAAAAAGTTCAGGGGCATGATTTGGTACATGTCAAAATTCAAGAGGAAAAAAATCCTAATTAGCCTTTTTTTAATGCATTACTGCTAGCGGTTTATTGATCTTTTAGTTAAAGTTGTTAGGATTTTCTTTATTATTATTTTAAATGGCATAGTTTGCCTATTATTGTTGATTATATTCTTTGAACGATTTCATCATACAATAAATTTTGTCCGATTTACTTATATTAATGAAAATCTCCATTATTCTCTAATTAAATTAATATATACCGATACATATTATCTCTAATAGTGGAACATTTAATTTTATTTTTGTTTTGTGATGACATTTATTATAAGGCTAATTAAGATTTTCACCCGCTAAATTTTAATATGGACCAAATCATGCTTTTTGAATTTTTTTTACCACTAAAATTCTCAGTTGAACTATTGAAATTGTTGAATTTAAGGATTTTAGTTCAATTGCATTCAATTTTACTAATTCAATTATTGTTTATGTACTAAATTATGCTCCTTAGACTTTGATATATACTTAATTATGCCCCTCGAACTTTGTACCAAATCATGTTCCTTGAATTTTCATCTATGTTAGATTTTTTTTTATTAAAATTAGACAAAATCTTTAAATCTAACAATCTTTATAGTTCAAGAAAAAATTTTAACGACTTTAAAAGTTTAACGAGATATAAAATGGTATATTCAGGAGTAAAAAGTTTGATAATAATGAGATGTGCAACTATTTCAAATTTATTTTCAATAAAATTTTTAAAAAATTTATAGAAGATTTATTATGATTATAATGAATACCGCAAGAAAAAAAAAATGAAATTAAAATATTCCAGTCAGTCACATTAATTAGGAGCAATATGTAGTGTTACATATTAAAAGAGGTATGTATATGTAGCACATTATTTCCCCTTGAGGGTGAGACAGGAGAGTGTTTTTTTCGGGGGTGAGCGAGTGTCCTCAAGGCGTCCCAAGGGTCATGCTCACGTGGGTTTGACATGGGCTTCCTCAGTTTTTAGTTGTTGCCTTTGGACTTTCACCGCCCCAAAACTCTGGCTTTCTTAGCCAATAAGATCAAAGGATTTGTGTGTTCTGACCATGATTTGACTGTGGGGACCAATCTGCGCTGGCAATGTTTTCGTACTATGTGGCATTTTGTGTTACCTTTTTCTTTGTTGAATATACTAAACATCAATTTTAATGTCTCATAATCGCTACCTTTGTCTACACCTGAATTTTCTCTGCAGTTTGGTTCAAACTTATATAATACTATATTTATATGACCAAAGCCAAAAGCCCTTACTTTGGTCACGGGTAGTCAGCTATATCTTTCCAAAAAGGGGAAACTAAAAATGGAAAAAGAAAAAAAAAATTGTGAAAATGGAAGAGAATTATAACTAGGAATGAACTACACGTGCACTATATTCACATCAACCAAAAATAATAATAATTATAATTATTGTTTGATTACCTTTTAAGGAAATATATAATTTTATAAAAGTAGAAATGAGTTATTATTTTATATGAAACGTACTTTTCATTCAATTTAGAAAATAGACAAGAATTAAGAGAGATTAAGATGAAATAAAAAAAACACATTAAATGTAGTTTGGATTGTCAGTGAACTAATTTATGAGTCAGACGTATTAGTATTAAAATTTTACCACTACTAGCATCCACTTATTTCCCTAACTAAAGGCTCAATGGGTCGGACTGTACATAGCAGTGTATTTCGCCCTTGAGTCAATCTTATCTCGCTGTAAATGTGATAAGCATTTTTTTTTTTTTTTTGAAAATTAGCGTCGATATGCATTAGATAAAGAAACATAATCAGACCTCACGGTCATTACAAAGCAAGTTCTCTAGTAAGGAGGAGACCGGAATACAGCCAAACCTCTGGTGGGTAAGAGCCCACTTAGCCACATTATGGGTGTAAGTGTCATGTCTTGGTGTGGCAAATTATGTAAATACTTTTGTTTAGTATTTCTGTTTCAGTATTATTTGTCTAACATCTTTTCTGTAGTTAGTTGCATTTGATTTCACTAAGTTCATTTTAGTGCCATGTCAGCTTTCTGCGTCTTTGTTAGTTTATGCCAGCTGTACTTTGCTGGTTGGTTAGTTAGTCAGATTTTATTATCTTTAGGATATAAATTCTGTTATGTCTGTTGTTCTAACGAACTCTCTTCGGTTAGAATCATTTTCTTAATTCTTGCTCTGCTAGGGCACAATATCTCTTTGTTTTTGTTTTGTTGTTTGCAGAGAGAGATTCCAGAGATCTTCCTGAGGTTGAAGATGGAGTTCGAATCTGCTTGATCTGAAGGGAGATCAGATTACTATGCTGAAGGTGGTTCAGCTGTGTGTATGCTAAGTGTTCTTATGTACAGAGATCTAAATGAGTTTAGATCTCAAAGCTTGAGGTTGTTCAAGTGTTAGGTAACTTTGTATAAAAGTCAATTTAGATTACATTGTTTGATATGAAGAATCAGAACTGGAATTCGTAATTGAATTGATTTTATAGTGGAAGTTACTGTACCCGGTTCAAGGGAACCCAAGCACTACTCGATTGGAATGCGTTTCCAATGCAGAGGAAGCTTGTAAATTCTGTGTTCTTTGATTTTAAATTCTGTTCATAACATAGAATTAATCTGTTGAGAATTATCAATTAGAACTTGTAGTAATTAGGACGTTCAATGGGCAACATAGTTACATCGTCTACTAACATTCATAAAATTACAACTAATAAAAGAATGAGTGGATCTCATACAAAAGGAGACATAGTTGTCAAGAGCCCAATGGGACTCCTTCCCATTGAGGGCGTTGATAGCTAGTCTCGAGTCACTCTCAACAATAATAAACTTTAAACCTAAGTCAAAAGCCACAGAAATGGCAGAACAACAAGCCACCGCCTCTCCGCATAAAGCATCTGAAAAAGTCCAACTGAGACGTATGGATCCGAATCACCTTGCCCAGGTGGTTCCTAGCAACAACAGCAGTACACATGGTTGCCAATCCCACTCTAACATCACAATTCAGTTTGATCCAATCCTCAGGGGGTGGATTCCAGCTTTCCGTCAAAGTAGGAGTCGGGCATGGCACCAGAAAAGAATGTAATTCTGCAAAAGAAGTATGAATACGGTCAATATATTTTAAAACATCTGGGTGATTGTTATTGTGTATTTTTTTCATTTCTCATCTGCCAGATGGTATCAACCACAATCGAAGCATAAAGAAAAACCTCCTCCACTCGGATACCCTTGTTGTTAAGATTCCAAAGAAATTTCACCCGGTCCCAGACACGAATCCCATTGCCACAGACTGGATAAATGCCCCAAGGAGATGAGCACCAAAGGTGTAATGCTACATCGCATGAGAGAAATAGGTGTTCAACAGATTCCTCCCCCATTCCACACAAAGGACAGCTTGTATCCTCTATTTGGAATCTCCTCCCTATCACTGATCTGATAGGGAGCGCCTCTGAGAGAATGCACCACCAAAGGAACTTATGTCGCTCAAGAACTTTACTATTCCATAACTTGTTCTACAGCATTGGGGCCACCACACAATGGCTGGCTCTTTCCTGCGCTTGAGTTAGGTAAGCTGATTTACTTGTGAATCTCCCGTTAGACTCTAAGGTCCAGCCCCATTTATCCTCCTCCTGCCTCGAAGGGTTGCCTCCTTTCAAAATAGCAGAGACAGTGTCTTTGTCAAATAGATTATTTAGTTTAGAAATGTCCCACGAGCCAGAATTTGTGAGAAGGTCAGCCACACAGTTCGAATCAGGCGGAATGTCTCTCATTGGTTTCGGAATGAAACCTTTTAAATGAGGGATCCAAGGATCTCTCCAAATGTATGTGTCTCTACCGTGACCCACGAACTTACAAGCCCCTTTTCTCAGGATTGCCTTAGCTTTGACCACATTCTTCTAGAACCACGAGTCAAAATCTTTATAATTGCGATTTAGAAAATCTTTTCCTCGAAGATATTTGGCCTCTAGTAATTTGCAACATAAAGATTGACAACCATTGAGAATCTTCCATCCCCACTTAGCCAGGAAGGCTAGATTCATTTTTTTTGTTTTCTGAAAACCAAGACCTCCAAGAGACTTTGGAAGGCAAAGTTTATCCCAAGCTCTTAGATGCAGGCCATGGTTTCCCTTCTCAAAACCCCACCAAAAGTCCCTGACAAGACCATCTATCCTTTTAACCATGCGATCAAAAAGTTTGGTGGTTTGCATGGC
This sequence comes from Cannabis sativa, assembly GCF_029168945.1. Classification (NCBI taxonomy): domain Eukaryota; kingdom Viridiplantae; phylum Streptophyta; class Magnoliopsida; order Rosales; family Cannabaceae; genus Cannabis; species Cannabis sativa. The sequence continues at coordinate 5,605,314 of NC_083601.1, read as the reverse complement.
ATAAATCGGAAGCGATAGGCCAACAAATTTAATCAGGGTCTTTGCCATCCCTGCAATTTGGATGTAAGTCTATCAAGGATGAAATTGAAAATCTGCATCCTTTTGTCTTGATCTGAAAAGAGGCAAACACAAATAATTAATGACACCCTCCTGAGAGCCAATACCCAACATATCCTTGATGCCTCTTCTCATTCCATTGGGAGTATTCTTGCTGAAGAAGATTGACGTTTTGAGCTTGTTCACTTGTTGACCCGACCAGGAGCAAACCTTTTCCAAACAATTCCAAAAGCATTTGGCTTCATTCACATTGGCCCGTCCAACCAGAATTAAGTCATCAGCAAAGAATAAGTGCGATAGGATCGACCCTCCCGTGCTTAACTTTATGCCCTTAAAGTCGCCCTTCCTCAGGCCCTCTTCCAATAGTCTAGACAGAATTTCAGCAGCACAAATGAAGAGGTAGGGAGAAAGAGGGTCGCCTAGGCGAAGCCCACACGAGGGCTTAATCTTTCCCACCATTCCACCGTTAAGGCAAACATTCAGTGAGGTGGTGGAAATGCACTGAGAAACCCAATTACGAAGTTTCTGGGGGAAACCGAACCAATCGAGAGCACGATCAATGGACTCCCAGTTTAACCTATCATAAGCTTTAACAAGATCAATTTTAATTGCAAAATATCCTTCTTTTCCTCTTTTCCTGTTGAAGGAGTGGATGATCTCTTACACAATCACATTGTTATCCTGTATGTTCCGACCCGGGACAAAGGCCGCTTGAGTAAGGCATATTATCGAAGGAAGGATAGGTTTAATTCTATTTGCAACTATTTTGGATATAACCTTGTACAGCACATTACACAAAGATATAGGCCTGAAGTCGTTAGGTCTTTTCGGGTTCTGAATTTTTGGGATGAGAACCACATTTGTCGAGTTAATACCTCCATGCATTATGCCAGATTCAAAGAAGTCGGATACCGCATTGCAGAAATCATCACCAACAGACTCCCAATAGTAATAAGCATTGATTATCTCTGTATATGTAGGCATAGGAAAAGTGTGTGCATTTTGAGGAAGAACAACATATAGTGTGTCACTCATTGTGTTAGAGGCAGTGGCAGTCCAGTGCCCACACGAGTATACCAAGAAATGTTTAGAAGCCTTCCACCCTGAAAGTGGAATTATGGAGTCCTCTACTCTAGAGATAGAGTAGCAATAGTACTATTGCATGTGAAGGACCTTTTCTTTGGGCGAGTAACGTATCTAATTTGGGAGTGGAATGTAAATGGAAGGAGCAATTTAGGTCCGAAGTAGACTACCATCCTTCTATAGGGGCTTACTTCTTCAAGAATAGATGCATGTCTTTGGGAATAAGTCCTTAAAGTAGCTCTAAGGAGACCGCAATTAGGTGGTTTGAAGTTGCATTTGTATTTAAGGAGACTTCAATATTATCTCATCAAATTTGTTGTGTGACTACAGTGCATGATATATATGTTGTGGCATTGTAGCAACGACATTCACTCTTTTTTCAATATATACCTTTATTTATTTTGTTGAAAATTTTTTTTACTTTAATTTTTTTTATAGTCGTATACATTATAATTATTTAAAATATTTTGTAAATTTTGAAAAATTTAGAAAATTTAATATGTTAGAAACAATGCTCAAATTGTAGCATGCATCACTTTTTTTTATTATATTAAAGAAAATAATATGATAATGAATGATTTTTTAGTATAATTTTTATTATTTTAATTGGAGTGCAAATGTTTTTTAATATTAAATTTAATAATAGTGTAATATTAAATTTAGTGTACGAGTTAAAAATGCACCTAGTAAGGGCCCACTTGCAGAATGTCAATTTTTCTTATGAATTACTCTTAAAAAATAACACACGTCTTTAACAAAAACGATCAACAATAAGAAAATAAATATATGAATTTAAACTAGATATAAATCTAACTAAGAACAATGTGATTTACATGCGTCTCACCACCGTGAAATAATTTGAAAAAATATGCATAAAATACTTTAAAAAATTTTCCCTAATCTAATACATTTTAAAATTTTAAAAATATGACCACTTTACAATAAACCCAAAATACCCCTCTCATTTTCAAACCTCAACTCTCTCTCTCTTCCTCTATCTCTCTCGGTTGTTCTCTCACCATTTCACCCTCACCAACCCTCTTTTTTTTCGTCGGATGTGATTTGGGCAAAATCTGGGTTTGGGATTTGATTTCTTCGGGCCCGATGCAGGCCCGATGCCGGTCCGATGGTAACACAAAAAAATTGAGGAAGACAAAGGCCCGATAGTAGGCCCGATGGTGGGCCCGATGCATGTGTAAAAAAATAGAATTTGATATGGTCCGATGGGTCCGATGGTTGGCCCGATGGTGGGCCCGATGGAGCCCGATTGCATGTGTAAAAAAATAGAATTTGACATGGCCCGATGGGTCCGATGGGCCCGATGGTGGGCCCGATAGTGGGCCTGATGGTTGACAGTGTAGTGAAATAAAGAGAGAAGAAAAGAGAGGGGGTAATGTAAATAGGGGGTATTTTAGGGATATTATAAAATGTGTCATATCCCACAAATATCAAATATTATGAGTTTAGGGGAAAAATCTTAAGAATATGTAAGCATAAAAAATCAAATTTCCAATGTTATTGTCCTTATACTTTTTAGGGAAATTTGCGGCAAAAGTCCCCAAAAAGTTCACGTCGATGCAGATTAGTCCCCAACCTCCAAAAATAGCGGCAATAGTCCTCAAGGTCACACTTTTTATTTGTCCGTCGATACCCAGTTTGACAGCCCTGTTAAATACTGTCAAGAATACCACGTGTTGAAATATTATTGGTCCAAATTTTAATTTTAATTAAAAATAAATAAATAAAAACTTTAATATAATTTTTTATTTTCTTATTTTATTCTTCACTGTTTGTGTTTCTCCTCCTTCTTCTTCATGGGGCACCAATCCAACCCATCCATGGCCATGGATAACACAACTACTGAGAGGCCCAAGAACATGCTGCTCACTGCCCATCCCGATTCCTCAACCAGTCGCCTATTTTTTTTTTTTTATTATTTTCAATCTTTATGCTCATCATCTTATCTCTTTCTCCCCCTTCCACCATCATTGATCCAAAATCCAAAAATGGAGGTTGGCTCGTTGCGCTTCAAAAATGCCCACATCGGAGCCATGGCAAGGTGAGTCTTCAACGGTGGGGCTGGCTACAGACAAGGCCCAAAGCTTATGGGGATAGAAAAAATTAGCATATCGGAGCTTGGGCTTTCACGAATCAAAGATGGCGGTGACTTGGGATCTCGCGAGTTTCCCTTAACGAGTTTTTCAATTTGGGTTTCATGAATCGAAGCTGGATATGGAGACCTGGACGATGGAGTTTCAGGCGACTTAGGGCAGTTGCGATCTGTAGATGGATGATGTGGTTTCGCCACAAAATTTAACGAGAGAAGGGTGGGTGGGGGTTGGGAGTCGGGGTGTGACTAGATGAAGAAGACGTCGATGGTGTGGCTGGATGAAAAGGATGTCGATTGTGTGGCTGGGTAGAAGATGAAGAAGGGAAAGGATGTTGATGGTGTTAGATGGTTAGAATTAGGGTTAGGGTGCAGTGAGAAGAAGAAGAAGACGAAGAAGAAGAAAAGAAAGAAAAAGAAAAAGAAAAGAAAAAGGAAAAAAAAAAGAAAGAAAAAAAATCATTTTTTAATAATTTATTTATTTATTTATTTTTATTTTTTATTTTTTATTTTTTATTTTTTTAAAATTAAAATAATAATTTGGATTAATAATATTTTGACACGTGGCAATTTTAAAAAAAAAAACGGCTCAGTTAAAATTAGGACTAATGGACAAATAAAAAGTGAGACCTTGAGGACTATTGCCGCTATTTTTGGAGGTTGAGGACTAATCTGCATCAACATGAATTTTTTGAGGACTTTTGCCGCAAATTTCCCTACTTTTTATAACCAATTAAAAGTTAAAAAATTATATTTGAAAGCTTTTGATAGACAAATTTAAAGTTATGTACTTGCAAAAAAAAAATATTTAAAGTTATGTACTTTCTCCTTTTAATTTAAAAAGTAAAAAAGCATTAATTTCTACTTAATTACAAGTGTAATTAAACAACGAGTCCAAGTAATTATTAAAAAATACAAAAAATTGAAATCAATCCAAACAAATTTTATATGAGGACATGTATGTCTATAAATGTACAGTCACTAATTAGATTTTTTTTTTTATTATTGTCATTAACTAAACACCAAAATATATATATAATTTATTCGCAACTACTAAATTTAGGAGTAGATGGTAGGAGGTTGTAGCCGTTGAAAAGCTTTCAAATTAACTAGTTATAGAATAGTAACAGGAACGGAACAAAGGAAATACAATTTTTGGTTTTAGTTCATTTGAAGAAGTCTAACTTATAAGTTATTATACAAGCTTATAAATATATTGATTTTTTAGTAACTATAGGTATAAATGTTATTATTGATAAATGTTTGTTGTTAAAATTAGTGGGACACAAAATTATTGATATATTTTTTTATTGATAAAATCACATTAAATATAGTATTTATTTTATGGTGAGATTATTATTTATATATTATTGTGTATAAATAATATGTATAATTTAAACATGTCATAATCATAAAAAAAAAATATGGAAAGAAACATAATATTGTTAATCATCTTTAAGACACCTAACTCTATGGACAAAATAAACATAATTGAATGATAAATTATATTATTTTATCTAAATAATAAGTGTATGTATTGGACAATACATGAATAAAATATAAAGTAACTCATAATTCTCAACAAAGTATTGAAGCCATATAACAAGGGCACTTTCCATCCATACCTCTAAAAATAGAAATATAATACACCACAAAAGGAATGATCTATAAATTGAAAATTAAAAAGAAAAGGCCTGAAAGGAAAAATAGGTAGTGTACCAAATAAAGTGCTTAAAAAAATTAGATAAGACAAAGTGCTGATTTTATTCCCGCAAAACAAGAGAAATATTTGTTTTTGTATCCACTTCGATATATATAAGATCACCAGGTGTATTCAAAACATAAATTAAACAAGAATTTCATGCAATTGGTAGTTCCATTGGCGACATATAATATTTGAACATATTATTAATCTTTTGTTTACAAAGCAAATGAAGTTTAAAATAAGATAAAAAGAAAGAAATACAGAGCAAAATTTTTTAAAAATAAAAGATAGAAAAAAAGAAAGAAAGAAAAAGAAACAATATAGTACGGTGTGAAGTTAACTAATAACGAATTAAAAACCACCTCCAAACAATGAAAATGGATAAGGCGGTGGAGCTGGATCACTGGATTCCATCCCAGCCACTACTCCTGTAAAATAACCTAATTGCCCACTATTGCTATTACTATTACTACTACTACCATTCCCATATCCAGAAACAAATCTCGCCGGAGCCGGCATAGATGATGACGCCATCGCCGCCATGGATTCCGGTACCCTACTTACTGAAACGGCCGATATCGGGTTTTGGCTATTCCCGGGGTAACCATTATAAAAACCCTCTTGAGAAATAAACCGGGCTGGCCGCTGGGCACCCCATCTCGGCTGCGGTGGATACTCCGGCGATGAAGATGAAGACTGGTTAAAATTATAAAAGCTGTCCAATTCGAAACCTGCCTCGCTTGCAACGACGTCGTCTTCGTCCTCGGTCTTGAGCGAGTTGTTAGTACTCGTCCCGGCGGCAGTAGTGGGGGCAGTAGCGGCGCCGCCTCCGGAGGAATTAGAAGAGGTCGTGGCAGAGGATATTGCTAGGCGTCGTTTCTTTTCGGTGAGGTGGTTTTTGTTCTGGGTCATCATACGAGGGAGAATATCAGGGTCCTCAACGACCTTATAGAGAAAGGCCATCATCTGTTGGGGTCGTCTTTCAGTGGTCTCGAGTCGCTTCGTCATCCCCTGAAGCTCTTCCTCTAAAGTTCTCTGTTCTTCCTTAAGCCTTGTTATCTCCATGACTATCTCTTCATCGTCAAGTTCTGTCGGGTCAAGCTGTTTGGAAGCTGAGAAAGTAGTGTGGGAAATTACTCCCCGGTTACTGGTGGTGGTGGTGGTGTTAGTACTACTACTTCCACTGTTATTATTACAGTGCTTTTTTCTCGTGATATTCTTTAGTAAATGCTTTTGGCCTCGAAGAAACCATTCATTCGCGAATTCCCATCTATCTGGATCGACCTTTCGAAACCCCTGTTCAAGTATTTGACTAAATTGATTAACAATTATAACAAAAATATAAATATATTATCTTAAAGCAGTAATAGTGACGTACGTAAGTATTGAGCTGGCGAACAAAGCTGGAGAAATTGTTGTGCTTGAAAAAAGCAGGTAAAATTTTCTGAGAAAAATCTAAAGGTTCGATGACTATGAAGCTGTTATTGGCGTGACCCCAAGAGATCAGACTGTCCGTCATCGGATCATTGACCATCTGATAAGTCTTCATAACGAACGGTGCGATGACGTTGTTGCTCGTCGTCGCCTCCATACCCATATGCCCCGATTCTCTGTCTCGCTCTTTCTTTCTCACAGTGCACAAAAAACAGAAAATGGAAACAAATAAAGAGCCTTTGTTTTTTTTCTCTCTATCAGTCTGATGAGCTTAATTAGCTTATAGCAAAAAATGAAAGAAAGAAAGAAAGAAAGAGGGGCAGAGAGTGATAAAGTGTGGGCGAGTACACGTTTGGGATTATTGGGGATTCGTTAATTTATGAAAGAGGAAATACGGTAATATATAAAAGGACGCGCATACAGTAACACTAGCTAACGTGGCAACTCTTTTCATTTTATTTTATTGTGTTTTCGTCGGGTCACGAGATGGGACCCGCTATTGGCTGATCTTTAATTATCTTTTCTAACACCACGTCATCGAGAGGAGGAAGATATTTTGATGGATTGAGGGATTTGGTTTCACGCGCAGAAATGGAACGTGGGATTGTTCTTTTCGTTTTCTTATAAAATTAATAATATTTGGTGACGTGGTCCCATTGCTTTCGGACAAGTTTTAGCTACTCGACAAAATAGCTATAGGTTTCGAGCTCTTTGCTTGGATAATGATTAGCGGAGAGATTAGAAAAAGGGAAATTTTATTTACACAACAAAAATTCCTAAGTACACCCTATTTTAATAATTTTTATTTTATATAAAATTTATATCTTTAATTGTACTAAGTATTTTTAACTTTTTTCTTTCAATTTATATTCTTAAAAAATATACCTATCAAACAAAATTAAATTATATTTTAAAAATTATGACAAAAAAATTAAAATAAAAAATTATATGAAATTTTCTCAGAAAAAAATAAATAAATATTTACATGAGTTAAAAAAAATTATGAAAATGAAATCAAAATAAGTATTAAAATTAACATAAAATAATGTAAGGAAAAAATTTTAAAAAAATATTAAGAATAATTTTTAAAAATTATTTAAGTTTATATTTTTTTTAATAATGAGGTTTATTTATAATTTTATGGGGTGCAAATATAACACCCCTTAGAAAAATTGATGGATATCATAATCAGGATCCTCTTGTCCATTCACGTTTCTGCATTTACATTTCTATCCTTTCTTTCCCCATGTGCTCTATTAGGGTGTAAATATGGGAGTCAAAATTTTAACTGCATAATTTTACACCAAAATAAAAATAAATAAATAAATTTTTTTACACATTCTCAAATACTATTTTATAAAAAAAATTGTAAGCCATCCCATTTAAACAATTTGCCCAAATTAAATCGAAATAATTCGATGAAAAATGCAAATTAAAAAACCCAATAAAAATATAACCCGTCCAATTTTTGTATTGGGCGAGTTAAAAATAATATCAATCTGCCCAATCAATTAAGAGGGTTTCTTTTATATATAAATATGTTTTTATTATATATAATCTATACATAATATAATTTATATACATATTTATAAAAAAAATAAAAAAATTTAAACTACTATTATTTTTTCATAAGAGTTGATTTGAACTTTAAATTCAATTGATATATTTATCGCATTATCATAATTAACTAAAATATAGCAATTGAATGTGAAAGCAAAAAAATAAACATTATTGCTCAGTTTGGATGGGTTAACCCAACCAAACTGACAAATTCATTGGGCAGGTTAAATTTTTTTCTTAATTGGACGGGTTGCACTAAGATTTTTGTAACCCAATTTTTACGTTGAGTTGAAAAAAATGTAACCTAAACCAGCCGACATATACCCCTAATCTCAAATATATGTACCCTTTTGTGTAAATCCCAAAATATTCCATTTACCCTATCGCTTTTCCTTTCTTATCTTTTCTCTTTCTCTTTTCACTCCAAACATTTTCTCTCTTCTCTACACCCAAAAAAATATCCCCATTAGATTAATTTTCAAAGCTATTATCTGTGAAAGATAAATATATTTCAATCAAGAAAGAGCCTTATCACAAGATCGGAGGAGAAGGTCAATGTTTTCAAGATTTTGGATTGTTTTTTGGTGGAAAAGAAATGGGTATGTGATTTTGTGCTAAATTTGTTATTAATCTTAATTTTGTTCAAGTATATTGTTGTTTTGTACCTTAAATATATATTTACGTGTGTGTTTTGTCTATTTGTTGGCTGGAGCATCAGATCCGCATTTTTGGGTTCCTTTTATTTTTTCGCGTAAAATTTGATGCATTCGATGCTTACTTGATGATTAGTATTTTCAGAGATTGGGGATGATATTTCGATTAGTGTTGGATATCTGCTTGATATAGATTAGTTATAGTACATATTCGATTGTTACATGATGCATGTTCGATACATAAGAAGTTATTGTTGAGCAAAACTCAATCACTCGCTTATTTTGATGATAAATAAATATTTAATTATTATTTGTTACTAATCTTTTCTTGATCATTTTACAAGAAAATTCACAAAGTATCAATATTTGCTCGGTAAAGTCAAACATAATAAAGAAAAATAGATTCAACAAGTATATCAACTACTTCATACTTCATAAGAGCAAAAGATTCATCAAGGGATCAAGAATTCAAGACCCTATTCAAAAGAGGTCTTCAAAAGCTCAAAGTCAAAAGTCAACCCGAAAGTCAAAGTCAAAGTCAACTGTCGGGAAATGTCAACTTTGGATCAAAATATGGAAATCAAGCTAGGAAGCTCATCTACATTAAGACTACACACAATCAAATGGTATAAATTTGCTTTAGTCTTGCTAAAGTGATTAGCATAGTACACTAGGATTTATAAGTACAAATTTTAGCCCACTCACTAACTTGTGCGACCATTTTTCTCACCCGACGGTTCAATTTTTTTTTGATTGACTTTCTAAATCAAATTTTATTTAACTAAGAGAACAAAATTAGAATTTTTGAAATCGGATAATCGAGTAGAGAGTTATGGTCGTTTTAGTGCGAAAAATTAAACTTTTCCCACTACCTGGAATCAAGTTAACCAGTTTCAAAGAGGTTAACCAGTTCACTAGAAACCGGTTAACTGATTTAGAAACCGGTGAACCGGTTTGCCCAGTGGCAGTCTCTTTTTTTGCGTCCAACGGCTATAAACGGCTAGTAGTCATTCCTACACTATATAAACTCATTTTTCACTCAAAAATTAAAGTTGGTTGAGCTTCTATTCATCATATAACATCATTCTAAGTGTTCTAAACTAAAGAATTATCATCTTTTCATAAACACACTAACCACACACACTTGAGCCAAACTTGTTCTTATCTTCTCTAGTGTTCTTACAATTCTCTATAGGATTTTACATTGCTTTTCATCTTATTAGAGAGAGTTTGCTTTGTATTTCAAAATTATATATTCATTGTATTGAGAGGTGAGGTTGGCACCGGTAGAAAAACAAGTCGATTGTAGGTGAGGTTGACACTGATTTTGTAAACAACTTGAGAAAAGTGAGATTGGCACTTCAACAATTCGGAGAGGTTGATAGTCCTTGGAAGAAAACTATTGTGAGAGATTTGAGAAAAACCTTGGTGAAAAATTTCTCGGTTGTAAGGGTTAGTCAAGCCCGTTAACATGGCTCGATATTGGAACTCAAAGCTAGGTCCATAGATTTAAAGACCAAGGACGTAGGTGACTTAGTTCTAGCGAACCTTGTAAAAATCGAGAGTTTGCAATTTCTAACCCTTAAACTCTTTACTTTACAAGTTTGATTATTTGTTATAATATATTACTTGCATTTATTTGATTAAGTGTTTAATTGCTTAATTTTGTGTTAAAAGTTTTAATTTACAGAAAAATTAGTTTAAATTTCTAATTCACCCCCTCTTGGAAACATATCTTGGGCTAACAGTTATGTAGTTTGTTCAAGTGCTTCATGATACTTGTTCGATGTTATTCAACGTATATTCGATGATGTGTCTTTAATTTATACATTTTGTAGATATTTTTGTTGGAAATTATTTTACCAGGATCTTAGATCTACTCACAAGTATGTTTATTAACATCCTAAATAAGAACTTTCTAAAACGATAAATTAAACACATATAAAGTTTAAGAAACCTTACATTGGGTGCAGCGGAATTAAATGACTCCTTCCGTTCAGATATCTAGCCCTTGATTTCTTTCTGTAGCAGAGCATTATCAATATCTGAACCTGGATCTCTTTCTCTGAATCTTTGATGCTGAAACTCCTTCTTGCTGAAAGTCTTTCTTCACGATCTTCCTCACTATGATTGAGGTATCACTTGCTGTGTGTGGGCACTACTCTCACACTAAGATTTTCGAAATTCAAGAGGGAAGAGAAAGAAGAAGTGGCAGCTAAAGATAGGGAGAGAGAAAGGCTCAGGTTTTTCTCTGAAGGAAAAATAAAAAAATTTAAGTGTAATTTTCCTGAAGCCTTCACTATCTATTTATAGCATTCCACTAGGGTTAGGTTTGAATTATTTGGCATTAAAATAATGAAAATATCAGTTTAAATTTCTTACAAAAGTGGCTGGCCCTATACTAGTGGATTTGGGCCTCACTTTTTGTAATTTTGCAGTTTTACCTTTTCTGCATCTGATTTTCTCAAAAATGCCAATTTCCTAATTCAACCATTTAAATGCCAATTCTAATTATTTAATAACTATAAATAATTATTAAATAATATTGTCATTTATCATATTTATTAATTGAACCATACAAAGTATCATAATTAACAAATATGCCCCTATAAACTCTTTCTTTACAATTTCGCCCTTACTTAGTGAAAAATTCACAAATAGACATAGTCTAATTTGAGAATTATAATTGATTAATCAAAACCAATTACATGAGTCTTACAAGAAATATTATCTCAACTAGTGGGGGGACCATGGGTCTATATAACCGAGCTTCCAATAAGTAGATCAAGAATTTAGCACTAAAATTCACTAACTTATTAATTCTTCGTTGAATCCACGCATAGAACTTAGAATTGCACTCTCAGTATATAGAATGCTCTATATGTTCCACCATATAGACACATCATTAGTTATCCATTGTTATAATCCTAATTTGATCAATTATCCTCTATATGAATGATATACACAGTAAAGGGATTAAATTACCGTAACACCCTACTATGTATTTTATCCTTAAAACACTTGACCCCGTATAAATGATATTTCAGCTTATGTGAAATGAGATCTCCACCATTTATTTTCGTTTGGTCAAGCTTGAAGGTGATCATCCTTTGCTTACTATTCGCCAGATAGAAGCTATAGATTCCATGTTTATGCTAGCGCTCCCACTCAATTGCACTACCGTGTTCCCAAAAAGTACGTATCACCCTGACCTAAAAGTAGGCTTAACTAACAAATCAAAGAACACGAATAGCCTTTCAAGATTGAGCCTAATCATAACAGGATTAAGATCATTTGATCTAGTATCAACTAGGCGATATTGACTTGAATAGATTTTACGGTAAGTTTAATAAATCTAAGTCAAAGTTCAATATCGGTCCCTTCCGATGCATACTCCATGCATCCAACCTGAGCTTTACTTTAACCAATGCTCTGGAAAGAACATAGTATTTCTCCAAATACAAGTAAACTCTTGTTGTAGATTATCATATCAGTAAAACCCTGTGTCTGATAAATCTAGGAAACTTTATTCACATAGTCATGTTTACTTTCCAATGTGTTGACGGCACAATAAACCGGATCAAGTATGTGAAAAGGGTTTCAGATGAATCTATACATTATGTACATATAATCATGAAATAAATCATGTGAACCATGCAACATTAAATGTTATTTCTGATCTATATTAAGAAGTAAATCTGATTATATTGAAATGAGTTTTATTTAGGGCATAAAACCCAACAAACTCCCACTTGCACTAATATAAAACAAAAAGTGCGTTTCAAATAATCTCAACACCTTGATATACAAATCAAGTGTAGTAGTAGTAAACTCCTCGTAATAGGATCTGAAAGGTTGAATTAAACACAACCTTTTCTCCACCATTACTCTTCCTTAATCGCAAAATCATTGATAATGTGAAATTCCTCTCTATATGTCTACTCTCTTGGGATACCGGATTCTATATCTTTGGCAACTACTTTTGGTTAATCAGGAAATTAACACTAGTAGTTTAAGGCAATTTGGAATGATGCCAAAGATGTATAGAACTTTCCTTAGACTGAATAAGTACCTTTCCTGCAGCTTTAACATTCAGTCTCTCTCTGGTAGACCTAGAAACTTCAGATAGGTTCTTACACTTCTCCAAAATCACTATTCCACCCCCAGAGTAATCACCATCTTATCAGAAAGATTTACTAGCACAAAGGTAAATTTCGAAATCTGATATGGTGTAGTCTAAGAGTTTTAAACACACCCTTATAGACTAACATATAGTTCCTCTTCTTAATCTTAGGATTTACTTGATTGTCTTCCAATGTTCTTCTCCTGGATTAATCTGATACCTACTCATTACTCCCACTCAACAGCAGGTGTCTGGTCTAAGGCATACAAAAGCATATCTAAGACCTCTCACTGTTGATTTAAGAAATTCTTTCATGGCTTTATCTTTTCTGGAATAGTTGAAACTTTTCCTTAGATAAATAAAATCTATACCTTAGAAGTTGTGAAGCTTCTATAGATTGCCATTAGAAAGAAAATGCTTCAGCATCTTACTAAAGTAAGTTGCTTGCATTAGAGTAAGTAATTACCAGGTATACCACAAGCCATAGGTTTAGGTAAACTCAAACCTATAATACTAGGAACAGGAAGTTTTGTTAAGTCTATTGAATGGACTTATAAACGAAAATTTCCTTTTATGTCCTTGTAATAGAAAACTTTAGGTTACTCCATGTGAATGGATTAAACCATAGTTCTATTGGCTTTCTTCTTAGTTTCTTATCTTGACAATCCATTACTTGTTTAAACTCACAATGGATTTTAATCACTAGTGTCTCCCAAGTCATAAGAAGGTGAGTTCCTAGAAACTCTCCCACTACGACAAGGTACCGTGAATTATGTCGAAGAAAACTAAATGGTATTGATCTCTTCGGTTGTGACAAGACAACAGAGGCAGTGGGATCATCATATGTAAGATGATAGAACACTTTTGGAATCAAGAATTAAATATCTCCTTTATTTGCTACTTGTTTTCAGACTTAGTCATTATCTTAGAAAAGTAGTATTTGTTTGAACAAACACTTTCTTATCTATTGACAATGGGATGGTCCACCCCTAATCACTTAGAACAGCTAACAAACTATGGTTAACAGCTCTAGCTTTTCTTAAGATTTTTGATTGGGTCATCCATGAATCTAGTAATGATTTACATTAAGTATACAACCATTACATCATTCTGAAATTGTATTACCATAGAAGGAATTAGGCAACGACTAGTAACTAATCATCAACATGCAACTCGAAATTTCTGGGGAGGTAAGTTTGGATATAATTCAAAAATCAATTTAATGATCTTTGAACTGCATATCTACTAACTATTTCTCCACCCCTATCAGTTCGCAAGATCTTTAACCACTTACCTTAATGGTTTTAACCATTGCTAGAAATTAATGAAATTTTCAAACATTTCAAATTTCTTGCTAAAAGGTATAATCTAGAGTTATTGTTTGAAGAATACAACGAAAAACTCATATCCACCCCTGAAGGTACATCCATCTGCGAATGAGATGAACTACTTTCAGTGGATATAGGCATATTAACTCTTTGCAGAGATTGATCTTGTCAAATCCACTATGAACAAGATACAAATGCCATAGATTAAAAAAAAATGGTAGTGTCTATTGATGACATAGGTTTAGTTACATCAAAGAATTCTTAGAATAGTGCAAGTGGATCCTGGTCACAGAATACCTAACTCATATTCTATACCGTTTGAATCCATTAATAAAAGATGGATATTAAACACTTGAGAAAGTGTAACTGTATTGTATCTGGAATTAGAAATATAAGAAAATTTCAGTTTGGATTCTAAAATTAAAGTCAAAGACTTAAATTCAACCAAATATAATGAGTAATTCTTTCTTGGACCACCACTACTAATACAAACTCTAAGTCAGATTTGCCCATACAAGTAGGAGATTTCTAAGATTGAGGATTTATATCAATTGGGAATAGAACTTCGGGATTATAATCATATGCGTCATTTAATTTCTTAAGAGAATATATAATGACATGAAATGATTTATAGACCATTCATCCAATGATATGTTTTTGAGCTAATTCGAAATGAATAAGCTAAGAGGAATTAGGATAATTTCGTTTAAAATAAGAATTCAACGATGCTTCGATTAGCGAAAGTCAAAGTAATCTTATTTATATAATCTTCTTGTTTCATATCGTAAAAATACTAGTCTAAGGTGTCATCAATTGATGAACAGCTAGATGTCGCATATATAATATTTATCTTTCGAGATCTAACACTATTATGTATGTCTAATGGTGAAAATCCACTAGGGATTTATCTCATTAGATAAACAAGCCAAGTTAGACCAACAATGAAGATTCGAAATTAAACTACAACTTAATAACAGAAAATAACATGGTTCAATATAAATTCATACATAATTCAGAAATTATAAACATATAGCAAGTAGGAATGACAAGTGAAAATACTAAAACTTACAATCCTAAATAATTTCCAAGGTTTTTCAACAAACTGATACAGTGTCCCGTTTAGGCGAGAGTCAAAGCATCATCCATTGAATAGAGTTGTCAGCTCGTCTAAAATATTAAACATTCTAGCAACCTTTTATTCGATCAAGATTGGAATTCAGCGTTGTCCCGTTTAGGCGAGAGTCAAGGCAATTCTATCTTATGAGCTTCCACCATTGTTTCATAATTTGCAAGTCAAGTATGGTCGCCACCATTAGGGTGATCCATACCATACAAAACACTTACAAACTACTTATCATGCGAGGTTAAACGGTGCGAAATTGCTAATGAACGTTCCTCCATTAGGGAGGATTACTCACTAAAACAAACACGGTGTAAAACCCACAATGGAGATCGAATGTCTTAATAATAAAGCTCATTATTTAAAGAGAGTTGTATTTTCTTTGATTCTCTTTATTTATTCTATTTATTTTAAATATATATTTATTTAATTAAAATTTCCAATTTAGAATGAAAAATTCTAAATATAAATTTTAATTTAATATTTATAAATTTTACTTAGATGGATAAGAAAATAACATGAATTATTTCCATCTTAGTAATAATTTCCAATAAATATTTAGAAAAATATTCAATTTAAGTTGTTACAAAATTAATTTAAATTAATTTACAACTCAAATTTAATTTTCTATAAATATATATATTGCATTTCGAAAAATTAAAGTATTTAAGAATACAATTTTCGAAAAATGCATGTTAAAATAAAAAATAAATCCTGGAAAAATTATTCTAATTTAATGTTGGCCCAAAATTAATTAATAAAATTAATTTACAACAAAAATATAATTTTCCTATTTAATTAAATATATAAGAAAAATTACAAATATTTAAGTATGATGATGAAAATCAACTTAAATATTAATTTTCTATTTAATTAAATACACTAGAAAAATACTTCAAGGAAAAATATCACCTATCTAGATTTTCCTTTGACTAATTAATTCAATTTCTAATAATAAACTTTAATTCAATTTATTTTAAATTAATCAATAAATGAAAAAATCATTGATTTAAGTTGATCCAAGAATTAATTAAAATAAATAATTAATTTACAACTTAATCTATTTTTCAAGATAAAATTCGAAATTCTAGCATTTAAGAAATGCAATTTCGAAAATTGATTAATAAAATAAAGAAAAAATATATTTTGAAAATTATTTAAATTTAGTTGAAAAAATAAATTTCAACTAAAAATAATTTTCTATTTAATTAAATGTCATGAAAAAGAAATATTTAAGTATGATGATAAAAATCAACTTAGATATTTAATTTTCAAATTAATTAAATGTATTAAATTCAAGAAATAAATAATTAAGTGTAGAGAAGGCTTAATTATTAATCTCTAATTTAATACTAGGAAAAAATATACTTAAAATAAATTGTACCAAAATTAATTATATAAATAATTAATTTCACAATGTATAATATTTTCCTATTTAATATTAGAAATAATAAGTAGTCTAGAAATAACTATCTAGAAAATATCTTATTTGACTAAGTATCTTTTCCACAAAATTTGAAAAAATATCTAATTTAAGTTGTATTAGAAAAAATCTAGAACTTAAATATTTTCAAATTTAAACTTAATTAAATATCAGAAATTAAGTTGTAACCACTTAATTTAAAAATATTCCATTTTAAGTTAATATTGGAAAAGATATTAACTTAAAAAATATTTAAAATATTCCATTTTAAGTTAATATTCGAAAAGATATTAACTTAAAAAAATATCTAAAGAATCTTAATAACCAATGCCTAAAATTCCTCAACTTAATTTTGAAATTTGAAATTCAAAAGATATTCAGATTTAAGTTGGTTAGTTGAAGATAACTAAATATCAACTTAAATATGAATATTTAATGAAAAATTTAAATTAAGCTCCAGAAAGAATCTAGATGGTTATAATTCTATATTTAATTAAATACAAGAAAATACATATAGTTTAGCTTAGAATAAAAAATTCTTTAAACTATAATTTTCTTAAATTAATTTCAAAATAAATGAAATTAATTATGTTGCTAATCAATTTTATTAGGTTAAACTAATTTAATTAGCCTAGTACAGTTATTCAAATCAGGCAAATGGGCCTTCACAATTGGGGTGGTTCATGTGAGGGGGTGCTGGGTTCAGTATGTCGTACCCACTTCTATGGCTCCCAACTCTCACACAAGGCCCAAAAGAGAGGAATTTAACCTTAATAAGAACAACTGTTATTAATTGAATAAGCCCAATAACTAAATGGGCCTAAATAAATTCTATCAAGAACTATGATAATTTATTTTAGCAACAACAACCTATATGTATCTATAATCAAATTAAACACATAGGCTCACACAGGCACACTTTGGATGGGTCCTATCATGTTGCTAGGTCATACACAGATGAAAGAAGATTGTAAATATACCTGTTACAAATTATTAACTTGACCAAGGGAGCCATCAGATCATTAGATATGGCAAAAAGTAACCATGACTATTTGCAATCAAGTAATAATAGGTTTTAAAAACTTACAAACAAGCTAAAACACATACTCCTGCAACAAGGTTAGCTGGATAGTTGGATGTAGGATTTATTTAATTTTAAATTAAATAATTAATTTCGAAATAATTAATTAATTAAAAAATAATTTTTCGAAAATTTAAAAAAAAAAATTTTAAAAAAATTTAAATTTAAAATTAAACCTACAATTTTGAAAAATTAGGTTTCAACCAACCTAAATATCATTTCAAAATTTGCTAACTACTTTTAAATTTTAAATGTTATTTTATAAATAAAAATTAAATAAAAAATTAGAAAAGATAAATGAATATCTTTTTCAAATTTTAAATGTAATTCAAATAAATAAAATAACAAAATTTTAAAAAAAAATTAGCAAAATATCTTATATCATTTAAAAATTACATGATTATAAATATCTTATTTTTAAATTTAAAATAAGATAAGATATAATCAAATTTTAAAATAAGATAGATTTTTAAGCAAGAAGATAGATACTAATTCTATTCAAATTCAAATTACACTAATATCTTGAATTAAATTTAAAAAATATTAAATTAATTCAAAAAGATAATTAGAATTGAATTAGGAATAGTAATAGTATAAATACAAAACTATACCAAAAATCGGAAGTTAATTCCATGAAAAAGCATGAAAAATCGAAGAAAAACAAAAAAAAATTGTGAACTGTACGGACAGTTTCACGATCGCAGGAAAATTTCAGCACAGCCCCGATTTTTTCAAATCTTCAAAAATTCATAACTAATTCAAATAAAATCGAAATTGAGTTCTGTAAAAGGCTAACTTGCTTAATTTTTCCCATACTATCCAATAAAAATAATTCCAGAAACAAAATCGCAATTATTTTTCACAAAAATTTACAAACATCAATCAATCATCAAATAACACTCAATACAACATGATACCATCCAAAAAACATACAAACAATCGTTTTAAAGTCCAAATTTCTTGCAAGTAAATCAATTACCATGGCTCTGAGGCCAGTTGTTGGAAATTATTTTACCAGGATCTTAGATCTACTCACAAGTATGTTTATTAACATCCTAAATAAGAACTTTCTAAAACGATAAATTAAACACATATAAAGTTTAAGAAACCTTACATTGGGTGCAGCGGAATTAAATGACTCCTTCCGTTCAGATATCTAGCCCTTGATTCCTTTCTGTAGCAGAGCATTATCAATATCTGAACCTGGATCTCTTTCTCTGAATCTTTGATGCTGAAACTCCTTCTTGCTGAAAGTCTTTCTTCACGATCTTCCTCACTATGATTGAGGTATCACTTGCTGTGTGTGGGCACTACTCTCACACTAAGATTTTCGAAATTCAAGAGGGAAGAGAAAGAAGAAGTGGCAGCTAAAGATAGGGAGAGAGAAAGGCTCAGGTTTTTCTCTGAAGGAAAAATAAAAAAATTTAAGTGTAATTTTCCTGAAGCCTTCACTATCTATTTATAGCATTCCACTAAGGTTAGGTTTGAATTATTTGGCATTAAAATAATGAAAATATCAGTTTAAATTTCTTACAAAATTGGCTGGCCCTATACTAGTGGATTTGGGCCTCACTTTCTGCAATTTTGCAGTTTTACCTTTTCTGCATCTGATTTTCTCAAAAATGTCAATTTCCTAATTCAACCATTTAAATGCCAATTCTAACTATTTAATAACTATAAATAATTATTAAATAATATTGTCATTTATCATATTTATTAATTGAACCATACAAAGTATCATAATTAACAAATATGCCCCTATAAACTCTTTCTTTACAATTTCGCCCTTACTTAGTGAAAAATTCACAAATAGACATAGTCTAATTTGAGAATTATAATTGATTAATCAAAACCAATTACATGAGTCTTACAAGCAATATTATCTCAACTAGTGGGGGGACCATGGGTCTATATAACCGAGCTTCCAATAAGTAGATCAAGAATTTAGCACTAAAATTCACTAACTTATTAATTCTTCGTTGAATCCACGCATAGAACTTAGAATTGCACTCTCAGTATATAGAATGCTCTATATGTTCCACCATATAGACACATCATTAGTTATCCATTGTTATAATCCTAATTTGATCAATTATTCTCTATATGAATGATCTACACAGTAAAGGGATTAAATTACCGTAACACCCTACTATGTATTTTATCCTTAAACCACTTGACCCCGTATAAATGATATTTCAGCTTATGTGAAATGAGATCTCCACCATTTATTTTCGTTTGGTCAAGCTCGAAGGTGATCATCCTTTGCTTACTATTCGCCAGATAGAAGCTATAGATTCCATGTTTATGCTAGCGCTCCCACTCAATTGCACTACCGTGTTCCCAAAAAGTACGTATCACCCTGACCTAAAAGTAGGCTTAACTAACAAATCAAAGAACACGAATAGCCTTTCAAGATTGAGCCTAATCATAACAGGATTAAGATCATTTGATCTAGGATCAACTAGGCGATATTGACTTGAATAGATTTTACGGTAAGTTTAATAAATCTATGTCAAAGTTCAATATCGGTCCCTTCCGATGCATACTCCATGCATCCAACCTGAGCTTTACTTTAACCAATGCTCTGGAAAGAACATAGTATTTCTCCAAATACAAGTAAACTCTTGTTGTAGATTATCATATCAGTAAAACCCTGTGTCTGATAAATCTAGGAAACTTTATTCACATAGTCATGTTTACTTTCCAATGTGTTGACGGCACAATAAACAGGATCAAGTATGTGAAAAGGGTTTCAGATGAATCTATACATTATGTACATATAATCATGAAATAAATCATGTGAACCATGCAACATTAAATGTTATTTCTGATCTATATTAATAAGTAAATCTGATTATATTGAAATGAGTTTTATTTAGGGCATAAAACCCAACAATTTTTTTGGGGTATTTATTTTATTTGACTTGAAATTAATAGGGTCAACTCTGTTTGATTATTTTTTTTTATACATTTGATGCTTAATCGATGATTAGTATTTTTAGAGGTTAGGGACAATATTTCGGGTAGTGTTTAATAACTCCTTGATATAGATTAGTTATAGTACCTGTTCAATTTTTACACAATGCACATTTGATTGCTTCATGATACTTGTTCGAAGGTACTCGATATATCTTCGATTATGTGTCTTGGATCTATACATTTTTGTAGATGTTTTGGTATTTATTTTATTTTGTTTTAAATTGATAGGGTCAATGTCGTTTAGTTATTTGATGTACAATGGTGTTTGGGAGAGCAAGGGAAGAGGTTCGATTTTCAATGGCGCTGAAAAATAAAATATTTAAGTTGGAGTCAAACATAACTTGCTCACAATTTGTTGAGCTTCTGTACTAAGAACTAGAGGTCGATGAAGTGAAATACGACCTAAAATTAAAAGTCAATTGCAAGTAAATAAAAGAGTTAATGTATCAGCCTAAACTTGTGAAGAGTAATAAAGATGTAAGTTTATATTTGGAAATGCTTCAAAAAAAGCAAGATAAATTTGTTCCTTTCTTTGTGATTTTGGTAAAGAAGAAAATGATTGTGGAACATAGTGAGACAAATACATGCAGTTCGATTGGAACTTGTTCTCCACAAGTAATTCTGGAGCTTAAGGTGCACTATTATTTCAGAAACTAATTTAGACATTTCATTTGATGATGATTGTAATTCATACTACAATAATGAGCTTGATTTTGATGGTGAAGATGATTTACGAGAGAACACTGATACTGAGGTACCTTCTCAAATGTTACATATGGTTCCACTTGCCCGATTATCGGAGCAACAACTACTTTGAAGAAGAGCTCGCATAAAGCACATCAAACTCCAGGTACTAGTGGTAGTGGCCATTTTTGAACGAGTGAAGCTGGAGGATGTAGTGATCCATTTTGTTCTTTGGTAGTTTACTCGAAATTCAAAGATCAAATGTTTACAAAAGAAGACATTGAGGAGAGTAATCATTAGACATTTTTGAGTGGCACAACAACCAAGGAGATACATATTGGAAAGATTTTCATAAATAAAAAGCATTTGAAAAACATTCTTGGGCTATTTGCCATGATGAAAATATTTTGAGTTCATGGTAAGGAAGTCTAGTACTAATATGTGATACATTACGTGTAAGGATCGCAATTATGGGTGGAGGTTAAGGGGCAAAAGGAAGCCACAGTATGACTTGTTTGAGGTCACTATTTTTGAAAATGTATACGCATGCTCTCTTGATGTTCGACCAAAAGAAAATTGTGAAGAAGTACCTATGATAATTGCACACCTCGTTAAGGAGAAATACACTACTCATGGGAAGGATTACATGGCTTCTTCCATAAGGGATTATTTGAAACCGAAATACGACATTGAAATCAATTACAAAATATCTTGGAAGTGCAAAGAGAAGGTGTTGCATTTAGTCAAGTGTACACCTGAAGAATCGTATTCAAAGTTACCTAGTTACTTGCACATGCTAAAACAAATGAATCCAGGTACCATTACCAACCTTGAGTTAGAAGATGGTCGTTTCAAGTAATGTTTTTTCTCGTCAGGTCCTTGTAGGAGTGGCTTCAAGTTTTGTCAACCTGTTATATGTATTGATGCTGGATTCCTTAAGACTTGGTATGGTGAATAAATGTTGTGTGCTGTGGAATTAGAAGTATTGCATGATCAAGTTTAAGGAAGAGATTGGTAAAGTTGAGAACTTAACATTCGTTTTGGATAGGCATCAAAGTATTGTTCATGCCTTGGAGGTTATTTTCCCTAATACTTACCACGGTGCATGCTACCACCACATTCAGATGAATGTGGTTGCAAAGTTTAAGAGTGACTGATTTAAGAAACTTATTTATGTTGCATCATACTCATTTAAGAAGACAGAATTTGAGAAGATCAAGGCAATGGATGTTCCCGTTGTAAATATCTTTAAGGCATTGGTATTGAAAGGTGAGCTCATCCATACTTTCAAGGGGATCGATACAAGATATTGATGATAAACCTTGCTGAGAGCTTCAACAACATGACTAGGAAAGCAAGAGGCCTACCAATCACTATTTGTGTAGAATTCATCAAGTACACAATTCATTCTTGGTTTTCTATATGGAAGGATACTGCAGAGAAGTGTGTGAAATATTTATCACCACTTATGGAGGATGACTTTACATTACATTTTAAGAAATATATGTTCTTAAATGTCGATGCATCTAGTCCATATACATTCAATGTTTACCCAAGAGGAACAATTGAGATGGGTAGTGAAGTGAACTTGCAAAAGTGCACATGCACTTGCGACATGTTCTATTCTTTTAAGATTCTCTGTCCTCATGTTGTGCATCAACACAACAGTGAAATATTAGCATCTACTCACTGTGCTCTCACTATTATATAAAAGAATGTTGGACGAGTACATATGAGGGGACCAGTTGGTGAAGGATGATTGGTAGTGAATGAAAAAGTCAAGAACATGATATTTGGAGTACCTATTGAAAAGAATCTCATAGGTCATTTAAAGAAGAAAAAGGTTGGAAGAATAAGGAGCAATTGATATCCTTCCAATGGGGAGACGTCAGTTATGTTGGGCTTTATGCCCTAAATAAAACTCTATTTCAATGTAATCTCTATCATTTAAATATCAATAAAGAGACATAAGTATTTTCATCACTTATTTAATGTGTCATTTGGTTCATGTTATCATTTATATGTTTATTTGATTTATAAATTCATCCAAATCCTTATCACATGTATGTTCTTGATTATTGTGTCGTCAGCACAGTGAAAAGTAATCAAGATTGTGTGATTAAATATATATTCCTAGATTTATCAGCACACTGGGTTTATTTGATATGATAATCTACAACATAGTTTACTTGCACCTTGGATAAGTGCTATGTCCTTTCCAGGGCATTGGTTAAAGTAAAGCTTGGGTTGGATGCATGGAGTATGCATTGGAAGGGACCGATATTGAACTTTGAATCAAATATGATAAATTTACTGTAATATCTATTCAATTCAATATCACCTAGTTCATCCTAGATCAAATGATCTTAATCCTGACATGGTTAGGTTCGATCTCAAGAGTATTATACATGTTCTTTGATTTGTTAGTTAAGCCTACTTTTTGGTCAGGGTGATACGTACATTTTGGGAACATGGTAGTGAAATTGAGTGGGAGCGCTAAACATAGATATGGAATCTACAACTTCTATCAGGACATAGAAGTGAAATGATGATTTCCTTCGAGCTTGGCTAAACATAGATAAATTGTTGAGTACTCATTTCAGTGATTATGTTAGTTCACTGAAATATCATTTATAGGTGGCTAAGTGTTTTAAGGATAAAATACATTGAAGGGTGTAACGGTAAATTAATCCCTATACAATGTAGATCATCTATAGAGGATCATTGATTATTGGGATTATAACAATGGATAACTAATAGCGTATCTATATCATGGAACATATAGAGCGTTTTATGTAATTGAGAGTGCAATTCCAAGTTCTATGGTGGATGCAACAAGGAATTAATAAGTCAGTAAATTTACTTGGTTAATTCTAGGTCTGCTTATTGGAAGCTCAGATATATAGGCCCATGGTCCCCATACTAGTTGATGTTGGAAATTATTTTACTAGGATCTTAGATCTACTCACAAGTATGTTGATTAACATCCTAAATATGAACTTCTAAAACGATTATAAATAAACACATATAAAGTATGAAAAACTTTACATTGGGTGCAGCGGAATAATATATCTCCTTCCACTCAGATCTCTAACCCTTGTATCCTTTCTGTCGCAGAGTATTATCAAGATCTGAGCCCGAATGTCCTTCTTATTGAATTGCTTCCTTCACGATCTTCCACACTATGATTGAGGTACTACTTGCTGTGTGTGGACACTACTCTATCACTAAGAGGATTCGAAACAGTCAAGGAAGAAGGAGGAAAGAGAGTGGTGGCTAGGTATAGTGAGATGGCTCAGGTTTTTCTCTGATAATATATAAATATTTAATTTAAATAATTAATTTCGAAAATAATATATAAATTAAAAAAAATATTTTCGGAATTTTAAATAAAATAAAAAAAATATTTAAAATTAAACCTACAATTTTTGAAAAATTAGGTTGCAACTAACCTAAATATCATTTCAAAAAAAAAAATTTGCTAACCACTTTTAAAAATATCATGTTATTTTATAAATTAAATATTCAATAAAATAAAATAAAAAAAGATATATAAATATCATTTTCTAATTTTATAATTTAATTTAAATAAAAAAATAACAAAATTTAAAAGTTAGCAAAATATCTTATTTCTATTCAAAATATCATGATTATAGTAATCTTATTTTAAATTTTAAATAAGGTCAAATTATTTCAAAATTAATTTTAAAAAAAAAAATTAAGATCTGACCTTAAATTTAAAAATAAGATAAAAAATAATCAAATTTAAAAATAAGATAGATAATTAAGCTAAAAAGTTAGATATTTACCTATTTTCAAATTCAAATTACACTAATATCATAAACTAATTTTAAAAAATTCAATTAATTTAATTATGATATTTAGAATTGAAATATGAATAGTAAATATCTAAATACAAAACTACACAAAAAATCGGAAGTTAATTCCATGAAACAGCATGAAAAATCTAAGAAAACGAAAAAATTTGTGAGCTGTACGGATGGTATGTAGTTGCATACCATCCGCGCGCGTCACTGGGTGTCACAGCCGAGAAAACTCGGCGCTGAGTGTGTCCAGCAGCATTTCCGCGCGCGAAATGGGGTTTTAGACACCCCATGCGCGTGTTGCTTGGACAAAACCTGTCCTAACACGCGTCTGGCCGAGGGAATGGGTCATCTGCGCGCGCGTGGGATAGGTGATCACCTTATCTTTTTTCAAATCTTCAAAAAATCATAAGTAATTCAAATAAAATCAAAATTGAGTTCTGTAAAAACGTAAATTGCTTAATTTTTTCCAAACTATCCAATAAAAATAATTCCAGAAACAAAAATTCAATTATTTTTCACGAAAATTCACAAATATCAATCAATCATCAATACAACACACAAAACAACATGATACCATCCAAATCACAAATAAATCATTTTAAGTCCAAATTTCTTTCAAGCAAATCAATTACCATGACTCTGAGGCCAGTTGTTGGAAATTATTTTACCAGGATCTTAGATCTACTCACAAGTATGTTGATTAACATCCTAAATATGACATTCTAAAACGATTATAAATGAACACATATAAACTATGAGAAAACTTACATTGGGTGCAGTGGAATAATATGTCTCCTTCCACTCAAATCTCTAACCCTTGTATCGTTTCTGTCGCAGAGTATTATCAAGATCTGAACACGAATGTCCTTCTTGTTGAATTGCTTCCTTCACGATCTTCCACACTATGATTGAGGTACTACTTGCTGTGTGTGGGCACTACTCTATCACTAAGAGGATTCGAAACAATCAAGGAAGAAGGAGGAAAGAGAGTGGCGGCTAGGTATAGTGAGATGGCTCAGGTTTTTCTCTGAAAGGAATAAGATGCAAAGTTACTTTTCCTGAAGCCATCACTATCTATTTATAGTATGCCACATAGGGTTAGGTTTGAATTATTTGGCATTAAAATAATGAAAATATTAAATGATAAACCCTACATAAGTGGCCGGCCATGGCTAGTGGATATGGGCCCCACTTTTGCAATTTTGTTGTTTTATCATTTCTGCACCTCATTTTCTCAAAAACGCCAATTTTCAAATTCAACCATTTAAATGTCAATTTCAACTATTTAATAACTATAATTAATTATTAAATAATATTATCATTTATTATATTTATTAATTAGACCAACCAAAGTATCTTAATTAACAAATATACCCTAGAAACTCTTTCTTTACAGTTTCGCCCTTGCTTAGTGAAAAATTCACAAATAGACATAGTCTAATTTGAGAATTATAATTAATTAATCAAAACCAATTAAATGAGTCTTACAAGTAGTATTGTCTCAACTAGTGTAGAGGCCATGGGTCTATATATCCGAGCTTCCAATAAGCAGATCAAGAATTTACATCTTAAATTCACTGACTTATTAATTCTTCGTTGAATCCACGCATAGAACTTACAATTGCACTCTCAGCTATATAGAACGCTCTATATGTTCCACCATATAGACATGTCATTAATTATCCATTGTTAGTCCTAATTTGATCAATGATCCTCTATATAGATGATCTACACTATAAAGGGATTAAATTACTGTTACACCCTACAATTTATTTTATCCTTAAAACACTTAACCCCGTATAAATGATATTTCAGCTAAGTGAAATGAGTACTCCACCATTTATTTTCGTTTGGTTAAGCTCGAAGGAAATCATCTTTTACTTTCTATTTGCCAGATAGAAGCTATAGATTCCATATTTATGTTAGCGCTCCCACTCAATTGCACTACCGTGTTCCCAAAATGTACGTATCACCCTGACCCAAAAGTAGGCTTAACTAACAAATCAAAGAACACGAATAACACTCTTGAGATTGAACCTAATCATATCAGGATTAAGATCATTTGATCTAGGATCAACTAGGCGATATTGACTTGAATAGATATTACGGTAAGTTTAATTAAATCTATGTCAAAGTTCAATATCGGTCCCTTCCGATGCATACTCCATGGATCCAACCCAAGCTTTACTTTAACCAATGCTCTGGAAAGAACATAGCATTTCTCCAAATGCAAGTAAACTCTGTTGTAGATTGTCATATCAGTAAAACCCCTGTGTTCTGATAAATCTAGGAATCTTTAATCACATAGTCATGTTTATTTTCCACTGTGCTGACAACACAATAAACATGATCAAGTATGTGAAAAGGGTTTGGATGAATTTATAAATCAAATAGACAAATAATTGATAAGGTGAATCAAAACATACACAAATGAATGAAAAATACCTCTGTTTCTTTATTGATATTGAATAATATGGATTACATTGAAATAGAGTTTTATTTAGTGCATAAAACCCAACAGTTGAGACAATACTACTTGTAAGACTCAGTTAATTGATTTTGATTAATCAATTATAATTCTAAAATTAGACTATGTCTAGTTTATGAATTTTCACTAAGCAATGTCTTAATTGTGAAGAAAGAGTTTCTAGGGTTTATTTGTTAATTAAGAGACTTTATTAAGTCTAATTAATAAATATATTAAATGAAAATATTATTTAATAATTAATTTTTAGTTATTAAATAATTAAAGTTGGCATTTAAGTGGTTAAATTGGAAAATTGGTATTTTTGAGAAAATAAGTTGGAAAAATGAGAAAATGGCAAAATTGCAAAGTGGGGCCCAATAACAATCCATGGCCGGCCACACTATTGTAATTTACCATTTATTTTTCTATTATTTTAATGCTAATTAAATCTAACCAAACCCTAAGTGGTTTCCTATAAATAGGTAGTGATGTCATAAGGGAAAAGATGATGCATCTCATTCCTTTAGTAAAATTTTAGCCTCCTCTCCTATACCCTAGTTGAAACCTCTCTCTCTCTCTTCCTCTCTTCTAAACCGAAGCCTATAGTGAAAGAGTGAGTGCCCACACACATCAAGTGGTACTCAATCATAGTGTGTAAGGCTGTGAAGAATCCAGTTTCAAGAGAAGGAGATTCAGACTCAGATCTTGGTGATACTCTGCTACAGAAAGGATACAAGGGTTAGAGATCTGAGTGGAATGAGACATTATATTCCGCTGTAACCACTGTAAGGTTCCTGATACTTTATATGTGTTTATTTCATATCGTTTTATAAGTTCATATTTAGGATGTTAATAACATACTTGTTAGTAAATCTAGATCCTGGTAAAATAATTCCAACAAGTTAAACATCAAAAATGTAGCAAGTGCGGTAGTTCAGGACACAACAAAGCTACTTAAAATTGGAGAGATTATAGTATTCTTTGTTTGTAATCTTTGTAGGATTTAAATTTGTATTATTTTAAGGATTGAGGAGTTTGTTGTGTTGTTTTTTTTTTCTTGCATTCACAATGTTCTATTATGCTTGACATTGTTCGAAAGTTGTTTGATTAGGATTGTTTAGTTTGTTTATTATGTTTTTTCTTGTGTTCACAATGTTCGAATATTCTTAACACTGTTATATAGTTGTTCGATGGTGATTATTTAGTGTGTTTATTATGTTTTTTTTCTTGCGTTCACAATATTTGATTATGCTTGACATTGTTCAATGATATTTGTTTAATATGTTTATTGTATTTTTTCTCAATATTTTTTACAATGTTTAGTTATGCTCGAAACTATTTGATACTGTTCGATAAGTGTTTGATAATGTTTAATTATTCCGACAGCCTGATGACGGAGTGAATGAGCTAGGAAGACTGGGTCTTGACTAGCTGTTGTAGCCTACATATCCACACTCAGCTGGCAGTAGGTACCAATTGTATGCTCCAGAAGATCGGAAACAAACAGAGCTAGATCACTACCAACTCTGGACCGAAGCCTTTTTAAAGCCACCAAATGGTCAACAACTAAATGGTTAGCTTTGGCTTCTGAGCTTTAGTTTCATAGCTCTATCTTGCACCGAAAGGCAAGTATATTGGCCCTTTGCCTACCCTCATCTGACTCTGTATAGAATCACTTCTGGAAGAGTTAATCTGCTTTCTCAGTTGGACACTGTACTCGTTTGTCTGCTCAACTAGCCTGATTGAGAAGGACAGAGTGGTTGGAGGAAGAGTTGAACAAAAAGGCATCCCTTCTAGATAATTGCTAGGTTTTGGTCTTGGAGGAGGATCTAGAGTCCCAAGACTTAGGATTAAAAACTTCTTTATTGTCCTGGGAACTCATTCTGTTCCTTTTAGCCTTTTCTTGCTCAGCCTTTTTCCTCTCAGCTTATTTCCTCTTCACCTCCTAATTTTTTAGCCTTCCAGTGTTGGCTTAATTTCATGAGGGCCCCTATTCTGGCCTTTTTCCCTTCTTTGTCTATATTGGAAGCTGGACTCTTGGGAAAACTAATTCCTTGTCCTAATCACCTTCGTCATTGACAATCAAGATGACTTGTTATTCTAGAAGCAGAACTTTTTGCAACAGATTCACTTCGATGACCGGAGAGGTAAAAGCTTCTCAAGTGGTAACTTTTAGAACAACCTCCACTACTTTGGTTGGCGGTGTCACATATTTGATCTAAGACTGGCAAGGGGCTCCAGCCCTACCTATCTTTTCCTTTTGTAGGCCTCACTGCTTCCCTTGCCTCTTCAATTCGGGCATCCACGGTGCCCATGAACTCATTAAGGATGCCCATCTGGATTGTCTAGGGGTTCTTTACAAATGGAAAACAAGATAAATTTAGACACCTAGAAGTAAAAATAAACACACAGAAGTAAAAATATATATATATAAGACTTTGATCCGGATACAACCATTAACAATGTTGTATTTAGGGTCTCCTTGAGCAAACAATGTGATATCTTCTCGATCTAAGAAACTATCATGCTAGAAGAAACCTAGAAATCTCATTAAGACGAAGGGATCTACCCTAACACACTTGGATGGTGGAAGAAAAGTGGGTTGGAATCTCTACAATTTTATCTACCTTATCATAATAATGTTACAAAAGGTACCTAAGATGGTCTAATTCCAAAAAGTAAGGGTCGAATCCTCCTTAATCGATGTAGATAAATTCTTCAAGACGCGGAGCGCAGAATAGACGGAAGGGAGAATTACCTCTTCTGGAGGTTTTGGTGCCATAGGCTAAATTCATATAACTCAAAATCGTTTATATAATGTAATTTTATATAACCGACTCTAAATGGTATAATGCAATTTTATATTTACAGGCTTTATAAAAAAAAAAAAAAAAAAAAAAACCCGCCTCTAAAAGGTCAATTTTCAATAAGCGGGTACTTTTACACCCTTTAGCTTTCCTTTTTATAAAATAAGTTGAAAAAATAGAAACTAAAAACCCTTAATAATGTGAAACTAAAGTGTACAATTATAGTGTTTATCATAGAGTTACATTATGAGAAACTAAAGTGCTATTAGATATTCAATAATGTGGGTACCACAAAATCCCTTAATAGATAGATACTTTACTATTTTTGTACTGTATTACCTTATAAGAAAATAGATCCATTACTTGGCTAAACCAAGAAAGGGGGGTCACGCCAAATTTGACAAATTATTCATTGATTAAAAAGCAATAAAATCCGTATGTCAAATTAATTTACCAAAAATAGTTAAATTATTTTATTGGGTTTTACTAATATTGATCAATAATTTTGTAATATAAATTATCAAATTTATTGAAGTAAATACAAGACATTTTTTTTTTGGACAAGAATGTTTTTGTTATCACGTCACTTGATCTATTTAGTTTAAAATTAAAATTTGAAACAACAAAAATAAGCCATATCATAGTATCATGTCAATACGAAGAATCAAGATATCTATTATATATATATACTAAGTTATTGTTACGTGCATTTACACTTATACTTAATTATATTATAGTTTTATTTTAGTTATATATTTTTTAAAATTTTATATATTAAAAGAAAACTACTTATTAATTTTTTTAAAAAAAAATATTTAAAGTTAAAAATTTGAAGAAAAAAATATAAAATTTAAAAATATTAAAATTAAACATACTCTCAATATTAAAAATAACAATAAAAAATAACAATATTATAAATAATATATTAATATTTATATATACTTAAATTAAACTAAAACAAAAGTTAAAAAATACATATTTTTTGTATCAATTAATCAAAAATACCCTCATATTATTTTTTAATTAAAATATAACCACTTTTTTTTGAGTGAATTGCCTAATATACCCTCACTCTCTACTTAAGTCTAGCATATAATTTACATAATCTAAGGGGTCTAATGGGGACATCATCTATAAAAGTGGGTATATTTAAAAAAAAAAATATGGAGGTAAAAATTAAAACAAGTAATTAAAGTAAAGTGGGTATACAATACAATTTCCTCTTTATAAAACTAACCTTAATTTTGACAGAATATTCTTTATTTTTAAAATATATTCTTTTAAGCCAACAAAAATAGTTAAATAGCTAATTTTTATATATAAAGATATTAGGTTATTGTTACGTGTATTTGTACGTATACTTAGTTGTAATTTTTATTTTTATTTTTTTATGTATATTTTTTAAATTTTATAAATTAAAAGAAATCACTTATTAATTTTTTAACTTTTTTAAAAAGCAATATTTAAAGTTTTAAAAATTTAAGGAAAATAAATATAAAATTAAAAAATATTAAAATTAAGCATAATTTTAATATTAAAAATAAAAAATATTACAAATAATATATTAGTATATATATTTAAATTAATTTAAAATTAGTATAAGTTATAAATAATATTAATATTTATATATATTTATAAAACTAATTTTACTTACATTATTAAATTTAATGAAATATTTTATTAAATTAAAAATATATGTATAAAGATATATTTTAAGAGAGAGAACAAATAGAAAATTATGAAGGTTAGTAAAATTATGTATAAATATCTAGAAAAGACAAAATTCAAATCCCACATTTACTCTCCAACTACTTAAGATGTGATCATATTATTCTGATGTGAGTTGATTAAGCTTTTAGATGAGTGTACATCTTTATTATTCAACTTGCACATAAGCTCGTGACAATATTGTTTATATAAATATATTATATACTACTACAATTAATGAATGTGTTATTATATTTAATCATGAAATACCAAAGTTAATTTTTCTTATATATAGATTTCAATCACACACCAAATAAATACCAAAGCTGATTTAATTAGGAATTCTATAAAGACTAATTAATTATGGTGTCGTTTAGTAACATTTTTGTTTTCTAATTTTTTAATCACGAAATGAAAGTACAATTTTTGTTTTTAAAAATTTTGTTTTTGAAAAATAAAAATGCGTTCTGTAACCACTTTTGTTTTTCAATTTTAAAAATAGAAAATACAAGTGTGTTCTGTAAAGTTCATTTTTATTTTTATTTTTTGATTTTATTTACGTCGGGTCTAAGTTTGGGGTCGGATTTAGGTTCAAGTTAGAGGTCGGGTTCAGAGCTAGGACCGTAGGGGAATTTGGGTCCGGGTCATGATCGAAGTCCAAGATATTGATTAAGAAAAAAAAAAAGTGTTTAAAACAATATTGCAAGTGATTTTTTTGTTTTTAAAATTTTGATCTCAATTAAAAAATTAAAAAAGTAAAAACAGTTTTATAGAATATATTTTTGAAAAACATTTTTACTTTTTCAATTTTAAAAACAGAAAACTAATTAAAAAAATATTAGCAAAGGACCTATGTAAGTTAAACTTCTTATCGATCATTATTTTCTCAAATGTCTTGTCAATAAACACTTATGTCAAAACTTTGAGAGCCTACTTTGACATCAATTTTGTAAATACTAGAAATTTTAGCATCCGATTGGTTGAATGTGAGAGTGTAATACTTTTCTTAAGTTTGATAAACAACTTTCAAAAATCCACACTTCCTAAATTGTGTATTGGTCGGTAATTTAATGAGTGTACGTACATATATATTTATATATATCCACCAATCATCTTCTATAACTAATTAAATTATAATCAATTAATTAATTAATTAATCTCAATGCACGGTTGCCATTAATGGTGAAAACGACCATTACTCGTCTAGTAATCTCTAGCTAACAAGAATATTATTAGCTATCTTTGGTAATTTACTTAAGTGTGTCAAATTTCTAAATTCCCAGAGCTTTGGGTAACCATGCAGTACTGGTATGCATATACTATATATAAATATTACGTTCTATATATTTGATGGTTGGATCATACTGATCATATCAATATGATCATGTAGTCCATTAATTTTCTTAGGTTTAGTTGACCATATTAATTGAAATGGATAATATGAAAGATTACAGGGACCAACAAAATCTTGAAAGCAGACCTGAGGAAAAGGTCAAAAATTGAGTGTGAACACATTAGAAGTAGAGATTGAAAATAAATAAATAATAATAATAAAAATGTTATAAGCTACTTGATCATGATGTATATATAGTAGTAAACATCAATTATGTCATATCTTATTTCATCAAAGTAGAAAGCAAAGCTAAAAAAAAAAAAAAGAAGAAGAGTAGAAAGCAAAGCAGTTTTTGGTTTTGAGCATAAACAAACACCTTCAAAATAATTTGCCGACATGATAAAAATATTAACAAATTGACCTGCGTTAAAATCAACGACAAAATAGTTTTTTTTTTCTTTTTTCTTTCACAAACTCCAAAACGACAATAGTGTAGCACCACTATTCATAACATATATGGAAAATTAATTGACGACAATTTAACTGTACTATTTTAGAAAGTAGTAGAGGGCCCTATTTGTAATGTAATAAAATAAAAATTCAATTGATAATTTTTATAAAATATAGAGTTTAAAATATAGTATTTTGTTACATTTTATATGAATATTTATAATTTAATTATTTAAGATATCTTACAAAATATTTTCAACAACTTGTAACAAAAAATTATTGTCTCAACCAAGGTTACAAAGCACTATGTGAGGATCGTAAGGTGACATGGAGCTGAGAGATATAGAGCAGATACAACACGCCAAAGCACAGTTTTATTTCATGGTTGGCTGTGCAGAATAGATTGCAAACGAGAAGTAAGTTAGTCACATTCGACATTTGCACAGATTATTCATGCTTCTTCTATGGTGTTGAACCAGAAATAATAGAACATCTATATTTTGGTTGTGTGTTTAGTGATAGATGCCTTGCTAAATTTAAATGTTGGCTAAATCGGAAGGTAGAAAGTATATCTTTGTCCAAGTTTTTGAGATAGATATCCAGTGCTAAATTGACTAGGTTTTGGAATTAAGTATTTTCAGCAATAATGGTGGGTTTTATTTATCAAATTTGGGTCAATAAAAATAATTGTTATTGAAATCAAAATATACAAACTATAGATGTTTGTGTACAGAAAGTATCAAAATAAGAAGAGATGAGTTAGTTAGGATCTTGTGCTATGTTAGTTAATTAGTTAAATGTGTCTGTTTGTACAGTTTGTTGTAACTAATTTCTGTTACTTCATCATATCAGCTCAATTGATATAAATAGTTGTAATCCCTTCATTTTCAAACTAATGAGAAAAACACTCTTCCTCTCCAATTCTCTTTCTCTCTATTTTTCCATTCATTTTGTAAGATGGTATCAGAGCAGCCATATTTGTGTGACGCTCTTCTTCTTTGATTGTTTGTGTTCATGGCGGGGAAATTAAGGAGCTAGTACTCGTAGTCAAGCAACTCGAGACAGCTCTAGTGATAATGCGAATCCTTTCTCTATGCTCGATACAGATCTTGCACCTCGACATTTCGATCAGAGTAGACATCC
This sequence comes from Cannabis sativa, assembly GCF_029168945.1. Classification (NCBI taxonomy): domain Eukaryota; kingdom Viridiplantae; phylum Streptophyta; class Magnoliopsida; order Rosales; family Cannabaceae; genus Cannabis; species Cannabis sativa. Next base: position 5,570,243 of record NC_083601.1, on the reverse strand, counting down.
ATACTACATTGCAAATGGAGATCATCCAACAGCAAGTCTGGTTCCTAAGATTTTGACTGGCAGCGACAACTACAATGCGTGGAGAAGATCGATGGTTGTTGTCCCGTCAGCTCAAAACAAGATACAATATGTCAATGGAAAGCTGCAACAACCAGATGAAGATCATGATATTTGGAATCGATGCAATGATCTGGTAATTTCTTGGCTCTTACACTCTATTTCTGGTGATGTTGCTGATAGTTTTATGTACAAAGAACATGTAATAGAAATTTGGGAAAATCTGCAAGAAAGATATGCTCCGAGAATTTTTGAAGCCAAAAGGTCGATGCAGATGCTTAACCAATGATCTCTTGATGTTACTGCTTATTTTACTCGAAGAAAGGCTTTATGGGATCTGATACAACAATATCATCCACTACCTGTTTGTAATTGTGGAGCTATGAGAATCATCCAAGAGTATCAGGAGGAGGACAAAGTTATGGAGTTTCTAATTTGATTGAATGAATCTTATGGACATGTACGATCTCAGATCTTATGCAAGATTCATTACCACCTGTTAACAAATCTTATGCATCGATTATTCAAGAGGAGAGACAGAGAAGCATTACTGTCATTCCAAATACTACCACAGAAACTGGTAAAACTACACATGATCCTTCTGGATCTACTTCAGGTTAGTTTGCTGGCAATGCTAGCTTCAATTGACCTAGAGTTACTTGTCATCATTGTGGTATGCGTGGACACATTATGGCTAAGTGCTATAAGCTCCATGGATATCCAACCAGGTCACAAATTCTATGGAAAAAATCCTAATAAGAGCAGCAATAATTAGCCTGGAAAATCTTCTGCTATTTTTTCTAGTTTACAAGAAGGACAACCTTCAAGACAAGCTGGTCAAAGTGGACAATGCAATGTGCCAGATCAACATCTTATTCAAAGCATCACAAATCAGTATCAACAATTGATGAATCTTTTGTCTCAAAAGAGTCAAGAACCCCCAAAACTCCTCATAATCCTGTTCAGCCCATGGTATCTCAGTTTTCTAGTAAGAACTTTCCTATTTTGCATAACAAATGGATAATTGATACATGTGCTACACATCATGTGTGCCCTAACCTATCTTTGTTCACAAATATTCAAAAAAGTACATCTTATTCCACTATAAATTTGCCTAATGATGCTCATGTCACTGTTGCTTGTGTTGGAACAATTCAACTTTCTTTTGATATTGTTATTAAAAATGTTCTTCATGTTCTTGAATTTAAGTACAGTTTATTATCTATTTTTGCACTAATAAAATCTATTGGTTGCCATTTCAATTTTTCTCTTAAGCATTGTACAATGCAGGACAATATGAGGACTCGAACGATTGGGATGGGTGATCGAAATGGAGATTTGTACTATCTAAATTTGTCTCATAATTCCATTCCTCCTGCTCTGTTTTCTATTATTAGTGATTCTAAAATTATTGATAATAATGTATGGCATTATTGTTTAGGCCATCCTTCATGTATTAAACAACATCCTCTTAATAAAAGCTTACAATTTTGACACTATCCTAGTCCTAATTTTTATTGTTATGTGTGTCACTATGCTAAACAAAGAAAATTATCTTTTATATTCAACCACAATGTTGTTGTCAATTGCTTTGATTTATTGCATATTGACATATGGGGGCCATACAATACCATGACCACTGAAGCCTACAAATACTTCATCAGCATTGTGGATGATTGCTCAAGATTTACTTGGGTCGAATTTATTAAACAAAAATCTGATGCACAGTCTGTTATACCTCATTTTTTGCAAATGATTAAAACTTAGTTTAACATGACTGTTAAAGGAATTCGATTCGACAATGCAAAAGAGCTTCAGTTTCCCATTTTGTTCGAAGAACTTGGTATTATGCATTACCACTCTTGTGTTCAAAGACCACAATAAAATATTCTGTTGTTGAAACAAATTATACCAACACTTACTTAATGTGGCTAGGGCCTTACTTTTTCAGTTCTATATTCCTTTGTGTAATTGGAATGACTGTGTGGCCACTGCCACTTATCTCATAAATAGGACTCCCTCACCCATTCTTCAACACAAAACCCCTTATGAGATATTACATGGTAAGCCTCCCAACTATGAACACTTGAAAGCTTTTGGTTGTTTAGCATATGTTTCTACACTTAGCTCATTAAGAACAAAATTTTCTCCAAGGGTTGCACCTTTCTTTTTCTTGGTTATCCCACTGGTATGAAAGCATATAAATTTATGGATCTCAATACTAATCGTGTTTTCTACAACAGGGATGCAATTTTTCATGAATATCTTATTCCTTTCTGCAATTTGCTACCTTCCCTGATTCCCATCACCATTTTTTTGAGTCTATACCTAATGCTGTATCTCCTGATGTTGAATCTGTTGGAAATTATTTTACCAGGATCTTAGATCTACTCACAAGTATGTTGATTAACACCCTAAATATGAACTTATAAAACGATTATAAAATTAAACACATATAAAGTATGAGAAACCTTACATTGGGTGCAGCAGAATAAAATGTCTCCTTCCGTTCAGATCTCTAACCCTTGTATCCTTTCTGTCGCAGAGTATTATCAAGATCTGAACCTGGATCTCTTTCTCTCCTTTCTTTAGTGTTGAATCTCCTTCTTGTTGAATGTCTTTCTTCACGATCTTCCTCACTATAATTGAGGTATCACTTGCTGTGTGTGGGCACTACTCTATCACTAAGAGGTTCGAAATTTAGAATGAACAAGAGAGAGAAGAAGGTGGCGGCGTGGTATAGAGAGAGAAGGCTCAGGTATTTCTCTGAAGGAAACCAGATGTGAAAGTGTATATTTCCTGAAGCCTTCACTATCTATTTATAGCATACCATATAGGGTTAGGTTTGAATTATTTGGCATTATAATAATGAAAATATCAGATGATAATCCCTATAAAAGTGGCCGGCCGTGGCATTATGGATTTGGGCCTCACTTTTGCAATTTTGCAGTTTTATCATTTCTGCATCTCATTTTCTCAAAAATGCCAATTTTCAAATTCAACCATTTAAATGCCAATTCTAACTATTTAATAACTATAAATAATTATTAAATAATATTGTCATTTATCATATTTATTAATTGAACCATACAAAGTATCTTAATTAAGAAATATGCCCTAAATACTCTTTCTTTACAATTTCGCCCTTACTTAGTGAAAAATTCACAAATAGACATAGTCTAATTTGAGAATTATAATTGATTAATCAAAACCAATTAAATGAATCTTACAAGTAATATTGTCTCAACTAGTGGGGGGACCATGGGTCTATATAACCGAGCTTCCAATAAGCAGATCAAGAATTTATAACCTAAATTCACTGACTTATTAATTCTTCGTTGAATCCACGCATAGAACTTAGAATTGCACTCTCAGTATATAGAACGCTCTATATGTTCCACCATATAGACACGTCATTAGTTATCCATTGTTATAATCTTAATTTGATCAATGATCCTCTATATGAATGATCTACACCGTAAAGGGATTAAATTACCGTAACACCCTACAATGTATTTTATCCTTAAAACACTTAACCCCGTATAAATGATATTTCAGCTATGTGAAATGAGTACTCCACCATTTATTTTCGTTTGGTCAAGCTCGAAGGAAATCATCCTTTACTTTCTATTCGCCAGATAGAAGCTACATATTCCATAGTTATGTTAGCGCTCTCACTCAATTGCACTACCGTGTTCCCAAAATGTACGTATCACCCTGACCCAAAAGTAGGCTTAACTAACAAATCAAAGAACACGAATAACACTCTTGAGATTGAACCTAATCATATCAGGATTGAGATGATTTGATCTAGGATCAACTAGGCGATATTGACTTGAATAGAGATTACGGTAAGTTTAATAAATCTATGTCAAAGTTCAATATCGGTCCCTTCCGATGCATACTCCATGCACCCAACCTGAGCTTTATTTTAACCAATGATCTGGAAAGAACATAGCACTTCTCCAAATGCAAGTAAACTCTGTTGTAGATTATCATATCAGTAATACTCTGTGTCTGATAAATCTAGGAATCTTTATTCACATAGTCATGTTTACTTTCCAATGTGTTGACAACACAATAAACAGGATCAAGTATGTGAAAAGGGTTTGAAATGAATTTATAAATCAAATAGACAAGCAATTGATAATATGAACCAAAACATACACAAATGAATGAAAAATACTTCTGTTTCTTTATTGATGATGAATAAAATGGATTACATTGAATTGGAGTTTTATTTAGGGCATAAAACCCAACAGAATCTACCAGTACTTCTAATCCTATTTCTAAACATTCAACTCTAGACCATACTGTTTCTAATTCTTCTTCAAGGACTAGACCTACTAGAACTCATTATAAGCCTTCTTATCTTACTGATTATCACTATATTTTAATTAAATTCACTTCTGGTGTTTTTCCTCAGAATCATAATTTGGTCACAGAGCATCCACTATCAGCTGTCATTGACTACTCCAAGTTATCTCTAAAGTTTCGTGCTCTTATACTGGTCATTTCTACTTTGCAAGAATCAGAAAAAAATTTCCAGGCTCATGGCATTCCTGTGTGGGATTATTCCATGGACAATGAAATTGAGGCTCTAGAAGCCAACAATACTTGGACCATTATGAGCCTTCCTTTGCATCATCATGTGAATGGATGCAAATGGGTTTACAATATAAAATTTAATGTTGATGGGTCAGTTGAGAGGTTTAAAGCAATGCTAGTTGCAAAAGGGTACAATCAATAAGAGGGGTGGATTACTCTGAAACTTTTTCCCCAGTCACCAAGTTGGTTACTTTGAAACTAGTTCTTGCTCTTGCTGCTGTAAAAGGGTGGATTCTACACCAACTTGATGTTAATAATGCATTTTTGCATGGTGATTTACATGAGGATGTGTATATGACTATACCTCAAGGGTATAGTCCTAAAAGGGAGTTACCACCCAATGCAATATGCAAATTAAACAAGTCATTATATGATTTGAAACAAGCTTCTCGACAATGGTTTGAGAAGTTTTCTACAGTCTTAGAGCATGAAGGATTTCACCATTCTGCCACTGATCATTCTTTATTCATCAAGCATTTTGGTGAGGGTTTCATTCTACTTCGTGTGTATGTTGATGATGTCATTTTGGTAAGCAATCATACACAAGAACTAGAAGCCTTGAAGATTAGACTAAACAATAAGTTCAAGCTAAAAGATCTTGGTGAACTAAAGTATTTCCTTGGATTGGAAATAGCAAGATCTAAACAAGGGATTTTTGTATCACAAAGAGGGTATGCTCTTCACCTCTTTGAGAATCTTGGCTACCTAGGGAGTAAACCAGTAAGTACTCCCATGGAAGCTAACCTCAAATTATCCCAAGATAGCAAAGAAGTACTTGCTGACCCTACACTATACAGAAAAATGGTTGGGAAGCTTCAATACCTAACCATAACTAGACTTGTTATATCTTTTTCTATTAACAAACTTAGTCAATTTCTAGTTGTTCCCAAAGTTAGTCATATGACAGCAGCTCAAAGGTTATTGCAGTATGTGAAAGCTACTCCTGTACATGGTATTATGTTAAACTTGAAGCTTATGTAGATTCTGATTGGCAGCATGCCCCGATACTAGAAGGTGTGATACTGGTTTTTGCATTTTCCTTAGGACTTCTATAGTGTCTTAGAAAAGCAAGAAACAACATACCATATCAAGGTAATCTGCTGAAGTAGAGTACCGTGCTATGGCTAATACTACCTGTGAAATAGTGTGGCTTTTGTCTATACTAAAAGAGCTACATGTTGATCATAAAGGGCCAACAACTCTACATTGTGACAATAAAGATGTACAACATATTGCAGCAAACCCTGTATACCATGAGAGGAAAAAATACATCGAAATAGATTGTCACATTGTGCGTGAGAAGATATAAGAAGGAATCATCAGAACTGTACATGTTTCTAGCAAAGATCAAATTGCAGACATACTGACAAAGCCTTTATTTCTTGCACAATTCAAACTACTCAAAGACAAGATGGGACTCCTAGACATTCATGTTCCATTTTGAGGGGGAGTATCAAAATAAGAAGAGATGAGTTAGTTAAGATCCTGTGCTATGTTAGTTAGTTAGTTAAATGTGACTGTTTGTATAGTTTTTTGTAACTAATTTCTGTGACTTCATCATATCAGTTCAGATGATATAAATAATTGTATCCCGTCATTTTCAGACTAATGAGAAAAACACTCTTCCTCTCCAATTCTCTTTCTCTCTGTTTTTTCATTCATTTTGTAATAGATCGTGAAATACAATGTCAAAAGTAGAATTACAAATGTTAGAATTAAAAAGATTAAAAAGGTGGGCATGAATTGGTTTGAAGTTTTGTGAGCTTTGTGAAGTTGTAAGTAGACATACTGTGGCCCTTATAAATGGTAATGTATAGGTTATAAGGGATGGTTATGAAAGAATATAATCATCTGATTGATCAAAAAAAAATCCGCTCTATTATATCATTGAAACAAATTTTATTATTCTTTTTCCTACATATTGTAGTTAGCGGATTTATGAAAATAATTTATATTCGTACTAATATATATATATATATCTCAATCCATATATGAGTTTTTTACATTTTTGTGATAAGTTCTAACTAGGCATTAAGAATAAAAATCTTAATTTCTACCCTAACTATAAAGGTACTATAATTAACTCTCACATATCTCATATCTTGAATTAAAACTATCAATTCATGTAGATTGGTGTTCAAACATCCACAAATATCAAATAAAAATTGAATAAATCATAATGAAGAGCAAAAAAATCATAACAACTTGCAATAAATAAATAGTATAAGTTCAAGTGAATCCATAATATCCTAGAAAAATAATCTAGTTTCATAATCATAATCAAAATATTCATTAACATAAATGAATTAATAACATTGAAAAAATAAGAAATAGAGTGAAGAAAAACAATATGATGCTTTTAAAAATTGATCTTCATTCACTTTAAATATTTTTCTAATTTCTTACAATTATTTTTTAACTTTTGGCCGAGAATTAAAAACAAAAATAAGGTTTTTTTTAAAAAAAAAAAAACAATTTAAAAAGTTTATTTTACTAATAAAACTCAAAAGATAAATACTTATACATATAATTTTTGGCCAAATAAAAAAAATAATAAAAATTAGAAGTTAGTCAAAACAAGATTCAAGCAATTTCCAAGCTTCTCAAGTGTTGTAGGAAGAATATCACGCTATTTCAAACCTAAAACAAGCATAAAGAAATAAAATTTATAAAAAAAAAATAATTTTGATAAAACTCGGCTCATTTCAATAAAGAGTCATAGTAATTCATTTATAGGCAGAGGAATTAATCATTACACAATTAGTGGTCTAACGACTCTTACAACTGTCCCCACAAATCCCAAGAGAATATTCTGATAATAAAGACTCCCTAATGATTACATACTCATTTTATAATAGAATGTACACATCAACACTAAATATCTTCAATCACTCGAACTAGTACAATCCTGGTACAGGGAAATACTGGTGTGTGTGTGTGTGTGTACCTTCAAAGGATTTGTTAGTGAATTTGCTTTTCCTTAACATCTTCCCTCAAACAAAAGGGTGAGATTATTAGAAAAGTAAATCGTGAGTGTGACAATCCTTTTGTCAAATAGTCAACTACTTGGTCATGTGAGGGAATGTATCTAACTGCCAATTTCTTCTCCAACACTTTGTCTCGCACATAATGTATGTCAATCTCAATGTGTTTGATCTGACATGAAAGATAAGATTTTAAGACAGTGCACTTGCACTCATGTTATCACACCAGGTAACTAAGACAACTGAGAGATGGAAATCAATTTCTTTGAGTATGGATTCAATCCATAGAATTTTTTCGGCCACATGAGCCAAGGCTCTATATTCGAATTCTATACTCGATCTTGAGACAACTGGTTGTTTCTTGGATGACTAAGACACAAGTGTATCCCAAAAATAAATACAATGACCTTCAATAGAGCACTTGTCATCTGGCCAACAGGCCCGATTCGCATTAGAGAAGTCGTTGATAGTTAACATACTACTATAGCTAATATGCAAACCTAATTGCTTTGTTCCCTGTAAATATCTCAAGACCCTTTTTACTCCACTCTAGTGTACTGTAGTAGGTAACTGTAGGAATTGGCTAAGTTTGTTCATATCATAGGCTATATTTGGCCTAGTGTGACATAGATACTAAAATGCACCAATAGTTACCTTTAGAGGGTTGGATTTTGCATAAGCTCTCCATCTTTGATTGACATAGGTTTTCCCAAAGTCATTGGTGTTGGATAAAATTTCAAGTTTCCCATATTCACTTTCTTCAGAATATCCTTAATGTGTTTAGTTGAGTTAGGTAAGAACCATACTCATCTCTAAACACCTCATTGCCAAGGAAGTAGTGTAAGGGCCCCAAATCTTTTAATGCGAACTGTCTATTCAGTTCTGTAATAAACCCTTGCATTTTGTTTAGATCATTTCTTGTGACAATTATATCATCAACATAGATTAGGACCAAGACAATTACTTTTCTAAATTTGTAGAAAATAACTGAGGTGTCAAACATAGAATTCTTGAATTCTCACCTCTGTAGTGTGTTCTTCATCCTTTCAAACCAAGTTCTATGTGCTTGTTTTATGCTATATAAGGACTTGTTGAGTTAACGCAAAAAATCTTCTTTTCCTTTCTCTTTAAACCCTTGTGGTTGAACCACGAACACATCTTCCTCAAGCACACCATTGAGGAAAACATTATTTATATCTAATTGTCTAACTTCTCAACCTTTAAAAATTGTAATTTTTAGCACACTTTGAACTGTGGCAGCTTTGATTACTGGACTAAAAGTCTCACCATAGTCAATACCAGGTCTCTGAAGGAAGCCTTTGGCCACTAGTGAAGTCTTAAACCTCTGAAATGTTCCATCTACATTGAGCTTTTCTCTAGATACCCACTTATTACCAATCAAATTCTACAGAGGAGAGGGTGGAAGCAAATCTCAAGTTTTGTTTCTTTCAGTGTCCATGGATTTGTTCCAACCTGGATGTTGAAGAGCAGCTTCAACACTATCTACTTCTGTAGTGTTCAATGCATCAACTTTTATTTGACTTGGCAGTATGTGAGGATTAAATATTCCAACTTTTGCTTGAGTCACCATAGGGTGAGTGATAGGAATAGGTGTTGTAGCAGGAATAGGCTACTGAGATGATTGGGAAGAGGTTGAAGCAACAGGTGACTGACTTGAAGAAGCATTGGATAGTTCAAGGACTTGATCATAAACCTGGAAATTATCAAAATTTTCAAAATCATGAGGTTGTTCCCTAGCAAGGCCTAAACCAAGACTAGTGAAATAGGAGAGTGTTGTTGGAGTTGCAAGATCAAGGTGTTCTTTAGCAGGATGTTGAGAATGATTTGTAGGATTAGGTGAAGTAGGAAGGTCATCAAAGGACATATGAAGAGAGGACCAAGAGGTATTGTGGATAGCCATAGACTGAGGAGTTTGAAAGTTATTTATGAAACTTGTTTGGAAAGGAAAATCCAACTCAGTAATGATAACATTCCTAGAAATATAGATTTTTCTAGTGGGAGTGAGACACTTGTACCCTTTGTGTGAGTTGTTGTAACCAAGATTAACACACTTAAGAGAGTAAAATTAGAATTTACGGGACTTGTAAGGTCTGAGGCAAGGAAAACAAGCATCTCCAAAAACTTTTAAAAGCATATAATCAGGTTTTATGTCAAATAAAGTTTCAAAGGGTGATACATTATTCCAGACTGGTGTGGGAAGCCTATTTATGAGATACACTATTATTTCAAAATCATAACACCAATACTTGAGTGGCATGCTTTCTTGAGCTAAAAGAGTGAGGCCCATTTTAATAATATATCGATACTTTCTTTCATCTCGACCATTTTGGGCAGAAGTGTGTGGACAAGGATTGTTAAACTCAATTTCATGAGCTTTTACCAAGGAAAAAAATGGTTGATATTCACCCCCAGTCAGTCCTCAGACCTTTAATTTTCTTGTCAAATGTATTCTCAATTCCATAAATGCATTAAAAGCATCTTCCTCGAATTTGAGTGGATACAACCAGGTGTATCTATTGTAATCATCCACAAAATGTATATAAAATCTGTGATTTGTATTAGCGTTAATTGGAGTTGGATCCCATAAATCCATATGTAAAAGTTTAAGGACAAATTTGACTCTATTTAAAGATAAGGAATAAGGAAGAGCATGAGCTTTACCAAACTGGCATGCTTCATAGAAATTGTTCATTTCATTCTTGGAAAGCTTTACATGACTTGACTCTAAGACTTTACTCACAACACGAAAGAAAGGGTGACCAAACCTTCTGTGCCAAACATTAATTCTAGGAACTAGACTCTTATCAGGTGTAACTGATTTACATTAGAAAAACACTAATTATGAGTAGTAGTGGACACAATGCACGGCTTGGACTAAGATTGTAAACTAAAACATGATGGAAGGTGGTTTGTGAACTAAGATTTTAAAGGAACAAGCTGTTACAGACCATCTCTAAGAACCTCTTGAAGCAACATCCTCTTTGTTTTTTTGTCCTTCACCAAACAATGGGTAGATTGAAACTCAATTAACACATTATTATAGGTGGTAAGCTTATATACACTAATTAAGTTTCTTGTAATTTTAGGAACAAGAAGCATTTCTTTGAACATCAGATAATTCCCATTTTTAATATTCAAAGAGCCATTGCCAATATGAGAAATTCTAAGCTTATTACCATTGCTCACAACAACAGTCTCCTTAACATTATATTCTTGTTTTTGGATTCTGGTTGGATGCCTATGAGGTGGTGTGATTACTTGCACCACTGTCTAAAAACAAGTTATCACTGTCTAAGAATTTCTAGAGTATCTATGAAGGCATTGTGATTGCCTTGTCCAGTTTTAGTCTGTGCTGAGGGGTTGTTTGGATATGTTCCCATAAAATTCTCATCAAAATGATTATAGCACACTGCAATAGAGTAACCATACTTGCCACAGACTTGGCAAGTTAGTCTTGGAACATTAATGCGACCCCTTCCTAGAGATCTTCCAAGACTTCCTTGACTACCTGAGAAGCATCCTCCACCATTGAAGTTCTAATTCTAAAACCTACAACCACGATAAGTTGAGCTTCCTAGGTTTGTCTTGGCAGTCATATTTGCTTGAGGTGAGGTTCCAAGAGCTTTAATTCTTGTGTTGAGAGTTTGTAACCTCTCGATCTTACTGTCAAAGCTTAGGAGAATATCCTGAAGCTCTTGCCAAGTTGTTTTGGGTCTCGCTTCGATATAAACCATAATGGACAGATATTCGGCATCAAGCCCAGATAGCATATTAGCCACAAGATGTGCTTCTGGATAAGTATCGCCAATAAGAGCTAGTATGTCTGACCAATTCTTCTTTTCCCTGAGGTACTCTTGCATTGGAGTGGAGCCTTTCCAAACTGTTTGAATTAGGATGCGTGTGTCATCTATTTCGGATTTAGAGTAAGCAACGTATAGGCTCTCTAGAGCACGCCATAACTAAGCTGCTGAAGCTAATTCCATAACTTCGGTTGTTATGCTTTCAGTCATGGAGCTATACAACCATCTTATGAGTGGTTGGTCATTGATGATCCATTATCGGAATTTAGGATCGACATGAACCTCTTCTCTGGCACCTTCTTCTCCTATTGAGTCAATAGGCAGAAATTCCAAGGGACATGGCTTAGTTCCATACAGGTAGCCATGAAGTTTGTGTCCTCAAACTATGGTGGAGACTATTGTCTTCCACAAGTGTAGTTGTTTTTGTCAAGTTTTAGTGGGTTGGTTGAGTGTGGTGAGTTGTTGAGGGTATTGATTTTGAGAAGATGATCCACCATTCCGATTGACTATAATGCCAACGAGCTTGAGTGTTTCTATCATCACGATTTTGTGGAGTCGACATGGTAGGGGCCTAGAAGCTCTGATACCAAAATAAAATTTAGAGAGAAAATAATTTTGATAAAACTCAGCTCATTTCAATAAAGAGTCAAAGTAATTCATTTACAAGTAAAATAATTCATCATTACACAATTAGTGGCCTAACGACTCTTATTATTGTCCCCACAAATCCAAGAGAATATTCTAACAATAAAAATTCTCTAATAATTATATACTTATTTTATAACCAAAAGTACACGCCAACACTAAATATCTTCAATCACTCGAGCTATTACAATGTTGGTATAAAAAAATATTGGTGTACATACTTTCATAGGATTAATCACTGAATTTGCTTTTTCTTAACATAAAGCAAACAATATTTGATTATTTGTAATGAAACCCCTAATTATTTACAATTATTATATATATAATCCCAATCAATAAAGTGGAATAAGAGTATAAGAAATTATAAGCATGTGGAGTCAATGCTGAGGAAAGTTTTGAGAGGTCCACTCTATTAAATTATGCTCAGTTTGATTCATTGGCCAGGTGTTTGTGACAGACGAGGGTGTCGTTTCATGCTACTTAACTATATATATAACGGCTCCAATAATCTATACAGCCTCTTATTACTAACTTTTCATGAATAAGATTTTCAAGGAAAAAAAAAATAACTTTTGATGAATAAGAGGCAAGCGAAAAACATTAGCTTTTTGCAATAACAAAACCAAGTACTAGGTATATCTTTAACAGTACAGAAAGAAAACTATATACATAAATATATATTAAAAATAATCTTATTTTATGTGAAGTGTGTAGGTGTCACATTGGTTGCCTAGTATTATTGTCTTCGAGCATTTGTATTCGTTGTTGATGCTTTAAGCTGAGTGATGGAACTGGAAACCAAGTGTCAAGCTCATTAGCCACACTCACAAATTGTGACCAAAAAGGATAACTTTCTTTATGAAATTTTATTATTTTAAGATAATGACATATATACATATAGTTTAGAATATAAGCCTCTCTCTCTCACACACACACACACAAATGTTTTGGCAAATAAAGATGAATTAGAAATAATGCTTAATTATGACAAAACTGATCAGAATTAAGTTGGGTAAGTTCAAGATTCATACTGATTATCATGAAAACAACAAAAATTGATTCAATGTCTTTCTCACTCACAAGCCCTTAAAAAATTTGGTCCAAACCACCCTCACACAAGACCTTTATTTAAAAAGAATAAAAGAAAATTGGAATGAGTCCATCCACTTCTACATCTTTTTCTTTCATTAATTTCTCATTAAATTTTCTTTTGGGTGGTGTCATATAAAATTGTACCCAACCAATGAGCTTAAAAAGCACAAGGAGACCTGTCATGTTCCTCTCACATGATCAACAATGAACCAAATCCAAGTGGACGATGGTTAATTATCAGTTTAGACCTTTGGATTATCTTTTTGGACATTTTTGGGCCCAACTGCTTGTCAATCGTTTTGGTTTCGGGCGCATAGTATATAATAGGCTTTTGATTTGTTAGAGTTCGGTTTTTTGTGCTTCCCAATTTTTATGGACATTTTTTTTTCCTCTTAATGTATCACTCACAATTTATTTTTCTAAAAATAGTTGATTATTATTTTTTTCACTTGTTTTTGTAAATAAGAGCAAAGGTGTAACACTAACACTCATGTCATGTGTACCTGTTTTTGCATGGAAAAGTAGGAGAGGGTCCTTATAATGACTCATTTTAACACCACTTCTAGTTTCAAAATCAGAACTTGGATTTACTGGTGATTAGGTGGAAAAATGCAGGCAGATGAGATGAGTAGGTCTAGGTTCGTGTAATCTCACATGGGTATAGCAAATTGTGGTAAGACATTTTGTGTCGACAAAGTAAGAGGCTTGCAGAGTTTTGTGCCATCTGTCTCCCGAAACAAAGCTAATAATAATAATTGTCACAATCGAATGAATGAATGAATGAAAAATTCAAGCACAAAGAGAGTGAAAAAGCACTGAATTTGATTGGGGAATGAGAGATCGCCTAAGCGCCATATAACTCATTTTGACGTTGATATATGATGAAAAACCATGGAGAGTGACACTTGCTGACAACTTTGGTGATGACACATGTCAGTTTGACATTGCATTGTCCTGACCTCACACTATAATTTGATCATTATTATTGTTGTTGTTGTTCAATGTATTTACCATTATACCAAAGCGAATTTCCATTTTGGGACCCTACAACTACTAATGACAAATCAAAAATAGTATAATGCCACTTTACAAGGTTGGCTTTCCACCTAGCCGGAACACCAAATTACGAAACACATGGCTAAGCCACAATGCCATAAAATATCTCTCTCTCTCTCGCCAAATATCTTCTTCTTGTGTAGTAAAGCGTCTTTAGTTGGTTGCCAAAATAGTGTATATAACTATTTCAAGAGTGCATGTAAGTTACTTGTCTATGATTGTAAATTTAGGGAGTTGTCGTGGTAGGATACCATCCGTGTACTATTCTATCAATAGGGTAGGGTGTCTGATTAATTAATGAATGACTAGAATAGTACTCTATACCACATGCATCTTTGTAAACTTTTGCTTAATTTTCCAGTAGTGATGTATAGCAACAACTAAATTTAGGAGTGATAGTCAATTTACTGAAAAAACTGAACAAGACAAATAAGTTACCCAACTCTATGTTAATCCACAAACTGTCCCAATAACCAAATATGTATGTATATTACATCATAATATTAAAACGATTAAGGATGCATGAAGAGTTACTTTAGTAATTGCGTGGTGACTGTAAAGCCTATTCATTGGGATTTGGGAGTAGTCAATCCACTAAAAATTTTGAACAAATTATAACAAAGGCCAAGGCAGAAATGAAGTTACCAGCTCAAGGTTAACCCACAATTTCACATGACAGCAGTAACCAAACTTTACAAGGAAAACAAGACTTACATATAATATTATAATGAAAAAATTTCTACATCATTTTACAAAGGGTCACAATAACCAAATGTGTGTATAGAACGTTATGCCAATATATTATAACTTCACGCGACTCAGGATAGCAGCAGAGACATGGGAAAACTCAAACAATGTGATCGAGAAATGAAATTAATTCCTGATATTGGAACCAAAATATTCTTAGCACCTCAAGCATGGCCTCTCTTCTTCTTTCAGCATGTTTTGCACTGATTTTTACAAACGAGCAGAATATGCAGCAAGGAAAATAAACAAGCCCAAAACGACTGATTTCCTCACAAAATATGACTTGCAACCAGATGAAGTTGCCACATGAACAAAACCAGACCTCTAAGCATTACCAAATTATATCAACAGACTGGCCAAAGGCACGAAACTCATGTTGTACCGATCAAAAATTACTTCAAGTACGCACTCTCCTCCAGATGAAATCAATTGCTGGAAGACTGCAAAACATTATGCTCATTCAGATGCCTCTGAAATTGAGCCAACTGGTTCTGCAATTGAAGAATTTCGGCAGCCTTCTGTGAAAGTATGGAGTTCAGCTTCGAGATATAGTCAGATAGTTGATTTCCTGGGTGTTCAGCTTCAACCAACAGATTCATTTCCTGAACAAGAATAATCATAATTAGTCCAAGACATGTATCAAAGACAAAAATGCATTAGAAAGAAAATTTCACGGACCTCCTTAACAATGTCTATGGTCTTCTCTACTTGTCTTCGATGAGCTGTCACAAGATCTTCCTCTTCCTGGTGGCATCCACATAAGAATTTCTTAGAAATGAGTGTTTAATTCTAAAAATAGAACTTGATTTCAAGGATGTGGTTACCTTGAGGAGGGCAATAAGATTCTCATCAGAACTAGAATTGCTAGCCCCAAAGTCCTGATCATTCCTCTGCTTTATATGTGCACCAATCTTCCTCTTTTGTTCCACAAATGATTTTTCGTTGCTCTCGGCCTTTTTATAATTCAACTGCGATGGTTTATCTTTTTCATAGGCCTGACCAGTGTAATCAAATTCATCTTCATTAATGCCATTTGGACCACCATTTTCACCTTTATAATAATCTGAATATTCAGATGCAGCAAAATTTCCTTCAATCCTCCCGCTAAGAACACGATCCACCATAAATGGTGGTGAAAGTTCTTTTTCGAATTGTTTGGACCAACCAAACCTGCTCTTTTCATTGGTAACATACATTTTGTTATCCTCAAAGGCTGGTTCAGTTGGTAAAGTGGAAGATAAGTGCAGTGTGGTAGATTCTCGAAGGATTGAAGATGAAGACAATTGATCCCTTTTGGAGTTGTTCCCTTTAGATAAACTCTTCACCCTACATTAAAAGGGGAAAAATGAAAGAGTACAACATATGATGAGAACTAATACTTCGAAATCATCCATTTCCTTGCTCGTACTACCGTTAAAAGGAAAAAAAAAATACCTGTCTGCATATCTTAGTGTATTGAGTGTATGTTCACATGATCCTGAACTCGGTGAGATGCATGATATCATAACAGTTCGTGAGTCACCGACAAATGAGTCTCTAAGAACTTCAGTCAACTTACTTCCTCTAAATGGAATGTGACCTTGGTCATTGTCGAGAGCTCTAATGCATTCTTTCAGCGCCAGTAAGCTTTTGTTGATTTCAGCACCTTCCATTCTGCATAAATAAAAATATTTACTTGCAGGTTCTCACAATAATTGTTGTTGATACATAAGGCAAACAAACTGAACACCAATTAATCATGTCCTTTGGTCCTCTTCCTGAAATGAAAGACCTCTTGATACTGCATCTCCTTTACTCTATAAAGGTTAGACTAAGCCGTAAAGGTCTATGCAATAGAAGACTACTACAAGAAAATAATACTCTACCTTGTCTGTTTGTCATTATCAGTAGTATCTGCACCACGCTCACTTCCAGCAAGATCTATAAAGGATAGTTTGCCTACAACTCGAGCAGGCTTTGATTCAGTGCCATCAGCTGATCTCTTGATGCAAAGCTGAAGTATGGCATGTGATCTTGAAGATTCTTCATTTGCACCAGTTGTGCCTGTACTTCTTGTATTGCTGCCCTTCTCAATAAGCTCCTTAATTGTCTCCACATTAGTCACCTTGTATTCTTGCAAGCCCACAATACAAACCTGCTGTCTACCATCCTCTCTCATGCAAAGCTTTCTGCAAAAGTAAAACTTGTTCAGAAAATAAGTATAGAATGGATATGTTTTCTGCTGACAGGCTGAAACAACTTACTTTCGATCATTTAAGAGATCAAAAAGCTTCCCTCCATATATCTCAAAGAAGCTTACAAATAACTGAAAACCCTGGTTCCTGTATGTTTGGTGCATTAATCTTAAGATATCTTGTGATGCTTTAAGTGGCAGTGGCTGCATAGTATAAGTCTTACCACTCCCTGAACAAGCAAAGAACATTAGTTCAAGCTAATGTGAAATGATGTACAATGAAGGAATGCGAAAGAAAAATGAATGGAATATTGGGGAGGGGGGGTTGAAAAAACTGAGTCTCTTCGGAGTATGAATTACAAACTTTTAGCAGAAAGACATGAAATAGTTTAGTATACTACTTGGTGAAGGGTGATGATCAGCACAAGTAAAAAAGAGAGAATTGGGAGGCTTTGGATTTTTTTTTTTTAAAAAAAAAAAAAAAGAGAAAAAGTGACAAGAGAATCTTATGAGGAAAGTAGATGAAGCCTTTCCACTAACAGAAGCCTAGTTTCTGTACCCCATTCTTCATATTAAAAATGTTAAATCTTCAATTTCTGAATGCATGGGTGAGATATGAGGGTAAGAATGTCACAAGTTCAAAAAAACCAAAGTGACCACCACTAGACTTGTTTTTCTAATGTGAAGTTGTCAATAAGAATATGAAGATTCATGAGTTGGGGAGGGGTGCATTCATCTTCGTCTATTTGAACTTTACATGTTGTACAGTAAGAAGATTTAGTTGCAGAAAATGGAAAAGATAGTGGAATTCAATATGCCTAAGTTATAAGCACTTGCCTGTTTGTCCATATGCAAAGCAGGTTGCTTTTGTTTTGTGGAAAATTAGTGGAACTACAGGCTCCACACTCTCAGAGTATACCTATCATGGAAAAATGAAACTCATCAAGCTACCCAAGGAGATTAGCCATTAGACATCCACGTGCAATGAACTTAAGCTTGTTGATATACTCACTTCATCATTTGAAACATCCTCGTCAAGCACAGCATCAAAAACAAATTCATGCTTCTCAACATACTCCGTCAAGTCAACCTGAAGGGGCAGTGAATCATCAGACCTTTCTTTTCATTTATATCTACATATATAATTATTTATTTCTTCCATCAAGAAGGCAGACTTTGGAGAAGATTGTAAAATAGTTGTCCCATAACATAGAAAATTTAAGGAAACATAGTTTAAGAAAACTAAAATAATCATTACTTACAGTTAGACTTAGATTCAAGACTCTCACTTTTAGGCAAATTTTGTTCACATTCAATCGAAAGTTAATATTCCGTTTTTGTTTAGACGTAAGATAAAGAGACAGAGCGGGTATAATGAGTATTAGCATAGAATCATGATGTTAAAACAAATACAATCATCCAGAAGTAGATTCTTTTACCTTGAGTTTTGTTTCATGGACAGTAAGACAATTAGAATTTGGTGCTATCGTTATTATGTCTTCCTCCTTTTTTGACATTTCCCTTTTATTTAAAGGTCTCTTGCGCACCTGTAACAAAGATTGTCACCAAATATTTTACACCAAAAAGAAAAAGCCAGTAAACAGGACCACAATTTCACAGTTTACTTCTTTGCAGTGATCATATGACTATAAAAGGACGGATAGTAATGTTGCAAATGGAAGCTTTAAAAACGAATATACATGGCATCAAAGAGACCTACCACAACTTTGATTTTTGCAACATTGTTGGCTCTTTCTTTATCAGCAGCAAAACTTTTAAGAAGAGCATTATCATTTAAACCTCGTGCTCTGCCTGTAAGCTTGTTGTTGGAGAGAAATGACTCGGAATCATCAAAGCTTTTGCCACGACCAGATTGATGTCCATTATATAGACTGGTACTCACGGGTATCTAGCAGTTCCATTCAAACCAACAAATATAAACAGTTAGCACCCATATCATACCCAACAAATAAAAAAAACAAAAAATTGTACAATTAAGTAGTATAAATATGCAATTAATGAACAAAATTGCTTTATACAACGAAACTTCGGGTACTGATGGTGGATTGGAGATCTGTAAATTCAGGGTTTATCCTAAAATTGCACCCATTTAATATGCATATTTTACGCAGTTTTTATGTCCTGATAAATGCAAGTTAAATAATATGTACATATAGACACATATATCAATCAATGCGCCATAAATCATTACAAGAAAGTATAATTCATGAACCGTAACCGGCGTCTAGCGATTGTTTAGGCCTATGAGCTACTGAAATTCAAAAGAAACACTTTCATCTTCATTGAAGTAATTAAAATTTAATGATAACAAGCTTAAGGTAAGGCTAACCTCAGGCAATAGCTCAGTATCAAAGGAATGGAGATCGAGCAAGCCAGAGCTGAGCTCACTCGGTGAGAGTTGATCCTCACCGTACCTTCTCCAACTGGAAGATCTCGTGGAAAGTGAAGGTGCCACAGCATCCGGCGGAGAACGATCGCTGCCGCTCCGACCAATTCTGCTGGGTCTGGACCCATAGAGCCCAAAATCCTGTTTTTTTAAAAAAAAAATCAGCTTCTGTCATTCAAACACATCAATCCAATCCATGTAGTAGCTACTATCTCGCCTGGGAAGTATAAAACTCAATAGGGTTTTTAAGGAAAATGTATCTACATATATATCAAGAGAAAACGAGAGAACCTGCGATAGATTATTGGAAGAGGACTGGAACCACTTAGAGGAAGAGTCAAGGAAGTTATCTGAGTACTGCCGCTGGTGATGCACCGCCGGATTAGATCTCGACAGCTGCCTCCCCACCGCATTCATCTTCTCCGATTAGTCTGTTTCCTTCTCAGACGGTCACCGTCGTTAATCCAAAAAGAAAGAACTCAAAATAATTCTATAATCGGCTAGCTATGTATATGGAAATGATAGACAAAGAAAAACAAATGGGAGAGGAAAGTAAGAGTTTCCGGTGGTGATGATGCGGTTAGTTAGAAGAAAAGAAGACAAAGAAGAAAAAGACGATGATTTTAGCTTGTAAAGTTTTAGTTTTTAAAACTTTCTTTCGTATTTTTCTCGTGAAACAAACAGTGGGAATAGTGAGATATTTCGATTTTTGAAAATTTGAAAGAAAAAAGAAAAATAATAAATAAAAGGGAAAGGGGAGCGAGTGTCGAATGTAATAATATAGCAATAGCAATATTTGAAATGAATGAATTTCCGTACATGTATAAGCTCAGGAGTCAGGAAGAGGATATTACTAAAACCAGGACTGTAACTAGAAGACCCGCGCGTGTCTTCACTTGCTAAAGAAAAAAGGAAACCAGGAATTATAGCAGGACAAGTGGCGTGGGTCCCATTTGTTCTCGTAATTGAACATAGACGTGGAGACAAAATGGATTATGTTCTTCTTGTTTGTTGCTCTCTGATCATTATTATTAAAGGGATGGAAATTGGAATATGGACTACTCTTGTTAATTTCAAATAAAAAAGAAAAGAAAGTTGATGGGATACACGTTATCTAATTTTTTTCATAATTTTTTGAAGGTTGTTTTTTTTTTCAAAATGGGAGTGTAAACTTCAAAGCTTCCTTTGTTAAGAATTTCTCTTTTTTTTTTTTGTCCAAATTTTAATTTGTTGAGCATTTTTTTTAGTAAAATTAGTGGCAAGCGTTTGAGGCACCATGTGATAGAAGGGTTCACCTAAGAGATTAGTACTCATCATTATAGAAGTTCTCCAATTAATTTGAGACGCATCTGGGAAGAATCACGGACATTTTGAAGAGTGGTCAAAAGAAATCTTGTCCATTTGAGCCACGAGATTCCAAATTATAGGTCATTCGGGATTCAATTATTCACATAATACAAGTTTCATAGTAAATCACTCTAGACAACTAATTCAGCGCTAGATTAACATTAAGACCATACTATTTTGACAAAGTGGCGATTATATTCTGTACTTTTACATTAGCTGCATATGGGACAAATCTTGTCTCACCAAACTCTTACTAGAGGGACTAAAGACTACGGAGACAACATAGTACCTAGAGATAAAAAGGAGATGTGTCATTTTCTCTTCTAATCTCATTCTCCTCCTATTTAAGAAGCAGTAAATGTATAGAGGATTATTGTTGGAGGAATTTAGACAACACCAAAATAAATAATATAATAAAGATATATACAAAAAATGTGTGAGTACTCGACCTATAATGGCGAGTATTCAAGCTATGAACACACAAATGTATTGGAAATTTAAAGAACACAAGGAAATATAGTAGTTCAGTCAGATCACAGTCTGCTTAGTCTACTGTTGCAAGGGTTTTTTGTCTTGTTCTATTTCACGTTTGTAAAGTCCTTTTTTGGCAAGTTAGGTGACAAAATAATTTTTCCTTTTTATGGTAAGATTGCTATGCATTCATTTTCGAAATCTTACCTCTTTTATTCGGTTATAAGTTGCCATTTTCCTTGTTTGGAAAGTTGCACTTTCAGCTGAACTTTCCTTTGTTGAAAACTTCTCAAAAGAGAAGAAATTCTCTTTTGGAAAGTTGTCCTTTTAAGGGAAACTTTGATTATTGCCTTTTCCTTTTGAATTTCGATTGTATCTTGATACAATCAGAATGTATAATCTGTTTTTGGCAGGAATCAAGCTTTGAAAGAAGATCGGACCCGATTTTAGTAAGTTTCCCGTTTCTGGGCAGATCTGCTTCGTCAGCAACCGAATCTGTTGTAGCAGATCGTGTTTGTTTTTGGAAAGTTTTTGTACAGCTGCTAATTCGAACTTGTGGTTGCCTCTTTGGTTTCTATGATCTATAAATAGAGCCTAGAGAGCAACCATTCGAATTATCTCTTCCATTATTCATTTTCTACATTTATCTTTTGAGAGAAGAGAGTCTTTCTTTGTTTTGTGAGAGCCTAGTTGTTCATCTAGGTCCTAGTTGTTCTATTTCTGTTCTTACTCTATCCTAGAGGTTGTGAAGAACTACTTGACTGAACAAGAGATTGGTCTTCGGGAGAAGACTTGATAAAGCCTTACTTCGGGAGGAAGTAAGCACTTGGTCTTCGGGAGAAGACTTGTTGAAGCCTTACTTCGGGAGGAAGTAAGCACTCACACTTCAAAGACGAAGGGAGTTCGGCTTGAAGGTGTTTCAAGAAGTCGATTCATAAAGTGGATTACAAAGGATTGCGGCAATACTTTAGAGGGAGTCTAAACTTGTTTAAGTCAATTGTCTTTGTAATTTTGATACTTTATTAATTGATTTCATTCTCTGGGCGTGGCCCCGTGGACTAGGAGTGTTCGTGAGAACACTGATACCATGTATAAATCTCTTGTGTCAAGTTATTTATTTTTATGCAAATATTTTATATTCTGCCTGTTTCGTTTTGCTGTAGCAGAATTACTTTCTGCTGCTGCAAACGATTACAGTTTTTATATTTTCTTATATACAACTGACATTTGCAAAAACACGGTTTTTCATTTGGTATCAGAGCAGGACACTAAACTCTTAGTGTGGTCCTATAACGTTTTTGTTAGAATGTCATTTTTTGCAGAAGGAAGTTCTATTTCTAGACCACCATTGCTTAATGACTCTAACTATCCTTACTGGAAAGTTAGAATGAGAGCCTTCATCAAATCTCAAGATGAGAAGGCGTGGAGAATGCTTCTATCAGGTTGGTCTCCTCCAGTTGAGACAGATTCTTCAGGTAATACTATTATAAAATCTGAACTGGAATGGTCTATTGAAGATGATAAACTATCTGCCTACAATAGCAAAGCCTTGCATGCTATCTTTAATGGTGTAGGTGAGGGTTACATTAAACTTATATCATCTTGTGTTTCTGCTAAGGAAGCTTGGGAGATTCTTCAAACTCAGTTTGAAGGAACTTCTGATGTGAAAAGATCTAGATTTATCATGCTTCAAACTAAATTTGATGAACTTAGAATGTCTGATAATGAAACTTTAACTGAATTCTATGAAAAATTATCTGACATTGCTAATGAATATTTTGCTCTTGGAGAAAAGCTTGATGACTCTGTTCTTGTGAGAAAAATTGTTAGAGTTCTTCCAGAAAGGTTTGATACAAAACTTTTAGCAATGGAGGAAGCTAAAGATTTTAGCACTATGAAAGTGGAAGAATTGATGGGTTCCTTACGTACTTTTGAATTAAATCAACAGATTAAACAAAAGGACAAACCCAAATCCATTGCTGATAAAGGTAAAAGTATTGCTTTGAAAGTTGCTGATAATGAAAATTCTGATAGTGAATGTGATGATGAGATTGCTTTATTAACTAAGAATTTTCAGAATTATATGAAAAAGATGGGAAATAAAAAGAATATTTCGAAAGGTTCAAAAGGTAATACTTTCATTAAACCATCTGTCTCTAACAAAAAGGGAATCCAAAGGCAGTGTGAGAATGTGAAGGTTTTGGGCATATTCAATCTGAGTGTGCAAACACTTTGAAAAAGAATAAGAAAAGTTTCAATGTCACTTGGAGTGATGATGAAACCGAAAGTGATGAAGATATTACTGAAAATGTTGCCTTAACCTCTGTTATGACTAATGTGTTGTGTGATTCACAGGTGAAAGATAGATTGGTATGTTTGAATAATACCACCAAACAAGAGGAATCAGATTCAGATGAGTCTGAAATCTGTGAAGAATCTCTTGCTGAATCATACAAAGTCATGTATGAAAAATGGATTCAGGTTGCTACTGAAAATAGAGAGTTGAATAAATTGAATAAAAAATTGTCTCATCAGATTGAAATGTGTGAGTTGAAAATAAAAGAATATGAGACAAGTGTTTGTGATAAAGATGAAAAAATCTCTCTATTGAAGAAGGAACTTGAAAACTTTAAGAAAAATGTTCAAATGCTTAATCCTGGATCTTCTATTTTTGAAAAAGCTCAGAATGCAGGTCAGAGAGGTTTTGCAGGCCTTGGTTCTAATGGAATGGAAAGTTCTGGAGTCACGAAGTTTGTAAAATCTAGTGTTCCAACGAATCACCGTGAGGCTACAAACTCTGCCATAACAGTTTCACAGCCTGTGGCAGCAAGAACAGCTTCTGATGCTGCAAAATCTCCAGGATTTTCGAAAAAGGTAAGATCTCAGGTAAAAAGATTTGTTCCCATTTGTCATTTCTGTGGTAGAAAAGGACATATCAGACCTAAATGTTTCACATTGAACAACCTGTTTAAAACAAATTATTTTGATAATTTGAAAAAATCTCAAAAGAAACATAAAGGTTTGAAACAAATATGGGTGAAAAAGAAGTGTCTAGCTGGTTTTTCTGATAAACCGCCGCATCTCAAATGTGGTATTTTGACAGTGGTTGCTCTAGACATATGACAGGTGACAAGGATTTCTTGACTAACATACGGCCTATGCAATGTGGAGAAGTCACTTTTGGTAATGGCTTATCAGGAAAAGTTGTTGGTATGGGAACTCTAAATTTTGAAGGGTTACCTAGACTGAAAAATGTGATGTTAGTTGAAGGACTGAGGGCTAATTTACTTAGCATCAGTCAAATCTGTGATCAAGGATTTACTGTTTCTTTTGATAGTGATCATTGTTATGTTATGAATGATGACAATGAATGTATCTTGCAAGGATTTCGATCCAATGATAACTGTTACACTCTAACCCCTGTGTTTACTTGTCACTCAGCTATCAACAACACCACAGATCTGTGGCATGCCAAGCTTGGGCATATTAATTTTAAAAACCTGAAAAAATTGTCAAATGCAGGTATTGTTCGAGGTCTTCCCAAGCTTGGTAAGGAAAGTGAAGGTAAGTGTGAACCGTGTCAACTTGGGAAGCAATTAAAAATCACTCACAAGCCTGTGTCTGATATCAATACCTCAAAGGTATTGGAATTGCTTCACATGGATCTTATGGGTCCAATCCAAGTTGAAAGTTTGAATGGTAAACGATATATCTTTGTGTGTGTTGATGATTTCTCTCGTTTTACTTGGGTAGATTTCTTAAGAGAAAAATCTGACACTTTTGATGCCTTTAAAACTCTGTGTCTGAGATTAAGAGTTGAGAAAGGTTGTAATATTGGGAAAATTGTTCGAATTCGAAGTGATCATGGTAAGGAGTTTGAAAATTCTGTGTATGATGATTTTTGCAAGTCTACAGGTATAACTCATGAATTTTCAGCTCCCAAAACTCCTCAACAAAATGGAGTTGTTGAGAGGAAGAATCGAACTTTGCAGGAAATGGCAAGAGTGATGTTAAATAGCAAGAAATTGACAAAGCGCTTATGGGCTGAAGCTATTAACACTGCTTGCTACATAATAAACAGAGTGTTTATTCGTCCAGGTACCTCAAAAACATCTTATGAAATCTGGAAAGGTAAGCGCCCCAATGTAAGTCATTTTCATGTTTTTGGATGTGTGTGTTATGTCTATAGAGATCGTGAGCATATTGGTAAATTTGATGCTAAAAGTGATGTTGGTGTGTTTATTGGATATTCCTTAAACAGTAGAGCTTATCGTGTTTATAACATGAGAACTCAAACTGTTTTGGAATCAGCTAATGTGGTTGTTGATGATTTTAGAGATTTTTCAGAGTTTTCCACAGAAGCCAAGATAGATAGTCTCATGGATACTCCTCCAAAAGTTGTAACAACAGATCCTGATGCAGCAGAACCCATTGCTGATGCTGCAAATGACGAATCTGCTGCTGAAACTGGAGAACCAGAACCGTCTATCTTGACTCATCCAAACATCATCACTGACTCTATTCAGAAAGAACCAAGCACCAGAGTCAAACTGAATCATCCAAAAGATCTCATCCTTGGAAATCCTGAAGAAAGCATGGTAACTCGCAGAAGGTATATTAATTTAATCAGCTTTCTTTGCTTTGTTTCTCAATATGAACCGAAAAATGTGAAGGAAGCCATGACCTTTGAGGAATGGCTCAATGCAATGCAAGAAGAACTCAACCAATTTGTTCGCAACAAGGTATGGATTTTGGTCCGAAGACCAAAAGGTATAAATGTTATTGGAACAAAATGGTTATTTAAAAATAAAAGTGATGAGTTCGGTACAATTGTGAGAAACAAGGCTCGTTTGGTGGGACAAGGGTACACACAGGTAGAAGGTATTGATTTTAATGAAACTTTTGCTCCTGTTGCAAGGTTAGAATCAATTCGTTTACTTTTGTGTATTGCTTGTATTCTGAACATTAAATTGTTTCAAATGGATGTGAAATCTGCCTTCCTAAATGGTATTTTGAATGAGGAAGTTTATGTTGAGCAACCAAAAGGATTCGAAGATCCTCAATTTCCAGACCATGTATACAAACTTGAAAAAGCTTTGTATGGTCTGAAACAAGCTCCTCGAGCTTGGTATGAAAGGTTGACTCAATTTTTACTTTCTCATGGCTATCACAGAGGTAGTGTGGATAAAACTCTTTTCATCAAACATATAAAATCTGATTTTATCATTGCTCAAATTTATGTTGATGATATAGTTTTTGGTTCTACATCTAACCATGAAGTGCAGGTATTTGTTGATCAAATGAAAAGTGAATTTGAAATGAGCATGGTTGGTGAGCTTAATTTCTTTCTGGGTCTTCAAGTGAGACAAATGGAAGGAGGTACATTTGTATCTCAAAGCAAGTATGCTAAGAACCTGGTCAAGAAATTTGGCCTTGAATCGGCTAAGCAGGTAAGTACTCCTATGAGCACCACTCTGAAATTAACAAAAGATGAGAATGGAGTAAAGGTAGACACTACACTCTATCGTAGCATGATTGGAAGTCTCTTGTATTTAACTGCTAGTCGTCCTGATATATGTTACAGTGTGGGAGTGTGTGCTAGATATCAAAGTAATCCTATGGAATCTCATGTATCAGCTGTAAAAAGGATTATTAGATATGTTAATAGCACTCCTGATTATGGAATTTGGTACTCGAAAGATACCAATTCAAATCTTGCTTGTTTTAGTGATGCAGATTGGGCAGGAAATGCTGATGATCGAAAGAGCACAAGTGGTGGGTGCTTCTTTCTTGGGAATAACCTAGTATCTTGGCATAGCAAGAAACAGAATTCCATCTCCTTATCCACTGCCGAAGCTGAGTACATAGCTGCTGGCAGTTGTTGCACTCAACTATTGTGGTTGAAACAAATGTTGATTGATTATGGGTTTGATTTGGGTGTTTTGACTATTTTTTGTGACAATACTAGTGCCATAAATATTTCCAAAAATCCTGTTCAACACTCTAGAACAAAGCACATTGATATAAGACACCACTTTATTAGGGAACTTGTTGAAAATAAATCATTGCAATTAGAATATGTTGATACTGAAAAACAATTAGCTGATATTTTCACAAAGGCCCTAGATGCAAGTCGCTTTGACTCCCTCAGAAAGTCTTTGGGAGTTTGCATTGTTTAATTTTATCTGTTCATCATTCGTGTACAATTGTGTTGTGTGATTCTTCTCTAGCTCTAAATCTTCTATCATTGTTTTTGACAAATCATGTTTATGCCTTTGGAATATAATTAGTTAGGATCTCTGTCAGATCATACTTTGTGATGTTGTGTTAAAAGATTCATGTTACTCTTTATTTGTGTCTGGGATTAAATAATGTTCTTATACAGAGTTGAGCAATTTTTGTTTCATGCTTGTCAGGCCCCTTGCTGGAATAGAGCTACCCATACTGAAGTGTGAAAGCCATCTGATGAGTAAGCTGGAACATTGTAATTAGCAACTATGATGAGGATGCACTACCATAGAAAAGGGCTACCTTCGCATGGTGTGAAAGCATCCAGCTTGCGGGATCAATTTGAAAAAGGCGAAAATGAAAAATCATGCCAAGGACAATGATCCTATTTTCACTGCACACACTTATGTCTGACAAGTGTGTTCAACTCTGTAAGTCTCCTCTATTAAAATTAAATTAATAATCCTGGTTCACAATTCTCAGTAACATGCATATCTTTTTCCTCAACATCAATTAAGTATGATCATCTCATGAGATTCTAATTAGTTATTTTCCTTGAAAGCATAACATGTAATCTACTTTGTCAATTGCCAATGATATTTGATTTTTCTGCTTGATTCGAATCACATATACTCACTGTACACATTATTTTTTTTAGTTTCGTTTTTTTTAAAATAAAAAAAAAAATAAATAAATAAAAAAAAATAAAAAGAGGGAGGCGTGTGACTTGCTTCATGGGTCAAGGAAAATCTTGTGCATAAATGGTAAGTATCAACATTCATTCTTTCCTTGATTTATTATGATATTTTTCCAAGTAAAGATTAATCTTTATATGGTAATGTGTCTTTATTCTTGAAAGATTGCTTTATTTTTGGAAAAATTTGTTGGCATTTCTAGTTTCCTTTTATTTTTTTTTAAAAAAAAAAAAAAGAGTTGAGAAGTGGGCGGTTTCCTCTTTTGGTTCATGGGCTGGCGGTTTCCTTTTGAATTTTCAAAATTGGTTTCCTTTTTCTTGTTTTGATTCCAAGGTTATATAAACCAATTTTTGTCACTTATTTCACCACCTACCCGAACCCCCTTTCTTGTTTCTCTGTCAAACACTATTCATCTTCCCTTTCAGTTTCAAAATGGTGAGAACCAAGAATCTAGGGCACTCAAAAAAATTAGAAGAAACCGTTCCAACTCCTTCTAGTGCACCCCCGCCGCCTCGCTCCTCCTCCGCCGTTGCAAAGCCTGGAGATTCATCGCTTCCCCAGCGTGAATCTCAAGCCGTGAAGCCAAAACGTCCACCCAAGCAAGTTGCTCGCAAATCTGTAAGGCCTTATCGCACCTGGACTTCGTCGTCTGAATCCTCGAAGGAATCTCCTCCTCCATTGGCTGTTCCTCCTCCTGCTGCATCAATGGCTGGCACCACTCCAACAGGCCCTTCCACTCGAACTCGAGCCCAGCAAGCCTCGGCTGAGAAAGAACTTCAAGCCTCTCAATCTCGAGAGAAGTCTGCTCCTCCAGCCAAGAAGAAACTCAAGACCAATCCTCCCTCGGCTTCCGCGAGTTCCGGTTCGAAGAAGAGGATCCAATGGAAGTCTCTTCGTACAAATCCGCTCGCATACCGAGAAGGACGGTGAGGACACGTAACTCGAGCCGAGCCTCCTCGTTCAAAAACGCTTCGCAAAGAAAGGCATCCGCCGTCGCCAAAGGCAAGCAGCCCATGGAAGATCCTCCATCCGGTAATATCCCTTCCTCTATCTCTCGTCGTCCAACTTTTTACTATCGAGACAATGAGCGTGACTGGAATCTTTATGCAACTCGTAAGTTTGAAAGTGAGAGGAATTATGATTTGCATGCCCATCGTGTATATGGTATTGTAAAGTTCATTCAATTTCATCAATGGGAACACACTCTTACTGGTTTTATTGGATTCATTGCTAACATTATTAAAGAGTTTTATGCTAATCTTACTGATGATTTCCTTGATGAGAACTCTAGACTGTATAGAAGAGTGTTTGTTAGGGGTCACTGGTTCTCTTTTTCTGAAAAAGACATTGCTCAGGCTCTGCAATTGCCTGAGAATGTATCTAATGCTGTGATGTCCATGGATCGTGACTTGATGCACTCTGAACTCACTGGTGCTCGTTCAGAATTGAAACCAGGGGAGAGTCTTCGAATTACTCACCTCACTTTTGCTCATGCTTCCCTTATGCGGTTTGCACTAAGCAATTGGGTTCCTAATTCGAACAAGACCGTGGTATCTCAAGAAGTGGCTACACTCCTTTACCGCATCACCTCTGGAACTTCCATTGATCTAGCCTCTCATATTCTCAACCAGATTGTCTCCTTTCGAAGAGGTAAAAAGCCAACCTTCAAACTTGTGTTTCCAAATCTAATCTATAAGGTTTTATCCTCTCAGAAGAATGTGACCCAAGCACATGAAACACTTGAGCCTCCCATCACTGGCCCTACTTTCCAACCTTCTGAATATTTTGATGGTGTGTTCCAAAAACGGCCAAAGGCTGGTGCCGTCGCTACTTCGCCGGGTGCAAGTTGCCGCAGAGCTCCTGGAAGTCAAGTCTGAACTTCAGAATGTGTACACTCGTCTTGAAGCAATGGCTGATGTCCAGCATGACATGTCCAGGCAACTGTCCACCTTGATTCAACTCTACAAACATTAAAGTGTTATAGTTTGTTTCTTTTTACTTAAACTTTGGTTTATTTTTGTTCTTTGTTTACTTTGGCACTCCGATAAACAAAAAGGGGGAGAGATATTTATTTTTTGGTTTGTGTTGCCCAACTCTGGACCCTTTTTTCAGGGGGAGTTGTGGTTTGTTAGTACTCATGAACTTAATGTTTAAAGTTAGCATGTTCTTTGTGTTTATTGTGATATTCGATTGTGTTACTCAGGGGGAGTAGTATTGTTTGCTCTTGCTAACTTTGCATTGCAGGTACTTTATGGTAAAAATTATTTTGTTCATCTAAAGTGCCAAAGGGGGAGATTGTAAAGTCCTTTTTTGGCAAGTTAGGTGACAAAATAATTTTTCCTTTTTATGGTAAGATTGCTATGCATTCATTTTCGAAATCTTACCTCTTTTATTCGGTTATAAGTTGCCATTTTCCTTGTTTGGAAAGTTGCACTTTCAGCTGAACTTTCCTTTGTTGAAAACTTCTCAAAAGAGAAGAAATTCTCTTTTGGAAAGTTGTCCTTTTAAGGGAAACTTTGATTATTGCCTTTTCCTTTTGAATTTCGATTGTATCTTGATACAATCAGAATGTATAATCTGTTTTTGGCAGGAATCAAGCTTTGAAAGAAGATCGGACCCGATTTTAGTAAGTTTCCCGTTTCTGGGCAGATCTGCTTCGTCAGCAACCGAATCTGTTGTAGCAGATCGTGTTTGTTTTTGGAAAGTTTTTGTACAGCTGCTAATTCGAACTTGTGGTTGCCTCTTTGGTTTCTATGATCTATAAATAGAGCCTAGAGAGCAACCATTCGAATTATCTCTTCCATTATTCATTTTCTACATTTATCTTTTGAGAGAAGAGAGTCTTTCTTTGTTTTGTGAGAGCCTAGTTGTTCATCTAGGTCCTAGTTGTTCTATTTCTGTTCTTACTCTATCCTAGAGGTTGTGAAGAACTACTTGACTGAACAAGAGATTGGTCTTCGGGAGAAGACTTGATAAAGCCTTACTTCGGGAGGAAGTAAGCACTTGGTCTTCGGGAGAAGACTTGTTGAAGCCTTACTTCGGGAGGAAGTAAGCACTCACACTTCAAAGACGAAGGGAGTTCGGGCTTGAAGGTGTTTCAAGAAGTCAGATTCATAAAGTGGATTACAAAGGATTGCGGCAATACTTTAGAGGGAGTCTAAACTTGTTTAAGTCAATTGTCTTTGTAATTTTGATACTTTATTAATTGATTTCATTCTCTGGGCGTGGCCCCGTGGACTAGGAGTGTTCGTGAGAACACTGATACCACGTATAAATCTCTTGTGTCAAGTTATTTATTTTTCTGCAAATATTTTATATTCTGCCTGTTCAGTTTTGCTGTAGCAGAATTACTTTCTGCTGCTGCAAACGATTACAGTTTTTATATTTTCTTATATACAACTGACATTTGCAAAAACACGGTTTTTCAATGTTGGATCACTCCTTTATGTACAAAGTAAGTGACCTTTGATTAAACAAAGATTGAATTCATTATCAATCTGTTTGTACATTGAATATAACAATTAAATCAATAGAAACGTAAATACAATAAATGAAGAACAATTTTGGCCTAATTCACAAAATACAGCAACGTATGCAACTTCTATAGTACGAGTTGTCTGTTCATATTCTTGCATAAGCTCGTAGGCTTAAGATGCATGCAAGACCAATCGAGTCTGGGATGTATGCGTCTTGTTCAAGTCGCTTATACGGGCATCCTGTAATAGGTCGATAACTTTAAGACATGCGAGTCCTTATCGGGTTATCGAGGTTGTTTGGCCATCCGGACCAGCTCGCTAAGTACATAAGCGATCTTTACCTCTTTGCAGGAAGACTTATAGTCCTCGCATTTATCTTGGTATATGCGAGTCTTAGCCCGATCTTCGGTCCTACTCCATGCGAACTACTCGAATGCGACTAGACACTGTCAAGGTCACATCATCCCACTGAGTCTGGTTCAGGCAAGGTTTGCACTCAAGAGGTCTCTCACTAACATCCCAGCCCTCCTCGAGGAGAGTGAGTCCATGTGTCATTTTCATAGGAGTCTGGTCTTGAGTTTCTAGGTGAGAAATTCTACTATAACAGGGATTTTTAGATTCACAAACACAGCGAACTCTGTATGTTATAAATTGAATATTCTATGAAACTAAAACAACATTCCAACCTTCAACAAAAGTGACTTGTGGACTAAGGCTCATTAATGCCTAAACCACGTAAAAAATCATCATTCACTTTTAAATCATTATTACTAATATCTGATTAATAATTGCTGAAAAGCTCAGTCAATATTTTGGTACTTTCATTGAGAGTTGTAAAAAGCTTTCACAAAGAAAAAAATTGTACTTAAATGGTGTTGACAAGAAACAATCAACTACCTCCACAACCACCTGATGACCCAAGACGCCCAAAAGAGGGAGTAGCCTCTCTAGTAGATGGTGAAGGAGGTGATACCAATGATCCTGATTATTCAAAGGAGGAAGAAACCTATGAAGATGATGAAGAATATGACTATGTCAAACTTAGGTCATTAAACATCTTTCTATACAATAAACAGAGTGTTTATTCATCTAGGTACTTCCAAAACATCCTATGAAATCTGGAAAGGTAAGCGTCCAACTGTAAGTCATTTTCATGTCTTTGGATATGATTGCTGTGTTCTTAGAGATCGTGAGCATATTCGAAAATTTGATGCTAAAAGTGATGTTGGTGTGTTCATTGGGTATTCCACAAATAGAAGAGTCTATCGTGTTTACAACATGAGAACTCAAACTGTTTTGAAATCTGTTAATATGGTTGTTGATGATTTTAAAGATTTTTTAGAATTTTCCACGAAAATCGAGAAAGATAGTTTTCTAGATACTCCACCAGAAGTAGCAAATATAGGTTCTGATGTAGCAGACTTAAATCCTAATGGAGCAAATGTTGAATCTGTCGCTGCAACTGAAGCAGGTGAACCAGAAAAGCCTATCTCGATTCATCCAAACATCAATACTGATTCTATCCAGAAGGAACCAAGCACCAAAGTAAAACTGAATCATCCAAAAGATCTCATTCTTGGAAATATTGAAGAAACCATGGTAACAAGAAAAATGTATGTTAATTTGATCAAGTTTCTTTGTTTTGTCTCACAATTTGAACCAAAAAATGTGAAGGAAGCTATGGCTTATGAAGAATGGCTTAATGCAATGCAAGAAGAACTTCTTCAGTTTATTCATCATAAGGTTTGGATTTTGGTTCGAAGACCAAAAGGTATCAATATGATTAGAACAAAGTGGATCTTTAAAAATAAAATCGATGAATTTGGTACAATTGTGAGGAACAAGGCTCGATTGGTGGCACAAGGCTATACACAGGTAGAAGGTATTGATTTTGATGAAACCTTTGCTCCTGTAGCAAGATTAGAATCTATTCGTTTGCTATTGTGTATTGCTTGTGCTCTTGATATCAAACTATGTCAAATGGATGTGAAGTCGACCTTTTTGAATGAGGAAGTTTATGTTAAGCAACCAAAGGGATTTGAAGATCCTCAATTTCCAGACCATGTATATAAATTAGAAAAAGCTTTATATGGTCTGAAATAGGCTTCCCGTGCCTAGTATGAAAGGTTAACCCAATTTTTAATTTCTCATGATTATTAAAGAGGTAGTGTAGACAAAACTCTTTTCATCAAACATATAAAATCTAATTTTATCATTGCTCAAATTTATGTTGATGATATAGTATTTAGGTCTACATCTAACCATGAAGTGTTGGTGTTTTCTAGTCAAATGAAAAATGAGTTTGAAATGAGCATGGTTGGTGAACTTACTTTCTTTTTGGGACTTCAAGTCAGACAAATGGAAGGAGGAACATTCGTATCTCAAAGTAAGTATGCCAAGAATCTTGTCAAAAAGGTTGTCCTTGAATCGGCTAAATAGGTAAGTACTCCAATGAGCACCACTTTGAAATTGACAAAAGATGAACATGGAGTAAAGGTAGACACTACTCTTTATCGTAGTATGATTGGTAGTTTATTGTATTTGACTGCTAGTCGTCCTGATATTAGTTACAGTGTGGGAGTATGTGCTAGATATCAAAGTAATCCTATGGAATCTCATGTTTCTGCAGTAAAAAGGATTGTTTGATATGTTAATAGTACTCTTGAATTTGGAATCTGGTATTCTAAAGACACTAATTCTAACATGGCTTGCTTTAGTGATGCAGATTAGGCAGGCAATGCTGATGATCGTAAGTGTACGAGTGGAGGTTGTTTCTTCCTTGGAAACAATTTGTTTTCTTGGCATAGTAAGAAATAAAATTCTATTTCCCTGTCTACTGTTGAGGCTGAGTACATAGTTGCTGGTAGTTGTTGTACTCAATTGTTATAATTGAAATAAATGTTGATTGATTATGGATTTGAATTGAGTGTTTTAACAATTTTTTGTGATTACACTAATGCCATAAATATTTCCAAAAATCATGTTCAACATTCTAGAACAAAACACATTGATATAAGGCATCACATTATTAGGAAACTTATTGACAATAAAACATTGCAGTTAGAATATGTTGATACTGAAAAATAATTGACTGATATTCTCACCAAGGCCCTAGACTCAAGTCGCTTTGACTCCTCAGAAAATCCCTGGGAGTTTGCATTGTCTAATCTCTTTTGTTCTTGTTTTTGTACAAAATTGTTGAGTTGTTCTTGGCTTGCATCTATTCTTGTTTCATTCTTATTTGACAAATCATGTTTATGATTTTGGATGATAATTAGCTTAGGATCTTGTACTTATCATACCATGATGGTTGAGTTAAAAGATTTAGGTTACTTTTTTTGTGTGACTGGGATTGCATAAAGTACTTTTATAGAGTTGAGCGATTCTTGTTTCTGTTTCTTGTCAAGCCCCTTACTAGAATAGAGATACCCATAATGAGGTGTGAAAGTCATCTTTTGAGTAAGTTGAAACTTCGTAATTAAGAGTTATGAAGAGAATGCACTACCATAGAAAAGGGCTACCTTCAGTATGGTGTGATAACATCCAGTTGTGGGATCAATTTGAAAAAGGCAAAAAATAAAAATCTTGCCAAGGATAATGATCTTATTTTCACTGCACACACTAATGTTTGACAAGTGAATACAAGTGTGTAAGTCTCCTCTACTCGAATAAAATTAAAAATTATCTTGATTTACATTATTTGTAACTTGTCTATTTTCTCTCAACATTTGTTAAGTGTCGTTGGTATTTGAGATACTATTTAGTTATCCTCTTTTGAAAGCATAACATGTGTATTTATCTCTTTTTATGAAATTTGATTAGTTACTTGCTCTAGAATAACTTGTTTTACTTATCAATATAAAAAAAATATAAGAAAAGGGGAGGGAGGCACTTTTGACTTGACTTGTGGGCTAAGAAAATTTAGTTCTTGATTTGTTTGGTAAGTATCAACATTTACTCTAATTGATTATGATGAGTTTCCTTTTAAAGAATGATATCTTATTCTTTTTATTTTGTTTGTTTGTTGATCATGATTGTTGGTTTAGATTTTAATTTTTTTTTTTAGAAAATCTTAGTTTCTTTTTATCTTTGGCCCTTATAGATAAACAAAAAGGGGGAGTATTTAAGATTTTAATATTGATTGTATACTCAACTGTCCAGGGGGAGTTGAGGTTTGTGTTTGTGTTTAAATTTGGTCAAAGTTAGCTTTTTATTTTGATGTAATGATTTGTTTCTCAGGGGGAGCTTATATGGTTGTTTTGCTAACTTTATTTTGTAGGTTCTTATTTTTTAAAAAGATTTTGATTATTTAAAGTGCCAAAGGGGGAGATTGTTAAGTCTTTTTTTGGTAATTTAGTTGTCAAAATATTTTGTGCATTTTTATTAAGCATTTAAATTGTTTTTATTACATTGATTTTGTGCATTTAATTACTCTTTTCTTCTAAGGAAAGATTCCTTCTCAGCTGGTTTCTTTTTGGTTTAGGAAACTTCTTGTAAGAGAAGGAATTTTCTTATGGAAAGTTGTCTAACTTTGGAAAACTTGACTTTCTCTTTTTCTAATGGATGATTTCGATTTTGCCTTTATTAGAACAAATCAAATAAACTTTATTTGGCAGGTTTGAATTCGTGATCTTGGTTAAATTTGGAAAGTTTCCTTTCTGGTCTGCTGCTGCAAAACCCGATTCTGATGCTGCAAATCAATAATTTTTTTAAGAAAGTTTTGTACAGCTGTGAAATTGTGTTTGTGGCTGTCTCTAGGGTTGCTATGTTTCTATAAATATGACCTAGAGAGCAGCCAAACTTTTTTGATCTCTTCTAGTCTCATATTTTCATATCTTTCTTTGTGGGAAGAGTGTTTCTTTTGTAAAAACATAGAGTGTTCAACTAGGTTTTGGTTTTCTTATTATGGTCTCATACTATTCATAGAATAGGTTGAAGAGAAGCTTTGAAAAAGTGTGGGTCTTTGGGAGAAGACTTTTCCAAGTCTCATTTTGGGAGGAAGTGAGCATATATCTTCAGGAGAAGATTTTTTTAAGCCTTACTTCAGGAGGAAGTAAGCACACATCAATAGTGGAAGGGAGTTCACTACTTGGTGTGTTTCAGAGATCAGATTAGCAAGGTAGATTACAAAGGATTGCAGCAAATCACTAGAGGGAGTCTAAATTTGTTTAAGTTAATTGCTTTTGTAATCTTTGATACTTTACTAATTGATTTCATTCTATGGACGTGGCCCTGTGGACTAGTAGTGTTTGAAAGAACATTAATACTACGTACAATTCTCTTGTGTCAAGTTTTTAAATTCTGCACTATTTATTTTTGGTTTCTTTCTACAAAACTGTGTTCTGCAGTGACAGAATTACATTCTACTGCTGTAGATTGTTACAGCAGTGTTTATACTAAAATTTCGTATAACTAATGGCATTAGCAAAAACTCAGTTTTTCAATTAAGGTAAGACTTATATTGTAAACTATAAACAATATTTCCCAATATGCATCATTGTCATATAAATTCCTTTGATATGCGAGCCTATTATTTTCTATACACATGCTTGGCCATATTTATTGCTCGAAATATGATCATAGCATGCACTACATCAAATTATCCATTCATACGCACTAAATCAAAATACTACATGTAATGTCCTGTCCAACACGGGCGCCACGTGTGTGCTTTTATAAAATTCTCATTTACTAATAAGTATAATTATACCAAAAAGTGTGATTAAAATAAATTTTGATAATTCAAATCAAACACACAAAATTTCTGTTATAAAAAATAAGTATTAATATTTACGGGGTTCCCCTATATTCAAAATATTTACAAACTGGATTAACAGTACTTTTATAACATAGGTTTATATTTCAAAATACAATCAAAATGGAACACCCTGTCCACTGGGCCATGGCACCGCGGCTGATATGTACATTGCTGCTCCGACCTCAGACTCATGGCTGTTCAACCTTAGCCTTCCCTTTACCTGCACCATTTAGCACCCGTAAGTCACAAAGGCTCAGCAAGAAAAGTGAATAAATCAATATAACATTCATTTAAATAATCACATATTAACATACTTAGACATTTACACATTATTGTAATCACACAATCTTGGTACTTCATAAAGTACCCTTGCCACTCGTTAACCACGAGTTGTATATGTCACTATCGTTGCCCGATACAACAAATGATAAGTAAGAAAACTATACCTGGTTTTCAGAGTAATTACTCAATACGGTAGTGATCGTTTCCAACCCTTGATTATAACCGAGGCTTAGCACACATTATTCAGGTTCTCGATCATAATCGAGACTATAATGATACAATTGTTAATCACTTAACCCTAAGTGATGTATAACACTTTTCCTAACTCAGTCCAAAACTCAAATGTGTGGGCCGACCTAAGTGGAAATAAAGCTGGGCGATCCCGATCCTGTGTCACGATAACAAAAACTCAATAAATACCTTGAATCATAACTTCGGAATAAAACCCTAATCCAAAACCAGACAAGAACCTAACTTCCAACCACTCCAAATTAGATCATACAACACATAAACAACCTAAAATAGATACTACGCATCACCCCTGGCCACAACAAAACCTGAAGAAAACCCGGGAATTCTCCCTGCAGGGCAACCAGTCGACCGGTTCTGGTGCACCAGAACCAACCGGTCGACCAATTCTGGTAGACTAGAAAACCTTGGGTTTTCTTCCTCAATTTCGACCCAAACCTCTTCCAAACCTAATCAAACTTTCCAGAACAGTGTAATAACATAAATACAACATAATCCAAGCTCCAAATTACAACAATTCAACCATTAAGTCAAAATTACATAATAAAGTGAAGAAAAAACTCACTTAACTTCATCTAACTAAAACCAATCCAAACAACCATTGAAATTACTTAATTCAAACTCCAACACACTCTAAAATAAGTCTAAAAACACAACCTCAACTCAGTCTAATCCTACAGCCATAACTTAAAAATTAAAAATTTACAATCCTCATAGAAAATGACTTACCTCCAAAGCTTCTAGGTTGATCGTCGGAACCAAATCTACTCAAAATCAAGGAGAAATTGTGAAGAATTCCCTTGGTTTTTGGCTAGCTTCTAGGTCACGAAAGAGAGGGAGGAAGAGAAATGATCTTGGGTGCTATTTCTTCTAATGTCTTCTAAATAAGCCTTTATTATTTTAATTATCTTATTTTTTTTCTAGTAACATTAAAACATTAAGCCATAAGTCACAAAAGGACAAAAAAAATCAAGTATTAATCCTCAAAATGACCCTTTTACCCCTCCTCAAGTAATCCTAAACCGAAAGCACACCTAGGGGTAGTTTAGTAATTCTAGCTAATCCGCAAAACCGACAACCCAAAATTGTAAACTAGTCCAGAATACTTCCAAAATAGTCCATCCTTTATTGTCGTGACCTTTCTGACCACACCGTCAAGTTCTCACAGTCGCCAGGCCCGAAAATATTTTACTTCAAAAATAGTATCCACGATACCCACATATTCTAATAAAATTTTTGTAAGATCATAATCTTACTTCATTACCAGAATAATTACATATTTAATAAAATACGTCCAACTAAATACCATATTATTTTCCGGGATATTACACTACATGTCAATGAATGAACGTATGTTTGTAGTCTAATAAGCATATGTGTATATATATATGTTTGAATGGTCAATGATGAATCTTTGGCATGTCAATGCCGATCAACCCATACTCACTGAATTTTAAAATCTTGAACTACCAGTTCTCCATTACTTCTTAGAGAGTATCTAGTATTTCTTCCTGCTACGTTACTTAGATTGGAAACCCTCTTCTTGTTATTTTATAGTAAATAAAGGTTTAATTTGGGTGATGAAAATAAATTATCTCAAGGACGAGCCTATATATGTGTGGATAGATATATATTTATTATTATTTCAACCATATTAGCATTAATAATAACAAAAGAAAGAATCTATTACTTTTTTTTACGAGAGGATTTTTTTATAAATCAATTTTGTTTCTTTATATATTTAAGTAAATTATATAAATAATTTCATTTAATATTATTTGGTTTTATTAAATATCTTGGGTGAATAATATGACTATTGTTAAAAAAGTGGATAAAATAGAGTTTGATTAAAGATCCAAAGATATTTTGCCTCTACCAAGATACCAAGACCATTTAATTTAAGTAATTACTTTTCTTTTCAAATAAATTATTATTTTTTATATTTTTAAATAAATAATAGGAACATAAATGGTCATTGGAAAAGTATTCTTTGGTTGGAATAATGAATTAATAGTGTAATAGAAAAAGTAAAAGATTAATTTTACATTGATAATTGTTAAATTAAATTTTTGAAATAAATGACACATTTTTTTTTGTAATAAACTAAAAAGCTTATATAAGATATAAAATTTTTTGTATAATATATAATTTTATATAAATTTTATAAACTAATATACTAGTTTTTGTTTGTCTATAGCTAATAAGATTGTTCATGAATTAGTTGTGTATGTACTTAGAGTTATGTATTAACCGTTTATTCTTATTAATAAAAGTAAAATTTCAAATAAAAAATTATAAATATTTATGTAAAATAAAGAGAATAATTAAATTAAATGTCAAATAAATAAATTTTTTTCAGAGACATTACTTTACCTTCCGCTTCCACAAAAAAACAAAAAGTTGAATATCCTCTGTCGAACCCAAGAAATCAAAATGATGCGAATCGGTATGAATCTTTTGTTTCTTAATGTATTATTCATCTTTCTTTGTCAACGTACCAAGTCGGCCCTAATTTTATTTTTTATCATTGTCTTATGATTCAACCTTGAATCCAAAAAATAACGAATATGAAATAAAATATCAAAATCATGCATTGTTTCTAGTTGGATATGGTAAAGAAATTATAACTCACCAGACTTAAAAATGACAAATGAGAATAAATAGACCATATTTATGATGAAGTAAAATAATATTGGATTGTTAGGAACTCTTAGGAACCTAAGTGGGAAAGAAATGGTTTTGGACGGATTGCAAGTGATTTACCCATTACGACATGGAATGTAGAACTAGAGGGTGAATAGCATCTTTCTTGTTTGATTATATCGCAATGGTTCTAGTTTTATTTTATATCACTATTGATTTTGTATATTACCCGAATGAATTGGGTGCTTCTTTAAAAGTGGTAATACTGATTTTTTTTTTACTATAGTCTATAGTATACATACATTTTATTTAAGCAAACAAAGTAAGAATATAGATGTACTTTTTATTCTAATATAAATATATATTTTTTTATTTATGTGAAAAATTAAACACGTATTTATAAATATGAAAAATTTTGTATAATATATAATCTTATAAACTAATATACTAGTTTATATTGATTCAAAAAAAAAATATATACTAGTTTATATTTGTCGTACATAAATTATTTGTACATGCACTTAGAGTAGATAGTGAATTAATTTAGAACCCAAAAGTCAATGAATATGAAATAAAATATCAAAATCATGCATTACTCTTAGTTAGATATGGTAACGAAATTATAACTCATCAGACTAGAGAATGAGAAACGAGATATTGGTAGACCACATTTATAATGGAGTAAAACCATATTGGATTGTTAGGAACTCTTAGGAATTTGAGTGCGAAAAAGATGGTTTTGAACGGATTACGAGAGATACACCTATTACAGCATGGAGTGTACAACTGGAAGGTGAATAACGTCTTTATCTTTTGATTGTACCATGATGGTTTTGGATGGTTTGTTTAATAAAAATAATTTTTTTGTAAAAAGTGTCACCTTGTCCCCGATTCTCTTAGCCAGATCATGGACATGTGCTGCTTTGTCCAATTCTCTTTTTTTTATACTCACTCGAATTTATGTTCTAATCCAATATTTTTACCGAGCAATACTATCCGTTGGCTGATTCAAGCCCTTACACTGCTCCAAAAAGCTTGAACACTTCTTGATCACCACTACTTCTCCTCAGTATTTCCTAAATCAAGTATTTCTCCTTGCATACATAGAAAATGAATATTAAATTAGAAATTCTTTCTTATTTTTATTTCGCAAATAAAATTTTGTCGTCTAAGCATATTTGAAGGTTTGAATGCGTAATGAAACTATATTATTCTTGTGAGAAAATTAATTTAGAACGATGCCATATGTATATGTGTGTAGCATGTAGAAGACTAACATATATGTTAATAATATTGTATACTATTTTGAAATTAGGTAAGTTTTGAGATAATACTATGTAAATTTTCATTATTTTAATAATATTAGCAATAATAAAAATAAAAAAAAAAAAGTTATTTTTTTTTGCAATTTTTTATAATTTATTGAAAAATATTAAAATTTAATTCAATGGATTTTAATCCACCGATTCAAATCAAAATTCATTGAACTATTACTTCTTCGATTCCTCCATTATTCCTATACTACATTTCTTACACTTCTTCTGCACTACCAAAAGAAATGAAATATTTTTGGGAGAAAGATTCTCATTCTGGGTTCTTTTCATCGAACGAGACACATTTATATAGATATATGAATTTTTTATAGGAGAATTACTGCAAGTTTCGATGCGTTCTTTCTAATCAAACCTATAGACTCGAGTTTACGCTCTAAGAATCTTGAACGACCACTTCTCGATCAGGTATCTCTAGTTTTTACTTGGTAAATGAATATATATTTATAGTCTAATAAGCATATATATCTGAATGTTTGAATGGTCGGTGATGAATCTTTCACATACCAATAGCGATCAGCCCATACTCATCAAATTTTAAAATCTTGAACCACTAGTTCTCCATTACTTCTCAAAGAGTATTAGATATTTCTTCCTGCTACGTTACTTAGATTGGAAACCCTCTTCTTATTTTTAATATAAATGAAGGTTTGGTATGGGTGATAAAAATAAATTATCTCAAGGACGAACCTATATATGTGTGGGTAGATGTATATTTGTTATTATTTCAACCATATTAGCTTTAATAACAAAAGAAAAAATCTATTACTTATTTTTAAGGAAGGATTTTTTTTAAATCAATTTATATTTTTTTTTTGTATATTTAAGTAAATTACATAATTAATTTCATTAAATATTATTTGATTCTATTAAATATGTATTACGTGAATAATATGGTTATTATTAGAAGTGGATAAAATAGAATTTTATTGGAGACCCAAAAGCATTTTGCCTCCAACAAGATACCAAGACCATTTAATTTAAGTAATTACTCTTTTTTTCAACTAAATTATATTATTTTTTATAAGAACATAAATGGTAATTAAAAAAGCATCTTCATTCTTTGGTTGGAATAAAAAATTAATAGTATACCAGTTTTGGAATAGAAAATATGAAAAAATTTGTATAATATATAATTTTATATAAATTTTATAAACTAAAATATTAGTTTATGTTCGCCTACAGCTTATAAGGTTACTCATGAATTAGTTTTGCATGCACTTAGGGTGAAATTATCCATTTTTTCTAATTGACATGTATTAACCTTTCATTCTTGTTAATAAGAGTGTAATTTAAAAAAAAAAAAAAAAACTTATTAATATTTATATAAAATAAAGGGAATAATTAAATTCGGTGTCAAATAAATACAACTATTTTCAGAGACAATACCTTGCCTACCGTTTCTACAAAAAAATAAAAAGTTGAATACCCTCTGTCTAACCCAAGCAATCGAATTGCTGCAAATCGTATGAATCTTTTGTTTCTTATTGTATGATTTATCTTTCTCTTTCAATTGTACCAAGTCAGTTCTAGTTTTGTTCTTTATTATTGTTTTATGAACCAACCTTAAATACAAAAAAATAAAAAATATGAAATAAAATGTCAAAATTATGCATTACTTCTGGTTGGATACGGTAAGGAAATTATAACTCATCAAACTTGAAAAAATGAGAAATGAGGATAGATAGACCACATTTATGATGAAGTAAAATCATATTGGATTGTTAGGAACTCTTGAAAATCTAAGTGGGAAAAAAATGGTTTTGAACGAATTCGAGTGATACACCCATTACGACATAAAATGTAGAGTTAGAGAGTGAATAGCATTTTTCTCTTTTGATTGTACCGTAGTGGTTCTAGTTTTATCCTATATCATTGTTAATTTTGTATATTACCTGAATAAATTGGGTATTTCTTTAAAAGTAGAAATATTAATTTTTTAACCATAGTCTATAATATACATACATTTGGTTTAGGCAAATAAAGTAAGAATATAATTTTTTTTTATTCTAATATAAATATATTTTTATTTATGTAAAAAATTAAACATGTATAATATATAAAAGATATGAAAAACTTTGTATATTATATAATTTTATATAAATTTTTTAAACTAACATACTAGTTTATGTTTGTCTTACATCCGTAAGGATGCTCATAAATTATTTGTGCATGCACTTAGGATAGTAAATTAATTTGGTTTAAGAATTATCTATCTTTCCTAATTGTTATATGTTAACCTTTACTCTTGTTAATAAGGGTGTAATTTGAGAAAAAAAAAACTTAAATATAAATATTTATATAAATTTAAGAGAATAATTAAATTGGATGCCAAATAAATAAAATAATTTTTTTAAAATATTAATCGAATCCAAGCAATCGAATTGTTGCGAATTGGAATGAATCTTTTGTTTTTTATTGTACGATTTATCTTTATCTTTCGATTGTACCGAACGTTCTAGTTTTACTCTTTACATTGTCTTATGAATTAATTTTGAACCCAAAAGTCAATGAATATAAAATAAAATGTCAAAATCATGCATTGCTCTTAGTTGGATATGGTAAAAAAAAATTATAACTCGTCAGAATCAAAAAATGAGAAATGAAATATTAGTAGACCACATTTATGATGAAGTAAAACCTTATTGGATTGTGAACTTGAGTGCGGGAAAAATGATTTTGGACGGATTGCGAGAGATACACCCATTAAGAAAAATTTTAACAAGTTTTTTTTTTACTGTTACACTCGTTAGTGTTATCTTAAAATCTCACCTTTCATATCTCAAAAAATAGTTAAATTTCATAGGGAGGAATTCTGGACCGTTTTCCATTACTTTTCTATTGGACACCTTGAGAGAAAACTT
Source organism: Cannabis sativa (assembly GCF_029168945.1). Classification (NCBI taxonomy): domain Eukaryota; kingdom Viridiplantae; phylum Streptophyta; class Magnoliopsida; order Rosales; family Cannabaceae; genus Cannabis; species Cannabis sativa. The sequence goes on along the minus strand of NC_083601.1, from coordinate 5,525,309 downwards.
AGTTTTCAAACGCTAACAATTATTTTTGTCAAAATAGTAAAAATTTCACATTTTTGATAACGATACCCCTTTCTGAAATATGGCCCGGACCTATCTCAAAATATTTTTTCCCACTGGTCATAATGAATTCGTACTACCAAGACGTGAATGTAAATATTTTTTCGCATTAAATTTGGTTAAAATACCCCGCTAATTCAAAAATTAAAAATATTCTTCTTTTCAGGTAAATTTTAATAAGTTTTTTTTTACTCTTACACTCGTTAGTGTTCTCTTAAAATCTCACCCTATACATTTCATAAAATAGAAAAATTTTATAGTGAGGAAGCCAAACCGTTATCCATCACTTTTCTAATATACACTTTGAGAGGAAACATAGTTTTTAAGCACTAATAATCATTTTAATCTAAATAAAGAAAATCTCACATTTTTTATAGTGGTACCCCTTTGTGAAATGTGGCTCGGGCTCATCTTGGAATATTTTTTTCCACTTATCATAATAAATTTGTACTACTAAGACGTGAATATGAAGATTAGTTTCGCGTTAAATTTGGTTAAAATAGTTATCTAATTCAGAAAGTAAAAATGCTCTTCTTTTATGGGTATATTTTAACAAGTTTTTTCCTTACACTTACACTCGTTTGTGTTCTCTTGAAATTTCACCAACACATCTCAAAAAATTGTGAAATTTCACAAGGAGGAAGCCAAGACCGTTGCTCTTCACTTTTTTATTGGTCACGTTGAAAAGAAATCTAGTTTTCAAGCACTAACAATTATTTTTGTTGAAATAGTGAAAATCTCACATTTCTAATAGTGGTACCCCTTTGTGAAATGTGACTTGGACCCATCTCTAAATATTTTTTCTTACTAGTCACAATGAATTCGTACTACTAAGACATGAATATGAAGATTTGTTTCACGTTAAATTTAGTTAAAATACCCCTAGTTCAAAAATTGAAAATGCTCTTCTTTTTAGGGAAAATTTAAACAAGTTTTCTCCTTACGCTTACACTCGTTAGTGTTCTCTTAAAATCTCACCCTACATATTTCGAAAAATCGTGAAATTTTACATGAAGAAAGCCAAGACCGATGTTCATCACTTTCATAAGTCACGTTGAGAGAAAAGCTAGTCTTTAAGCACTAACAATCATTTTTATCGAAATAGTAAAAATCTCTCATTTTTTATAGTGGTACCCTTTGTGAAATGTGGTCCAGACCCATCTCAGAATATTTTTCTCCACTAGTGACAATGATTTTGCACTACTAAGATGTAAACATAAATATTTGTTTTGCGTTAAATTTTCTAAAAAAGACCCCCTAATTTTAAAATTAAAAATGTTCTTTTTTTTTTTCAGGGTAAATTTTAACAAGTTTTTTCCTTACACTTATACTCGTAAGTATTCTCTTAAGATCTCACCCTACACATCTCAAAAAATCGTTAAATTTCACATTGAAGAAGCCTAGACAGTTGTACATCACTTTTCTATTGGACACATTACTAGATAACCTATTTTTCAAGCACTAACAATCATTTTTGTTGAAATAGTGAAGATCTCACATTTCTGATAATCTCTTTTTGAAATGTGGCCCAGATCCATCTCGAAATATTTTTCTCCACTAGTCACAATGAATTCGTACTATTAAGACGTGAATATGAATATTACTTTTACGTTAAATTTGGTTAAAATGACCCCCTAATTCAAAAATTAAAAATATTCTTTTCAGGGTAAATTTTGACAAGTTTTTTCCTTACGCTTACACTCGTTAGTGTTCTCTTAAAATCTCACCCTACACATCTCAAAAAATCGTGAAATTTCACAATGAGGAAGCCAACACCATTTTTTATCACTTTTTAATGGGTCACGTTGAGAGAAAACCTAGTTTTGAGGCACTAACAATCATTTTTGTCAAAATAGTTAAAATCTCATTTTTTTGATAGTGGGTACCCCTTTGTAAAATGTTGCCCGGACCCATCTCAAATTATTTTTCCCCTCTAGTCATAGTAAATTCATACTACTAAGACGTGAATATGAAAAAAAAAAAATTGTGTTAAATTTGGTTAACATACCCCCTAATTCAAAAATTGAATATGTTCTTATTTACAGTTAAATTTTAACAAGTTTTTTTCTTACTCTTACACTCGTTAGTGTTCTCTTAAAATCACACCTTACACATCTCGAAAATAGTAAAATTTCATAGGGAGAAAGCCAAACTGTTGTCCATCACTTTTTTATTGGACACTTTAAGAGGAAACATAGTTTTCAAGAACTAACAACCATAAGAAAATCACAAAATTCTGATAGTGGTACCCCTTTGTGAAATGTGGCTCGAGCCCATCTCAGAATATTTCAGGTACCAACAATCATTTTTTTCAAAAATAATTAAAATCTCACATTTCTAATAGTGGTACCCCTTTGTGAAATATGGTCTGGACCCATCTTGGACTATTTTTCTCCTCTAGTCACAATGAATTCGTACTACTAAGATAGAAATATGAAAAAAAAAAATTATGAAAAATTTGGTTATAATGCCCCCTAATTCAAAATTTGAATATGTTCTTCTTTTTAGGTAAATTTTAACAAGTTTTTTTTTCTTACTCTTACACTCGTTAGTGTTTTCTTAAATTCTCACCCTACACATCTCAAAAATAGTAAAAATTCACAAGGAGAAAGTCAAACCGTTGTCCATCACTTTTCTATTGGACACTTTAAGAGGAAACATAGTTTTCAAGCATTAATAATCATTTTAATCTAAATACAGAAAATCTCACATTTCTGATAGTTGCACCCCTTTGTAAAATGTTTCTCGAAACCCATCTCGGAATATTTTTTTCTTACTAGTCACAATGAATTCCTACTACTAAGATGTGAATATGAATATTAGTTTCGCATTAAATTTGGTTAAAATGGCCCCCTAATTCAAAAATTGAAAATCTCACATTTCTGATAATGGTACCCTTTTGTGAAATGTGGCCCGAACTTATCTTGAAATATTTTTTCTCACTAATTATAATGAATTCATACTAACACTTGAATATGAATATTGGTTTCACGTTAAATTTGGTTAAAATGACCCCCTAATTCAAAAATTGAAAATGTTCTTCTTTTTTAGGGTAAATTTTAACAAGTTTTTTCCTTACTCTTACACCTATTAGTGTTCTCATAAAATCTCACTCTACACATCTCAAAAAATAGTTAAATTTCATAGGGAAGAAGCCAAGACCGATGTTCATCACTTTTATATTGGACACGTTGAGAGGAAACCTAGTTTTCAAATACTAACAATCATTTTTGTCGAAATAGTAAAAATCACACATTTCTTATAGTGGTACCCCTTTGTGAAATGTAGCCCAGACATATCTCAGAATATTTTTCCCACTAATCACAATAAATTTGTACTACTAAGACGTGAATATGAAGATTTTTTTCGCGTTAAATTTGGTTAAAATGCCCCTAATTAAAAAATTGAAAATGTTATTCTTTTCAAGGTAAATTTTAACAAGTTCTTTCCTTACGCTTACAATTGTTAGTATACTCTTGAAATGTCACGCTACACATCTTGAAAAATAGTGAAGTTTCATAGGGAGAAAGCCAAACATCATTGTTCATAACTTTTCTATTGGTCATGCTGAGAAAAACCTAGTTTTCAAGCATTGATAATCATTTTTGTCGAAATAGTTAAAATCTCATATTTCTAATAGTGGTACCCCTTTGTGAAATGTGACCCGGATCCATCTCGAAATATTTTTTTCCCCACTATTCATGATGAATTCGTACTACTGAGATGTTTATGAAGATTTTTTTTTTTTTGCATTATATTTGGTTAAAATGCTCCCTAATTTAAAATTTTAAAATGTTCTTCTTTTCAAGTATATAACAAGTTTTTTTCTTACTAATTACAACCGTTAATTTTCTCTTAAAATCTTACCCTAAACATCTCGAAAAAATTAGTAAAGTTTCATAGGGAGGAAGCCAAAACGCCGTCCATCACTTTTCTATTGGACACTTTAAGAGAAAATATAGTTTTCAAGCACTAACAATCATTTTAATCTAAATAAAAAAAAATCTCACAATTCTGATAGTGGTACCCTTTTGTGAAATGTGGCATGGACCCATCTCAGAATATTTTTCCCACTATTCACAATGAATTCATACTACTAAGATGTGAATATGAAGATTAGTTTCACATTAAATTTGGTTAAAATAGACCCCTTATACACAAATTGAAAATGTTTTTCTTTTCAGGATAAATTTTAGCAAGTCTTTTCCTTACGCTTACACTCGTTAGTGTTCTTTTAAAATATCACCCTACACATCTCAAAAAATTGTGAAATTTTACATGGAGGAAGCCAAGATCGTTGTTCTTCACTACCGACTAGTTTTATTTATATCATATAATTTTAATTTTCTTGTACATCCTTACAAGGTTATACTTTCTCCATATGAATAAGAGATTTTCTGATATTTATTAATTATGCTTCTATAATTAATATATTCATTTATCTTATAATTATATTTCATATATTCTGTAATATATTATCTATTAACTACTTGCTTTTAGGGAATAAAGCCCAACACTTTATAACGTTGGAAAGATTGTGACGATTACTTAGTCCAGATTTGGAGTCTTAAATATGAATAATTATTTGATGTGATTTAGAGATTAACCTTATTATGTTTAAACTCAGAATCGTAACTAGAATTATTGGCACTAGCTTAAGATCACTTGTGGACTGGAACTCTTCTCATACTTTAAAATTCAGGTAAGACAACGAACTAAGCACTTAGAGTATAGCGTGATGGCGCACTTGTATGCTATATGGATATTTATGTAGAGATGTGAGTTAGGACTAATACCCTAAAGTTTCAATGGTTAAGCATGCCCTAAATGAGTTATGTGAATAAATGATAAGAGTTATGCGATTAAAGCATAGCAAGGTTAGACTCGGTAACTAAAACCGAGATAAATCCTATTAAGGCCTTATATATAAAATAGATGTGTGAGTATAATAAATGGTATCTATACAATATAGACATAAGATGCAGTGACATTATTATAAATATCATAGTGTATTATATAGTGCGATGGCACAATTATTTATGCAGGGTCATATTAGTTGTAATATGTATGTTGTATGTTTATATTGGATTTATATTATGCTATCTTGATGTGTCTTGACTTACTGGTGCTCTAATATGCATGTAAATGTAAAGCAGTTCCAGGTCAATCATTAGTTCGAGGGCTTAATGATAAATTGTACATGTTTCGGCTTAGCTAGACTGAGAGAGTTGGGTCCTACATGGTGATTGTATAAAAATCTCATTCTGTCGCTTAAATTAGCTTACATATAAACAATTTGTAATATTTTGAAAAGAATTTCATGGAATCCCGAATTTGTAACTATATTATTTTGTTTTTAATTAAGATTATTACAAGGTGTTTTGATATATAAGTTATTTTGTTTTTCTTAATTCACTTGGCTTAATAGATCCCAATTAATGGGATTAGGATAATATAATCATGACACGTGGTGTTATCTTAAAGAGGGTGTTATAATTAGAGAACATGCCTTACATCCTCCTCATCCAATGTTCGTTCCACTGCATATATTGGATCTGACAATACAATATATTTGTTGGCCTCCCTGTAATTTTTATCCCTCAAATCATCCAACACTATATTAACTTCATTTTTCCTAAGGACCCTAAATCTCATATTCAGGTGCTTCTCTTTTGGCTTAAAAAGAAAACCAAAAAGGAATTGGTATTCCAACTCTAGAGTTACTTCTTCAAGATGCAGCCTATTGAACCCATTGAACCCACAATAATCCAAGTAGGCAACTTGACCACTCTCATACCTCCTATTTTCATATGGGATAAACTAGTAACCACCGTGAAATAAATTCACAGTAAAATTACTTAAATTCGAACCTGCAAAGTTAATATATAATCACGTAATTAATCATAGGGGTAATCGAGGCGAAACCAATTAACTTTTTCCAATATTTTGATAAAACCTCCATTAGCAATTTATCCCCTAACCCAACAAACAGACAAGAGATAATATAAAAATGAAAAAAGAAAAACATGTGAAATGTTCCCATTGAAGAAGACAACAACCAAAGATTCTCCAATAGCCTTTAACTAATGTGTTTTTACCCATAATTTTAAACTTTAAACTTTAATATCATATCCAACCACTTTACACGGTATGGACCAAAAGCTCTGAACAACAAACCATTAACACTACTACCAAATAGAAAAATTAGTATAAAAATCCCCTATTAACTCATTTTACTCAGACATTAATAACCACAACACAAATATTTTTTGAAACCTCAAAAGATCCTATGAAATATGGGTATGGTTCTTACCGTAGTCAGGAGGAGGATCCTCTTCACCTCGACAAAGATACAACATTTCTTAAACCTTCGCCTTCCACAAATTTGTTGGGTTTCCTTCGTTTTGTTGGACGATGATGATAGTTTTGTTGGGTTTAGTGTCTTTCCCCCTTCTCACTTTCTCTCTTTTATTTCAAGTTTGTTTTTTTTTTTTTTGATAATTTGAGTTTGATTACTTTTGTGCTATTAATTTTTATATTTTTAATCTACTTCTCATTAGACGTTTTATTATAATTAATTCTTTCTTATAATTTATTTCTTTGATTTAATTTGTCATTAGGGTAAAAAATAATTAATTTTTTCATTTCACATATGTCACGTCATGTAATTTTTAGTGACATGGCTTATTATGTGAGTTTACTTGATACTTGTTCAACTAAGACACATAGGCAAATAACGGGGTCAAGGGAACAGAAGTGAGATTTTGCTAACAGTATAGGGATTTGAGGGGTTTTTATCATCAAAATTTAAGTTTTATGGCGCGTTTACTAAATTGTAATTGGAATCAGAATAATTAATGGGAGAAATGAATTGGATTAAATAGAAAATAATCGGAAACAATATTTTATTATGCTGTTTACTAAACTCTCTGAAAAAAAACTAGAATCATATTATTTTGTTTACATAACTAGGAAAGGTAATCGAAATACTTTAATTTGACAAAATTGTCGAACATATAATTATTTTCTGTTTATAGATTTTTAAAGGGCATATTTATCTTTTTTATTTTTAATTAATAAAATTAAAATTAAAATAAATTAACTTAGGAAAGGGAAAGTTATTCCCTATAAAAATGGGGGAAAACCTTTTTCTTTGTTTTCTCCCTAATAGGGGTGTTCATAAAAACCGATAAACTGAAATCGACCAGATCGTAACCGAATTTTCAGTTTTACGTCATCACCGAATTTGGCGGTCAGTTTCGGTTTCGGTTTTTTTGACATGGCGGTCAGTTTCAGTTTTTGAAATAAAAAATGGTTAAACCAATAGACCGCCAAAACCGCGAAAAACCACAATAAATCGCTCAAAACTGCCTAAAACCGCCAAAAAATTGTCCAAAACCGCTAAAAAACCGTACTGTCGGTTTTATACGGTTATAATTTCTAAACGGTCGATTACGATTTTTGTAAAATAAAAACCGTAACTGACTGGTCGGTTATAAAATTATAAAAATTGACCCTAACCGACCGATTTTCACCCCTACTCCCTAATTTGTGCGGGTCCTACTACTTTCTTCCTTTCCAAAATTTATTAAACAATTGTATGGGAACCAATACTATACCATTAATTCCTATTTCCTTTAAATAAATATGACATTAAAATTAAGTGCAATGGGAATAAAAATAGGGCTTTTTTCATAAATGTACAACAAAAACAAAATAATTACAAAAAATGTGCAAAAAAAAAATTATTTTAAAAATTTATACATTTTGAAAACTTATTACATGAAACCATACATTTTTAATATGTTTATTAAACCTCAAAATAAACAATTTCGTAAAATTAATTAAACAGATTTATAAAAATAAACAAGTTAAATATTTTTTAATAAAAAGATAAATGTTTATTATCTATTTTAGTATTTTTAATAAAATAAAATATCAAAATTATAAACATTAATGTATATAAATATAAATCAATACTTAAAATTACTAAAAATAAACATGTCACGTAGAGTGATATAATAAACATATGTGAATATTATTATTTTGTTTATTAAAGTAGTATGTTTAATAAATAGAAAACAAAATAAACATATATATACAAAGTATTTTATATTATTAGTATGTTTATTATAATTGTAAACATAAAAATAGTCATAGTCAATTTATATTATACTAAAATAAGTATATTTTCTTTCTATTGTTTCTATATATTGATTATTTTCTAATGAGTTAGTGAACGAGTTTTCTATTGAAGTATAATTCTTACATCAAAAAATAAATAAATAAACATAACTTTATAAATTCCAAAAATTATTTAATTAAAAAAAATAAACACGACACAATTAATAAACAAAGAAAAAGATAAAAAGATAAACAATTTTTTATATATATTATTTATTTTCTAAAAAATTACTAAAAAAATAAACATAACACACGTAGAGTGATATAATAAACTTATGTGAATATTATTATTTTGTTTATTAAATTAGTATGTTTAATTAATAAAAAATAAAATAAACACATATATAAAATATTTTATATTATTAGTATGTTTATTATAATTGTAAACATAAAAATAAACATAGCCAATAAACACATATATAAAATGTTTTATATTATTAGTATGTTTATTATTGTTGACCGAGGTTTTCGGCAACTAATAAAATATTAATATAATAATGAGCTGTAAGAAAGCGAGATGAAGACTTTTTACGTGGTTGGGGCGTTAATGAGCCTTAGTCCACGAGCCACTGATATTTATGGATATCTTTAATACAGATTCTACACTTGGGAGAATGTTTCTCTCTTTAATACAAAGAATGTTCTTGGTGAGTTTTTTTTCTCTGTTTGCTCTTAAGCAGCCAAGAATTCTCCGACCCCATTAAATGAGCTTTGAGGGGGTATTTATAGTGTTTTAGTGGGGCAATCCCTAGAATTGTTCTTACACATGTGTCTGTAAGTCTCCATAAAGTTGGGCATTTCCGATGAATATACCATGGGTGATGCATGGTCAAATCCCTAGATGCTGTAGGGTTTTTATGGAGAATGTCCTTTTTGTCTTATGATTGATGTGACTCTTCGCAGAGTAGCCGTCGCTAGACTTAAATGATCATTACTGTAGCGCTGCTGTTTGGGGGTTGTGCCGTCAGACTTTATTGCGTGTTACAGTCCCAACACGCTTCCTCCCATGCGGCATTAAATGCGACCTGATGTCTCGGGAGAGACCTGACACATCCCGGAGTGCCTTTAAGCCATGCTCGCTTCCGGGAGTACCTTGTACTCCGGGTGCATCATCCGGGACCCATGCGAATAATGCTTCCTGGTGTCATACAAAGACTTAGCAGTTCTTTTCAAGTAATTTGATCCACGTGTCCCTTCCTGATTGGTCCACGTACATTGGGCGATTTTAGGAGCAACATTTACCCCCCAAGCCTTGTTTACTTAGTAAAAATAAACCAAGGCTTGTTCAAGTGTCTCCAGTTGACTCCTCGCTTCCCCAGCTCGAGTCTCGAGCGCGCGGGGGCACATTAAATGATGTTATTTAATGCGACAATATGCTTGTTCGCAGGAATGTTTCCAGCCGCCTCCTCGGTCTTATGATACGACTTGGGGGCGCGTGAAGATGTGTCTAATAATGGCATTAAATGCAGTGATTCACTTTTGCAGAGGTCGATTCGTTTCACGCCCCATGATTGATGCGGCGCATTGATGGTGTCAGGCGGATACTCAAACGTTTGCACCGCCTTAATGGCGGATTGATCTGGCCCGTTGATCTGTTGGGAATTCGAATCGTGCGTTTCCCCTACCGTACGATTGGTAGGTGAAGACGCCTGTTCCTCATGCACTTTTGCCTATAAAAGCCACCACCTTTCCTTCATTTCGGTTACTTTCCATTCCTTACCATTTTTGCTTGAATTTCTCAGAGAGAAAAATTCCTCAAAGTAGCACAAACCGTCTTAACACTTAAACACTTTCTGTAATCTTCCAGTGTTCGATTTCGCCAGTGCTTCTCAACTCTCGCTCAACCATACCCAGTACCCCCAGTTCAACAATCAACTGTAAGTTTTTCGCATCTTTAGACACTAACATGCTTACATTTATTTTGTCTGTTTTCTGGGTTCGTACTTAGAGATTTCTGGAGTGTGAGTGTTTGAGTTCTTCGAGTTCTGCTTTTACGTTTTACTGTATTAGTTGTAGGCGTACAGTTTCGTTTGAAGAAGGCCGTGTATCCTTCGTTTAGCAATTGCTTAGGGCGTAGGAAGACTTTTCTTTTCCTTTTTGCAAAACCACTTTTACTGTGATTTTACTGCACCCGACACTTGTTCAGGGATTCTCTTTCGAATTTCCCAGGTGACACGTGTCCGGAGGGGGCCTCTTTCCAGCGGTTAGGGGACCCCCACTCCCTTTTTTCTGGTTTAGGGTTTGATATGGGGCCTAACTGCTGGGTTTTTTCTTTTCGTTTTTCTCAGAGCATAACATGTCTGCTTCTGGCTCGAAGTCTTCGAAGAAGAAGGGGAAGAATATTGCCACCCTGGAGGAGGTTTCTCTGGGACCTGTTGCCCAGGAAGGGTACAAGTCCCGCGCCACTGGCTGGGAGGCGGCCGAGCTTCGATCGACCCTGACCTGCCCTCACCAGCTGGAGAACATCATTAACGTAGCTGGAATCAAACCCTCTACTTCAGGGACCTTCCACCGGCCTCCCCGTGACTCGGAGACGCCCAACTTCAACTATGATGGCTTCGGGGCCTGGAGTCAGACCCATCTGATGGCCGGTGCAATGCTCCCGCTCCAGGATTATTTTGTTAATTTTCTTGTATTTGTCGGCCTTGCGCCATACCAACTTATTCCTCAAGCTTACCGCCTGCTCTCAGGCTTATTTATTTTTTACGCCGCACGCGGCTGGGGGTCTCCCAGCCCTGCGGAGATTTTATATTTTTACGAACTTGTATCCGTCCCCAAGAAAGGGGACAAATTTAAGGACGGTTTTTATGGGTTCCGGATCCACCCTGCTAACGAAGGGAAGGTTCCGTATAACGTGAGACTCATGTTAAGGAGTACCGCCACCGATTTTTCTTCTCCTCCGGTTTTAGGGCCGTGGACCATCCGGAGCTTCTCACGGAGTGGGTGCGGATCCCACCTTACCAGCGGACGCTCACCACTCAGGCTTTCCTTCGAAGGGCCCAAGCCTTCGCCCCCTACGACAATGCCGATCTTGACGTCGGGGGCCTGGTCACCACGGAGAATTGTAGAAAGGCCAAACTTATCCTTTCTCACCAATCCGTGGATGACTCCAACCTTTCCAAGGTTATCTGCCCTAACGTGAGGGCGCCAGTCGCGGAGAAGGCCTTCCGGGATGAGCTTATTGCTACGGCAGAGAAGAAGTACCAAGATTATCTCTACCGGAAGGCCCAGGAGAAGGCGTATTCTAGTGCCCAGGCTGCCTCTGGGAGAGGGCTTCGCGTGGGGAGCCCGGTGGTGCGGAGGAGCCAAGCCATTGGCGGGAAGTCCGAAGCTAAATTTTTTGACAAGATACTTCAAGAAGAGATTGGAGGTCCTTCCGCCGGGGGACCCCTTCGTCTTGAAGGTTCTTCTGAGAACCAGACTTCCGGCCTCGGCCTTCGGTCCCGAACCAAACTCGGGCGCTCCGTGTGCTAGCACTTCCCGGTCTTCGAGTGGTAAGTCTCCTTTGATAATTCAATATGTCCCTTCGATTGATGAATATACCGGTCGTAGGCCCATAGGGTTCGACGAGCGTCTCCGTAGGTTTAAGATGCCGTCGACCCGGTGGGGGGATCATTTGAAGGAATTTTATTTTACAAACTTAGGAGATTACCTAGGTCGGTCCCGGATGGGCCCCGCCCTCCGAACCTATTCCCTTAGGTCCGTCGGCTTACATAGCGTCCAGCTGGTTTCGGCCCTCGGACAGTTATCTTGGAGATGATGCTGCCAGCATTAAAGTTCGGGACTTTGCTAGGGCCGAACTAGGGAGTCCGGGTAGGAGTAGTTTATTTGCTGCACCTTTTTGTAAGTAGTTTCTCACGGACTTTTAACACTTGCTTGTTTTATTGGAACAGGTACCTCCATGGATGCCATCCCCGGAACTACTGGCCGGGGTCCATACTCCGGTGGCTCCTCCGGCTTTCACCCCCTCTCCCCGGCCCCTTCCTTGAAGGTTTCCTCCGCGCTCCTCCCGAAACCATCGACTTGGTGGATGACGAGGAGGTGCTTCGGGAGAAGGCCGGGGGAAAGGGTGGGACTTCTCGGAGGAAGCCGCCGAGGGTCTTGGAGAACCTCGAAGCTCTTCCAGTGGTAGCAGAGGAGGACGAGGAGGAGTCTGAAGTGGCTCTGATTCGCAAGCGTAAGGGCAAGATGATCGCCCAGGACGAGCCGAAGAGGCCTCGGAGGGCCGACACTCCCGCTCATGGCCTAGACGGCGGGGTTTCTCCGATGGAGGAAAATCCTGCTCCTCCTCGCATTGAGCTTACCCCGATTCCGGGGATGAGGCAAGGCGGGAGCTTCGCATAGCCAAACACAACTATGCTATGGACGAGTACTCCGGGGATATGCCGATGTGGAGGCCCTTAGGAGGATTTTGCGAGCGGAGGTTGAGGCGAGCATTAACCATCCGGACTATCATGATCCGTGGAACCTCAACCTGGATCCTTTGGCAGACTGGTTCCGTCCCCTCCTAGGGCCCACTCTGGCTCCCTTCGCCGCGGAAATGACCGGTGAGTTCGCTTCTCAGCTTACACGCTGTGCGCCCAAACGATTTGCCACTTGCGCTTCCCTGAACTCCATCTTCCAAGTCCAGGACCTCAGCCATTCCCTCACTGTGGTAAGTACTTTGCAACTTCTTGCGTTTTCTTTTTGGTGTTTGTATTTTGTTTTCTTCCTTTGAGAAATTTTTCCTTATACCCCGTTATGGCTCAGCTTGCAGCTGAGGCTGGTCGCCTCTCCAAGAACATCATAAGCCATGGCTTCGCTCTGTCCGATTTTGGGGACATGAACGACGTCGAAGGTCCTCCAAGACCTTACGGCGGAGAGCGGTCTATCGGGAGGCGGGCGAACGCCGGGAAGCGGCGGCCAAGGCCAAGGAAGAGAAGGCCAAGGCCGGGGAGGAAGAGGCCATCCGGAGGAGGCTCGGGCGGAGGACATGATCCAGCCGAGGCCCGGCGGAGAGGCGGGATGGAGGCCCATCATCGGGGAGGAGCTAAGGGCTCAAACCGAGGCTGCCGAGAAGGCTAGGCGGGACCTTCGGGAGGCCAGGGAGGCTTTGGACGAAATGGCCGCCAAGGTGAGGTCTCTAGAGGAGACTCACCAGTCGGATATTGAATCCAAAGCCGCTTCCGTCTGCGGAGTTGAAGGAGCTTCGGGACTATAAAGATCGGGCCTATTAGGAAGGCCAAGAGGCCGAGCTCCTTTTCTCCCGGCCTCTCCCGTGCTCCGTGCCCGAAGCGCTTTGATGATGGTGTCTACATGGCTTGGGCCACCAACGATCAGAGTATCAAGCTTTCCTTCTATCCCAAACCCGAGGACATGATTGCCAAATTTCGGGAGAAGAAGAAGAGACTTGATGCTGAGCTTGAGGCACGGATCGGACCTCGTCTTCCGCCGGCGGCCGACCGAGCCGCCATATTACCGACCCGCATTGTACCCGTTCTCTTCATAACTCTTTTTTTTTCTTTGTACATACTTGCCGTCCGCCTTAGAACAATTTACTTACGGGCGGCGGCTTTATTTGAAGGGGAGACAATTTAAGGCCTGTCCCCGGGCCATTTATATGTGTATGACCTAACCTTCGGGCTAGGATATTTTATATATTTTTTTTTTATTTATATATATGTGCGATCTTTTTTCCACACTTTATATATTTCATACTTACGCCCTTTATTTTTGCGCATGTTTTTGACCTGCCCTTTGGGTCAGGATATTTTACTTAGCTTGACCTGCCCTTTGGGTCAGGATATTTTACTTAGCTTGACCTGCCCTTTGGGTCAGGATATTTTACTTAGCTTGTTTTTGTTTGTCCGTGCGGTATACCCTAGTACCCCCCTGAGTGGCATAGAAACTTTGTTTTTAAGGCACTCAGCTTTATTTAATATAGAGGAGGCATACATTTGGACGGTACAAACCCTTTGAACAAAAGCTAAGTTTAATTCGCTACTGGTAGTATTTTCTGAGGTGATCGGCATTCCAGGCTCTTGGGACAGTAGTTCCGTCCATTCTTTTCAATTTATAAGTGCCAGAGCCGATTTCGTCCTCGATTTCATATGGTCCTTCCCAATTTGGTCCAAGTACCCCCACTCCGGGTTCTTGGGTGGCTGGGAAGACCCTTCTTAGGACCATGTCACCGATAGCGAATTTTCTGTTTTTAACCTTGGAGTTAAAATACTTGGTCACCTTCTTTTGATAAGCGGCCATCCGTATTTGGGACTCATCCCGGAGTTCTTCGACTTGATCCAGAGCTTCTTGGAGCAGGGCCTGATTGGTGGCCGGATCGTAGGTCGTTCTCCTGTGGGATGGGAATAATGTTTCCACCGGGACCATTGCTTCACAACCGTATGCCATTGAGAACGGCGAGTGACCGGTTGTGGTTCTGGGGGTTGTCCGGTAGGCCCACAATACCCTTGGCAATTCTTCAGGCCAGTTATTTTTACAAGCCAGCAGCTTCTTTTTCAAGGTGACCTTTAGGATTTTATTGACTGCCTCCGCCTGGCCGTTCGTTTGGGGCCGGGCTACCGCGGAGAAGCTTTTTACTATTCCGTGTCGGTTGCAGAAGTCAGTAAATTCCTCGCAATCAAATTGCTTTCCATTGTCTGAGACTATTTTGTGAGGTAAGCCGTATCGACACACTATGTTTTTGATAACAAAGTCCAACGCCTTCTTAGCGGTTATTGTCTTCATAGGCTCAGCCTCTGTCCATTTGGTGAAGTAGTCTACTGCTACTATTGCATACTTTACTCCTCCTTTTCCCGTAGGTAGAGACTCGATGAGATCTATGCCCCAGACCGCGAAGGGCCAGGGGCTCGTCATCAGCGTGATCTCATTTGGAGGAGCTCTCGGTATGTTCGCGTACCTTTGGCACGAGTCACACTTTTGGACATAGTCTATACAATCTTTTTTCATTGTTGGCCAGAAGTATCCCTGCCTCAATATTTTCTTTGAGAGGCTGGGTCCTCCCGTATGATCTCCACAGAACCCTTCGTGGACCTCCAGCATGATTTGTCTAGCTTCGTGGTCCGATACACACCTTAAATAAGGCATGCCGAGTCCTCTCCGTAGAGAGTTTGATCCATCATTACATAACGATGAGCCCGATACCGAATCTTTCGAGACGGTGCCCTCTCTTGGGGCAACTCACCCGTGGTTATGTATTTTATGATGGGGACCATCCAAATTGGGTTCTTGCCCAACCGTTTGTGTGGTCTCTTTTATTTTGATGCTTGGCTCTGCCAAGCGTTCCACGGGTACTACCCCCAGCTCTTCGATCTCACTATCCGAGGCTAACTTAGCCAGACAGTCCGCATGAGCGTTCTTTTCTCGGGGGATTCTTTCTATTTTATAGTCTGTGAACTCGTGGAGCAGTTCTCGAACTATTGTTACATACGCGGCCATCCTTTCGCCGCGGGTTTGGTATTCTCCGGATACTTGGTTTACGACCAGCTGGGAATCACTGTAGATTTCCACCCTCTTGGCTCCTACAGCTTTAGCCAATTTTAGCCCTGCTATCAGGGCCTCATATTCGGCTTCATTATTCGAAGCTGTGAAGTTGAATCGGAGTGCTGCCTGGAGCCGCAACCCAGTGGGTGATATCATAGCCACTCCGGCTCCCGAACCGTTTTCGTTTGAAGCTCCATCCACAAATACTCTCCAAGTGGGGATGGGTGGCTCCGGAGTATTGGCTGTTGCCTCGGCTTCATTACATTCGGTGATGAAGTCCGCCAAGGCTTGGCCTTTTACAGAAATCCGGGGCACGTAATGCAAGTCAAACTGACTCAGTTCCATTGCCCATTTGAGGAGTCTTCCGGAGGCTTCAGGTTTCTGGAGGACTTGCCGGAGTGGATGGTTGGTCAAAATTCTGATTGGATGGGCTTGGAAGTATGGTCTCAACTTCCGCGATGCCATCAGGAGGCAGAATACCAGCTTTTCAATGACCGGATACCTTGTCTCGGCCCCTATCATGCGTTTACTAACATAGTACACGGGGTGCTGAATCTTCTCTTCCTCCCGGACCAATGCAGCACTGACCGCATGCTCGGAGACGGCCAAGTAAAGGAACAAGTCTTCTCCAAGGACGGGCTTTGATAGTATAGGGGGTTTGGCCATGTGGTCTTTTAGCCTTTTGAATGCCTCTTCGCATTCGTCCGTCCATTCGAACTTTTGGCATTTCTTCAGTATGTTGAAGAAGGGTATGCACTTGTCCGTGGATCGTGAGATAAAACGGCTCAATGCGGCCACCTTTCCGGTCAAACTTTGCACGTCCTTATGTTTCTTGGGGGATGGCATGTCCAAGAGAGCTTGGATTTTCTCTGGGTTTGCCTCGATCCCCCTCTGGCTGACTATGAAGCCCAGGAATTTTCCCGACTTGACTCCGAAGGTACACTTCTTCGGATTGAGCTTCATGCCGTATCTCCGGATGACTTCGAAACATTCTTCTAAGTCGTTTGCATGGCTATTGCATGCTTTGGATTTGACGAGCATGTCGTCTACATATACTTCCATGTTTCGTCCCAAGAGGCTTTTAAACATCCGGTTAACCATTCTTTGATAGGTTGCTCCGGCGTTTTTCAGTCCGAAAGGCATGACTAGGTAACAGTATACCCCCTTATCGGTCCTGAAGCTAGTGCACTCCTGGTCTGCCGTATGCATCTTTATTTGATTGTACCCAGCATAGGCATCCATGAAAGATAGCAGTTTGAATCCGGAGGTGGCGTCCACCATCTGGTCAATCCTGGGCAGCGGAAAGCAGTCCTTTGGGCAGGCTTTGTTTAGATCTGTGAAATCTATGCAAACCCGCCAAGTCCCGTTTGGCTTGGGCACCAGGACCGGATTGGCTAGCCATTCCGGATAGTATACGTCGCGGATCATGCTATTGGACAAAAGTTTATCCACCTCTTTCTCTAAGGCCTCGGCTTTCGCCGAGTCGAGCGGGCGTCTCTTTTGCTGTATAGGAGGCATGTCCGGATTGACGTTGAGGACATGGGTGATGACATGAGGGCTGATGCCGGTCATGTCCTCTTGGCGCCATGCAAAAATGTCAATGGCGCCCTTCAGTGTCTTTATTATCTTATCCTTTTCCTCCGGATCTAGTCCTCTCCCTATCCGGAGTACTTTGGTGGAGTCGTCGTTGCACACTGGTATCTCTTCGACGTCCTCCATTGGTTCTACGACCCTTTCGGATCCTATACGAGGATCCAACTCGTCTTCTTCAGCCTTCTCTGCTTCAGGGGGCCCCCGGACCATGAGCACTGGCAAGTGGGCGGCCACGTTGTAACATTGCCTGGCCTCCCTTTGATTTCCCCTCACCGTTCCGACTCCGGCTTCCTGAGTAGGAAATTTTAGGCATAGGTGTCGGATGGAAGTTATTGCACCAAAGTCGACGAGGGCCGGTCGGCCTAAGATTGCGTTGTAGGCTGTTGGACAGTCTACCACCACGAAGGTGCAATACTTAAACGTGCTCTGGGGAGTGTCCGGGCACAGGGTAACTGGGAGCCTGACTTTTCCCATCGGGATTAGAGTTGTCCCGTTAAACCCTGTGAGCTGCGATCCGCTAGGAGAGAGGTCCCGGTCGGTCAGCCCTATCGCGGTGAAGGCCTCTTTGAAGAGCAGGTTCACGGAACTTCCATTATCAATCAGGACACTGGCCACTACTTTGTTTGCAATGGGGGTCTCTATGACCAGTGGGTCGTGATGAGGAAAACGCACTGTCTTGGCGTCCTCTTCCGTGAACGTTATGGGCTGGTCCATTAGCCGAGGCCTTTGAGCTGGGAGTTGAGTAACCTCCCACACCTCACTGTGCCTTGTGGCCTCGGCATATCTTTTTCGCTCCTTCCGAGTGTTACCTCCGATATGGGGACCTCCGGAGATCATGGCTACCCGTCCATTAGGCCGGGGCGGTAGTCCGGGTATATGCTGGGTGTCACCTGCGGGAGCAGCTGGAGGCAATACTCCTGCTGTACCCCCTGGTGTTCCCGAAGGCATGCCCCCTGCCACCTGCCCCGGGTTAAGGTGGGGTAACCTATTCTTGATCCACTCATAGAGGTGGCCCAACCGGATCAGATTCTCAATCTCATCTTTGAGATTTTTACACTCGTTGGTGCTGTGGCCGATGTCGTTGTGATATTCGCACCTTTTGCTCGGATCTCTCCGGAGCCGTCCCCGTACAATGGCCGGGGTCTCCGTAATGCGTATTACGCCTTGTGGCAAAATAAACACGTTCTGAGAGTCCGTGAGCTCGTGTCTTGGGTGTATTGGGGTGTGTACCCCTTCTTTTGGCGCTTCTCTCCCGTTCGGGTCTTGCCCTTGGAAGACCTCTTGCTTCTAGACCCTTGAGTAGGGCTGTTAAGCTAGCGGTTGGGGCAGCCTCGTGAAGGAGCCCGTCCATTCACCCGGACGGATTGCCGTAATGGGAAGATGCGGGGGCGAGCTTGGTTGTGTCCGGGGTAGCGGAAAAGCGTATGCCACTAACCCTGCGGGGTCGCGGTCGGGACAAGATGCCGAGGGCGATACCCCTGGCATGTATCCTGCTATCCCGGTGGGATAATAGCCTCCGTAAGCCACGATCTGGGCCTCTTCGAGGTTAATATATTTTTGGACTCGCTTCTGGAAGTCCTGAAGGCTAGCAGCGCCTTCTTGCTGTAATTTGTTCCAGAAGGGTGTCCCAGTGCGGATTCCTGCTTGGAGAAGCGCAAGCTGTTGTCCGTCATCGACCTTCTTGGTCTTCGAGGCTTCCTCTCGGAACCTCTTGATGTAATTTTTCAAAGTCTCGGTGGGTAGTTGCTTGATGTTAGTCAAGGCACTAACTTCCAAATTGACCTTCCTGGCGGCGACAAATTGTCTCCGAAGTTGGTTTGGAGTTTGTTCCAACATCCCACCGATCCCGGTTCTAGTTTCTTGAACCACTCCTCCGCCGAACCGCTCAGAGTGAGGGGGAAGCATAGGCATTTGGCGTCATTGCTGACCCGCATGACTGTCATGACTCGGTTGAATCGTGACAAGTGATCACTGGGGTCGGAGTTCCCAGTATATGCCGCCATTTCGGGCATTTTGAAGTTTTTAGGGAGTTCCGCCTCCAGGATATGCTTGGCGCAGGGCTCCCGGTCCTCACTGTCCGAGTCGGAGTCATCTCCCTTCTGCCTCCGGGAGACTCGGGCAATATCTTTTCGAAGGATGGCAAGCTCTGCCATAATCCCTTCGTTTACGCACCCGAGGAGACTTCGGGTCTGTATCTTTTTTGATCAAGGTGATCCCGAAGGTCACCTTGATTCCCATTGATTTGATTTCTCAAATCAATGGGTGGACATCTCTGTCCTCCTCTTCCTCTACCCCCCGGTTCCTGGTGCACGAAAACGCTTTTCCGGTCCCCTCGATCCTGAGGGCCAAGACTCCCTCTTCGGGGCTTGCCCCTCTGCGGACCTTTCCCTTTAGGGAAATCTGAGCGGACCTTACGCGGATCCTGCGCCTTTTTCTTTCGACCAGGGGCAGAAGTAGGGTTTTTTGTTTGGTTTTTCTCAGCAGGGTGCCTTATAGGGCTAGTTCCCTAGGCCTTTGCTGCTGGGAATCGGGCGAAGACGTAGCTGGCTCCCCGTCGAGTCCAGCGGCCATTGCCTTGGGATGCACGTGAATGCCAGCTGCCTCCATGGCTTTCTGCATGGCTAGCATCACCTCATGCATCTTTTGATTTTGCACTTTCTGAGCTTCGATCTCAGCTTCGTGATCGATGGCTTTTTGTCTGAGGAGCACCAGCTCTTGGTAGCTTCCATCATCGTAAGCGTACTCGTCGAGGTGTTCCTCGTGGTTTTCATCTGGAACTTCTTCCTCGGACTCCTCTGCTGCCCTTGAGGCTACATCCTCTTCATTGGGATCTTGAGCGTCTTCTAGAGGGCGAGGGTGACGTGTAGCTCTTGTCTCCACCATTGTTGTGAAGTTAAATGCTTGTTGTGAAGCAGCTTTCCTCAGCTCTCAATGAAAGCACCAAAATGTTGACCGAGGTTTTCGGCAACTAATAAAATATTAATATAATAATGAGCTGTAAGAAAGCGAGATGAAGACTTTTTACGTGGTTGGGGCGTTAATGAGCCTTAGTCCACGAGCCACTGATATTTATGGATATCTTTAATACAGATTCTACACTTGGGAGAATGTTTCTCTCTTTAATACAAAGAATGTTCTTGGTGAGTTTTTTTTCTCTGTTTGCTCTTAAGCAGCCAAGAATTCTCCGACCCCATTAAATGAGCTTTGAGGGGGTATTTATAGTGTTTTAGTGGGGCAATCCCTAGAATTGTTCTTACACATGTGTCTGTAAGTCTCCATAAAGTTGGGCATTTCCGATGAATATACCATGGGTGATGCATGGTCAAATCCCTAGATGCTGTAGGGTTTTTATGGAGAATGTCCTTTTTGTCTTATGATTGATGTGACTCTTCGCAGAGTAGCCGTCGCTAGACTTAAATGATCATTACTGTAGCGCTGCTGTTTGGGGGTTGTGCCGTCAGACTTTATTGCGTGTTACAGTCCCAACACGCTTCCTCCCATGCGGCATTAAATGCGACCTGATGTCTCGGGAGAGACCTGACACATCCCGGAGTGCCTTTAAGCCATGCTCGCTTCCGGGAGTACCTTGTACTCCGGGTGCATCATCCGGGACCCATGCGAATAATGCTTCCTGGTGTCATACAAAGACTTAGCAGTTCTTTTCAAGTAATTTGATCCACGTGTCCCTTCCTGATTGGTCCACGTACATTGGGCGATTTTAGGAGCAACAATTATAATTGTAAACATAAAAATAAACATAACCAATATTACCATATATATACTAATCAATAATTATTACCATATATATATTATAAAAAAAATTGAAAAAAAGTTTTGAATTATATATAAAAGTGTATGAGAAAATGATAATAAGTTTTTTTGCACATATTTTGTAATTATTTAAAACAATGTATACAAAATTGTAAAATGCCCATAAAAATATTGAAAATTATGCTACAATTTACTCTAACAAATCTATCATACATGATATATGTATGTATATTTTGTAATAACAAATATGACCTTTATTTGTCTTCCATTTTTTTAATAGGAATAACAAACACTGTTTTTTTTTTAATAATTCTTATGTATAAATAATTACGTAAACGATTTAATTAATTATGTGTGAATATATATTATATATTTCTCAAAATATGTTAAATATTTACTTATCAAATAAAAAAAATAATTGAGAGCATAGTTTAATTAGGGGCTTTTTATTTATATTTTTATGATTGATTTTTTTATTTATTTATACTAGTCTCAAAATTTCATTATATTTGCTCCATAGAATCCAAATTTCAAACAAAGAACATTTAATAAAACCAAAAATTAGGAATCATAACCTGAAAAGGGTTTTAAACATTTAATCACTTTTACGGTTTATATAAAATAAATAGGGAAATTATCTTATATATTGTTTTTTTAACTTTTTTTTTTTTTTTAAATTTACGGTTTAGGTTTTTAAAGTGGTTGCATCGCTAGTTGCAATAGGAATTTCTATATGATTTTTTGTTACGATTTAGGTTGCAGCGCTAGTTGCAATATCGGTTTCTATGTAGAATTCTGTAAAAATACAAAAAAAAAAAAAAAGCTGTTTTGAAGTGTAAAAATAAGAAAGCTCCAATTGGATTAACTAATTATTTTAGGAAAATTCTATAATGCACTCCCTTAAAAGAGATACATCGATACATCTCTATCAATTTAGTATCCGAAATAAATTTCTAGTCAATTTTTTTCTCATAGTCATGTAAATTATAGTTATTTAAAATAATTTGTAAAATTTTAACAAATTCTAAAAAGTTAAACACGCTAAAAATTGTGTTCAAGCAGTGTGTTGCACGCGTGACTGTTTTATTTTATACGCGTGTAAAATAGACTGTTTGAACATTATTTTTTATATTGTAAATTATTTTGAATTTCTTAAAATTTTGTAGGATATCTTAAATAGCTATAACGTATGTATATGAAAAAAAAATTAGACTACAAATTTTTTTTGGATGCCGAAACAAGTAGAGGGTACATCAGTACATCCCTTTTAAGGGGGTGCATTGTAGAATTACCCCCATTATTTTATATTGTTTTATTATATGTTTTTGGAAAATTCTATGATGCACCCCTTTAAAAGGGATGCATATCGATGTATCTTTATCTATTTTAGTATCCGAAATAATGTTTTAGTCATATTTTTTCCTTTGGTCATCTAAATTATAGTTATATTTAAGATATTCTGTAAAATTTCAAGAAATTCGGAAAAGTTTAACACGCCAAAAATAGAATTCAAACAATGTGTTATACGCGTGACTATTTTATTTTATACGCGTGTTTAATAGACTGTTTGAACATTACTTTCTACATTATAAATTAATCTGAATTTGTCAAAACTTTGTAGGATATCTTAAATAGCTATAACCTACATGACTAAAAAAAAATTAGACTAAAATATTATTCTGGATACCGAAACAAGTAAAGAGTGTATCAGTACATCCTTTTTAAGGGGGTACAATGTAGAATCACCCTATACTTTTTAATTTTTCATAAAATAAATTTTTGACGATAAATCATATTGGGTAATTCTACAATGCACCCCCTTATAAAGAATGTACTGTTGCACCCTCTATTTG
This sequence comes from Cannabis sativa, assembly GCF_029168945.1. Taxonomy (NCBI): domain Eukaryota; kingdom Viridiplantae; phylum Streptophyta; class Magnoliopsida; order Rosales; family Cannabaceae; genus Cannabis; species Cannabis sativa. The sequence continues at coordinate 5,502,372 of NC_083601.1, read as the reverse complement.
TTTCGGCATCTAAAATAATTTTTTAGTCTAATTTTTTTTTTCATATTCATGCGTTATAGCTATTTAAGATATCTTACAAAAATTTGAGAAATTTGAAATAATTTACAATATAGAAAATAATGTTTAAATAGTCTATTTTACGTACGTATAAAATAAAACAGTCACGCATGCAACACACTGTTTGAACGCAATTTTCGACGTGTTAAACTTTTCCGAATTTCTTAAAATTTTTACAAAATGTCTTAAATAACTATAATTTACATAACCATGAAAAAGAAATTGACTAAAAAATTATTTTGGATACTTAAATAAATAGAGATATATCGGTGTATCCTTTTAAGAGGTGCATTATAGTATTTCCCAATCATATTTTTAGAAGTTTTTTTTTCTTGATTTCAAAAAATAAAAAAGAAGAGCTTTCTTTTTCGTAAAACCATTTTTTGACTTTTTTCTTCAATTATATTTTTAGGAAAATTCTACAATGCACCCCCTTAAAATGGATATATTGATGCACCCCTATCTGTTTTAGCATCTGAAATAATTTTTTAGTCAAATTTTTTCTCATGGTTATGTACGTTATAGTTATTTAAGACATCCTGCAAAATTTTAAGAAATTTGGAAAAGTTTAACACGCCAAAAATTATGTTCAAACAGTGTGTTGCACGCGTGACTATTTTATTTTATACGCGTGTAAAATAAACTGTTTGAATATTGTTTTCTATATTGTAAATTATTCCGAATTTTTTAAAATTTTGTAGGATATCTTAAATAGCTATAACGTACATGAATATGAAAAAAAATTAGACTAAAAATTTTTTCTGGATGCCGAAACAAGTTAAGGGTGCATCAATACATCCCTTTTAAGGGGGTGCATTGTATAATCACCCATATTTTTATGGGCTATTTACAAAAATATGGGAAAATAAATATAAGTTTTGATATATATGGCATAAAAACTTAATTACACTAAATATGAAATTTTTTAAAAAAACTTACAAATATGGAAAAAAGTCATGAGGAATGCCATAAAAAACTTTATATTTGTGTTTCTTTTTATTTATTTTTTCTTTTTTTTTAAAAAATAAAATACTAAAATAAATAAAAAATGATCTCAACTATAGATATTATTTTTTTTTTACAGAAATTAAACTTGTTTTTTTTATTATTTAAACTACTATTTTTTTCTTTGTTTTTTTGTTAAAAACTAATTATTTCATTAAAAACAGCAGAAAAAAAAAAACCAGTTTCATCAACATCATCCTGAAAAAAAAATAATATAAAAAATTATAATCTAAAAATAATATAAACTTTAAAAACCAGTTTCATCAACATTGAAAAAAACTAATAATTTCATTAAAAGAATAAAAAAATAGTTTCATTATGTAATTATAATTTTTTTTCAAGTTACTTTTTTATTATTTTGTTTCTAGGTTCGAAACTCACACTTATATTTTGTTATTAAATTATTGGTATGCAATATGTGTTGTTTTGATTATATTTGTGATTAGCATTTTTTTTTTTTTTTGTATTTGTGTGTGTGTGTGTGTGTTTTTATTTGATTGTCTGATGAAACTGGTTTCAATTAACTTTATTATTAACATTTGTATTTTGTTATGATTTTTTATAACGTTAAAACTAGTTTCACAGGTTTTAACTGTTCTGTAATGGGGTTGCTCTATTTTTATGATATTATTGTATATTTTTTTAGTTTGTATAAAATCAGTTTTATTATTGTATGATATTTGAACAGCAATTTTTATTTTATTTTAATTAATCAGTTTCTGACACACATAATATTTTATTATTTTCATAACTGGTTTTTTTTTAAGTAACTAGTTTTTTACAACTGATTTTTTTTTATTGTTGTTTATAATTGAGTTTTATTCAATTTTTTATTAATTTATTTCAAGAATTTGGTTTTTATTTGTTTGTTTTTATTTTGGTTGTTTTACTAACTGGTTTCTCACATTCCAGTGTTTTTTTTTTTGTTATTCTTTTATGGTTTTTATTGCATTTTTGTCTCTTTAATTTTCTTTGTTTCTTTTTTTTCTCTGTTATTTTAATTTATGATTCTCTTTGTTATATTTGCTGCATATTGTATGTTTAAATTAACTTTAATTTTTGAGCAAGCAAATAAAAAATTAAATGCCAAAATAAAGAATGAAGTTAGAAGTTTGATTATTAGGTATTGATATAAAATTTATATGTTCGAAACTGGTTTTTAAATTTAGTATCGTTTATAACAGTTTAGTTATTAGGCATTGTGTATTTTTTATTATGTTATTGATGAAACTAATTTTTTTGCCTCTTTTAATGAAATAATTCATTTCTTTTAATATTGATGAAACTGGTTTTTAAACTTAGTATCGTTTTTAGATTGTAATTTTTTTCATTATCTTGTTGATGAAGCTATTTTTTTTATTCTTTAAATGAAATTATTAGTTTCTTTCAATGTTGATGAAACTAGTTTTTAAAGTTTGGATTCTTTTTAGATTATGATTTTTTATATTATTTTTTTTTTCAGGATGATGTTGATAAAACTGGTTTTTTTTTCCTGCTGTTTTTAATGGAATAATTAGTTTTTAACAAAAAAAATAAATAGTAGTTTAAATAAATACAAGTTTAATTTTTGTAAAAAAAAAAAATATAAAAATGTACACTTATTAGATATATTAAGAGAAAAAAATTAGTTTGAGAAAAAATATTAGAAAAAAAAAGAGACACAAAGAGAAATTAGAAAAAGAAAATAGAGAGATATAAGATAAAGAAAGAAAAAAAAAGTAGCAACTGACTTAAAAATTGAAAAGAAAAAAGAGAGCCAAAATTGACCAAAAAATATATAAAAAAGACAAAAAAAAACTTTTTGAAGCTTCAATAAGTAAAACTCCGTAAAAAAGAAAAAAAAATTAAGAAAAGAATTAAAGTAAAATGTTCATGTCAAATTAAAAATGTAATGTTTGAAAAAAAAATGTAGTATTTGGTGTAAATTTTCCAAATAAAAAGAAACCCTTAAATGTAAATGTAAAATAAATTTTTTTAAAAAAATAAAACTAATTAAGCTAAAAACAAAAACATAAAATATGACATATCAAATACCACAAAAAATCTTAAATGTGAAAAAATGCTATAGAAGAGTGGCAAACCTATAAATGCTATATTTTTCTAACTTTGCTATGAAATTCCATATTTAATGTAATTTTATTATTTTTATTACTTTCTGTTTTTGACTTGATCGTTTTCAAATTTTGAAAACTCTGGCCCACGCGCGAGGTTCTAAAGTATCGTGACGCGCGCATGATCTATACCGTATGTGTAAATAGTAGCGAATCCTGAAGCGGTCCAAGCTTTGGCACTTGGCAGAGCTGGTCCTCCTCACGTCCTTGAGTAAGTTTATCCAGTGTGTGGCGGGTCCATAGTATTAACGTGGTCTTTCTAGAGAAAATGAACGTGAGTGGCTGAAGCCTAATAGCGTTTAAAAACTCGGCTTATTATTGGACCTATCATGGACGGTCCACTCCATATTATCTTTTATTATAAAATGCTTTAGATTCTTAAGAAAATATTCAAAGAAAGTTTCAGATATTTTGTTCAAGTGGACAAACTATAATAATAAGAGGGAAAGTTGAATTTTGAATTGAGATTTTTGTCGGTATTGCCTTTGATTTTCAAAGTTTATAAAACGATAATGATTAATAATGTTACTAAATAAACATTCTTTTGAAATTGTATCTTTAAAATTGGGTGGGACATTGGTCTACTTTAGTTCTTAATTGACAACACAAAGCCACATTTTAATGCTTAATAATATACATTACGATTGTATATAATGTATCTATCGAATTTATGTTTGTTTGTTAAGACATCACTTATTCTATGGGTACTCAATACATTTCAAACTCTAATGCGTTTACGACTATATTGGAATTGGCCCATATTTGGTGTTGATAAATTGTTTCATAAAAAACTATATAAAATTATGTCAAAAGAGTTAACCGTAACAGTGAGCATTGCAATATTTTTTGAGCCATTAGAAACCTTTATGTGTGGATTTTATTACTATTCATATTAATTACTCGAGTACTTGCTAATCAAAATAGATACTTGCATTTATATGTTGTTACCAAATTTCACCAACAACACTTTTTTTTTTAAGATGAAAATGCAAATTATATTAAATTAATACAATAAGCATTTAACGGGGAGGAATTTCCTCCAACCAAGAACAAACAGTGTCCACCGAAAGAGCATACTTCGCTAACAAATGAGCAGCCGTATTAGCAGATTTATACACATGAGAAATCTACATTCCAGGAAAATTGGACACAAGATGTGAAATGTCTAACAAGAGACAATTGAAATCAGAAACTGAGGCCGTAGATGACTTTAATCCATTAACCACGAGTAGGGAGTCAGTCTCTAATATGTGAACATTTAGATGATTATCCATCAGCCATTGCAAAGCATACATTAGAGCTAAAGCCTCCAATATTTCAGGCCTAAAAGTACCTGTGATAGACTTAGAAAAAGCTGCTAAGATATCACCATTTGAGTCTCTCAATATTGCTCCACAACCAGTAGTGTTAGAGGCCCGATTTACTGGTGCATCAGCATTTAATTTGAGTCTTCCCGAGGGTGGATTCATCCAATCCAAATCAGAGGTGGTGGCAGCCATGGAAGAGGAATTCGAGCTAGAAGATGCCTTCGACCGTGACTGTTGAGCAGCTTGAAACTCCTCCAAGAAAGACAAAGCAAAGTATAAAACCATTTCATGAGGCTTAATTTTATTACCATGCTTTCCATTATTCCTTTCATTCCAGATATGCCACAATATAGTGATGAATTGCTCAATTTTTGTGTCAGACCAAATAGTAGAAATATGGAGCAAGCACTCTTTTAATGTCATACCACTTGCGAGGATATTGCCAAGAGGAAAAGATGAGTCCTTCCATATGTGCTTAGGTCTGTGGCAGTAGAATAAAGCATGCATTATTGTTTCACTCTCACTTTTGCATAACAGACAACAAGGGGACTCCGCAATGTGTCTGTGAAACAAAATAGCAGTAGCAGGGAGATAATCGTGAATGGCTCGCCAAAGAAAAATTCGAACCTTCGAAGGTAAGTTTAACTTCCAGAATTTTTTCCACCATTGCTGAGATTGCATACCCGAGATGCTAGGTTGTTGTTCCTCAAGATTGGTAGCCAAAAAGTACCCTGATTTAACTGCGTAGCAGCCGTTACTTTCATGGTGCTAGATGAGCTTGTCACAGGAAGAGGAAATAGTCAATGGAATACTAAGAATCCTCTCAATGTCTGAAGGAATGAAATATGAATTCAGCAAATCAATATTCCAAATCCTCTCTGGTGTGATCAGAGAAGACACCTTTAAATGCAAGTCAATGTCGGTTACCACTAAAGGTTGAAAATTAGTAACACCAGGTAACCAGGGATCATATCTACAAGTTATGCTTTGACCATCTCCAACTTTCCATCTTAATCCTTTTAAGAGCAATTCTTTTCCCCAAAAAATCCCTTGCCAAGTAAGTGAAGGATAAGAGCCATGACCAGCATCCTAAAAGGATGAGTGACTATGGTACCTTGCTTTGAGAATTCGGCTGAGTAGGCAATTCGGATTGGAAAAGATGCGCCATGCTTGTTTAGCTAAGAGAGCCTGATTAAAGTGTATGAAACTCTTAAAACCCAAGCCACCTTTAACTTTTGGTTTCCAAAGAACCGACCAAGTCTTCCACTTAATTCCCGAACCAGATGAATTTGAACGCCACCAAAATTTATTCATCATCACCTCTATTTGATTAATAAGAGATTTTGATAGACGGAAATAACTCATAGCATACATCGGAATAGATTGGGCAACAACTTTTAGGAGAGCTTCCTTACCACAAATTGAAAAAAGTTGCTCTTGCCATGCTGATAAGTTCTTCCACAGCTTTTCTTTAATCTCTCTAAATAAGACCTTTTTGTCTCTTCCAGAATAGGATGGCAAACCCAAGTAACGCTCATGACATGGTTGGATGGGCATTAGAAGGATCTGATGCAAATTTGTTTGGATTGAAGGGAGTGTGTTTGGAGAGAAAGATAAGACAGACTTATCAACATTCACCTTTTGACCTGAAGCACGACAATATAGATCAATAAAAGTTTTAATGGTTGTTGTAGAGCGCGAATTTGCACGACATAAGACCAAGCTGTCAACGGTAAAGAACAAGTGGGACACACTTGGAGCACCACGAGAAACTTTTAAACCTTGTAGATTGCCATTTGCCTCTTCATGTTGGAAAAGTCTTGATAAACCTTCAGCACATATAATAAATAGATAAGGGGATAGGGGATCCCCTTGTCTAATCCCTCGACTTGGATTGTTGCTGAAATTTTATAAACGCTACGCAAGTATACGCAATCAAGTAGTAAATCTCACACAGGTGAGGTCGATCCCACAGGGAATTGGATTAAATACCACTAAATTATACTTATGATTCTATTCGGCAAATCGAAAGCAATTATGATTTAAAAACAGTAAAATATGAAAGTAATCCAGAAAACTTAATAACACAATTGAAAGTTGAGCAAGATGAGATAATAGGGAGGAGAATCCTGTTGTTGTTTACCCAAATCGTTAATGCTTAATTACTATCCTATTCTTGAAGTGAATGACAGATTATGAAATAACCTAGCTCCTTTCAGATCTTCTAGATTCTAAATCACATGTTATCTAATTAATTCCTTAATTAAACTAACATGAAATCAGCATTAAGTAATAATCTACTCGTCACATAAGTCATGCAAATACTTTCGTTTCACATAGAACATCGATTATCTTAATTTTAGCATTCTCAATTCTCACTTTTCAGATTTCGAATTGAGATCATAGAGCATGCACAAGGTGATCAATCTTAAACATGAAATTAAGCACAAATTAAGATAATTTCACAAACAAGAATGGAGGAATGGTAATTAAACATTAACTAGGCAAAACATTAAACAACAATCATCATCCTCCCTAAATGAGAAATTTAGTTCAGAAACAAATCCATAACCATTCCTAAAGCAATATTCAACATAAATAAATTAAAGAGGAATAGAGAAAGAAACTGTTGGTGGATGAATCTGGATCTTCACTTTGATTTCCTTTGCTCTTCTTGCCTCTTTCTGCTGTGTTTTAGGGTTCCAAATCGCTTCCCCTGACTTCCAATCGCAGTTTTCTATTTATATCTAATTTTTAGGGTTCGTCGGACAAAAATACCCCTGACAGTACGGACTCTCGCCGCGGCCAAAAGTGGTCTCGCCGCGGCCAAAAGTGGTCTCGCCGCGGCCAAAAGTGCATCAAAAAACTACGTTTCTGCCCAGACTTTCTAGCCGCGGCCATGTAATTCTCGCCGCGGCGAGATGGAATTTTCAGCTTCGACATCTTTTAGTAAAATAGGCATAACTTTCTCATACGAACTCCAAATGGGCTGATTCAAGATGCGTTGGAAAGATAAGAAAGAGATCTAAAACTTTTATGTTTTGACGTTTTCCAAAATATGACCCGAACATAGTCGAATTTAGGCTTGAAGTTTCAGCTTTATTCTCTTTTAAAATTTTCTCTATTTTATAGATCACTGTTTTCTGAAATTTGTCCAATTTATACATTCCAAGTGTTGAAACCTGAAATCAAAGAAAACAAGCGTAATTCTATTCCAAAAATAATAATAAAGAAGAAAAATAACTATAAAATGTGACCCAAAACTTAGGCTAAAAATAGCCTAACAAATTCCCCCAAACTGAATCTTTACTCGCCCTCGAGTAAATCTAAAACTCAAACTGAAATTAAACAATGCAATCGATAACTAAACCTTCAATTGATTGAACTCCCACTACCACCTGCACAACTTCAAGCATATCAATAACCAGAATTTCAACTCAATAACTCTACGAACTAACTTGGATGCATAATTCAGAAGTAAGCAATTCATACAGGCACAAAACATCGCTTTTGACATTCATATCACAACCATTATACACTTTCCGACATTCCGCTAACCCATGTTCAATAAGTTTGGATGACATACCTCTCTCCACTAATGTTGACAAATTTCTATTTGGAATCAATAGGTCTTTTTCGGTTAACATCGCATGGCTTAGGTACATGGGTAGGTGAGAAGTCATTTAGGCTATACTATACCATAAGCACTATTAACCAAGCAAGCCTAGACATTTATTTTGCTTTCTTCCCATATATCCCAAAAATAGAAATAAGAGATTGCAATTTTTCTTATGTGTGTACCTCATAATTTTCTTAACTTTTTTTTTCTTCAAGAAGACATTTTTTCTTCTTTCTTCTTTTTTTCTCAATCTCTCATTCCTACACTTTATTTTTCCACTTACAGCACTTATCCCCCCAAACTTGCTTCAAGGCTCATGGCATAATAAGGTATGTTCAGGGTGAAAAGAGTTTAAGATACGAATTCAGCTCAGTTAAGTGGTGAAAAATTTTTAAAACAGGCTAAGGCTCAACTTTGGGTATACTATGGTAAAAATTTCTAGGTAGGCTTGAAAGGCTCAATCGTTCCAAAGAAAACTTGCCTAAATCACTTTCCAAACAAAAAAAAAATCAAGGATTTCGCTTCAAGAGAGTATGTCAAACAAATTCTATTCCATGTACAATCAATCATTCCACAAACCAAATAGAACAGAGGTGATATATGAGAATAGCAAATGTTTTAAATCTACATGAATCACTTCCTAGCACACATCCATCTTAATTCAAACAGTTGCAAGTCAAGCACACAGTTATGTTTTAATCCATTGCACAAGTGAATAACAACAATTCAATCAATCTTTCAATTTAGCTATCACACAAGACTAAAAAAAAAAACTAAAACAAACTAAACTTAAAACAAATAAACGCGCGAAAAAATTTAAGTTCCCCCCCCAAACTAAAAATGCACATTGTCCCCAATGTGACATTAAAGAAAAAGGAAAGGAAACTTACCTGAGTGCCACATCAATAAGCGGTTGACGCCCGTAATAAGCGTCATGCAAGACAACTTAAAAATTGTTGTTGTACTTGCCTTCAAGCTTGGCAAGTGATGAGTTTGAACTAAAATCAGCACCAACAACATAAGACTTTGGATGATGTGCTTGGGGAGATGCCTTTTGTAGCTTGTAGAGGATATAATATGGTGTTGATGAAATATATGAATTCATTGGTGGTTTATTAGTCAATATCATTGATGAAGTTGAATCAATGATGCCATGTTCTTCTTCATCCTCCAATGTCACAGTTTCTACACTTTCATCTAACAACCCTTCTTCTTGTTGCCCACTCTCCACTTGGCTATCCATACCCTCACTTGTGATTTCATATTCAATGAGTTCCTCTTCACAAGGATCTTGATCTTCAATTGTAGGCTCATTATCTTCCTTGTATTCAAATAATGAGCCTTCTTCATTGTACCAACAACTCTCATAACTTTCATCATTGGAGTTATTACATTCTGAATCATGAGTCATTGAATTATCACATAAGGATCTCACCATGTCAGTTAAGCGGTTAATCTCTCCTGGAAGTGATTGTAGAAGTGATAGTAGTTGCTCCTCTTTTTCAGTTTGTTGGGATGAATTTGGGCAATAAGGTGGGTATTGGTGACTCCAACCCTGAAGTGATGGATCCCAATGCCAGTCGTAATCAAATTCTGCCATATCATTCAATAGATCTATTACGTCATAGCCTCTCATTAATAGAGGCGCTCCAGTGACCTCTGCTCCATAATTAACCCAACTTCTTGTTTCATCATTAAGTCCATTATAAAAGAGCCACGTAAAACATCCACTTGAGAAAGTGGGATAACATCTCTCTCCAAGCTCTTTAAATCTCCTCCAAGCAGAATAGAATGGTTCATTGTGTTGTTGGGCAAAATCCTCAAGATATAGCATCTGAATTTATCTTGCAGGTCAAACTCATAAGTAACACATTAGTAAAATTAAAAGAAAAATAAAACTAAATTAATACTAAAAAGATAAAAAATTGAAACAACAAAATTAATACTAAAACTAAAAAGTAAAACCAAATTAGAACAAAATTTAATTTTTAATAATATTACAAAAATTAATCTAAAAGAAACAGATTAGAAATAAGCAAAAAGAACCAAAGTAGAAGTTAGTATAATTTTATGTAATATTAATCTTTAACAATTCCCCGGCAACGGCGCCAAAAACTTGTTGCTGAAATTTTATAAACGCTACGCAAGTATACGCAATCAAGTAGTAAATCTCACACAGGTGAGGTCGATCCCACAGGGAATTGGATTAAATACCACTAAATTATACTTATGATTCTATTCGGCAAATCGAAAGCAATTATGATTTAAAAACAGTAAAATATGAAAGTAATCCAGAAAACTTAATAACACAATTGAAAGTTGAGCAAGATGAGATAATAGGGAGGAGAATCCTGTTGTTGTTTACCCAAATCGTTAATGCTTAATTACTATCCTATTCTTGAAGTGAATGACAGATTATGAAATAACCTAGCTCCTTTCAGATCTTCTAGATTCTAAATCACATGTTATCTAATTAATTCCTTAATTAAACTAACATGAAATCAGCATTAAGTAATAATCTACTCGTCACATAAGTCATGCAAATACTTTCGTTTCACATAGAACATCGATTATCTTAATTTTAGCATTCTCAATTCTCACTTTTCAGATTTCGAATTGAGATCATAGAGCATGCACAAGGTGATCAATCTTAAACATGAAATTAAGCACAAATTAAGATAATTTCACAAACAAGAATGGAGGAATGGTAATTAAACATTAACTAGGCAAAACATTAAACAACAATCATCATCCTCCCTAAATGAGAAATTTAGTTCAGAAACAAATCCATAACCATTCCTAAAGCAATATTCAACATAAATAAATTAAAGAGGAATAGAGAAAGAAACTGTTGGTGGATGAATCTGGATCTTCACTTTGATTTCCTTTGCTCTTCTTGCCTCTTTCTGCTGTGTTTTAGGGTTCCAAATCGCTTCCCCTGACTTCCAATCGCAGTTTTCTATTTATATCTAATTTTTAGGGTTCGTCGGACAAAAATACCCCTGACAGTACGGACTCTCGCCGCGGCCAAAAGTGGTCTCGCCGCGGCCAAAAGTGCATCAAAAAACTACGTTTCTGCCCAGACTTTCTAGCCGCGGCCATGTAATTCTCGCCGCGGCGAGATGGAATTTTCAGCTTCGACATCTTTTAGTAAAATGGGCATAACTTTCTCATACGAACTCCAAATGGGCTGATTCAAGATGCGTTGGAAAGATAAGAAAGAGATCTAAAACTTTTATGTTTTGACGTTTTCCAAAATATGACCCGAACATAGTCGAATTTAGGCTTGAAGTTTCAGCTTTATTCTCTTTTAAAATTTTCTCTATTTTATAGATCACTGTTTTCTGAAATTTGTCCAATTTATACATTCCAAGTGTTGAAACCTGAAATCAAAGAAAACAAGCGTAATTCTATTCCAAAAATAATAATAAAGAAGAAAAATAACTATAAAATGTGACCCAAAACTTAGGCTAAAAATAGCCTAACATGGATGAACACTTTCTTGGACCAAACCATTAATAAGAAATGAGCATGAGACACTCCGAATACATTTCTGAATAAGATCTACCATAGATGGATGGAAACCCAGAGCTAGCATCATATGCTGAAGAAAATGCCATTCGACCCGATCGAAAGCTTTGCTCATATCTAATTTGATGGCAGCATAACCCTCCTTTCCCCTTTTCAAGTGTTTAAGAGAATGAAGAAGTTCAAAGGCAACAAGTACATTATCTGTGATGAGACGAGATTGAATAAATGCACTTTGAGATTCAGAAATTGCTTCACTAATAAACGGCTTCAACCTCAGCACACTTGACTTTGATACCAATTTATAAAGAACATTGCAAAGACTTATGGGACGCAGTTGGGTCATGAAAGTCGGCTTCTTCACCTTTGGAATCAAAGTAATGACTGTTTGATTAAAACTAGAAGGATCTCCCCCCTCATTCAAAATTCTGAGAACCATTTGAGTAACAAGATCACCAATAATTTCCCAATAATTGATGTAGAACATGACGAACATACCATCAATACTGGGGTTGCCATCCGATTTCATGGAGGAGAGTGCTTCGTAGACTTCAGTAGCAGTGTATGGTCGGGTTAGAGCTTGGTTGATTTCAGTAGTGATAACACAAGGAACAGTTGAGATCACATGTTGAATAGCAGCAGCATCATAGCCTTCAGTAGTGAATATATCATAAAAATAATTTTGCACAATGTTTGCAATGGCATCAAGTGATGTGTTCTCAACACCATGCACATCAGTCAACATTCGAATGGAGTTATTAGACCGCCTACTTGAAGCTTTTTGATGGAAAAATTTGGTGTTTGAGTCACCCGAACGCAGCCAAGAGACTCTTGATCTTTGCTTCCAATATTCCTCTTCTTGAGAAAGTAATTCATCTAGGATAGTCTCACTCATTTTGAGCTCTTCAAAATGTTCAACACTTGTGTCATGTATATTGTTAAGAGCCGCAACTTTACCTTGGGAGATTCTGATTTTTTTTGGTAAATCACCAAATTTTGAACGATGCCAAAGCTGAAGATTAGTGGCACAACTGGAAAGGTTCTGCAACACTTGATCAGTTGGATTAATAGATGAACTCTTCCAATTTTGTGAGATGATATCATGACATTGGTCCTCTTGCAGCCAAAGTTTTTTAAATCTGAACCTTGACTTAAATTTCTGTACAGGCTGGTCATTAGCAGAGGTGACCGAGAGAAGCAATGCTCTATGATCGGATCCAAAAAAATCCAAGTGAGTAACAGATGGAGTAATGAAGGAATCAACCCAATAATGATTAGTAAAACCATAATCAAGTCTTTCTTTAACATTGGAAGCTTGAGAGTGTTTATTATGCCAGGTGTATCTATCTCCCTCAAAATGAAGCTCATGCAAACCACAATAATCAACAGCATTTCTGAATGCATCAATCTGATTTTCACAGCGCAACGGCCTGCCAAGTTTATCATTTTGTGAAAGTACTTCATTAAAATCTCCCATGACAAGCCAAGAAAATGAAGGAGCTGAATCTTTTAATTTTTTAAGCAATTCCCAAGTGAACCGCCTCTGAGAAACAGAAGGAGCCCCATAAAAACCAGAAAAGTGCCAAGAAGAACCATCCACAAAACCCATATAACAGTCAACAAAGTTTATACCATAATTAAGAATCGTTACATTAACATTAGTTTTCCAAAGAAATAAAAGACCCCCACTAAGACCAACTCTAGGAACTTCAATACCGTTATGAAACTTTAGTACATTACGAAATTTAGTAATAGACCCTAATCTAAGCATAGACTCCATAAGAAAAACAACATCAGGACAATGATGAGAGATGAGCAAACGAAGTTGACGGAATGCTCTCGGATTGCTCAAGCCCCGAGCATTCCAACAAACAATTTTCATGGCGATTAACGAGGCTGAGATTCAGCCTTCGCCAAAGAAGCATCACTGCCAGCATCCATCAATGAGTTACCCGAGAATTCATAAGACGAATCTGGTTTCTGGTGCGAGGAAACGTTGGTGCAGTCTGTTAAAGGTGGAGCTTTGGTGCGACATCTCTTCAAAACATTCCTGACATTACCCCCAGAAGTTGTAAGTTATCTTTTATTGAAAATTGAGGAGAGTCGATTGTCAGCAGGTGAATTGGACTCGGGCAGGACAGTAGAAGATGCAACAACAACATTGATATGAGGAGTTGGAGATGGATAATTGGCAGGGCCGTCTTAAATATTTTGGAGGCCTTGTTCCAATCTTAAATTTTAGGCCCCTAATAAAAAAAACTATTTTATTATAATAATTGTTATTTATTTCATTACAACTTTAAGTATCGACCTTCTATTTAAAAAAGGCCATTCTTCGTACACTTTTTGAAGCGAATTCATCAACCATCTCTTCATATTTTACAGTTTCTAAAACATCATTTTCAATTGCGATCAATGCTAATCCATTAAGTCTTTCTTGTAACATGGTAGACCACAGGTAGGACTTCAACAACTTCAATTTTGAAAAACTTCTTTCTGCAAAAGCAACTGTCACAGGAATAGTCAATAAAATTCTGTACGCAATAATTGTATTAGGAAAACAATCTACACCTTTCAAAAATTTCAATATATCAATAGCTCTCATTTTTTCCCTAGGCAAGATTTCTCTTAATAACTTTAACTCCACATATAATTCATTTCCATCAATATCATATTGTTCATTATGTTTCAATGCCTTTTCAAAATGACTACAACAAGACTTCAAACATGTATTGTCTAATGATTGGAGCTCATCAGAAGTAAACAAGAAACCAAAAATATTTTCATATTCTTCATATTGTTCAAATCGCTTAGTAAGAGAAACAATGGCTTGATCAACAAGGTAAAAAAAAAAATTAATTCTAAAAGATTCTTCTCCTGATAACTCAATAGATGGGGTATTTAAATTCTCATCAAATTGTCTTTTTCTTATAATTGTGCGTCTTTGAGAAAAAAAATGGATCAATATTCATATCAATAGCAATTTTCTTAGCACTATTCAAGGTATCATAAAAATCTGTTTCTCTATATTTTTCAAAAAAATAAATTAACCCTTTTATTTTTTCCATAGCAACATCAATAAGCATATCTTTTGATTGTAAAAGCTTGCTAACTAAATTAATAGCAGATAATATTTCAAACCAAATAATAATTGCTATTAAAAACTCAAAATCTCCAAGCTCATTTGTTGCCAAGGATTTTGCTTCACTTCTTATTTTAGAATCAAGTTCATCTTTTTCTGACACTTCAAGTAAAGCTTCTCTAAAGTCTGATATTTGAAATCTTATAGCTTTAACACTATCTACATGACTTTCCCAACGAGTGGATGACAATGATTTTGGAGTCAATCCTTTCACATTATCTTTCAAAATTTTCCATCTCTTAGTAGAATTGGCAAAAATCGTATATATGCGCTGGATAACTCCAAAAAAATCTCTAGCTTTACTACATGATTCAGCCTTGTCACATAATGTCAAATTAAGCCTATGACATCCACAAGGAGTATAAAAGGCTCTTGAATTTATGTCTAAAAAATTTTTTGTACACCTTGATGTTTTTCTTTCATATTTGATCCATTATCATAACCTTGTCCTCGCACATCAAATATGTCAAGATTAAGTTTTTTCAACTCATTTTGTAAAACATCAAAAAGTCCTTGACCAGTTGTATCATTCACATTTAAAAATCCTAAAAAAGATTCTTCAATGTTAACCGAATGTGAAGAAACATCCACATATCTCAATATTAAGGACATCTGCTCTGGATGACTAACATCAGGAGTACAATCAAGTATCACAGAAAAATACTTTGCTTGTTTAACTTTTTTAATGATTTCAGTTTTGATTGCAGAAGCAAGCAAAAGTATTAACTCATTTTGGATGTTATGTCCAAGATAATGATTGTGAATATCATCATTTGTGATGCGTTTAACATGTTCTTGGACAATAGGGTCAAACTCTGCCAACATTTCAATTAAGCCCAAAAAATTTCCATTACTATTTTGATACAATTTCTCATTAGAACCACAAAAGGCCAAGTTATGTTTAGTAAGAAATTTCACTATTAAAATAATTCTTAGTAAAACATTTTTCCAATGATCTTTTTTCTTTTTCAATTAGTTTTTGAGTAGTTTTATCAATCGTTTGATTCTTTTTAAGCCTTAGACGCAATTCATACCAAGTGGTCATATTTTTAACATGTTCCATTCTAATCTCATGCTCTTTAAGTCTTTCACCAATATGCGCCCAATCACTAAAGCCTTTATTTGTTAACATGCCTCTACCAATCCCACTTTTAAAAACTTTGTAACAAAAACAAAATACTCTATCTAACTCTTTGAATAAACAAGCCAATCTCGATCACACTTCTCTCCATTTGATAAAACTCTAGTATACAAATTAGCAGTGAATCGTCTAGAAAATTTAATTTTAGAACCACTCATAACAGAATAATCTCTTTTTGGACCCTTCAACACTAATAAATCAATCACTTTTGAATCAAGAACATCCAAATTCCTTGGATCAAATATATCAAGCAAATGTTCAAATGGGTTTGATTGTTCTGCATTGTTATCATCATTATCCTCTAAAACATCTTCGTTTTTAAGTGAATTATTCAAATGATCATCATCACTATTTGTAGTATTATGATTTTGATTTTCCATATTATCATTTTTAAATGACACATCACTATTATTTTTCACATTAACATTTTCAATAGGCACATCACCTCTATTTTCCACATCAACACTTTCATTTTGATTCTCAATACTAACATTTTCATTAGGAACTGAAATTCCGTATTTTAATATTCCCAGTTTGATTATTTAATTAAATGATTAATTAAATGCGGAATAATAAAACTGGTACTGAAAACAGTTTTCTGTAGTTACAGAATGCAACTCTGTAACTCCAGAGAAACCCAGAAAAACAAACAGTGCATAAAAGTAAAAACACACAAGATTTTTGTACGTGGTTTCAACAATCCTTTCAGATTGTTACTAGTCCACGGGGCCACGCCCAGAGATAAGATTCATTAGATCGGTATCAAAAATACAAAGTAATTGACTTATGCATAAATAGACTCCCTCTTATTGTATGCCGCAAGCTTGATGTATTCCACCTACTAACCGAATCTTGATAAAACTCCAAGTGCTCGAACTCCCTTCGATCACCTTGAAGAGTGCTTGAATCCTCCCGATTCAAGGCTTAAAGGCTATCTCCCGAAAGCCTATACAACCATCTCCCGAAGGTTGTGTGCTTGTATCCTCCCGATGCAAGACTTCAAAAGCAATCTCCCGAAAGCTTGTAAATACCCTTCTCCCGAAGGTGCACTGATGTTCTTCTTCGTTGTAGACTTGAATACAGACTCAAGACAATACAAACAACAAATAAACAGAGTAAGAGTAGAACAACTCTTCTCTACAAATCAAAGACTCTCTTTTCTAAAGATATGAATGAAATTCAAAGATACAAGAGAGGTACCAAGAGAGGTACTAAACAAAGACACTCTTTCCTTAAGATATGAAAGCAATTCTAAGTGTATGAAAGAGATACAAAACCTAGCAGCTATAAGATGTATTTATAATGAATATACATCTCATAGACAGCTTACATTCGGTCTGAACAAGACCTCAACCCACTAGAAACTTCCCTAAAATAATTCTTCAATCAGTCCAGGAGTTTCCGTTTCTGCACATACAGAATCGTGGGCAGTAACTACAACTTTCCTTTTATAGAAAAGGAAAGTCTAGCTCCGGTTTTCTCTTCAAGAAACCTGATCTAAGAAAATGGGAAACTCAACACAAGATCAGATTACACAGCTGGTTAGATAAAAACGAAATGGGTAACCAAACTTACCATTTTTACCTTTTTTCCAAAAATAGGAAAGCTAGACAACTTTCCTTTCAAGTTTGAATACACCAAATAGGAAACCATATTAAAGTATACCAGCCGAAATTATACAAAGAATAATAAAATATTTTTGTCAATTAAATATGCCAAAAATGGAATTAACAATCTCCCCCTTTGGCACTTTGATTGACAAAACATTTTATTATGAGAAAACCTGCATCAAGTGTTAGAAATCAAAGCAAATAGCTTTTTAAAGATACAAGAGTATAGAAAATACTCCCCCTGCATGAAAGCTCTCTAACACATAAAACATAGAACTTTTTTTTGGACGGAAAAGCTTACAAACCGAAGAACACAACTTTTTAAATGGAAAAGTGTTAAACCACAAACAAGCAACTCCCCCTAAAACCAAGGGTCCAGAGTTGTAACAAAGAGTTCAATGAATCCAAAAAACTATGACTACTCCCCCTTTTTGTCTATCAAGGAGCCAAAGATAACAAAAACAAACAAGAACAAAGTCATAGATTTAAATAAACATTAATAAAAAGCAAAAGATAAAAGATTGAACCACTTATTCATCATCATTGGGTCGGAAGTATTTCATGATGCTGTCCATCTTCCTAAGAAGCAAGGCCTGACTTGTCTCCATTCTTCCCAAACGCAAGTTAAATTCTGCCATTTCTGTAGAAGCAGAAGTGGAAGCAGATCCAGCAGCAGGATCAATTGTAAGACCAGGGGAGGCAGACCGAGCCTTTCTTTGAGCAGCTTTTCCTTGAGGAGGCTTCTCAGGAATTTTGAAAGTGGTTCCAACAGCAGGCATCTCAATTGATTCATTCTCAAGAATCAATTCCTCTTGATCAGATAAAATTTTATAGATTAAGTGAGGAAAAATGAGATTGAGCCTAGGTTTCTTACCCTTTCGAAGAGAGACAATTTGCTCCCAAATCATGTCAGCCAAATCAATTTTAGCACCAATTGAAACTTTATATAAAAAGAAAGCAAGTTCATTTGAAACATTTACCGGATTGGAGCAAGGAAACCAATTGGATAGGGCAAACCTCATGAGAGCAGCATGTTGATAGGTGAGTTGAGACATATGCATGGTGTCGGAGAGTTCAATTTCATTATCACCCGAGAGATAATCGAACACCTTTTGACGATCAAACTCCACATCAGTTGGCTCAATTCCCATTGGCAAATTGAGAGCCTCAGCAACATCCTTTACAGTGAAGGAATACCAGTGTCCTCTGACAAAAACTTTGCCAAACATGAAAGAGTCCTCATCGAGAAACTCATCAGTGATGTTAGCATAAAATTCCTTCACAATTCTATCCACATACCCATCAAAACCGATCAAGGTATCTACCCATTGTCTTTCTTTCAACATGTTATACACTCCAAAAGGCTTATGAGCAATAACATTAAAATTTTTCTCCACAGTAAAATTCCTATTCTCATAGAATTTCATATCTCTAGTATGATCATTATAACAAAAATAATGAGAGTGGGGCTTGAAGTTATCAAGAGAAATACCAGAGGACCTCTTTCTTTTCTGTGGAAGAACAGGATTAGAGACAATGGGCCTTTTTCCTTTGTCCTTCTTTGGAACAGCAGGAGGGACTGGAACAGATTCTGTAGTGACTGGCTCAGTTTCTGGTTCTTCACTCTCGGATCCAGAATCATCAACAATAGGAAGATCTTTGGGCACAAACTCTTCACTTGAATCGGACAAGCCCTCTGAATCATGATCCTCCTCACTTTCTTCTGGTTCAGAATCCGAGGAAGAGACCGAAGGGGGATTCTCCTTGAGATTTTTGGCCTTTGAAGATGAAGAAACCACCTTTTTCCCTTTAGATGCAATTTTAGGTTTAACCACTTCAGGCTTAGAAGGAGTGGAAACCTTGGACCTAGTTCGAGAACTCACCGTGGGCAAAGTCACCAAAGCTTGGTCGACATTAGGAGCACCATTCGAAGAAGAGGACTTCGACAATGTGTGATCGGATGAATGGGATTCATCATGATCACCCAACCCAGGTGTTGGAGAAGCAATAGGAGAGGCACCAACAAGAGGAGATGAGAATTTTGCCACTGATTTTCGAGCTTGGGTCTTCGATTTCTTGGCAGACTTCGTCGGAGCAGAAGACGAACCAGAAGCTCCGGTTGCTGGAGCAGGCGGCGCAGGCGGAGACACCGGTGAAGCAGACGCAGATCCACGAGTGGGCTTCTTGGATGGTTGGGCATTCTTAGTTTTGGCCATTTTTTCTTTGAAACCCTAGAACACAAACCCTCTTACACTTTGAACAATGTTAGACCTTTGAGAGAAAAAATAAAAAGAGAAGAGAGAGTGGTGATCGTGGGATTATGGGAAGTTGAGAATATATAACTTTCAATTTTAAATGCCCAAAATAAAAAAAACTGAAAAGGAAGGTAACTTCCTTACGTGGAAAGAAAAAAAGGAAACCAAAGAGAGGTTTTTCAAATGTGGTCAATGTTTCCTTAAATGAAAAAAGGAAACCATATATTCCCACAAAATCCAAGAAATAAAAACCCCACCAAATCCGAAATAGCCACCAAAAAGGAAACCAAAAATAAAATTAATTATTTAAGTACAAGTTTCCTATAACACCAAAAAGACCAAATCTCCACAAATAAAGGAAACATTCTAAAATAAATACAATTAAAACATGTTTCCATAAAATAAAAGAAAAAATATATACAAGGATTCGAAAATTCGAAAATGAATTCGAAAAAAATTATGCCCCCCTTTTTCTTTTATTTTTTCAAAAAATGCCCCCCAAAGAAAAAATGCAAATAATAAACAAGAGAACACACCAAGACACAAAAAGCACTAATCACCACTTAAGAGCAAAAAATTGTGTCTAAGAACATAATGAAACATAACAAAAAAAAATAACAAAAATTTTACACAGAGTTTGGAAAGCTTCAAAAGTATCAGATTTTTCTCTCAAAAAATCCACCCATGAGAATCGAGAAAAATCATCAACACAAACAAAAATATATCTTTTACCATTTAAGCTTTCTACCTGGATTGGACCCATTAAGTCCATGTGCAAGAGTTCGAGAACTCTGGATGTATTCACATCTGGGACACTCTTGTGAGAAATTTTCAGTTGCTTACCTAACTGGCATGGACCACATTTTCCCAATGACTCTTTACCTAATTTAGGTAATCCTCGAACAATCCCTGAAACAGATAATTTTTTCAGATTTTTAAAGTGAATGTGACCAAGTTTTTCATGCCATAGGTCAGTAACATTTTCAATGACAGAATGACAAGTGGCATGCGTAGTGAGAGTATAACAATTATCACTAGATCGCAGCCCTTGTAACACAATTTCATCAAGAATATTATATACATAGCAATGATTGCTATCAAAGCTCACAGTATAACCCTGATCACAAATCTGACTAATGCTAAGTAGATTAGCTTTTAGTCCTTCAACCAACATGACATTCTTTAGTTTAGGAAGCCCTTCGAACTTGAGAGTTCCCATTCCTATGACTTTACCAGTAAGACCGTTACCAAATGTAACTTCTCCACAGTGCATTGGTCTTATGTTCACAAGAAATTCTTTTTCACCTGTCATGTGTTTGGAACAACCACTATCAAAATACCACATGTTAGAAGCAACAGTTTTAAAACAAGTAGAACCTACCAAGCATTTGTTTTTGACAACCCATTTTTGTTTTTGTAAAACATGTTTATTTCCAATGTAATTAGATTTAAACATGTTATGCATGGTTATGCATTTAGGTCGAATGTGACCTTTTACTCCACAAAAATGGCAAATAGGAATGAAACGTCTTCCTTTCCCTTTGAAGTTGTCAAACTTACCGTGCTGCTTCTTTTCTGTAACAACAGAGTGCTTTGCTGTCGAGACAGAAACCTGCGAGGTAGAAACAGTTCTTCCAGAAACAAAACTATTAGTGGTATTAGACACAGGTTGATTTGGAACATAACCCAGCCCAGCATGATTGGTTTGGCCAGATTTTTGAATTTTTTCAAAGATGGTGGAACCTGGATTTAACATTTTAACATTCTTTTTAATGTTATCAATTTCCTTGGTTAAAGAAATAATTTTTGACTCTTTTAAAGACAATTCAGATTCACAACATTTGAGTTTATCTTCCAACTCATTAATGTTGTTACACAAAATTTTATTATCTTTAACCAGGGAGCGATTTTCAGCACTAGTTTCCAACCACTTACCAAACATTACCTTGTAGGATTCAATCATGGAATCCTCATCAATTTCTGACTCATCTGATTCGGATCTGGATTCTTCCTTGTTGTCATTGATCAGGATATTGTTCAAGCAAATGCTTTTTCCTTTTTCCTGCAAATTTCTTGACAAAACACTTGTTAGGACAACTTTTTCTTTTTCATCCTCACTACTCTCAGAATCATCACTCCAAGTAACATTCAATCCCTTTTTATTTTTCTTTAAGGTATTAGCACATTCGGATTGAGTGTGACCAAAACCTTCACATTCTCTGCATTTAATACCTTTTTTATTGTTAGATGGAAAAGGTTTAGAGGGAATGTTACCAGAAATGTTACCTTTTGGGTTCTTTGAAAAGAACTTTTTATTTCCACCAGATTTCAAGAATTTTTGGAAATTTTTTGCCAATAGAACCATTTCATCATCATTTTCATCATCAGAAACAATATTTTCAGAAGCATTAAAGGCAATACCTTTGCTTTTCTCATTCGAGAGATTTTGCTTACTCTTTTTCTTGATTTGTTGATTCAACTCAAAGGTTCTTAAAGATCCCATGAGTTCCTCAACCTTCATTTTGCCAAAATCTTTCGCCTCTTCCATTGCAAGCAATTTTGTATCAAACCTGTCAGGAAGAACTCGAACAATTTTTCGAACCAAGACAGATTCATCTAGTTTTTCTCCCAAGGCAAAAAACTCATTAGAGATGTCAGATAATCTTTCATAGAAATCATTTAAAGTTTCAGTATCTGACATTCTCAATTCATCAAATCTAGTTTGAAGCATGGTAAATCGTGATCTTTTTACATCAGCAGTACCTTCAAATTGAATTTGAAGGATTTCCCATGCTTCTTTTGCAGATTCACAAGATGATATTAATTTAATAAAACCTTCACCAACACCATTAAAAATAGCATGTAAAGCCTTATTATTATAACCAGACAGTTTTTCATCTTCAGTGGTCCAACTGAGTTCAGATTTTACCTGAGTATTACCTTTTTCATCATTTTCAGTAGGTTGAGACCATCCTGTAAGAATAGCTCTCCATGCTTTCTCATCTTGCGATTTGATGAATGCTCTCATCCTGACCTTCCAATAAGTATAATTCGACTCATTCAATAGAGGAGGTCTAGAGATGGAACTTCCTTCTGCAAACAAAGACATCTCACACAAAACAAATTAAACGGAATAACCTCAAGATCTCACTAAGAGTTTAGTGACTTGCTCTGATACCAATTGAAATTCCGTATTTTAATATTCCCAGTTTGATTATTTAATTAAATGATTAATTAAATGCGGAATAATAAAACGGGTGCGAAAACAGTTTTCTGTAGTTACAGAATGCAACTCTGTAACTCCAGAGAAACCCAGAAAAACAAACAGTGCATAAAAGTAAAAACACACAAGATTTTTGTACGTGGTTTCAACAATCCTTTCAGATTGTTACTAGTCCACGGGGCCACGCCCAGAGATAAGATTCATTAGATCGGTATCAAAAATACAAAGTAATTGACTTATGCATAAATAGACTCCCTCTTATTGTATGCCGCAAGCTTGATGTATTCCACCTACTAACCGAATCTTGATAAAACTCCAAGTGCTCGAACTCCCTTCGATCACCTTGAAGAGTGCTTGAATCCTCCCGATTCAAGGCTTAAAGGCTATCTCCCGAAAGCCTATACAACCATCTCCCGAAGGTTGTGTGCTTGTATCCTCCCGATGCAAGACTTCAAAAGCAATCTCCCGAAAGCTTGTAAATACCCTTCTCCCGAAGGTGCACTGATGTTCTTCTTCGTTGTAGACTTGAATACAGACTCAAGACAATACAAACAACAAATAAACAGAGTAAGAGTAGAACAACTCTTCTCTACAAATCAAAGACTCTCTTTTCTAAAGATATGAATGAAATTCAAAGATACAAGAGAGGTACCAAGAGAGGTACTAAACAAAGACACTCTTTCCTTAAGATATGAAAGCAATTCTAAGTGTATGAAAGAGATACAAAACCTAGCAGCTATAAGATGTATTTATAATGAATATACATCTCATAGACAGCTTACATTCGGTCTGAACAAGACCTCAACCCACTAGAAACTTCCCTAAAATAATTCTTCAATCAGTCCAGGAGTTTCCGTTTCTGCACATACAGAATCGTGGGCAGTAACTACAACTTTCCTTTTATAGAAAAGGAAAGTCTAGCTCCGGTTTTCTCTTCAAGAAACCTGATCTAAGAAAATGGGAAACTCAACACAAGATCAGATTACACAGCTGGTTAGATAAAAACGAAATGGGTAACCAAACTTACCATTTTTACCTTTTTTCCAAAAATAGGAAAGCTAGACAACTTTCCTTTCAAGTTTGAATACACCAAATAGGAAACCATATTAAAGTATACCAGCCGAAATTATACAAAGAATAATAAAATATTTTTGTCAATTAAATATGCCAAAAATGGAATTAACAGGAACCATATTTTTCAGGAATTTCAACATCAACAATGTCATAATTATGATTTTCTAAAGAAACTAATGGTTCTTTTATTATAAATTTATCAAGAGCTCCTTTTTTGAGATTGAGTTAACTCCTCAATTTTTTTTCTTTTTCTTACATTTTTCATACCTAGACTCATGTTTTCTAATATTGGGAGGCATAGTAAAAAAAGAACTAATATAATATTTCAAAGAACAATCAAGAGAGTAATAATTAAATTAGAAGTGAATAAAAGAACAAAAGAACCTGGTATTTGTTGCTATCACAAATTCAATATCGCCAATTGCCCAATACCACAATCACCAAGTGAAAAAAAAAATAACAAACCAACCACCAAGTGAAAGCTCCAATCTAAAAAACAAATATATATATATATATATATGGGTGACTATTCAATGGTTACATTTTTATTGTAACCATATGGTTACATTTTTCTTTAACCTGTAATAGCAGGTTACTAATAGGTAGACTTTCCTTTTTTAGATTTAATTAATTATAATTAATTATTTTCTTAAAATAATTAATTAAATAGACATTCCTTTTTTAGAATTATTTAATTATAATTAACTATTTTCTTAAAATAATTAATTAAATATTTAACAAGACCTCTTTTAGTAATTAATATTTATATTTAAATCCTTACTTGAATTATTTTAATAATTAAGCCATTTAATTATAATATTTACAAAAAAAAATTATTTTTTTTTTACAAAAATTAAACTTCTTTTGACACAAATTAAAATTCTCTTCTTATAATAAATTTTCAAATAATTAATTATTTTTAAATGATATTTAATTATTTTGTTACAATTATATGAACTAAGTATGAGACCTCAAGCTAATCAATCGATAACAAGTGCAGCCATTTTTTTTTCTAAAAAATCCTTCAACTAATTTCATTTTTTACTTTTTAAATATTTAAATAAAAAAATTAAATAATTATGTGTAATAATTTAAAATTAAGATTACAAGTATAATAAAATTTAAATTATGAAATTATATGTGTATAATTTTAAATTATAAAAAACTTTGCTATAAAATTTTAAATAATTTAAGTATAAAAAAATAAATTGCTAAAAGATCCTTATATAGTAATAAATTGCAAAAAATTAATTAATAATTATAATTAATTTAATTTTAAAATATAATTAATCTTAATTAAAGTTTTATAAGGAAATAAATAATTAGGTTACTTTTAGGTTACAAGTTATTTTTTATTTATTTTTATTTAATTTTCAAATTAATCACAACCATTAAATAGTAATCCAATGGCTTAAAAAAATGTAACCATGATGGTTACAAAAAAAATGTAACCATTGAAACCTCTTCCATATATATATATATATTATAGAGATTAGAGAAAGAGAATATACATAAACAATATATATTTATACATTATGTAACATTTATATTATATAATATATATAATATATACCTGGCTTTTTTTATGAGAATTGATGGCAGCTAAAAACTAAAATTGATTTAAAAATATGAGAAAGGGAGAGAATGGTACTGATTTAAAAAAAAAAAAAAGAATGAGAGAAAGAGGAAGAGTGAGATAAAAATGGGAATGTCAATTGTGTATTTATATAATAATTGTACATAACCTTAATATTAACGTTATGCTATGGAAAACTACCAATAACAACCTTTCCTATTCTCAATATTAATTAACATCTTTTTATATTTTTAAAATAATAATAATAATAATAATAATAATAATAATAATAATAATAATAATAATAATAATAATAGTCCCCTATTATTTTGGGGCCCTGTGCAACTGCCCAAGTTGCACAGGTTATTAGCCGGCCGTGATAATTGGTAATGTGCATGTAGGCAGGAGGAGTTTCCATAGGAATAGCAACAGATGTTTTTGCAATTGGCAAAGAGGTTGGTGGATAATGTGCAATAGGGATGGTGGTAGTGGCGGCTTTGGTAGTAGTAGAATGTGAAATAGCATTGTAATTGTGAGTTGAGGGAGGAGTAGCAGCGGACTGCTTGGACAGTGAAGTAACTTTCGGAGAAGGAGATTGGACAGGAGGCATGTCACGGGAGAGTTCATGATGTCCAGTGGTAACATGTTTATCAATGTTTTTGTCCTTAGAATCAGACGAAGAAGGAAAAGGCGAAGCCAAAAAACCAGCAAACTTCTTTTTTGGGGAACGGTTTAATTGCAGGTGATGCAAATCGTGATTAGCAATGTCAATGTTTGCATTAAAAAAGTTTCATTAAAAAAATTGTTATGTTTCTATATTTACTACATTTAAACATAAATATTTTTAATATTAAAAATTTAAAGCTATTTAAAAATGTTGAAGACTTTGGTAATTAGACACTTACATTGTATTTGGTAGGAATAAGAGATAGGTGGATGGAGAGAAATGGAGGGAGAATGGTGAAATGAGTGGTTGAATCACTTGTTTAGCAAAAGATAGAGAGAAAATGAGAGGAGAAAAAAACAAAATAAATTGTGCAAATTACAAAATTATTATTTAAAATGTAATAAATATTGATATTCAAAAAGATAATATTGTAGCTTTATTAATTAATTCTTTTTCTATCATTCTCACTTTATACCTAATACCAAACAACACAAAGGAGAACAATTATTCTCTTATTCCCATCTCCTCTCCATCTTTTCCAATTTCTCTATTCATCATACTCTCTCTTCTTTCTACTAAACACATAAGATTTTTTTTTAAAAAAAAATGGTAAACTTAAATTTTATTTTTATTGATACAAAATAAGATAACATTTCAAAAATTAAACTAAATTATAACAAAATAAAGAATAAGATAAAAGAAATCATTTAGGAAGTACTTTAAGAGTGCTAATCTCATAATTTTTTATATGAAAAAATATTTATAATATATTGGGATATTTGTGGCGAAAATACTTAAATTATTACGTTTGTAATATTTAAGTACTCGAATTATTTTTTTAACAACGAAAATATCTAAAATATTATGTTTGCATCAGTTAAGTACTTAATTTATTTTTTGATATCTTATTAAGTTTATAACATTAAGTACTTAAATTATATTAATTTTTTCCATTTCAAAGTGAAATCTAGTATTTCTTTTAATCATACCACACTTATTATCGATTTTTGAATTCCAGTAATCCACCAACAGAGCTTTATGATAAGAATTACACCAATCAAGAACTGACATTTTAACATTAGGAAAAGAGCGAAGCCACCATGCGTTGCACAAACTGCAGTCCAATCTCTTCAAAAGTGCATCTTTATTATGTCTTACTCTAGATAAATTTATTTTTAATATCACAAAAGTTTATCAAACCATAAATATCTATGGCATTCCGAAATCCTTCCATAGAAATCCAACTTCTTTCTCTACCACCCAACTTCTCCTGATTAGATAAAATCTCGTTAAAGTCTCCAATGCACATCCAAGGGCCACAACATGAATCCTTCAAATTTTTTAAAAGTTTTCGAGAGTGGTGTCTCTGGCATTGGTCATGATGCCCATAGAAGCCCGAGAAAACCTACGGTAAAAACCTATTCCCAGCAGCCAAAACTACAATGTGACCAACTAAAGGTGACAAAAATTTAATAAACAAAGAATCATTCCAAAGTATCAGTTAGCCCCCACCCAAACCAACACGCTCAACATAGTGAAAATTAGAAAAATTCAACCTTCTTACACCACAAGAAGCTTGTTTCAGGTTGAGCTTATTAGTTTTGATCGAAAACACTAATTATTCAGCTTGTATTGAACAACATGAAACTTGAGAGTATTGAATGTCCAGGAATCAGGACCGGCCCTGAGGATAGGCGAGCTAGGCATGCGCCTTGGGCCCCCAAACGCTCCAAGGCCCCAAATTGTGGAAAAAAATATTATTAATATATAAATAAAATATTAAATTAAAAAATATATAACAAATATTGTTTTGTGTGATGGTAAATGATCTTATTTAAGGCAAGAGGTCAAGGGATCAATCCTTAACTTCTATTTTTTTTATTTTTTTAAAAAATATTTAATGTGCATCCATAAAGGATTGAAGCTTTGATCTTTAAGAGTTCTTAATAACTTTACCATTACACTAAAACATTTGAACTATGATTTTGATAATAATTAAACTATATAGGGGCCCAAAATTTGATTTTGCCTTGAGTCTCATATAATTTAGGACTAGCCCTGCTAGAAACTCCCCATTCCCTAGACATTCTAGCTTAGAATAATCATTGTAACGCCCCGATTTCCCGAGACGTCACACTAGCTAGTCCGTTTAAAACCATTTAAGATAAAGACAATAAAAGACTTCTTTAATAAAAAATAACTAAGCATGAGATCTCATTATTTTTAAAACAAAACATTTATTTATTCATAACCTTAAAATATAAAGCTTTACAAAAACTATTTTAATCATAATCTTCAATGAAATATTTTTAAACCAAAACATCGTGACAATCCCCTAACATGTAATTCACGCCTCGAGCTCGCCATCCTCACTGTTTAACTTTGTCTTTACCTGCACACAAAGTACCCGTGAGCTAACGCCCAGTAAGAAGAGCTATGTAGGACATAACCCCCCCAACTAGATAACATAGTCATAAGTATAACAATATCACAACATCAAATCAATTCATACCATACTTGCATACATATAACAACATGTCATATCACATATTATTCTCACATATAATACAACATCATATCACAGTGTAATCTTAATGCATGCTATACTCACACACATAACACACAGTATCTTATCGTACATTATCCTCACATACGATAATCTACTCCCACTCATGTTGATCAGACATGAAGTGTAACTTGCCCTGCCTTGTGCTGTTCTCACACTCGGCATCCAATAGGGCAATCCCTTATCACAAGTTGTACTCACCCATGATAGTATAACCTGCAAGTAAACCCATACAAGCAGCCAAAAATATATCCTAGTGCTATGCTCACACTAGCAGCAGAAAACCTATCCTATAAGTGCTATTCTCACACAAACAGTCAAAAGTCTTTTCACTATCACATACTAATAACATTAGCATAAAACAACAATCTACCATAGAATAAAACATGTAAATACAAACCCATAATACAGTTGTATGTTTCAACATACACCCTGTGCACAGATGTCCACTCTTCTTACCTCAGTTGTTAAGAACACCTTCTTGCTACTCCAAGCACCTCAATGATTTTCTTGTTGAGGACAAGATCCTCAAATTCCGCTGCTTAAGACTTGTTATCTCGTCACTACTACCTATAACAACACATGGTTCAAGGCCCTAACATTAAAATTCGTACTCTTACAGTACAGCAGAAAGATCACTATTTTTGACCATAAACTATACTAAGTGAGTAAAAGTTGTCTTCATAAAATTATAGGAAATCTCATTATCTTTCCAATGATATAAATATCATTAAAAATGGATTAAAACTGAGGGAGTTATGATTGTTTTACTGAAACTATTTCTAAGAAGGAATATAAAGTAACGAATTACACGACTTAGCAAAAATATAAACTTTTGACACTGAATGGTTCAGAACTAGAAGATATCATCTTCATCAAAGTTTTAGGAAATTAAATTCCCTTTCCAATGATACAGAAATCTTTGAAATTGGAATTATATTCAAAGAGATATTACAATTTTACCAAAACAGTTTTGCAAGAACAAGATTCAAGAAACGAATCACATGATATTGAAGAAAACTAACTTTTTGACATAGTATGACTTCGAATTAACAAAAAGTTTCTTCATAAAACTTATGGGAAATCGAATAAGCTTTCCAACGATACAAAAATCTCTAAAAACGGATCAATATCAAGAGAGATATCATCACTTTACTAAAACTTGTTTTTTCTGAAAACGAAAAATATAATAGGTCCGAACCTTAGATAACATTTAGCATTATTGAGCAAGAAAATATTTCATACCTCTTCACAACTTTCTATTTGATGTCTCAAGACCGCAAGCCTTGATTATAAATCCAAATCTTTAAGAATGAAGGTAGAAAAATAAGAAGAAGTGTGGAAGGTTTGAGAGGAGCAACCATGAAGAAGAATGAATCTTTGACTAATTGGTTTGGAAAGGAAAACTAAAACTATGATAGTTTAGGGTTTGATAAAAAATATGTACTGAAGATTATGAGATACCGTATTCTAATAGGTCTAGGTTAACTAAAAATAATAATATATAATAAAATACTAAAATATTATTAAATCAACAAATATCTAATTTTTAAATTTTAAAAATAAGCCCTCTATCTTGTAACTTTAGGCTCAGTTTTCACCTAGAAAACTTCTGAATTATGATATAACTATTTCTACAAAATTTATATATCTTTGAATTATCTTTCCAACGCCACTAGAATCACCTCAATCGGAGCTCTAAAACTCTAGATATGATCATTTTACTAAAACAGTTTTTAATCCTACGAATTTATCCAAACCTACGAATTTTTTTTAACATTAATTCCATTATAATGTTATTTAATGCACTCATACAATAAATTAAACCCACTAAATAATCTATAAAACTCTAATAGACTTTCATATTGGGCTTTAATTGAGTAATTATCCTAATTCGTGAAAACACCATAATTTTACCTTGACACTTACTATAATTTCAACTATGTTTAGAAATCTATGTTAGAAAAAATAGAGAGATTACAATGGAAGAATAAAAATAAGATGAATAAAGACTAAGACAATTACAACTCTAAACAAAATATTACAAGGACAATATATTAAATAAAGAGTTACAATCCCAAAGCACAAAATACAAATAAAAGAAAAGAGTTACAACTCAAAACTCAAAGATACAAGTAAATATAAACTATATAAAAGCATATAGAAATAATAGTGTATATATATATGATATAGAATATATATATAATAGAGTATATATATATATAATATAGAATATATATATATATAATAGATGATATATAGTAGAGATTAGAGGAGGACAAGAAAACAATATAAAACTTGAGAATAGAACAAAATAAGAAAGAAGAACAAACACCCAAAGTGGAGATGGGGATCACCAAAAGCTTGAACAAAGTTTCTACACCTTTGTCCAAGAAGATTATTTCCCCCTCTATGAAACACTTAGGGCTTTGTGGAAATACTTCTAGGAATTATCAAGCCTTAGAACTCTCTAGCTTTGTGTTTGAAAGATAGAAGAGAAGAGTATGTCCCAAAGGATGAACCAAGACCTCTATTTATAGTGTTTAGGATCACAAACTTTGAAATTCAAACATCACACACCCCATGGCTGTTACCATTTCTTAATGGGGTGTAAATGGGATTAAATGGGTGATTTGGAGGTTATGGGAGTTGTTCAAAGCCATCCCAATAGCAAAAAACGTTCTACTATTAATGCTGAAAAAAATAGTAACTAGTTACTAGTTACTAAATTTTTCAGCTTTTGCAAATAACACTCTAACATATTCCAAACCATTCCCACTTTATTTTATATCACTTATACACATTATAAATGATAAAATTCAATCCCCAACAACTATATTTGAATTATAGTTTTTGAATTTCAAAAATTAAGTTGTGTAACCACTCTTTACACACTTAATTAGTGATCATGTGGAAGTTACAAAATATTAACTCCACCTCTTATATGTTACAACTATATGTAACTCCCAATCACATAATATTGTGATTATTACATGCATATAATTCCCAATTATATTATATGTAATAATATATATAACATATCACAATTTTAATCTTAAACATTATATTATATAATAAATAATATAACATTCCCCCACTAGATTAAAATTTGTGATACCTCATTGTAACACTTTATTTAATCAATCAAATATATCATATATCCCCCACTTTGATTGAATAAATCAACACTCTCTATAGAGTCATTGCTTAAGTGCATAAAGTTAAGTGTTTTTCAACTTGAACTTAACCATAGTGTAATCATCACAAATTTTATTGAAAATTTGGTTGACAAAGCATTGAACCAACTTTTCTTTATAATAAAACGGTAATGACACACACACCTTTGCTAGGTTCACCCAAGACCTCATGTCTCGCTTTGCCTTCGTTAATGGCCTTGTGCACATTCCATTCATTGACCTTGTTGAGAAAATATACTCCCTATTTCTCATTTAGGGCGGCACCACCCTCAGGTCAATATAGGTAGAATTCTTACAGTATTTGTTACCAAAATACTTGTTTTCCAAACTGAATTCTATTAAAGACTTTTAAAAGTCTAACCCTCAAATTGGTAACTCACTAAGTACTTCACAACTTTATAGGATGGGACATATAGTACTTATCACATTTGTTCACACATTGATTTGTTCTTACCTATTGAACCTAACACTAGTAAAGTTACTAGTATTAAGATAGGTTACCCTCAATTGTGAACCGGTTTAGGGAGTTTTAGTCCCATCCCTTTAGAAGTCTTTTCCACTAAATCTCTAGTTAGTGGCTTCGTAAACGGATCCGCCAAGTTTTCACTTGATCTCACATAGGATATTGAGATGACTCCTCTTTGAATCAACTCACTTACATATCCATGTCTTAGACTAATATGTCTAGACTTCCCATTATATACTCCACTATATGCTCTAGCCAATGTTGCTTGGCTATCACAATGTATCGATATTGTAGATACATCCTCTTTAATAATTGGAATCTCAATTAAGAGATCTCTTAACCATTCGGCCTCTTTCCCGGTGGCGCTAGAGCTATAAACTCCGCTTCCATTGTGGAATGAGAAATGCAAGTTTGTTTCTTGGACCCCCAAGAAACCGCCCCTCCACCTAGGGTAAATACCCAACCAGTTGTGGACAAATTATCCCCAAGGTTGGCTATCCAACTTGCATCAGTATATCCTTCTAAAATTGAAGGAAATTTGGAGTAGTGAAGGCATAGGTTTTTGGTTTTCTTTAGATAACCCAAAACTCTCCCTATTGCCTTCCAATGATCCACACTTGGATTACTAGTAAACCTACTAAGTTTACTCACCGCAAATGATATATCGGGCCTTGTACATTGAGAAGCGTACATAAAGCTCCCTATAGCACTTGCATACTCCAATTGAGCCACTGCTCTACCACTATTTTTAACTAGTGGTTTACTATGATCGAATGGTGTGTTGGCCTCTTTAACCTTTATATGGCTAAACTTATTCAACACTTTCTCAATATAGTGTGCTTGCCCTAAAGCAAAACCCCCACTATGCCTTGTAACTTTGATACCCAAAATAGTATCGACTTCTCCAAGGTCTTTCATTTTAAAGGTTGAAGAAAGAAACCTCTTAGTTTCTTCTATTCCTTTCATGTTATCACTAAGGATTAACATGTCATCCACATATAGGCAAACAATTATCACATAATTTTTACAAGTTTTTGAATACAAACACTTGTCTCCATTATTATGCCTAAAGCCATTTGAAAGAATAGCATTGTCAAACTTGACATGCCATTGTTTCGGAGCTTGCTTTAATCCATATAAGGATTTCTTCAACTTACACACTTTATGTTCATTGTTTGGTAGGACAAACCCCTCGGGTTGTTCCATATAGACCTCCTCATCAAGGTCACCATTTAGGAATGCCGTTTTTACATCCATTTGATGAACATACAAGTTGTGTAATGAAGCCAATGCAAACAACACCCTTATGGTAGTTGTTCTAGCAACAGGAGCATAAGTATCAAAATAATCAATACCCTCCTTTTGCCTAAAACCTTTAGCTACTAACCTAGCTTTAAAGGTTTGTATAGAGCCATCAGTGTGATATTTCTTTCTAAATATCCACTTACACCCAATTGCTTTGCATCCTTGCGGAAGATCCACAACTTCATAGGTGTCATTGGAGAGAATTGAGTCCATCTCATCATCAACTGCTTCTCTCCAAAATGCACTATCTCTAGATTGCATGGCTTCTAGAAAAGTCTTAGGATCATTCTCAATAAGAAGTATTAAAGGAATTTTCCTTATTACTTCTTCTCTAGTTCCTTCTACCACATAGAAAGAAATTAATTGAGAATCTATTTCATCCTTATTTAGACTTTTCTCTTTTCTCACCCTTTGACCTCTCCTAGGTTCAATGGGTTGTTCTACAACTTTAGTAGAATTCTCCTCTTGAGATCCTCTTTGAGAAGTAGAAGCTTGAGAATTATTTTTATATAAAATATTCTCACCTAGAGGTGTAGAATTTTGAGAGTTGTCCTCATACAACTTATTCTCAAAAAATTCTACTTCTCTTGATTCAATTACAACATTGGATTCCACATCCAATAGCCTATATGCCTTACTATTGTTGGCATAACCAACAAATGCACATTTTATGGCCCTTGAACCCAACTTGGTTCTATTTGGTTCGGTCTTCTTACAATAAGCAAGACACCCCCACACCTTGAAGTAACCAATATTTGGTTTTCTTCCTCTCCATAACTCATATGGAGACATGTCATTTTTCTTCATAGGTATTCTATTAAGAATATGACATGCGGTTAAAAGTGCCTCCCCCCATAAGTTGTTGTTCAACTTGGAGTACACTATCATAGAATTAACCTGTTCAAGAAATATTCTATTCTTCCTTTAGGCTACATCATTTTGTTGTGGTGTATGTGGTGCCGAACTCTCATGAATTATATCATTTTCCTCACAAAATGAGTAAATTCATTAGAGAAGTATTCACCTCCTCTATCACTTCTCAACACTTTTATTTTCATGTTAAGTTGATTTTCAACCTCCGCTTTGAAAATCTTAAAAGCACCAAAGGCCTCATCTTTTTGCTTTAACAAATATACATAAGTATATCTACTATAATCATCAATAAAAGTAATAAAATACCTTTTACCACCTCTAGTTAGAATACCATTTAATTCACATAAATCACTATGAATTAAATCTAACAATTTTGAATTTCTCACAACATTTGGAAAAGGTTTTTTAATCATCTTTGCTTTTACACAAGTTTCACATTTACCATAATTCCTTATATCACAATCAATCATGCCACATTTTTTAACTCTTTTCATAGTAGAAAAACCAATATGAGCTAATCTAAGATGCCACAAAAATAAAGAATCATGCTCAATCATATAAGTGGAACTAGAAGCTTTATTATTGCTAACATTAAAAGTTACATCATTGGTGCACAATTTCACCATTCCCTCACAAGAGTAACCCTTGCCCAAAAATACATTAGACTTGGTAAGTATGAGCTTACCGGATTCATAAACGGCCTTAATGCGGGCTTTCCAAGTAAGTCACCACTAATCAAGTTTCTATTCATGTCGGGCACATAAAGCACATTCACCAATGTGACTTTCTTACCGGAGGTGAAAAACACATCAATGGTACCTTTGCCTAGTACCTTTGATTTGACCTCATTGCCCATTTGGATCTCATGGTTACCCTTTGACTCTTCAAAGGTCTTGAACAATGATTTGTCATATGTGACATGAACAGTGGCACATGTATCATACCACCATCCACTTCACTTTCCCTTGCACGGAATTCACCTCACTAAGAGTAGCAATGATATCCTCCTCGATAGCATTTACTTTGGGTCCCTTAAAGTCTTTTCTATGCTTACAATCTTTAGCATAGTGTCCAAGTTTGCCACACACAAAACATGGACCTTTTCCACCTTTGAATTGGTTTGGTTTAGACTTTGGACCCAAGTTATTACCCTTTTTGGTCTTTCCCTTGTTCTTATTAGGAACTTTGGAAATTGCATTTGCTTTGGAAGTCTCTTCATTAGACCCCTCCACAAGCTTATCCCTACATATCGATTCCTCTTCGATTCGAATATGTTTTTGGATTTCTTCCAAAGAGTAATCCTCATTTTTATGAAGGATTCTCTTCCTATAATTCTTCCAAGATGGTGGCAATTTTGCCACTATTGCACCAACTTGGAATGCCTCGGGAAGTTCAATTTTGAGCACTTTTAATTTATTAACAATAACTTGCAACTCATGAATTTGAGGTAAAAGAGGTTTACCATCAAGAAATTTTAAATCAAAATATTGAGAAATTAAAAATTTCTTGGTACCTTCCTCCTCGGCCTTGAATTTCTTTTCAAGGTGATCCCAAATTTCTTTGGCATCCTTAGTGTCGGTGTATAGGTCATAAAGCCTATCCGAGAGTGAGTTGAGGATGTGTCCTCTACATAGAAGATTGTCATCTTCTCTCTTCTTCCTTTGTGCCTTGACCTCATCGGTATCCTTGTCGGTAGGTGCGGGTAAGGGCTCCAAGGTAGACTCAAGAATATAGGCAATCTTGAGTGTGGTTAGGAGGAACCTCACCTTGTCTTGCCACCTTGTGAAATTGGTGCCATCAAAACGGTCCAATCTCACCAAGTCTTGGTTCATCATCTTGATAGTTTCTCCTTCCATTGAAAACAAAAGATAATCTTCTTGATTGTTAGAAAAAATAGAGAGATTACAATGGAAGAATAAAAATAAGATGAATAAAGACTAAGACAATTACAACTCTAAACAAAATATTACAAGGACAATATATTAAATAAAGAGTTACAATCCCAAAGCACAAAATACAAATAAAAGAAAAGAGTTACAACTCAAAACTCAAAGATACAAGTAAATATAAACTATATAAAAGCATATAGAAATAATAGTGTATATATATATGATATAGAATATATATATAATAGAGTATATATATATAATATAGAATATATATATATAATAGATGATATATAGTAGAGATTAGAGGAGGACAAGAAAACAATATAAAACTTGAGAATAGAACAAAATAAGAAAGAAGAACAAACACCCAAAGTGGAGATGGGGATCACCAAAAGCTTGAACAAAGTTTCTACACCTTTGTCCAAGAAGATTATTTCCCCCTCTATGAAACACTTAGGGCTTTGTGGAAATACTTCTAGGAATTATCAAGCCTTAGAACTCTCTAGCTTTGTGTTTGAAAGATAGAAGAGAAGAGTATGTCCCAAAGGATGAACCAAGACCTCTATTTATAGTGTTTAGGATCACAAACTTTGAAATTCAAACATCACACACCCCATGGCTGTTACCATTTCTTAATGGGGTGTAAATGGGATTAAATGGGTGATTTGGAGGTTATGGGAGTTGTTCAAAGCCATCCCAATAGCAAAAAACGTTCTACTATTAATGCTGAAAAAAATAGTAACTAGTTACTAGTTACTAAATTTTTCAGCTTTTGCAAATAACACTCCAACATATTCCAAACCATTCCCACTTTATTTTATATCACTTATACACATTATAAATGATAAAATTCAATCCCCAACAACTATATTTGAATTATAGTTTTTGAATTTCAAAAATTAAGTTGTGTAACCACTCTTTACACACTTAATTAGTGATCATGTGGAAGTTACAAAATATTAACTCCACCTCTTATATGTTACAACTATATGTAACTCCCAATCACATAATATTGTGATTATTACATGCATATAATTCCCAATTATATTATATGTAATAATATATATAACATATCACAATTTTAATCTTAAACATTATATTATATAATAAATAATATAACAATCTATCAATACTATTCTAAGCAATTATCTCTATTCACTATTAGTAGAAATAATTAAAATACTTAGGGTGCGTTTGGGATAGCTTTTAAAAAAGCTAGAAGCACTTTTTTAAAAAGCTATCATTCAAAATGTGTTTGGTAAAATTAGAAAACTAACTTTTTTAAGAATTTAAGACAAAATTTCAACTTTTTGCAAAAGTTTGCCAACACCAACTTTGGGAAATTAGCTTATACGGGAAGCTATTTTGTTGGTTTAATGAATATTTCACTTGATAAAATTACCCTCATTCTAATTATAAAATTTATTTTTTACCATTTTATTTTAAGATTCTCTTCTCCCCAATACATCTTTCTCTATTATTTTTTTGTAATAGATGATATTTATGTAATTTATTTTATTATTATTATTAGTACAAGTCTAACTAATTATTTTATTATATATATATTTTTTTAAAAAATATATAATATAAGAAAAAAAATTATTGTAACTTGTAATAAAAAAAAATAATTATAAATATATTAATATGTATGAATTTATTTAAATAAATTAGATAACAAATATCATACTTATTTTAGTAATTGTATATTTAATAGTTATTCAATCATCTAGCTTATCAAATACTTATATACAATTTTTTTAACTCACAGCTATTTTAAAATTATATTTACCAAACACTCAGGAGCTTTTTTTCACAGCACAGCTACAGTTGTTTTTTCTCACAGCACAGCTACAGCTGCTTTTTCTCACAGCACAGCTGTGCCAAACTGGCCCTTATTCTCGTACAAATTGTATAACAAATAAAATTTAAAATATATGTATATTTTTATCGGGTATTACAATCATTGTTCTTGGTGACCTTACATTGCAAAGCTCTTCGCTTTATCAATTTCAGACGAG
Source organism: Cannabis sativa (assembly GCF_029168945.1). Lineage (NCBI taxonomy): Eukaryota > Viridiplantae > Streptophyta > Magnoliopsida > Rosales > Cannabaceae > Cannabis > Cannabis sativa. Next base: position 5,463,743 of record NC_083601.1, on the reverse strand, counting down.
GAAGAGCCGAGAATGACCTTTACTTTCTAAATCCTGAAAATTCAAATTTTTAATTTTGAAATTAATTTAACAAAAAAATAAAATAAATATACAAAATCCCAAAATTGTGGTAACAAATATTATAATAATTTTAACAATTAATTTTCTCTCCATATATTGATTCAATTTTACTTGTAGTACCAAACAACATTAAAAAAAATAAAGGTTATAAACTTTTCATTCATCCTATTCTATCTCGTTTCTACAAAACATATCCTTAATTACTATTACATTTATTCTGTTTCTTTCTAATACAAAAAATTGTTTCTTTTGACTATGGTCAAAAGTCATCCTTATTAGATTTTTATTTCTCAAAATAACAATGTGATAAGCATATTGAAAAAATTATTCTAGGGTTTTTAACATACATCATCAACACATAACATCAAGTTGAAATGGCCGAGTTGGTCTAAGGCGCCAGATTAAGGTTCTGGTCCGAAAGGGCGTGGGTTCAAATCCCACTTTCAACACATTTCTTTTCTTTTTTTTATTTCCATTCGCGCCTTTTTTTTTTCTTTTTTTCTTTTTTCCTTTCAATAGAATAAATTTGCAGAGGACTGGAGAAGAAGCTTGCAAAACAAGACTATAAAATGGCTCAAGCGGCGAGGCTCAACCTCCGAATGCAGAAGGAGCTCAAGCTTCTCCTCTCCGACCCTCCTCCCGGCGCCTCCTTCCCATGCCTTTCCCCCGACTCTGACCTCTCTACATTCTCTTTGTCTGTCATCGATGCCCGTATGTATCCCTCTTCTCTTTTCTTATTTCCTGTTTGGTTCCCGAGAAAATATTCATTATATATACTTTACAAATTACAATTGTTGTTTCCTTTATCTGGGTTTTGATTTCCATTGACAAGAGTTTTAAAACCCTTGGTTTTGTTTCAGAAATGATAGGTCCCGAAGGAACTGTGTATGAGAAGGGGGTCTTTAATATTAAGATCCAGATACCTGAAAGGTACCCATTCCAGCCTCCTACTGTGACTTTCGCCACCCAGATTTACCATCCCAATATCGACAATGGAGGCCGTATTTGCCTTGACATTCTTAATCTCCCACCAAAGGTCAGTTTGTTGAAAAAGCTTGCATAGAAAGCTTTTTAATTTGGTCATGAATTCGATTTAGGTCACTGACCTTGCTGTTTTGATACTATGAAACTAATGGGTTTTGGTTAAATTAATGAGAAATCAGAATTCGAGCACTTGATTGCTGCTTTATGCCGTATGCTAATTTTGCATTCTTCTATTCAATCTTATTGTCTATTATGCGACTTTAATCTTTCTTCCCTAAGATACAGCTGATTACTTAACTATAATATGTTTTTTTTGTTCTGTTCTCATTACCTGGTTTTAACTTGCATTGTGTTTTATCACTTCAAGAACAAAATTTCTGTAAAAGTGTTTTGTAGTATTGTGAAATTATGCGATTTATCATTCTCAGCTTTGAGTTTATGATTATAAACAATAAGGCTTAAAGTTCTAATATGAGCAGGGGGCATGGCAACCATCGCTAAATATTTCAACTGTTCTTATGAGCATTGGGCTGTTACTGAGTGAACCCAATCCAGATGATGGTCTCATGTGTGAAGCGGTAAGTGGATATGCTCATCAATGGTCAGATCTTTTTTGGCTGCTACTTGTTATTTGCTTGTTCCTTAATTTATGTAGTGATGGATGTGCAGAGTAAGGAGTACAAATATAACAGACAGGCGTTTGACCAGAAAGCTCGATTTATGACTGAGAAGTATGCCCGTCCTGGAGCTAGTGGGTGTGTTCAGTCCAACTCAGATTCAAGCATGGTAAGTAATAGAGTAACCTGTTAAGCCTTCACTTTCAAATTTAGAGCATTTTGAAATTTCAGCCCTGCATTTGTTTTTTCCTCTTCATGCTGTTGCAGGTAGAAGTTGAAACAACAGTGAATGAGGCAAAACATGAAGGTAACAAGTATGCCCTTAACCATAAGAAGATATTTGGGATCAGCAGGAAGCTAACGCTAGAGTCTTTGGACCAGTCACAGGAAAGAGTTAGTGATGGAGAAGCAAATGACAATGAGGCTTCTAACAAACACGCCTTTCTCAAAGACTCTAGTAACCAGATGAAAGTTGAAGGAACTAAACAAGAGTTACAACATGTGTCCAAGTTTAATGGGAACAAGCAGAAGTTATCACTGGAGGCTTTTACTCAACAGCAGAAGAGAAATGACAATGAACAGAAGAAGGTGATACCAAATCAACATTCTTCATGCATGTCTGAGGACCTTTCTGTGGCTTCTTTGGGGTCAATAACGCCGCAAGATGCAGATTCTAGCAGGGGAGGGCTTCATCTTATCCAGGATGCTAAATCAGTAGATGGTAACATAAACATGAAATCAAAGAAGCTGGGTGGACTTTGTCACAAGCAGACACTAAAATCTTTGGAAACTGTAGATGTTACTACGGAGAAAATATATGTGAATCCTCAAGTGCCATCTGAGACCAATGTTAACTCATTTGATGACGGTGCTTCAACAACCCTTGCTCTAGACCACATTAAACTACCTCCCCAAAAGGATTTAGTTGACAAAATTGAAAATGTGTCTTCTAATACAAGTAATAAAAGGTTCTGTTCTACAGGAAAGAAGCTGTCTCTCGGACTAAGACGCTCATCAGGGACACACAAGGAAAATGTAGAGCCAAAGAGACCAAGTTCTACAGCACTATTACCATCGGAGGGCAAGCAATTGGAAAGTGGACATGGAAACCACGAGAAGCAAGGGAGAGGCCAGAAACAATCACTTTGTCCTCTGTCCCGATTGCAAGTAAGCAATAACAAGCACATCCAACAGCAGGACAATGGGTTGGACAAGAATCAGAATTCTCATCAAGGTCAAAATGGTAAGCAGCAGGAAGTGGAAGAATCGCTGATATCTGAAGCGGTAATTGTCGTGGATAGTGAAGATAGTGAGGAGGAAAAAAGTGTTACTTTAAGGTCTAAGCCATTGCTAGCAAGAAAGCGATTAGGCAAGTGGAAACTTAGAGCCTGAAAAATTATGTTTCTTCAACACCAATGACAAATAATTCAAAGAGATATCATTTTGCCTTCAAATATCAGATTTGACAGGGTTGGTGTCTGTAAGTGGGATGAGGTTCACAAGCTGGAGCATATGTAAATTGTCTGTTTTGGCCAAATATGGGCCATAAAACTAGTGATGGTGCTGCAACTTTTTGATATGAACGAAAACTTAGGTGTATACTTATTGTAACTACTAACTAGTAATACTTTTGTTGACAAAAGCAATCAAACTAGTTGATCTCAAACATATACTCTTGCATATTGACCTGTTAATCTGCAAGAGGAAAGAAATTTATTACATAATGTATACTGGGGATTACATGTTTTCCTGCCATAGGAAAAAAAAGCCATGAAAGCAAAGCACATTTCCAATTCTGGTTTTACTTTGCTTGTTTTCAGTAGTGTGAAGCTTCGTTTTGCTAGAAGCATATTCAAATACATAACAGAATAGAGCACCTTGTTTGTTTCAACTGATAAGGATTCTAAAGGAGTTAGTCCTATACACTTTGCATTCTCCTACCACTTGGCTTGATCGCAGAGATATTTGGGACTGAATCATTACGTGGTTTCTATGAGCCATGACTAGTAAAATACTACCAAAGTAATATGGTAAATTTGATAGAATAAAGCTGCTATCTAGGTTCCAATACGGTAATAGTTACATTATTTATTGATGCACTTCTTGAAATCCAGTCAGTTCCTGATGATGGTGATCCGGCACTTTTTCCACTATGACAGTATGCAGGTTGTTTTGGCTGTGGCAATGACCTAACATCGTTTGAGAGCATGGAGATAACATCTGACATGGTTGGCCTGTCTGTTGCATGCTCTTGTACACATAGAAGACCAATATGAACACATTTCGTAAACTCTTCTTCGGGGTATGAACGATCAACTGATTCATCTACAAGGTCAATGCTTTCTTCTTTTTTCCACAAATCCCAAGCCTTTAGTCATTTCCAATTTATATACCAACAAAACCAGAAGAAAAGTTCAAATCAGTCTATGAACAATAATATATCATGACATTGTTTGCTGGAGACTAAGTAGAATTGTAAACTTACAAGTTCAATTAGAGTGAGAGTTCCTGTGGTGTTCTTTTTGCCACTTGCAATCTCTAGTAGTAGAACTCCAAAACTATACACATCAGACTTGACAGAGAAAATTCCATTCATGGCATATTCTGGAGACATATAGCCACTGCATAAAATCAATTGATTACTATCACAATTGTATTCCTTGCAAACACAAAACCAACTCATGCATAAACATAAACAAATATTGTTAAAAAGAAAACAAAAAGCATTTGTAACTTACTATGTCCCTACAACTCTCTCTGTATTTGCCGTCAACTCATTTCGCCCAAAAATTCTAGCCATGCCAAAATCTGATATTTTTGGATTCATATCTTCGTCAAGTAAAATATTGCTAGCTTTCAAGTCTCTGTGTATGATTCTCAATCTGGAATACTTGTGAAGATAAAGAAGTCCTTGTGCTATCCCTTCAATAATGTTGACGCGTTTTTCCCAATCTAAAATCTTCTTTCTAATAGGATCTGCAGTTGAATGTAATATTTTTCAAATACAAGCAGACTTTCCAAAGAAAAGAATAAGTGCTAAATAAATTCCATTCATATATTGAAAAGAAAATAGAATAATGACATAAGAGATTTATGCATAAAATTTTAACTAATTTCAAACTAACCAAAGAGGAAGAAATCCAAGCTTTTATTTGGCATGTATTCATATACAAGCATCTTCTCCTCTGCATGAGTGCAACAACCCAAAAGGCTAACTAGATTGGTATGTTGAAGCTCAGCTATTAGTGTTATCTCATTCATGAATTCTTCTAATCCTTGTCCTGAATGCCTTGCAAGTCTCTTCACAGCAATCTCTTGCCCATCTGCTAATTTACCCTGCACTTACAATTTATTCATTGGATTAGCTCACTTGGGTTGATACCTGATTTATTATATATGATCTTGAGAATTTTACCTTGTAAACTGGTCCAAAACCTCCTTCTCCTAGCTTGTTGGCAAGTGAGAAATTATCAGTTGCAGCAATTATATCAGCAAAACTAAACAACTCATAATCCTGTCCTTTTCTGCCTCTTCTAAGCTTATCTGCACAACTCAAAACATGACACCTTAGCTGAAGAAACGTCTCTCCTTGACTAGATTCTGAATTTTCTGCTTATAGACACACAATATAAATTTCTACTTTTACTTGTATATGTAATTCTTATTTTGATTGTAACAACTCTTTTGAACTAACCTGTCTGTTGCAACAGCCTAAGTTTTCTTCTCCTCCTGTAAATCAAATAGCCAAAAAATAATATTGTGAGACCAACTGTGGCTGCTATGATGCACCATAGTATCCACCTTATTTTTTTCTTGCCTCCTTTTGAATCTCTCTTTGTTCCTCCTACAATAGTTGTCCCTCCTAGACAACCACAAAAATCAAAATTTCTATCTTCAAATGACTAAAAACTAAATTAGGAAAATAATAAACTCTCTTATACTTTTTTTTTACAACAAAATATTTACCTTTTGTAAACCGTGATTCAAGGTAAAAACCAAACCCAGAGCGTTCATCAAGTAAAATGTCAGATATGTTGCTCATGTAAAAGCATCCAGTCCCATTCTGATGAAGAGTTATACAACCAATACAAGAGCAATTTTTCCAGCAAGTAGCTTGACAATCTATGAGTGATATGTTTGTGTTATAATCCATGTAACTCGATTTAGTTGAATTAGCATAGCTTCTTATGGGCACAAAAATTTCAGAACTGTTACTACTGCATGTGGATGGCTTATGTTCTACACACTCAACTAGATTTGGAAAATTCTTACCATGTTTGCATAGACTAACCAAAGTAGTGTTTTCCCAAGAAGTACCATCTTTGGCAAGTACATACTGCACAATTTGTCCCCAAAAGTTCACTTCCAACCTTGAAACAATAGAGCTATTTCTTGCTTTGTAAGAAAAGTACTTCTCTTCTTCATTTGAAACAAAACTGAACTCGAATAAATCAGCCCTCCTAGTAAGCTCAGGAGCATTCTGAAAACTCCCATTTTCCCACACCCCACTAGTCCAGTAAACATCCTCTCTTTTCCAGAGAACCAATTGGTTTGTGCCACCTGGATCAACACCAAGCCTAAAAGCTCCTGGTGTGAGTACTAACCAACTTAACCAAGAAGAAAGTGTCCAACTTTGTCCAGTTTCAAAGTTCTTACCAAGTTTCATTCCAGGTAACAATGTGTTAATTGGGTAATCAAAGCTTTGCCACAAAACCTTTCCTACTATTCCATTAGCTAATACTTCATTCAACACAAAATTACCAGAGTCCATTAAAGTGGCAGTGACAGTGACATTATTACCAAAATTAACATTCTGCATGGGGTTCAGCACAATGAGTTGGCCTTTTTTGCTTATGATCTTCAACTTTCCATCAAAATCCAAGGTGAAAACAGCAGAAGGGTCTGGGATTGGATACCTGTTTCCTAGCCAAATTACTTCTGGATTCTTTTCTATGTTTCTATACCATATTGACAAGTAAGAGCCAGGGTGGTAGAAGCCTAGTTTGTATACACCATTAGCTGAAACTACTTCATCAGAACTATTCGAAGACCTCAGCTGTTGACCTTGCTTAAACATAAAAGAAGAAGAAGAGGAAATAGACTGCATCAAGATAAAACATGAGAATATTGTTACATATCTCAGTAGTCTAGCCATAGCTTGTTTTCTTTACATAAACTATTCAATGAAAAGCCTTTTAGTGTAAGTTTCTGCACTATATAATAATCCAAACTAACCTTGAGAGTTTCTACACTTGAATTGAAGGTCCTGTTGTTGTTTACAAAGGTATTTCAAGTCAGGTCAACTTGGATGGCTACTAGGAGACAGGTTATTACTATTTCTCATGAATCTAGGTCCTTGGATATTATTAGCATTAAATTATGATATGTATGTTGTCATATTCTGGTCATTGGAGTAGTTGGATTTGGACTTTTATCACTATCAATAAATATGGCAAATGTATGTGACATGACTACTACCAAAATAACATAGTGTAGAAACGCTTTTCTTGTTTTTTATATTAGCATTCTTATAAGTTACGGGTGTCAATTTTATAATATTTATTAAATTAAATTATACAGTAATTTATGATATTTTATAATAATTATTAAATTAAATTAGTATATGATATTTGGGTGGATTTTTAACATTTTATCTACTATTGCGCATGCCATGCTATGTAAATATATCAAACATATCTTTAAAATAAAAGAAACTGTACATAGGAAGTTAAGAATAATATAAATGAATATAAAACTATCGCAGAGCCAATCTTAAGTTTAAATAGATTCTTGGCCAATTTTTTTTTAGGCCTTATTATAAAGATAAATATTAAATAGTATTTTTAAATTTTTTTAGAAAAATATGTATATTTTTTAAAGAAAAAATTACATTGGGATTCAAAAGTTCTTATGATAAATATAGCATACTTAAGTTTGACCAATTTATATGGTATTTTTTTATTTTTAGGTCTTTTTATGGTATTTGATATGCCATATATATGTAATTAGGTTTTCAAATCCCATATTTAATGTTTTTATTTGTTGTAGGAAGTTTTATTTGTCATTGATGCCGGAAAAGTCACCGGAGTTTGCTGCCAGTACCGGAAAAGTCGTTGGAGTAGCGGTCGGTACCGGATAAGTCGTCGGAGTTGCTGCCGACGCCAGAAAATTCATCGGAATTGGCATTGTCGCCGATAAAATCACTGAAAAAATCACCCAGAAAAAGAAACCGGTTTCTTGGTGATTTTTTCGTTGATAATGCCAATTCTGACGACTATTCTGATGCTAGCACCTACTCCGGCGACTTTTCCGGCACCGACAGCAAACTTCGAAAAAGTCATCAGAATTGGCATAGTCGCCGGAAAAATTACCAAGAAATTGGTTTCTGGTTTCTTGATAAAGAAACCAGTTTTTTGGTGATTTTTCCAGTAATTTTTCTGACGACAATGGCAATTCTAACAACTTTTCTAGTGTTGGTAGCAACTCTGACGACTAATACACCGGTAGCTACTCCGGTGACTTTTTCAGTACCGACAGTAAACTCCGGGAAATTCGTCGAAATTGGCATTGTCGCCGGAAAAATTACCGGAAAAATCACCAAGAAACTGGTTTTTTTTCTTCATCAAGAAACCAATTTCTTGATGAAGAAACCAGTTTCTTGGTAATTTTTTTTGTATTTTTTTCTCTATTTGGTTGATTGATGAAACTGGTTTCAATTATTTTCAGTGTATATCATTTTTGTTTCTTGATGAAAAAACCACTTTCTTGGTGATTTTTCTAGTGATTTGTCTGGCGACAATGCCAATTCTGACTACTTTTTTGGCGCCGGCAATAACTCCGACAATTTTTTCGACAACGACAACTACTCCGACGACTTTTCCGGCACTGACATCAAACTCCAGAATAGTCGTCGGACTTGGCATTGTCACCGGTAAAATTACCAGAAAAATCACCAAGAAACTGGTTTCCAAGTGACTTTTCCAGCGATAATGCTAATTCTGACGACTTTTTCAGCGCCGGCAGCAACTCCGATGACTTTTCCGGTACCGGCGTCTACTCCGACGACTTTTCTGATGCCGCCAGTAAACTCCAGTGACTTTTCGGTACGAGTGACAACTTCGGCGATCACTATAGTTTTATTTATTTTATTTTTTTAAAAAATAAATATGAAGGAAATTTTAATATTTTTTATGGTAATTTAATTAAGTTTTTATTTTTTATGAATTTTAAATTTAGATTTCTTTTTAATGTTTTGTATGGTTTTTTTTAGAAAAAACCATATTTTTAGTTTGATTGGTTAGATAATGCCATATTTAGAGACATTTACTTTTTATACCATATTTATCATCATAACCTTAATAATATTTCCCATATTTTCAAAAATAACCCTTTTTCAAAAAGTATTTTTTCTATTTGGGCCTCTAGGCCATAGTGCTGGCCCTGCATGTGTGTAATAGCAAGTGTAGCTATTTACTTTTTTTCACTTACATTTTTTTTATTATTCACACTCAAACTATTTCATATTTTATTAATTTTTTTAGTTAATCATATTTTGTAAAAGAATCTTAATTAATTTCTTTTAACCCTTACTAAATTAATTAAAATTATTTTCATCAAAATAATTTATATAAAATTATTAAATTGTAATTATACATTTAAATATCTTCTCATCAGATAAAAAATACATTTTCTTTTATATCACGCTAGTTTTCTCTCCTTTTCTACATTTTTATTTTTCTTTCTTGTATACTAAATATATATAGGGTTAAAGTTGAGTTGTTAAGTTGTTTTGTTGTTATTTTTTGTTATTTTTGTTGCACACATATTTTATATTATTAGAGTTAGTCGTATATTGCTAATGTGTAAAAATAAAATACCATAAAACTACTCCTTTCATTACTAATTAATTTTGAGATGAAACTCCATCTACCTTAATCCCAAATTCAAACATATATGTTTATGCTTGGATATAGTAATTAATATTTAATTAATAAAAGTAATATTGTTTTGGATGTTTTGTAGTTTATATGGAATTAATTTATGAATGATTTTTATATTGCAATAAGGTTATGTTTGGTTGTTTTTATGTTGTATTGTAGTTGTTTTTTGTTTGTTGTACAATTATTTTTTGATTTATGTACATATGTTATAGTGTATATTTTTAGTTCATTCTTGACAATTTTTTTTGTTGCAAGTGTATTTAATTTATGTGCATTTGTTTTTGTTTTTTTTTGTTTTTTGTTTTTTGTTTTTTGTTTGTTTTTTGTTTTTTGTTTTTATGTTTAGTTGTAGTTGTTTTTATGTAGTTTTTAGGATTTTTTTTGTTACAATTATTTTTTTGATTTATTTGCATTTGTTATGGTGTATATTTTTAGTTTATTCCTGATAATATTTTTGTATATGTGTGTTGCTTTCTATATGTAAATACATATATTTAATTTATTTTTTGACACATATTTTTTTAAATACAATGATAAGTTTTTTTTGTTTCTTTTAATTACGCACTAATAGATATTGACATATTAAAATTATATTGTTGTCTAATTGAATTTTTTTTTATCTTTTTAATTAAATATTAGTCATTATATTTTATTTGCAATTTTAAAATTTTATTATTTGTATTATTAATGTAATTATGTATTTAATTTGTAAAAAATAAATTATCATTTCAACTGCCATTAACTACAAAAAGAGGAGAAATAATAAAATAGTTGAAATAATAAAATAATTGAAATGTATAAACTTGTAACAAAAAAAATTCACGAGAAGGAAAATAACATAATAGTACGAAAAAAATAATAATAAAGTTTTCAAAATTAATAAAAGAAATAAGTTAAATTTGTATATTAATTAATTGATGTCTTGTCATTTTCTTTTGTTGCTTTGTAGCTATCTTTTAGTTATTTTTTATTTATTATTTTTTTTTTTAATTTGACTGAAACATAATATTTTTTTAATTTTAAAACTTTAACATATATTTTTGAAAAATTAATTTTATAAAAATGAGAAAAAAATGACATATTTTTATAAAAACTGCAAAATTCAAACCTATTTATTTGTTGTGAGTTTAGAATTCTATTTTTGTATCTGATCAATTTTGCCACAACTCCCATGAAATATGGGCCCAAATATGGTCTTTGAAGTGGGCTTAAATTTCATGAGCATAGTAGGTCGACCACCGTTAGCTATGAAATGGGCCAGCACGAATAAGAGAAACGGGTCCACTATTCTCAAAGGTTGATTGACACAACCTAATTCACATTCATAGATGGGCTTACCCAACTTCTGTTTTCCTAAGAGACACAAAATGACAAAATTATGAATACAAATACATTTTATTATTATTTTGCACGCCGCTAATGATAAAAATGGATTGTAATCTGCTACAAAGATTTTACAACTATGATTGCTTTTGCTATGAGAGTTCCCGCTCAAATAATTTTAAGATCATTATTAGATGTTTTTATAAGTTTGTTATTCATATTTCCAGGAGTATCCCTAATCTGTGTTACACATGAATTAGTTGTGCATGCTCTTTGGATGAATAAATAACTTGTTGTTGGGTGTATAGTATTATTTTGATTATCCTCACAAGAATAGTATTTATTTGATGAACATAAAATGTATAATATTCATAACTAGCCTTATGACGTTATTATAGTTTTAATGAATTTATTTATTGGAAAAAAAAAAATAGGCATACTCTTCTTGTTGCAAAAAAAAAAAAATAAAAAAAAAAAAAAAAAAAGTAGGTGTACTCTTCTTTTTCTTCTTCTTCTTCTTTTTTTTTTTCCCTTTCTTTTAAGTTTAAAAAATAGTTTTTATTTTCATTTTAGTTTTAAAACAAACTTGTAGTAATAAGACATTTAACCACTATCATAAATATTTGGTTACACACATGTAGAGTTGTAGATAAATTATTTCACTTAAATTGTTCACAACATGCCACTCATAATATTGAATTTTGCAAATTTTCTTTGTGGTTAGTAAATTTAACCCTCGATTTCTATATTGAACATGAATTTAAACTTTGACACATTTAATTATTAATTCAAGAGACATAAAAAATAAGATGAGCTCCCTCCAATCTATTAGATTGAATTTGAAGATTGAAGTGATATGAAAAATAATTTCCAAAAATAATAGGTAGGTGTATAATTTTGAAAATGTAAAAACATTAAAAAAATTAATAATAGAGGGATTAAAAATGAAAATAGAAAGGCAGAGTGTGATATAGGTATACCTATTGTTCGTATATGGAAAGTTAGGTCTGAATGTCCGCTGAAGAGAATACTTGAGAGTTGAGTTTATGCCTCAACTGTACTCTAACTCTTAAGTCCTTTACCCATTAAATTTACTACTCATCATCATCATCATCATCATCATCTTCTTCCTCTCTTTCTCTTCAACACAATATATACCAATACCATGGTAAGTAATAAACAAACTCACCATTTCAATAACTTATATCATGTATTTATTATAATTAGATCAGATAGTATATAGTGTTATTATTAATTTATTTATTGGGTATTGCATGCAGTCTCTAATTATGCCATTGATGTTTAAGTCATTGGTGAGGTTTTTAACAACGCTAATTGTGGAGCCAGCAGCTTCGGTGTCGACCTTGCTATTCTACAGTGAGCTTTTACCACAAAGCAACGTCTTAGAAAGACTGGTTCGTCATGAAATGCTTCGTCAAGATAATAATTATCTCTTCCATTTCATTGTTAACTTCTTGAGGTGTTTTTGGTAATAATCAATTTTTTTATGGGTAGTTATATTTACACCCCTAATATTATTAAGTACACCCCAAAATTTTATATACATTCTTAACCTTGTGTAAAATGACAAAAATAGACATTTTAAAATTAAATAAAATTAATTTTTAAGGAATTTATAATTAAATCAGTTATTTCTAATAAATACACCTCATTTACTTTTTTTTTCTTTTTTGAACGAGACCCTATTTCCTTAGTTAAATTGAGTAATTTTAAATCCTAAAAGAAAAATAAATAGCAACACAGTATAGAAAAGATTATTCATACAAAAGAAATTAGAAATTACATATAGAAAAATAAATAGCAACACATATGAAAGTTTCATTGTATGAATCATTTACAAGGTGGGATTGTATATAAATAGAGTATTCACTTTCTTTGTATTACTTCAAGAAATTTTTATATTGCTGTCTGCACATATATATAACTTTCTTTTTTATTGTGCCAAAAATAATAAAAATAGTACTGTTTCATGGTATCAAAACATGATTCTTTGAGTTTTTAAATAATTAAAGATCATTCATCACACAAAAAAATAAATCAGCGAGTATATATAAAAAAATCAAAATGGTGATTACCTTTCTTTCAAAAAAAAATTGCGGTTACCTTATAAAAAAATCCTTTGAGTAGTAACATATAGAGATTAAAAGGGAAGTTAGAGATTTTCCAATTAAAGATTAAAAGAAGAAGATGGTCTCTTTAAAAAAATATGGGGTGCACTTCTCCATTTAAACAAGACCTACTTTTGTAATAAAAATGGGGTGCTTTTATAAAAAATAACAATTTTAAAAATAAAGAGGGGGTAAACTTAGATATGGGGTGTACTTATATATTTTTGGGGTGCAAATATAATTACCCTTTTTTTATTTACCCTAACTTTATATAGTTGATTAAATTTTTTTAAAAAATTACTAAAGTACGTCAATATTATTATTTTTTTTTTATTTTTATTTTTATGTTTTGAATTTTTGTATTTATGAAAATTCCTCATTAGTGAAAGTTATAAACCCCTATTTAGAAGTGTATTATAGTTGTTATGATGTTTTTTTTTATTTTTTTTGGTTATTTTATAGTTTATTTATAATTATATATCGTGATATTGATTTCTTTATTTTTTTTAGTTATTTTTTACTTAAAAAGTACATTTTTATAATTTTAAAAATTTATATGTATATTTTTGTTGCGAAAATTACGAAGTATGCAAGTATATGTAATCGCTTTTGTAGTTTATTACGGTATGACCGATATCGTTCTCACGGAGATTGATTATCAAGTACCAATATATAACCTATTTTATTTTCTATTTGACAATCGAAATTGGAATAGTTGAAAATAATAAATAGCAAAATTAAATGAAGAACAACAAGAACAATTAAATTGATCCAAATATATATAAATGAGAAATTAGAGATTCTAATCTACTCTACTATACTTTATTATTTATTATTGCAATCATAAAAATAATTTCTTCTCACTAAATGAAAGACATGCAAAAGTGTTAAATATTCAGATTAAGAAATATAAAACTCGACCTTATGCAATCTCTCTATATTAATTTCTATGAGAAATTTAAATAATAGGAAACAATGAACTCAGTTCTAAATTACATAGACCAATTTGATACTCTCGTTCGAAATTGAAAACTATGTCTATTCAATTTTAGCATATTTAAATCTTACTTTTCAAATTTTGATTCAAATTCATAGACAGCATGTAAAAAGTGCGTTATCAATCACATACACAACAATCACAAACTGAATAAATCTTATATGAAGAAGAAATAAAAAATTTACATTAATTCATCACAAAGTTTCAAGAGATTCAATTAAAAATCTCAAATAAAAATTAATTCATAATCACAATAAAAACATCCATGATAATATCTCTAAAAGACATTAAAACCACAAATTAAAAGAGGATATAGAATGAAAAAAAAAAAAACTAAATTAGAATTGTGTTGCTCCAATCTTCCTCTCTAATCCTCTCCTTCTCTTCTTTGTGTCCTCCAATGTTCTTGTTGAATAAACTACTAGCAAAATAAAAGAGGAACGATATTACTGAATGAAAAACTTCTGGATTGAGTCGCGGATTAGGTCGCTTTCTTTAAGACGTTCGTGACACTGCCCAGGAGTGTGCAAGCAGTCAGAATTTGCCAGTCGTCCCCAGGATAAAATAGCCAAGTCGTATTGTATCGGAACCCCACTGCACTGTAGAGCACCATCGAATACACCCAAATATATTTGATACCGCAGATGGAATTTTAGTATTTATGAAAACTGTATTTTTTTCTGATAAGAAAAGATGTATTCTTCCCATCAGTTCAATCGCATTATATAGACAAATGGATTGAAAAATCATAACGGGAAGAAGAAGGTTAATAGAATCGTGGGGTGAGTTGGTTTGAACGTGTCCCATTAACTGATACGACTAAGTAATCAGTTTTAATTAAACATGTTTCTTAATTAAATTAAAAATAAAAAATAATTATTTTATTAAATAATTTTTCTGTTAAAAATAATATAGTGTCACACCACACCAACCAACCCAACCCGGTTCGGATCGGACGGACGGCGGGCGCGCACACGTGTGTGGTGGGTCAAGTGTGTGAGTCCTCACCCATTCGCACAAAACAGGGTACCCCTTGGGGCCCAAACCCAAATGCCAAGGTTTCACTCTTTATACCTTTATAAATAAGGGTTCATATTCCATGTGAGACTCTTTCCACTTCACACACACTAGAACACTTATATATTTTGTTAAAAGATTCATCAAAGTTCTAACAATCTCCCACTTGAATTTTTAAGAAAATATTTCCATCTACTAGTATCATTCAATAGTAAGATTGAGCATAAATAAATGTATCTTTTGATTTGAACCTCTGTGTAGTGAATACAATTTAGATTTTACTAGAGTGACCCGTAGTTTTGAACTTTATCTCTAACATAGTACCACGCAACAACCTTTTCAAGGGTGTAATCAAAAGCTTGTGCGTTAATGACCATGCACGTCTATCCCAGTATAGTGAATGCTCTAGAAATTTTGCCCAAAATTTCATAGGAAGCGGCCCTACTCCCACATTCACATAGGTGACTCTATAAAGAGTACTCCCGTAGCTCGGTACTCCACTCCACTTGGAGTATAGATCTCATTAAGAGTTTCTATTAACTCAGCCTTAAATCGCTTCAGGAATTCATGCTTATCTTTTCGTATAATTATACCATGATCTCACTTTTATCACTTCATAACTTGTTATTACCCATTGAACCTATTTCTTGGAATCTCCAGTCTATAGGTCGGGTTGCCACTATGAGTGATTCATCAATCTAAGGGAAACAGTACCATTCCTTTCGATGTTTTAAGGACTTTCTCTCTAGCTAAACCTTTCATCAAAGGATCAGCCAAGTTATCATCAGTGCGTACATGATCCACTCTAACAGCTCCTGTTGAGAGAAACTCTCTAATAGTGTTGTGCTTTACCGTATTTGTCGTCTCTTACCATTGTAATAACGGTTCTGAACTTTTGCAATAGCCGCGGTACTATCGCAATGGACCAGCACATCTTGAATAGGTTTTTCCCATAAAGGAATCTCAGCTAGCAGGCTTCTCAGCCAGCCTGCTTCTTCACTAGCCGTAGCTAGTGCAATCATTTCAGATTCCATTGTAGATTGAGCCAAAATAGTCTCTTTCTTAGATTTCCATGAAACAGCTCCACCAGCTATGCTAAAAATATAGCCACTGGTTGCCTTGGAGTCATATGATAAAGTGTTCCAATCAGCATCACTGTACCCCTCAAGTACAACTGGAAACTTTTGATAATGTAATCCAAGAGTCAATGTTCTTTTGAGGTATCTCATGACCCTCTCTATAGCATTCCAATGCTCTACACTAGGTCTACTAGTAAACCTGCATAATAATCCCACGACATAGGCAACGTCGGGTCTAGTATAACAGTGGCATACCGAAGACTGCCAATTATGCTCGCATATTCAGATTGTCTTACACCATCATCAGTGTTCTTAAATAATTTTACACCGTGATCAAATGGTGTACAGGCATGTTTTTAGTTAAAGTAATTATATTTCCTTAAGATCTTCTCAATGTAGTGAGATTGATCTAAAGAAATTCCCTTTTCAGACCTAGTGATATGTATACCAAGGATTACATCCACTTCACCTAGATCTTTCATGTCAAAAATTTCACATAACAGAGATTTCACATTGTTCACGACATGAATATTTGATCCAAAAATCAGCAAGCCATCCACATATAAACAAATAATAGTACACACATTATTTTCAGATTTATAGTAAATGTATTTGTCACTTTCATTTACTTTAAAGCCATGTAAGATGACAAGATTATCAAATTTCTCATGCCATTGCTTAGGTGCCTGTTTCAGACCATACAAAGATTTATTTAATTTACATACTTTATGTTCTTGACTACGAACAACAAAATCTTTAGGTTGGTCCATGTAAATCTCTTCTTCTAATTTACCATTCAAGAAAGCAGTTTTAACATCCATTCGGTGCACAACAAGATTATGAATAGCAGCAAGAGCAAAAAGCACACGAATAGATGTAATTCTAGTAATAGGTAAAAAGTATCAAAGAAATCTACATTTTCTCTTTGTCTAAACCCTCTGGCAACAAAACGTGCCTTGTACTTTTCAACAGTACCATCGGGTCTTAATTTCTTTTTAAGAATCCACTTACAACCTACTGTCTTACAACCTGGTGGTAACACAACTAAATGCCAAGTTCCGTTTGACTCAAGAGAGTCCATTTCATCATTAATAGCTTCATTCCATAAATCAACATCTAGTGAAGTCAAGGCTTCTTGGAGGTTAGAAGGATCCTCCTCTAGAGTATATGCACAAAAATAAGAACCAAAATCTTTAGCAGTCCTAGCTCTTTTACTTCTTCTAGGTTCAGTTTCTATACCCTCTTCATGCTCATTATCCCTAATAGTAGTCATGTTACTAGATGATGCACCCCCACTATTTCTCAATTTAAATAGAAATCTATATTCGTAATAATCAGCATCATTAGATTCTAAAATAGTGTGCACATTTAAATCATAAAGTCTATATGCTTTCCTATTAACATCATATCCAATAAAAACATATTCATATGCTCTACTAGCCAATTTAATTTTCTTAGGATCATGAATTCTAACATATGCCAAACAACTTCAAGTTTTAAAATATGAG
Source organism: Cannabis sativa (assembly GCF_029168945.1). Lineage (NCBI taxonomy): Eukaryota > Viridiplantae > Streptophyta > Magnoliopsida > Rosales > Cannabaceae > Cannabis > Cannabis sativa. The sequence goes on along the minus strand of NC_083601.1, from coordinate 5,446,089 downwards.
ATGTTGGGTTGTTTAATTTTCAATCTTTCATATGGAGAAACATAACACACGGTTAATAAAATTTCTTCCCACCAATGAGAAACAGCACCCGAATTTAATAAAATAGCAACAATAAATTCAGTAAGAGTTCTATTTTTTCTTTTAGCTTTGCCATTCATTTGAGATGAATAAGGTGTTGTCTTATCGTGTATGATTCCATGTGAGTTATAAAATTTAACAAAAGCAGTGGAATCATATTCAGTGCCTCTATCGCTACGAAACTTCTTGATCTTTCTACTAAGTTGATTTTCAATTTTAGCCACAAATATCTTAAACATATCAAGAGCTTCACTTTTATTTTTCATTAAATACACCTGGTAAAGTTAGAACAATCATCAATAAAAGTGATAAAGTAGCGTTTACCATTTCTAGTCAAAGTTCCATCAAGTTCACAAATATCAAAGTGGAATAAATGTAGAGGCTCGGTTTCCTTTTCTATCACATATTTATGTGGTGTTTTAGTAATCTTGGCTTGGCTACAAAATTTGCATTTTTCAAAGTCATTTAAAGATAATTTAGGAATTAGGCCTAAACTACTCATGTTCTTGATTATGCGTTTATTTACGTGACAAAGTCTAGCATGTCAAGTATTAAAGCAGAAGCATTAACTTTATTGACATGAACATTCAATTTAAAAATTTCCTCAGTTGCATACCCCTTCCCTACAAATATCCCATTCTTAGTTAAAGTAAACAAATCAGCTCCTATAGTTTATGTGAACCCGGCCTTGTTGAGAAGGTAGCCCAAGACCAAATTCTTTCTCATCTCTAGAGTGTGCATCACATCTTTTAGAATTACAGTTCTTTCAAAGGTGAAGTTCAATTCCACATTTCTAGTACTAGCAACTATAGTGGTGTAGGAGTCACCCAACAACACTTTCTGATCCTCAATAGCAGCAACATATGTTTTAAACATATTTCTATCATAGCACACATGGCGAGAAGCGCCAGTATCTACCCACCACCCTTCAAATCTACCAATGAGGTTGATTTCTGAAATCATAGGTGTAAATGGCAGCTCTTCTGTCAGGTTAGCCTGTGGAGCAGAGCTAGGTCTGTTCTAACACTTTCGTGCCATATGACCTGTCTTATTATAGTTGTAACACATGAACAAACCAGAGTCATTTCTATTAGGAGGTACTTGCTGCCTATATTTTTGGTTCCTTTGATGGTTCCAATTCTGATTGTTGTTATTGGTCCGAGGTTGACTGTTGCGGTTTGGATTTGCTTTGCGATTCTGATTCTTAAAGTTTTTCCCATTGGATTTCAAAACAGCGGTGGATCTTTTATTAGTGTTGTTGTTGTTTCCAACAACAAGCACCTCTTCCTTTTGGTCTTGTTTTCGAGCTTCCTCCTCAATTCAAATACGAGTGATCAGACTTTCTAACGAAAACTCTTTTATTTTGTGCCTGAGAGTATTTTTAAAATCTTTCGACGAAGGGGGTAATTTATCAATCATAACAGCAACTTGAAATTGTTCATCAATAGTCATACATTCAGATAGAATTTCGTGAGCTATTTTATGAAGCTCGTGAGACTGGGCCTCGACTAATTTATCATCGGTCATTTGAAACTTCAGGTAGCGGCTCACAGCATATTTCTTTGTTCCCGCCTCCTCAGTATCATATTTTTTTCAGTAATGCTTCCCATATCTCCTTGGCAGATTTTTCAGAATTATAATAATCATACAAATCATCAAACAGACCATTCAAAATAAAATTCTTACACAGAAAATCATTCTCTACCCAGGAGTCCCTTTCCTTAACCTGCAATTCGTACTTCTCGACTTCATCCTTCTTCTCAGCAAGAGGTGGAGTCTCAGACACAACTGGTTTCAAAACAGTAAGCACAAATGCAACTTTTGTCATGGTCAGAAATAACAACATCTTCTATCTCTAACGTTTAAAGTGCAAACCCTTCAAAACGAAAAGGCTTGTTAATGTCAGCAGTAGAACCAGAAAATTCATTAGTAGTAGTCAGAGCAGAAAGAACGTCTTAAAATTATTGAATAAACTGCTAGCAAAATAAAAGAGAAATGATATTATCGAATGAAAAACTTTTGGGTTGAGTCACGGACTAGGTCGCTCTCTTTAAGACGTTCACGACACTGCCCAGGAGTGTGCAAGCAGTCAGAATTTGCCGGTCGTCCCCAGGATAAAACAACTCATTCGTACTGTATCAGAACCCCACTGCACTGTAGAGCTCCGTCGAATACACCCAAATATATTTGATACAGCAGATGGAATTTAAGTATTTATGAATACTGTATTTTTTTCTGATAAGAAAAGATGTATTTTTCCCATTAGTTCAATCACATTATATAGACGAATGGATTGAAAAATCATAACGAGAAGAAGAACGTTTTCTGAATCGTGGGGTGAGTTGGTTTGAACGTGTCCCATTAACTGATACGACTAAGTAATCAGTTTTAATTAAACACGTTTCTTAATTAAATTAAAAATAAATAATTATTATTTTATTAAATAATTTTTCTGTAAAAAATAATATAGTGTCACACTAACCAACCCAACCCGGCTCAGACGGTGTGCGCGCGTGTGTGGTGGGTCAAGTGTGTGAGTCCTCACCCATTCGCACAAAACTGGGTACCCCTTGGGCCCCAAACCCAAATGCCAAGGTTGCACTCTTTATACCCTTATAAATAAGGGTTCATATCCTATGTGGGACTCTTTCCACTTTACACACACTAGAACATTTATATATTTTGTTAAAAGATTCATCAAAGTTCCAACAGTTCTCTATCGTTAATTGCTTCAAAAATCCTCTAAAATTTGACCTAATTAACTCTAAAGTTGTAATTAAATTAGGCCCAACTCACACAGACCCACATTTCCGTTTAAAAGACCTGCACTCTCAAATTGCTTGTTATCCAGGTATTTTATTTACTCCGACCTCTCTCAGAAAAATATGCATAACTCTTATGTACAAACTCTAAATTAGTTGATTCAAGATGTGTTTGAAAGATGAGAAAGATATTTAAAACTTTTATGCTGACATTTTTCAAAATCTTAGCAGAACATGGTCGAATTCAGACTTGAAGTTTCAACTTTATTTTTCTTACAAAATTTTTCTACTAAAAATACTAAAATAATAAATTAGTACTAAAACTAAGCAAAATGAATGAAACAAACAAAATATAAGAAAATAAACCTAAAAGACTCTAACCTAGCTAACATAAATTTAAAAAGTAATGTTGAAAAAACTAATTCTATTTTATAGTTATCAATTTTTGTAAATAAAAATTTTAAAAATATAAATAAAACACAAAAGAATATATATGTTTTTAAAAATTTTCCTTTATTCGAAAACTGATATAATACTTAATTGTAAGTTGCTTAATTTTATGGTGTAAGTATTTTTTTAATCAACTAAAAATATTCTTATTTATTGACAATTATGTAAAGGATATATCCAGCTTCTTAATTTTTGTATTTTTTTTAAATGCCATAATTACTATGGTCACTAATAAATATATGGTTATTTATATATACTCGTTAAAATCCAAAGTAAATTTAGGTGGGGCAAAAATAAAAATAAAAAATTAAAAGAAGGCATTGCAGGCTCATTTATTCGAATTGAATAAGTTATCAATATATATACAAAATGTGTAGTAGCTACTTGTGAATAATAGATAATAATATCATATATCCAGAGATATAGAATTAATTTGAGACAGTACTGGAATTAAAGTTGGAACAGAGAATATTAATTTCTGGTCTAATAATCAATCAATGCTAATTTTATTTATTGATGAATCAATATTAGTTATTGTGAGATTATTATGGTATAGGTGTTAGAACTGTTAAATTTGTTTAAAATTTCATGAACTTCTTAGGTTTATTAGCAACTGTGGTTCTCATTTCAAATTAATTATTCAATTTTGGACTCTAATATTGTTTCATAGTTTCAAAAACATTGGGAGAAAGTTAATTAAACAGACACTACTATGTTTCATAGTTTCAACAACATATATAGCTAGGGAAAATTTAATTATACAAAATCTGAAGTGTTCTTGCACATGGGAAGTTATTTATTTATTTTTAAAATAAAAAATAGTTAATAATAATTATGCTATATATATACGTTGACTAATTTGCATGTGTTCTTAATTTTTCTTCATAACATAGAATATGCAATTACAATATCGATTAGATGATCAGTCATAGTTATAATGACAATCATTTGTCATAATTGCCTTCTTATTTTATGATTAGTAAAATGAATTTATATATATGTATATAGATATCATTAATGCTGTTTTTAATTGAATAAGCTTGGTATAATCAAATTAAATAAAGACAACTGGGTTGCTGCTGATTTGGTGTTTTTGATAATGTTTATTATTATTATTTTTTATCTTTTTACAATGAAAACTTTCAGTTTATTTGTAACTTTAGAAACGAATTTAATTCAGATCAACTTCAAAAAGATATAAGTTGTACATTTACGAAGGGTTAATTTTTGACATTTGTATTTATTTGAAGACCGTCCATAAATACTTTCTTGGTCTTGGAAGTTTGAATGTGGATAAATGATCATGATTATAATAAAGAGTACAATAATGAGTTAGGTAATAGTTATCCATTATTAATGCTAAATGTTTTTAAATGTCCATTTACACATGCAGGTCAAATAAGTTAAAAGACTTAAAGAAAGAAGTACTGTATAATGATCCAAACACAAAAGCAAATTAAAAAAAAAAAAAGGTGTATATATGATGAATCTAATTTAAATCCAAAACTTTCTCCATAATTATAAACATGAATCATATAACGGTAATGCCAACGGAAAAAACATATATCTTTTTTCCCAAAAATCAAAGTCACTTTATAGCTCTACTTTTCTTTAGATTCACTAAAGAAAACATTTCGTTCAGCTTGTTTTTTCGGCTTAATCATATGTCTTCCAACAATGCTAAGCTAATGCCACTAGGGACGGAGGCAGAAAAAAGAATATGGGACCGAAATGTAAAAATAAAAATTAAGGGGGCCTATATATAAATTTGTAAAAAAATAAATAAATATTACAAAATTATAAGTGAAAAAATTAAAAAAAAAAAAAAAATTGGGAGGCCAAGACCCTATATCACATCACCTCCCATCGTCCCTGACGTCAAGTCAATGTAAATCTCTTTTTGTTTCTTTAAATAAGTCAAGTTAATTCTTTTTTGATTGGGCAATTTATTCAAACCAAAAATAATAGACTGATGTTGTGAAAATTCCAAACACACGAGTGCCGGTATTGTTTATAAGTAATACTTATGAGAATGAGGCTAATTTTACAAGAATTATAGTTAAATATCAAATAATTGAATCTTTGTTATTATTTAGCAAATAAATAATTTAAATAATAATTGTAATTGAATAATAAAAATAAAATAAAAAAACAAAAAAACAATTAAGATTGATTAGAAATATAGGGCATTCAATTTCAATTGCATTAATTTTAAAATATAATCTAATTACCATTTAATTTCTGTGTGATAGCAAATTATTAATTCAATCTATATTTTTATTAGGACATATGAAATCTAAATCATATGATAAAATCCTACACAATTATGTGGTAAATTACACATATAATCACATTAAATAAAAAAATTCTAATTGTTACACAGATCATACAAGTTCTTTAATCCAATATCAAAATCTATGTCTCATTATAACATAGTGTTGAAAATTGTTGTGCTCAATAGAAGATCAAACCAACAAGATTACAACTCTATGACAAATAATACAAAGGATAAAATCATGAATTAAATATGTTACAGCAAAACAGACTGGAGTGCGTTGCTTGAAGAGATTCGAGACTCCCCTGCTTTTACTCACTGTATTGCGGTGCACAGGGCGACAAAGCAATTTGGCTGCTCATTCTTTGGCCAAATTGGCCCTTTCTTCAAATTGTAATGAGTTGTGGTTGGGAAATTATCCCTCTTGTGCGTCTGCCTACATCTTTTAAAAAAAAAATATACACATAAAATAGAGAATATAGAAAGAAGAGAAGAATTACAACTTAAAGCAATAAGCTGCACCTAAAACACAATATATAAATAGTATAAATATAAAAGAGATGTGAGAGCAATCTCAACACCACATATACCACAAGTGTATAATAGGGGAATCACAAAATTTGAACAAGGTCTTACACCTTTGTCCAAAAGCTTATTTCCCCCTATCACAAGCACTTAGGGAAAAGAAAAGAATAGAAATAGCTTTTTAGATTTATCAAGCATATAGTATTTCTAGCAATGTGTTCTCTTGATAGAAACTTGTTTTCTCTCAAAGTGAACTCAAGACCTCTATTTATAGTGTTTGAGGATCACATTTGAAAATCAAATACTCTTCACCACATGGTTGTTACCAGCACATTAATTGGTGTTTAATAAAATAAAAACATTGCACAAGAGAGCTAGAAACATGCTCAATCAATTCATGTACGTTTATGGATGTTTTCAAAAATTGGTTCCAAGTGTTCGAAAACAACCATAAAACAACATAAAAACAATCATTAAACAATTGTTTTTAGAAAACTAAAAATTGAGTTTTTGTAACTCCTCTCCGAGTTAAATCTTCTCCAACGTCCCAATACTCATTTAAATCATATAATTGAGTATTGTAACAGTTTCTAACAGTTAGAAACTTATCACATTAATTCCATAATTTTCATATGTAATAACTCACTTAATTACATGTGATCCTTAAGTTACAATCTATTTTCAGATTTGTAACTCCTCATATGTTACAACTTTTATGTGTATTATTATACTATATATGATATAATACAACATCCAACACATAATATATATTAATCTCATATTAATATATAATATGTCACATTTAAATATTTTAATCTACATTATATTATAACACATAATCAAAACTCATTTTTTAAATTTTGCATTGAAATCATAAAAAAATAATTACTGACGAATTAATTATCAACATTAAATACGAATGAAGTAGATTCACATAAGAAACTGAGAAAAAAAACTAAAAATGCATTAAACCATAAAAAAGTATCATACAATATCCATTAAAAAGCCTAAATATGAGTTTAGCTCATAATCATCATTCTAAAAAAAATTACAAATAAAAAATTAGAAACATCAAACAAAAGATAGAAGAAAATAACTAATGAATGATGATTGCCTTGAAAAATCTCATTTTTCTCTCCCATTTTCATGCCTCCCAAGTTACCTAATGAAAACGCCCTTGAATTTTCAAAATCAAGGTTTAAAAACCCTAATGGGCCTTTAAAAGCAGGCGGGTCGCGACATAGCCCTTTCAGTGCCGCATCCCAGGTACTTGGTTTTTGGGCAACAAGCTTCCTAGTGTGACGAATAATAATGTATTGGCCATAACTCTTTTGATATTGTTCGAAATTAGATGATTCAAGATGTTTTGAAAAGATGCAAGAGAGATCTAGAATTTTCATTCACAATATTTTTCTTAAAAGTTAATGCATCATAGTCAAAAATTTACTTAAAGTTTTAGACTTGATTTTCGATCATAAATAGAGCGTATTAAACATCCAAAACTTAAATTTTTTCATCCATTATATCTTAGAACTCTAAATTCCATGATAAATTCATCGTATTCATCTCATTTAACACGTTTCTTTTTACTTCAATACATACTATAAATTTTACCATTCAAATCTGAAACAAGTAGAAAACAAGCATAATTATGCACAAAATAAATATAATCAATTGACACATACTTCTAAAATACTTTATTAAATAAACCTACTTCTAAAATACTTTATTAAATGTACCTAAACTAGCTTATCAAACTCCCCCAAACTTAACCTTTACTCGCCCTCGAGTAAAGATCGACACTAAACTCAAAATTAATGAACAACGACAAACAAATTAAGCCTTAACTTTTATTCACACCACACCACCATCACTTGCAAGACTCAACTATTGCAAAACATGCAGATTTTCAATCCAATTTCTCCAACAACTAACCTTAACACTCAACTTTGAAAAAAGAATATGATTCATAGTTGAGAATAAATAATTAGAAATCACTATACTTACTCAACTCAATTCAAACAATTTCACGTACTAATTATCAATAAGCTTGCACCATTTAATATTCTCCACTAATATCAATAACATATGCTTTGAAGTCAAAAGGACTTTAACGAGTTTTAATATTTTAAGCTTAGGTCAAGGTAGATGGAAAGTGACATTTAGGCTCACCCATACCATAAATTTTCCAATCAACTCACCCATTACAATCAAATATTATTCTAAACCCCCCTTTTCTTTTGAAGCACATGAGAGAACCTTTCTTGATAACCTTACAACAACACTCTTTCTTTTTTCTTTTTCTTTTTCAATGAAATATTAAAACTGCAATTTGCACATTTATATATCTATTTTATTTTTCTTTCAATTTTTTATTTCGATTAGTTGCTAGTAACTCCTTTTCTTGAAATTCTCTCATAAATATCCTTTATTTTTCACATACTACCCCTAAATTTTCTAAATTAAAATCCCCCCCAAACTTATGCTAAGATTACAATGTAAATAGGGACAAGAAAATATAATAATGGAATCATTTCTAGCTCATAATTTATTTTAAAATAAAAGATAAACAAGTGAATGCACAAAAATGGCTAACTAGGATAAATAATACAAGGATGACTTGAAAGGCATAAACATTCCAAAAATTGTTTAAATTATTTATCAAAGCACACATCACCATCAATTTTACTTCAAAGGCCAAACAATGCAACTTCTATCTAATTCAAATCATCAAACCTCTAACCCTAGTCAAGCATGTATAACAAAGTCAAAATAGTCACATTTACAAATCATACTCAATTTTCCAACAAGCGCCAAAGCTTAGCAAAAGAACAATTAGACCAAGCACACGGTTATTAACTATTGACCTCGCTTTTAGCCAACGACAGTGAGTCTTAATTGTAAGCGATAAGTGATATAATTTAGATATAATATGAAAAGATAAATAAAGAACACAGAGTTTTTAAAGAGGTTCGACCCCGAGCAGTTCAGTAATAGCCTACTCCCCATGATTTGTATTGACTTAATTAAGAACAAAGATTACATAGATTCTTCTCTTAAAGCTCTTACAATGACATCTCTGAATATGCTCTCTTAGATAATTTTTAGTCGACCCTTTGCCCAGTGAGAATAGATCACTATTTATAGGGCTATGTGCTTGAGGGAATATTTTTCTTTTGTTTACAATGTCTATAATTGGTAAGATTACACATTACATATATGGAATACACTGATTGAGGGATTTGGACAGCTTGCCATATCTCTGTGATACGATCCCAGATTCATAGGGATTGCTTTTGTGCTTCACGATGCAAATGCTGAAGTTGCTAAGTGTTGATATGCTGTTCGGATTGTCCACTGCTCGGCTGGGAGGACTTCGTCCGTGCAGGTATATGTGGTGTTCTGCTGGGAACATCTCCTTCGGGCAGATATGGAGAATCACTTACACGTGTCACCAGCATGAAATGTCACGTCAGAGTGTGAAAATTGGGATAACATTATAATTTAGTCTCAAGATGAAACAACAAATGGCATTTATTTATTTCAAAGGTTTAAGTTGCAATGCAAAAACACAAAATAAACAAAAACTAGACACAAAAATTAAACAAATAAACATAAGTTCCCTTCCCCAAATTATCTGATACATTATCCCCAATGTGACACAAAAATTTAAAGAGAAAAAAACTTATATGAGGTCCATACCACATCAATAAGCAGTTGACACTCATAATAAGCATCATACAAGATAGCTTGAAATTTGTCATTGTAAATGCCTTCAAGCTTGGCATGACATGAGTTTTTTCCAAAAGTAGCACCAACTACACTACACTTTGGATGATATGTGTTTACCGAGATTTTTGAAAAACTAATTATAAGAGATTAGAACTGAAGATATAAATAATCCAAAGAAAAAAAATAGAACAACACACATAGTTTTTACGTGGTTGGGGTGTTAACGAGTTTTAGTCTACGATTCAATATTATTATGTATTTTTCACTAGAAAGCTTTTGGGAATACAATGAGTGTAAGCTCTTTATTTTTGCCTGAGCAAATGTTTCAAGAGAATTCAACCCTTAATTCGGAGGATTTGTGGGTATTTATAGTGTTTATATGAATTATACTTAGTTTTCCTTTTCCATCTAATGAGGAGTTTACATGAAAATACATAAAGTTGGGTTGTCTTCGTGAGGCCCATCCCATGAAAGGTTTGATGTACTGACTAGGCAGATTAGATACGATTAAGCTATCATTATCGTGTCCAATAATTGTGGGCAATTAATTATGAGTTAATTACTTGATCTCTATTTTAGGTTATTTCCCTTTTTAGCTTGATACGATCCTTTCACAGAGATTTAATGTGTAATGCCCTAAATAATTAGGCACGCTACTCGAGTTATTTACGAAACCCTAATCCCCTAAGCAGGATTACTAATCAAAATAGCGCAGAATTTATACTTTTGAAATAAACGGAATGGAAATAAAACTTGTAATAATTTAAAATTTATAACATTCGGGATCCCAAAAAATATTTACAAACTTTATTACAAGTCTTTTTCTTTCAGCCAGCCTAAGCAGCAAAATAGAGTTTCAAAATACATCGCTGGTAGACCCTTAACCCGCTTGGTCTGATATGGCTCGGACATGTACATTCTTTGCCCAGCTCCTGAACTCATGGCTGATCAGCTAATGCCTTACCCTTTCCTGTACAGTAGAGCACCCATGAGCCAAGCCCAGCAAGACAGTATAAATCATAACAAATATATTATGCTCATCATCCTATTTAAACAGTAATACCATTCATATGTCTGTGTGTCACAGACCTGCATGTTACACTCACATGCCTATTTATATCTACGTGGCGTAAAACTATGTGTTGCGCTCACACATCTATTTATATCTACGTGGCGTAGACCTACGTGTTGCTCTCACACGTCTAAATACAATAAGGCCTTAGAATAGTTCATCTCAGTTATAGTTACCGAGTCCAACCTGATTATGCCTTAAGCGCATAATCCTTAAATCTTATTACATTTAACATGGCATGGCATTTACACGCATATATCACTAGGGTAATAACCCTAGGCCATCAACCGCTCATATTAGGGTAATAACCCTAATCCCGGTTACTAAACAATCATACATATCATTTTCAATATAAGCGCCACTGCGCATACTCTACGTGCTAATCACTGTCTTACCTGTTGTCCCGCAATATTAGAGATTCCAAATCCTCGGGTGCTCCTGATCAGGTGCCGGTAATCCTAGTCACACAAATCCGGGATTTCATAAATAGGGTTAACCCCTGATTTCACTTTCATAAAATATTCACATGGCATTTAAAATTCAAATATTCAGATAGAGCTCAAAAAGAGCTTTCCAACGGTATATAGAACTCCCAAATTGGAGTCCGGATCACAAAGTTATGGCTATTTGAAGTTTGCAAAAGGGATTTGCCCAGAAAGAAATGAGCGCGCCGCGGCATGCTAAATACCATGTCGCGACATTTGGGTTTAAAACCCAGAAAAACAGCCGCAAGAACACGAAAAATCAGCTCCAAAACACAATCAAATCACCCCAATTCACAACCAAAACTCCCAAACCATAAAATAGGTTTTTAATCATCGTATAGGGAGTTTAAAAACACATACTTCATGCATAAAATTCACAATTTCAAATTGCATAAAACACATAATTCATGCTTCAAACTAGCAATACTCAAGCTCAAGAACTTGAGCTAAGAAATCCATCAAACTCAACTATTTTCCAGCAGCCACATATCAAAATAACATGGACTCAAGCTAGAATAATACCCTATAATCACAATCGAAGCTCAACAAACATGAATCCCAACCAAATCATTCAATTACTCACTCAATTTACTAAGATTAAAATCAAAATTAAGCACATGCAACCTCAAGAGAAGAACAACTCAAAATATGCTTTTCCCCCAATAACTTCAGCAAGAATTACAACACTAAATCTCAAATATGCTCAGCAAGAAATTACCTCAATCCCAAGCTTAAAATTCTTCCGAATCAAGCTCCAAAAATCAAGTAACACAAGGCAATTCACACCAAAAAGCTAGAATTTTCAAGAGAGGGTTAGGATGAGAGAGAGGGGGTCGGGTGAGAGAGAAAAGCAGCCAAAAATTCATTTACTTTCCTAAAAAAAAATTAATTTTGTCAAACATAGTAATTAAATGTCAAATGACCAAAATGCCCTTAGGGCCAAAAATTCATCTCACATACACATAAGGGTAAACATGTCATTTCATACCCAAATATTTTCAAATAAAAATTCAGATTACTCCATATCAAATAAAATGCCAAATAAACAAATCCAATTTGCATTTCGGGCCCAAACCCGGTTCGGCCCGAAATACCCAGTTGTGACTATACCGCGCCAACCTGTTAGAACATATCTTTCCAAGTCAATATCAGTAGTTGATCTTAAGATTAAAAGAATCTAAATCCTGATATGCTTGGGCTCAACTCAGGAGTGCTATTCATGTTCTTTGATTTATTAGTTAAGCCTACTTTTGGGTCAGGGTGATACGTATATTTTGGGAACATGATAGTATGATTGAGTGGGAGTGCTGAACATAAATATGGAATCTATAGCTTCTACTGGTGTATAGAAGTTAAGTGATGATTCCCTTCGAGCTTAGCAAATAGAAGTAAATGGATGAGCTCTTGTTTAACTGACTAATTATTAGATCACTAAACACCATTTACAGGTAGCTAAGTGTTTTAAGGGGCAAAATACATTGAGGGGTGAGAACGGTAAAGAAATCCCATCTCGATGTAAATCATCTATATAGAGGATCTTTAAATCACAATAAGATTATAATAATGGTTAAATGAGATAGTATATTGGTATCGTGAAACATACAATATGCTCTATATAAGTCTGAGAGTGCAATTCTAAGTTCTAAGAGTGGATTCAACGAAGAATTAATAAGTAGGAATTTACTTGGTAAATTTGGTTCACTTATTGGAAGCTCAGCATATAGATCCATGGTCCCCATTCTAGCTGAGAACATTCTGCTTGTAAGACTCATTAATTGATTCGTGATTGGTCAATTATAATTCTAAAGTTAGACTATGTCTAATTTTATGAATTTTCACTAAGCAGGGGTGAAATTGTAAGGAAAAGAGTTTTCTAGGTTTATTTATTTATTAATAGACTTTTTATGTCTAATTAATAATTAAATTAAATGACAATATTATTTAATAATCTATTTTAGTTATTAAATAATTAGTTTTGGCATTTAAAAGGTTAGAATTGGAAAATTGGCGTTTTTGAGAAAATAGAGATAAAATTTGATAAAATTGCAAAATTAAGTGAGGCCCATTAACACCATATGGCCGGCCACTTAAAAGGCTTTTTCAAATTAATATTTTCATTATTTTAATGCCAAATAATTCTAAACCTAGACCTAGTAGTTGCCTATAAATAGAAAGTGATGGCTCAGTCAAAACACAAGTTTTCAGATTAGCTTTCTGACAGAAATTTCTCTCTTCAGAAAACTGAGCCTTCCTCACTCCTACCTTGGCCGAAATACCTCTCTCTCTTTTCCCTTCATCTTTTTCGTGACCCTAGTGAAAGAGTAAGTGCCCACACACAGCAAGCAGTAACTCAATCATAGATTGGAAGACTGTGAAGGATCAAAGCTTGAAGAAGAAGGAGATTCGAGCTCAGATCTTGATTATACTCGCTACGTAAAAGGAATCAAGGGTTAGAGATCTGAGTGGAAGGAGACATTTATTCCGCTGCATCAATGTAAGGTTTTCTTAACTTTATATGTGTTTAATTTATCGTTTTAGAAAGTTCATATTTAGGATGTTAATAAACATACTTGTGAGTAGATCTAAGATCCTAGTAAAATAATTTCCAACAGTAAATTCCCTAACTTATTAATTCCTTATTGAATCCACACTTAGAACTTAGAATTGCACTCTCAGTCATATAGAACGCTCTATATGTTCCACGATATAGATACGCTAATAATTATCCATTGTTATAAACCTAATTTGATCAATGACCCTCTAATACATGATCTACATTGAATAGGCACTAAATTACCGTTACACCTTCAATGTATTTTATCCTTAAAAGACTCCGTATAAATGATATTTCAGCGAAGTTGTTGACTTCGCTTTTAGCCAACAACAATGAGTCTTTTAGTAAGCGATAAACGATGTGTCGTAATAAGAATACGTAATAAAGCAAATAGTAATAATAAGAAGACACAGAAATTTATAGAGGTTCAGCCCCGAGCAGTTCGGTAATAGCCTAATCCTCGTTAGTTGTATTGACTTAAAATAAGGAAGAAGAATCCTTTTCTTATAGCTCTTACAATAGTATCTCTGAATATATAATTCTTAGATAGCCTTAGCTTATAGCGTTTCGGCGTATGATTTCTCCTCTTTGCCCAATGAACATTCCTCACTATTTATAAGGCAGGAAACTTGAGGAGGAAGAGTTTCCTCTCTCGTTACAAAGCGCATAAACACAAAGATCATGGGATCATTGCTGAATGCTAGGATCGTGGGATTGAGGTCTTATACACAGATAGTGGAATCGTGTGTATGCCATATCCGCGCAAGTTGATCCCTGAGTTATAGGGATTGAGCTGGTGACTCACGAAGTGCTTGGCTGAATTGGCTAAGTGTTGCTCATTCTGCACGGCTCGTTGAGTATTCCATTATGGACATGCCAGCGAGGCATCCTGCTCGGCATGTTGATCCGACCAGGTGCTCTAAGTTGATGCCACGTGTCACCATTCTTGTGATGCCACATCAAAGTGCCAAATTTGGGATAACATTTGCCCCCCGAGTCTGTGCGGGACCTCCGAGGTTGCGTATAGACTTCTTCCGAGTTGGCTCTGCCTTGGAAGGGGACACATGTCAAGCATGACCGTTCGAGACTCAATGTGAAGCTGACTGGGCGTCCCTTCGGTTTTCGGCTAATTAATTCTCTGACAATTAATATTTTGAAAATCCAAATTTCTCTCTCCACGGCTGACGGTTGCACTTGATTATTTTGATTTCCCATATTTTCTTTCAAGGCGGGAAGTCGAGGCGTCTAAGGTTCCTTTACGTAGAGTTACCCTTTTGCCTATAAATACTTGGAGTACTGGCACATTACCTCATTTCATCACCCTTCGTTGTTAAGCAAACTTCAGAGCAAAAATAGAGAATTTTCTGGCTTCAAAGTTGCTGAAGAGCTTTCAGACGATTTCAGGCTTGCTTGAATCTGAACACTTGAATCTTTGAGTAAGTTTCTGACTCCCTTTATGTTTTCCTTTTGCATGTTTGTGCTTTTGAATGTATCTTTGCTGTAGAAAGAACACTGTAGGAAACCCTAGGGTTTGAAACTTCTGCGACTCTTCTTTTCCATGTCCTTGCGTTAGCTATCAGCCGTGAGGCTTACTTTAGAACTGCATTGCGTCTGTTTTTCACTCTGCTTTCTTTAAGCTTCATGAACTTTTTTGCCCTAACTCAAGAAAAACTCTCTAACTTCTTGAGTTTAGATTTTTCTTCAAACATGGCTATTCTTTAATCTGTTGGGTATTCCTGGTCGGCATATTTGCTTGTTTTTTTGCTTGATACTCCGTCCAACACTCATCTTACGTGTTTTCTTTTGTAGATGAACCCTGGTGAGTCTTGGGAGCCCGAGCATCAAATCGACCAGGAACTCCTTCAACTTCTGCACGAAGTCCACCCTCGTCTTCGTGCTAATCCTTCTTCTGATTCCGTACCCAGCCATAGAATGATGGCTCGTACGAAGAAAACTACGCGTCTGGCTGACGCTTCTGATCCCCAGGTGGCTCGGCTTGCCACCCTGCCCGACGCCGAACAGGATTTGGCGGTCCCAATGGAGGAGGACCGTGAGGGGGACGCTGAAGTCCAGGAGGTTGAGGAGCTGGACGAGGCACGTCCGGGCAGCCCTCCCGCTATTGAGGGAGAAGAGGAGATTGAACCCCTAACTATGGGGAGTATAATGAGGCTGGGCAACCAGTTGATGCTGACGGGGACGTCCTGGTTGCAGGCGTCGACTACGTCACCGAGGAGCTTGCTGAGGCGGTTCCTCATAGGAGGCACGGTGCCTTAGGCGCCAGATGGGTGAGTCCTCCGTCCAAGATTTTGGAGGCTCGCCTCCGCACTCTCGACCAGGACGGATACCTGGGGGAGCTGGACTGTTTCATTCCCGCCCACGACAATCGCGCTTCAAACCCTAGTGAGGGGATGTGCGCCTGGTCGGGGGCTCACGGCCAGCAAGGGGCGTTGATGCCCTTGCACAAATACTTCCAGGATGTGGCGGACTTCTTCGGCCTCTGCCCGACCCAGATCACTCTCAAGGGCATTAAGTATTTGTCTGCCCTCTTCGTCCTCTATGCTTCCCAAGAATGGGGTGTTCCCTCTCCCCATGAGGTCGCTTGGTTCTTCGACTTGAAGTCTACCCCCAAGCAAGCCAGGTCGGGGTATTTCTACTTCTCTCGGCCAGGTTTTAAGTGGTTGAGCGGGACGGACAACAAGGCCATCAGCAAAATAGGGCATTTTGTTGATGAGTACTTCATGATGAAGGATCCGAACATCACCCGGACTCAGTTTCAGCAGATTCTGACATATCACCGTCCTCCCCTCACTCTTACCCTTAGGGATAGGGCTCAGAAGCTTGCCCGATATTCGGTGGAAGACAGGGATATTATTCAGTTGACCTTTGATGCAAATCTGGTGCAGTACGGTCTCTACCCTAAGGACTTTTCTTCTAAGTCCGTGACGGGGAAGAAGAGGAAGTCTGCTGCTGCTCGGCCTGAACGAGCTCATCAAGAGGATGTGTTGATTTAACTGAAGCGTGAAGCTAAGTTGAACGGTGGTGTTCGGGCAAAGCAGTACGCTAAGGAGCCAATGAATCTTGAAGATGAAGCTGAGGCTGAGGCTGAGCAGGTGGCTCCTTTGAGGAGGAAGAAGAAACTCCCGGCCACGCCCAGGCCCGTGGAACACGGAATTCGCATAAGGAAGCCCATTTCACCTGTTCGGCCATCCCATCCTTATGCTGGAAAAGGGAAGGTCGTTATGGTTGAGATAAAGTCGATGTCAGGTGATGATGGACTTCTGACTTTCTGGGCGGACCGTCACTCTGCGCTTTGCTTCTTTTTTCAGCTTCTTGGCTTCCATACTTTGTATTTTTTGTTAGTTTTTGCTAACCATGCTGTTTTTGCTTTTGTGCAGACATGTCTCGGCAGATGATGGACGCCTTGCGGAAGAGGATGAGCAGAGGCTCTATTGCTTCCCCTCCGACCAAGAAGTCCAAGGTCGGAGAGGGGTCTTCAGAGAAGAGGCCTTCTGGAGAGGTCATTGACCTTTCTGAGGATCTGGCTGCTGCAAATCTTTCTACTCCCCAATCTGCCAAGTCTAAGGAGTCTGGGCCCCCACCATCTAGGTCAGAACTGGTCAAGAGGATTCCTGAACAGATGCAGGCACTAACTCCATCCATGCCCGTGCTGCCTGAGGTCAAGAAGGGTAGGGAGGTGATGGCTCATCACATGAACCGGTTGGTTCCTGAGGTCGGTGAGCAGTTGGCTGGTGCGGACCATTCATCTCTGGATGTGTTGGTAGGCGGAGTCTTGCAGGAGCTTACGAGGGTTAGTCTTTTCTTTTTGACACTTCCCTTTTAGCTTTTCATACTTAGCTTCATATGCTGACCTTTTCCTTTGTGCAGGCCGGTTTGAAGCTGGGTTATGCTTACTCCCGGGCTAAATCTGCTACTTCCAAGAGTACGTGTAACGCCCGTATTTTAATAATAATAAACTCGGAAATTAACTTTAATAATTTATATATTAATAACCATATGGATCGGGATCCCGAGTATCTAAATTTAGGTTAAAAGTACTTTACTATTACATATACATATATATATTTTTTTTAAAAGTTTTGCGGACATGCATCTTCAAAATACAGACTCCAAAATATTTATAAACCGAAACCCTCCAGGTTGCACTGCCGCAATATGTACAATCATGCCGAGTTCCACCTCACTGTTCCTCCAGCTTTGCTTTTCCTTTACCTACACAAGGTAGCAAACTGATGAGTCAACAGACTCAGTAAGATATGCAAGAAATATAAAAGTAGCACGATGCCAGCTTTATGATCAAGCTGCCCTGAGCTTAACAACGAAGCTCACCAAATGATTAAGAACGTTCTTAAGGGTAGTACGGCTACTATACCAAATGCACTAAAGTACCAACTCTGTACTTGTGTTGGTAGAGCCCTAACTGTACTCCCGAGAATTACTAAGTGTTGTACCACGAACACGACGTACCCTGGGTACTCGTGTTGGTAACACCGTGATTATATTAACATCCAAAACAAGCATAAACATTCATATATATATATTCTTACGCTATCTTACCTCGTTCCTTGCTCAAGTGTGCCGGTCAGCCTGAGTGGAAGTGCAGCTCGACGTTTTACAGGGCCCTAAACCATAATGTTCAAAAACCGATGAGAGACTCGCTAAAACACTTATCGGGGATTTAAAATACAAACTAAGCTTAACCCTATCGATGAAAAGGATGCCAATACCCTAAAATACTTAAAAACGGGAAAAACTAGGGTTCGGGAAAAAGCCCCAACCGGCAGGCCGGTTCCCAACCGGAAGTCCGGTTCCTGGGACCAACCGGTCGACCGGTTGACACAGGCTCCCAGGAACCGGAATTCCGGTTCTGGTCTGGGAACCAAAAATCCGACCCCCACAACTCAAATTAATCCCAAACTTTCCAATACTTTCCAGAACACCTGTATGCTCTAAAATAAACCAGTTCCAAGCAACAAATCTCAACAAATCAAACAAAATCCCATTTCACCATTAAAGCTCCAATTTGAACTCACAACTTTAAATCCAATTCAAACATTAAAATACTCACTTAGCTTAGCTTATAACCAGGATAACAACCTCTAATTAACACCAGAAACTAATCTAAGCAATTCCCAAATCAAACAGCCACCAATTTCCCAAAATTCACATCAAAACCTAATTTAACTACAACAACTTCAAGTAAAAAAAAAGAGAAGAAGATTACCTTGAACAAAGCTTCAATACCACTAGAATTCCCTTGATTCAACACAAATTCTCACCCCCAACTACAGCCCAAAAGAATCGAAAGAGAGAGAAAGAGAAAGAACTATTTTCCTTTGTTTTTCCTTCAAACTTAAGCAACCTCTCCTTGCTTCCTTTTTCTTCTTTTCTTTTTCTTTTTAATAAAATTGCTTAGTAAAATCATTCTCAGCCAAAACTTAGCCACTAAAGACAAAAGAAAATTCTCACTAAAAGACCTCCTTGCCCCCCAAATAAAAAAAAATAAATAATTAAACAACTCAAGGGCAAAATGGTCAAATACTAATCCCCGAAAATTCTAACGCTTCTACTATTAACAATAATACCCCGATTATAATCTAAATTATAAAATGCAACTCTCTAGGCCCAACGTCGCTTTCCACAGCTTCCGAACACAAACACAGAAATTAGGTAATTAAATATAAAATAGCATAAAAACATATATGATATATAAAATATATTTCTAAAATATGCATTCCATAATTATTAATACATAAACCTTAAATAATTAATAATACAAAGTACTATTCATAGGCGGTCTTTACAATTATCCCCCCGTTAAAAGGATTTCGCCCCCGAAATCTACCTGAATAACTCAGGATACTGGGCCCTCATATCAGATTCCAATTCCCAAGTGGCTTCCTCCACTTTACTGTTTCTCCAAAGTACCTTGACTAATGATATGGTTTTGGTTCGGAGAACCTTTTCCTTCTTATCCAGAATTTGCACTGGTTGTTCGTCATATGATAAATCAGGTTGCAATTCCAATGCTTCGTAACTCAAAACATGCATTGGATCAGACACGTACTTCCTCAGCATGGAAATATGAAATACATTATGCACTGCTGATAATGCTGGAGGTAAGGCTAACCTATAAGCAACTTGCCCAACTTTTTCCAGAATTTCAAAAGGTCCAATAAACCTAGGGCTCAATTTACCTTTCTTTCCAAAACGTCTGACTCCCTTCATCGGGGATACTCGTAAAGAGACATGATCACCAGGTTGGAATGTAACATCCCGTCGCTTGGGATCTGCATAACTTTTCTGCCTGCTTTGAGAAGCAAGCATTCGAGCTTTGATCTTGTCGATTGCTTCATTTGTCTTCTGGACTAATTCAGGGCCCAAGTATTTCCGTTCTCCTGTTTCGTCCCAATGAATTGGGGAACGACATTTTCTTCCATAGAGCAGCTCATAGGGAGCCATTCCTATGGTACTTTGATAGCTATTATTATAGGAGAATTCAATCAGAGGCAAATACTTACTCCATGACCCTCCAAAATCCATAACACAAGCTCGTAGCAAGTCTTCAAGTATCTGAATGGTTCGTTCAGATTGCCCATCTGTTTGAGGATGAAAGGCTGTACTGAATTTCAAATTAGTTCCCATAGCCTTTTGTAAGCTCATCCAAAATTTTGAGGTAAATTTAGGGTCCCTATCTGAAACGATTGACTTCGGTACTCCATGAAGACGGACAATTTCTTTCACATACAAATCAAAGATCTTCGTTCCACTGAATGGGTTACCTTAACAGGTAAGAAATGTGCTGACTTTGTAAAACGATCCACCACAACCCAAACTGAATCGTACATTCCTGTGGTTCTAGGCAAGCCAACCACAAAGTCCATTGCAATGTCTTCCCACTTCCATTCTGGAAGTGTTAATGGCTGAAGTAACCCCGCCGGTCGTTGATGCTCAGCTTTGATTTGCTGACAAGTTAAGCATTTAGTGACATAGTCCACTACATCCCTCTTCATCCCATACCACCAGAAATAGGGCTTCAAATCTTGATACATTTTGGTGGTTCCTGGATGTAATGAGTAAGGGGTAGTATGAGCTTCTTCTAAAATTTCCTTTTTGAGTTCACTAAAATCAGGGACACACACCCGTGCTTTGAACAACAGCATCCCATTGTCAGAAATGGAAAAGTCCTTAGCTTTGCCTGCTAAGACATCTTCTCGAATTTTAACCAATTCAGGATCTTCTAGCTGAACCATTCTGATCCTTTCCAACAAATCTGACTGAAGTGTCAGATTAAATAATCTCTCAGTCACCAACTCAATATTTGCCCTAGCCATTTCCGAGGCTAGCTGAGAGGAAATCATAACCATGTTGGATATCTGATCAGGTCCTTTCCTGCTTAAGGCATCAGCCACAACATTTGCTTTTCCAGGATGATACAGGATTTCACAGTCATAGTCTTTTACCAATTCTAACCACCTTCTCTGTCTCATATTCAAATCTTTCTGAGTAAAGAAATACTTGAGACTCTTGTGGTCAGTATAGATCTCACACCTTTCACCATACAAGTAATGTCGCCAAATTTTCAAGGCGAACACCACTGCTGCAAGTTCTAGGTCGTGAGTTGGATAACGCTGCTCATAATCTTTCAATTGCCGAGAAGCATAAGCTATGACTTTATCTCGCTTGCATTAACACACGGCCCTAAACCCCGCCTTGAAGCGTCACAATACACCACAAACTTTTCTTGATCGAAGGCAAGGCTAGAATGTGAGCCGTAATCAATCGTTGCTTCAGCTCTTGAAAACTCTTTTCACACTTATCTGACCATATAAATCGCTGATTTTTCCTAGTTAACTCGGATAACGGCATCGCAATTTTGGAAAATCCTTCCACAAAACGTCGATAATAACCCGCTAAACCGAGAAAACTTCGAATTTCAAAGGATCGTTTTAGGTCTAGGCCAATTCTTCACCGCTTCAATCTTTCCCGGATCAACCATAATTCCGTCTTTTCCAACAATATGCCCCGTAAAAGACACTTGTGACAACGTAACTCACACTTTTTGAACTTTGCATAAAGTTTATGATCTTTAAGTCGCTGCAGAACCATTCGAAGATGTTGCTCATGCTCTGCTTCTGAACGAGAGTACACAAGAATATCATCGATAAATACAATTACAAAATTATCGAGGAAATCCTTGAATACCCTATTCATGAGATCCATAAAAGCTGCCGGTGCATTTGTTAACCCAAAAGACATAACCAGGACTTCATAGTGACCATACCCGGTTCGAAAAGTCGTCTTCGGGATATCCTCTTCTCGAATTCTCAATTGATGATACCCAGACCTCAAGTCAATTTTAGAGAATACAGTCTTGCCCTGAAGTTGGTCAAACAAATCGTCAATTCTGGGCAGAGGATATTTATTCTTAATGGTTAACTTATTCAACTCCCGATAATCAATACACATCCGAAGAGTTCCATCTTTCTTCTTCACAAATAGCACAGGGGCTCCCCAAGGTGACACACTAGGTCGAGTAAACCCTAGATCCAACATCCCTTGGAGTTGTATCTTTAGTTCTTTTAATTCAGCAGGTGCCATTCGATAGGGTGCCTTTGAAACAGGTTCTGCTCCAGGAATTAAGTCAATAATGAAATCTATCTCCCGCTGAGGTGGTAATCCCGGCAATTCCTCTGGAAATACATCCAGGAATTCCTTAACCACTTTAACTTCTTCTGGTCCAAGTAACACAGGTTTACTGGAATCCACTACCACTGCCAGAAAACCAACACATCCGTCTCATAATAAATCCCTAGCTTTCAACGCTGAGATTCTTGGGACACGAGAACCTTAGACCGAGCCAACAAAAACAAAAGGTTCCTCATTTTCCGGTTCAAAAGTCACCATTTTCCGTTTACAATCAATACTAGCAGAATATTTAGACAAAAAGTCCATACCAAGTATAATGTCAAATTCGGCCAATGGCAACTCCACGAGATCAGCACTCAATTCTCTATCTTCAATTCTAATTATTACTGACCTAATCCACTTTCTTGAAATAATTAATTCCCCATTAGGCAACAGGGTTCCAAACCCCGTCTCGAGAATATCACTAGGTCTATCAAACTGATCAAGAAGTCTTGATGACACATAAGACCGAGTAGCACCCGAATCAAATAAAACAGTATAAGCAAAACCATTGATTAGAAGCTGACCTGTAACCACTGAAGGACTGGCAGCAGCATCTGCCTGAGTTATAGCAAAAACACGAGCAGGAGCAGATACAGGTTTGACCTCGGGCTTCGGTTCCTTTTTCTTCAACTGAGGGCAGTCTTTCCTGAGATGTCCCACCGAACCACACCGAAAATGTGCTCTCCGGTTACAAGCTCCAGGATGATGCTTCTTGCAACGCGGGCACTCGTGATAAGAATAAGTCTGACGTCCCCCTCTGTTCTGGTTTCCTCGAAACCTTTTACCTTGCCCTGAACTTCCTGAAGATGGAAAAGTTCTTTTCCTCTGTTCAAGGGTAGAACCCCCACTCTCTTTTTCAGGACCCGACATAGGGAGAGTAGTAACCCCACCAACACCAGAAGACTCTCGGGTTTCTTGTAAAAATTTCACTGCCCCTTCTGCTCGAAGAGCCTTATCAACCATTTCTGCATAAGTCGTTGTATCACTCGTTGTAATAACCAGGTCATGTCTGATTTTGGCATTCAGTCCAGCCAAATACTTTTCTTTCTTGCTGAAATCTGTTGGTACAATTCCAGAGGCTAATTTAGCCAAGCGATCAAACTTGGTGGTATACTCAGTTACTGACATACCCTCACTTTGTACCAACTCAATAAATTCCTTCCGCTTGGCACTGCGGACCGCCTCATTGTAATATTTGGCGTTAAACAATTCCTGGAACTCTTCCCAGGTCATTCTAGTCACATCCCTAGTGAGGGATACCATTTCCCACCAAATCAGGGCATCCTCCTGAAATTGGAACGTGGCACATGCCACCCTATCATTTCCAGCTACTCCCATAAAGTTCAATATTTTCTCAATAACAGTCAACCACTGCTCCGCCTTTAAAACATCAGGGCCTCCCAGAAATACTGGAGGCGCTTGTTTTCTGAACCTCTCATATAAAGGCTCCATGCGGTTACCAGCAACATGTTGCTCAGCTGGCACCGCAGGGGCTGCAGGAACTGCAACAGCCGGTTGCGAGGAGGCTCAACAGGGGCATCCCGTTGCCTGAGTCGCCGGATCTCTTCTTCTTGTTGCTCAATTCTAGTTTGCATTTCAGCAAACCTTTGTTCCCAATCAACAGGGGCCTGAGGTGGATTCTCCTGTCCACCTCTCGGAACTCGACCGCGGCCTCTACCGCGTCCACGGGGGTTTTGGGGATTTCTACCACCCCGACCACCTCCGGTCTCAACCAATTCACCCTGCCTTCTAACGTTTCGCTGGTCGTCCATTATTTAGGACTTAGCCTGCGAACCCACAAGGCACGTAGGTCAGACAGTGGTCAAAATACTTTCAAGACCGCAATTTAAAATTTAAAATATCTTATTTAATCATATATATATATAACACAACATATCTTAAAATAGTTTGCAAAAAGGAATAAAGCTTACGGAACCGTGAGTTGAACTCGACACTGGCCTTGATTGTACATATCTTGACGGTCTTCAGTGAACAACCCAGTGGCTCTGATACCAAACTGTAACGCCCGTATTTTAATAATAATAAACTCGGAAATTAACTTTAATAATTTATATATTAATAACCATATGGATCGGGATCCCGAGTATCTAAATTTAGGTTAAAAGTACTTTACTATTACATATACATATATATTTTTTTTAAGTTTTGCGGACATGCATCTTCAAAATACAGACTCCAAAATATTTATAAACCGAAACCCTCCAGGTTGCACTGCCGCAATATGTACAATCATGCCGAGTTCCACCTCACTGTTCCTCCAGCTTTGCTTTTCCTTTACCTACACAAGGTAGCAAACTGATGAGTCAATAGACTCAGTAAGATATGCAAGAAATATAAAAGTAGCACGATGCCAGCTTTATGATCAAGCTGCCCTGAGCTTAACAACGAAGCTCACCAAATGATTAAGAACGTTCTTAAGGGTAGTACGGCTACTATACCAAATGCACTAAAGTACCAACTCTGTACTTGTGTTGGTAGAGCCCTAACTGTACTCCCGAGAATTACTAAGTGTTGTACCACGAACACGACGTACCCTGGGTACTCGTGTTGGTAACACCGTGATTATATTAACATCCAAAACAAGCATAAACATTCATATATATATTCTTACGCTATCTTACCTCGTTCCTTGCTCAAGTGTGCTGGTCAGCCTGAGTGGAAGTGCAGCTCGACGTTTTACAGGGCCCTAAACCATAATGTTCAAAAACCGATGAGAGACTCGCTAAAACACTTATCGGGGATTTAAAATACAAACTAAGCTTAACCCTATCGATGAAAAGGATGCCAATACCCTAAAATACTTAAAAACGGGAAAAACTAGGGTTCGGGAAAAAGCCCCAACCGGCAGGCCGGTTCCTGGGACCAACCGGTCGACCAGGATTGACACAGCTCCGTGAACCGAATTCCGGTTCGTCTGGGAACCAAAAATCCGACCCCCACAACTCAAATTAATCCCAAACTTTCCAATACTTTCCAGAACACCTGTATGCTCTAAAATAAACCAGTTCCAAGCAACAAATCTCAACAAATCAAACAAAATCCCATTTCACCATTAAAGCTCCAATTTGAACTCACAACTTTAAATCCAATTCAAACATTAAAATACTCACTTAGCTTAGCTTATAACCAGGATAACAACCTCTAATTAACACCAGAAACTAATCTAAGCAATTCCCAAATCAAACAGCCACCAATTTCCCAAAATTCACATCAAAACCTAATTTAACTACAACAACTTCAAGTAAAAAAAAAGAGAAGAAGATTACCTTGAACAAAGCTTCAATACCACTAGAATTCCCTTGATTCAACACAAATTCTCACCCCCAACTACAGCCCAAAAGAATCGAAAGAGAGAGAAAGAGAAAGAACTATTTTCCTTTGTTTTTCCTTCAAACTTAAGCAACCTCTCCTTGCTTCCTTTTTCTTCTTTTCTTTTTCTTTTTAATAAAATTGCTTAGTAAAATCATTCTCAGCCAAAACTTAGCCACTAAAGACAAAAGAAAATTCTCACTAAAAGACCTCCTTGCCCCCCAAATAAAAAAAAATAAATAATTAAACAACTCAAGGGCAAAATGGTCAAATACTAATCCCCGAAAATTCTAACGCTTCTACTATTAACAATAATACCCCGATTATAATCTAAATTATAAAATGCAACTCTCTAGGCCCAACGTCGCTTTCCACAGCTTCCGAACACAAACACAGAAATTAGGTAATTAAATATAAAATAGCATAAAAACATATATGATATATAAAATATATTTCTAAAATATGCATTCCATAATTATTAATACATAAACCTTAAATAATTAATAATACAAAGTACTATTCATAGGCGGTCTTTACAGTACGGCTCTATCAAACACCTTGAGGGCGGAGGCGAACTTGGCCAAGAAGGAAGCTGAGGAGGCCAGGGCGGAGACTGCAGCTGTTCGCCATGAGTTGGGTGAGGCCAACAAGAAGCTTTTTGCTGCCAAGATGAAGGTCACCGTGCTGACAAAGGACCTCGAGGCTGCTGATCGCTTTGAGGAAACCATTGAGTCTTTATCTGCTGATGTTGATCGTCTTCAAGATGAGAGGACTTCTCTGTGGCAGGTCCTTCTTTGGCTGAAGGAAGATAAGGACGCTTAGGCGGTCGAGGCGAACCGCTTAAGGGAGAAGGTAGATGCTTTGGAGACTGCCGGCCTCGAGCTCTTCTTTGATTTTTGGAAGGCTAATCCCCAGGCCAACTTCGACTACTTAGGCGACGCCAAGGAAATTTACCTCGAGTACTGCGCGGCCCAAGTTTCCTATGGTGGGAAAGAGGTGGCTGCTTCAACTTCCGGCCAAGCTTCTGACCAGGCTGCTGATGCTTCTCCCGCTCAAACAACATATCCTCCTGCTCCAGTCAGCTCAGAAGAACCAAATCCAGAGCCTGGGACTCCAGCCGTTTGAACATTGATCTTTTTATTCCTCCTGTTTATATATATACATATATATTATATATGGCCGTAAGGCCTTTAAGACATCATGACTGGCCAAGCGGTCTTTAAACTTGGAATCAATTTTCATTTTTTGGACAACGGGCTGACCGAGCAGCTTTTAATCCCGGTACATTATGCTCTTGTTATCCTTAATGAATTTCATTCTCTGTTTATAATTGCAGTGCAATTGTTTTTGTTTTATGTTTACCAGATGCTTTGTACATGTATAGGTGCCCCCAAGTGACCGAGCAGACGTATGACTCTTGGTCACTTGTCTTTGCAAATATATTGCTTTTTTGTTCGGTGTTTTGGGTTCGACCGAACCTTTTGTATGCACTCTAGGTAAATTATAATCATGCTGATTTTTTCGACTCAATAAAATTGGAAATACTATCTTAATTCTTTTATTGATCGAAAATATATTTGTTACCGTAGTAACTTACATCAGAGCTAGTGATCTAATGGATCTTTTTAGCTTAACATGACATAAAATAAATAAGAAACTGTACTTAAAAGTGGTCTACCCTACCTGAGTACTTTTGTTTCTGAAACCTTTGCGCGGAGTCCGCCCAAGAGGCCATTCACTTATAGCGAGTGTTCAATAGTACTTTAATATGGTCTACCCGACCTGAGTACTTTGATATGGTCTATTTGACCTGAGTACTTTGAAGTGGTCTACCCGACCTGAGTACTCATTGGTAGTATTTCCTTAAATGTTCTCCATTCCAGTATCGTGGTACTAAAATGAGTTGCATTTTTTCGTCATACTTACCAAGTTTGTATGCTCTGGAGTCGAGAACTTCGACCACCTGATAAGGTCCTTCCCAGTTGGGTCCCAGTACGCCTGACGTGTTGTCTTTGGTGTTTAGGAATACCCTTCTTAGGACCATATCTCCCTCAAAGAATTTCCGAGCTTTTACTTGTTTGTTGAAATACCGAGCTACTTTTTGTTGATGAGCTACCAACTTTAAGTTTGCAGTTGCTCGTTTTTCTTCGATTTCATCAAGTGATTCTGCAAGGAGTATCTGATTGGTACCTTGATTGTACGTTAACCTTCTGTGGGATGGTGGTTCGAGTTCAACGGGCAGCATAGCTTCATAACCGTACGCCATTGAGAATGGTGTCTGACCGGTTGTTGTTTTTTCCGTTGTACGGTATGACCATAGAACTTCGGGGAGTTCTTCCGGCCAATTTCCTTTGGCATCTTTGAGCTTCTTCTTTAGTGTGTCCTTCAGGGTCTTGTTGACTGCTTCAACTTGACCATTTGCTTGTGGATGTGCCACTGCAGAGAAGCTTTTGATGATGCCATGGTTCGCGCAGAAATCAGTGAAAGATTGACTGTCGAACTGCTTGCCGTTGTCCGAGACTATTTTGTACGGTAGTTTGAACCGGCATATGATGTTCTTCACTATAAAGTCTTGAACCTTCTTTGATGTGATAGTTGCCAGTGGTTCGGCTTCAGTCCACTTTGTAAAGTAGTCGACTGCTACCACTGCGTACTACACTCCGCCTTTACCTTTAGGTAATTGCCCGATTAGGTCAATTCCCCAGATGGCAAAGGGCCATGGACTTTGCATCTACGTCAGCTCGTTGGGCGGAGCTCTTGGTATCTTTGAAAATCTCTGGCATTCGTCGCACTTCTTTACGTAGGCTTTCGAATCTTCAATCATTGCCGCCCAGAAGTCGCCTTGCCTTAGAATTTTCTTTGATAAGCTCTGTCCGGCTGCATGATTTCCGCAGAATCCATCGTGAACTTCATATAGAAGCCGTGCAGCTTCATTTGGTGTGACGCACCTAAGTAATGGCATTGAGAATCCTCTTCTGTACATGATCCCATCTACGATGATGTACCGTGCTGCCTTTCTTCTCATTTTCCGAGCTTCATTTCGGTTATCTGGGAGTTCCCCAAAGTTGAGATAGGCTGCTATTGGTGTCATCCAGTTCGGAGATGTATCGATCATTTCGATATCTTCCGTGCCTGTGATGCTAGGCTGTTCAAAAAACTGGATCAGGACCAGGTTCGCCTTGTCACTTATATTGCTGCTCGCCAAACGGGCTAGCGCATATGCAGTTGTATTTTCCTCTCTTGGAATTTGCTTGAGGCTGTAGCTTTTGAACTGTGCGAGCAGATCATGTATTTTGCTCAGATATGCTATCAATTTTTCTCCCCGAGCCTCGTATTCGCCACATACATGATTAACCACCAGCTGTGAGTCACTGCAGATCTCAATGTGCTCGGCTTTCATTTCCTTCACTAGTTTGAGTCCAGCGATTAGGGCTTCGTATTCGGCCTCATAGTTGGAGGCTTTGAATCTGAATTTGACCGCTGCATGCAGGTGTTGCCCCCTAGGTGTGACAAGGGCAATTCCTGCGCCGGATAGCTGATCTGTGGACGATCCATCCACGTGAAGCTTCCAGGTTGGCTTGCTTTCAGTGCTGGTCGGCTGTGGTGTTGGCTCGGGATCGCCTTCTAGGATGCTTTCAGTTTTTCCTGTGCATCCCACCACAAAGTCGGCCAAAGCTTGGCCTTTGATAGCTGTTCAGGGTTGGAAATTGATTTCGTACTGCCCCAACTCCACCGCCCATTTGAGTAATCGCCTAGAGGCATCTGGCTTTTGCAGTATTTGCCGTAGTGGTTGGTCGGTGTACACCCGAACAGGATGAGCTTGAAAATAAGGCCTTAGCTTTCTTGTTGCTAAGATACGGCAGTAGGCGAGCTTTTCTATTAACGGATATCGGCCTTCGGCCTCGACGAGTCTTTTACTAATGTAGTAGACTGGATGTTGCACGCCATTTTCTTCTCTGATTAGTACGTCGCTTATGGCATGCTCCGTTACTGCCAGGTATATCCGCAGTTCCTCACCGTCTAGAGGTTTAGAGAGGACGGGAGGTTTTGCGAGCTGTGCCTTTAGATCTTGAAAAGCTCTTTTACATTCTTCTGTCCACTCAAACTTTTTGTTTCCTCGCAGGATGTTGAAGAATGGGACACATTTATCCGTTGATTTTGACACGAATCTGCTGAGTGCGGCGATTCGACCAGTTAGGCTTTGTACCTCTTTGGTTTTTGTTGGCGAGTTCATATCCAGGAGGGCTTGGATTTTTTCCTGATTGGCTTCAATTCCTCGAGCGTTGACGATGAAGCCTAGAAACTTCCCCGAGCTGACTCCGAAGGAGCATTTTAGGGGATTTAGTTTCATGTTGTATTTTCTGAGGACTTTGAAACATTCGTCCAGGTCGTCTATGTGCCCCCCAGCCTTTCTGGATTTGACGAGCATATCATCCGCGTACACTTCCATGTTTCTTCCGATCTGGTCTTTAAACATTTTGTTGACCAGTCTTTGATATGTAGCTCCGACATTTTTAAGACCGAATGGCATGACTTTGTAGCAGTAGAGACCCCATATCTGTCTGGAAACTTGTATGTTCTTGGTCTGGTGGATGCATCTTGATTTGATTGTAGCCCGAATAAGCATCCATGAAGCTTAATATTTCGTGCCCGGCTGTTGCATCGACGAGCTGATCGATTCTTGGAAGTGGGAAACAGTCTTTAGGGCACGCCTTGTTGAGGTCTGTGAAGTCAATACAGACTCTCCATTTCTTGTTCGGCTTAGGTACGAGTACGGGATTCGCGACCCAAGCTGGGTAGAAAGCTTCAATAATGAAGTTGTTGTTGCGCAGCTTTTCAACTTCGTCTTTCAGGGCTACCGCTCGTTCTTTATC
The DNA here is from genome assembly GCF_029168945.1 of Cannabis sativa. Lineage (NCBI taxonomy): Eukaryota > Viridiplantae > Streptophyta > Magnoliopsida > Rosales > Cannabaceae > Cannabis > Cannabis sativa. The sequence continues at coordinate 5,415,243 of NC_083601.1, read as the reverse complement.
CCGCGGTTTTCGTTTTTGCTGAACTGGCCGTATATTAGGATCGATATTCAGGACGTGCGAAATGATAGAAGGATCGATTCCGACCATATCCGCATGTGACCAGGAAAAAACGTCTAGGTTTGCTCTCAGAAATTTTATCAATTCCGATTTTACTTCGAGCAACAAACCTTTTCCGATTTTCAGCTTTCTGGCCAGGATATTGTTGGAAATTATTTTACCAGGATCTTAGATCTACTCACAAGTATGTTGATTAACACCCTAAATATGAACTTTCTAAAACGATGAAATAAACACATATAAAGTTTAGAAAACCTTACATTGGGTGCAGCGGAATAATATGACTCCTTCCGTTCAGATATCTAGCCCTTGATTCCTTTCTGTAGCAGAGCATTATCAATATTTGAACTTGGATCTCTTTCTCTGATTCTTTAGTGCTGAAACTCCTTCTTGCTGAAAGTCTTTCTTCACGATCTTCCTCATTATGATTGAGGTATCACTTGCTGTGTGTGGAAACTATTCTCACACTAAGAATTTTGAAATTGAAGAGGGAAGGAAGAGAGCAAGGTGGCGGCTAAAGATAGGGAGAGAGAGAGGCTCAGTTTTTTCTGAATCAGAAGTGTAATTTTCCTGAAGCCTTCACTATCTATTTATAGCATTCCACTAGGGTTAGGTTTGAATTATTTGGCATTAAAATAATGAAAATATCAGTTTAAATTTCCTACAAAATTGGCCGGCCATACAAAGTGGATTTGGGCCTCACTTTTTGCAATTTTGCAGTTTTATCTTTTCTGCATCTCATTTTCTCAAAAACGCCAATTTTCTAATTCAACCATTTAAATGCCAATTCTAACTATTTAATAACTATAAATAATTATTAAATAATATTGTCATTTATCATATTTATTAATTGAACCATACAAAGTATCATAATTAACAAATATGCCCCTAAAACTCTTTCTTTACAATTTCGCCCTTACTTAGTGAAAAATTCACAAATAGACATAGTCTAATTTGAGAATTATAATTGATTAATCAAAACCAATTACATGAGTCTTACAAGCAATATTATCTCAACTAGTGCGGGGGCCATGGGTCTATATAACCGAGCTTCCAATAAGTAGATCAAGAATTTATTACTAAAATTCACTAACTTATTAATTCTTCGTTGAATCCACGCATAGAACTTAGAATTGCACTCTCAGTATATAGAATGCTCTATATGTTCCACCATATAGACACATCATTAGTTATCCATTGTTATAGTCCTAATTTGATCAATGATCCTCTATATGAATGATTTACACTGTAAAGGGATTAGATTACCGTTACACCCTACAATGTATTTAATCCTTAAAACATTTAACCCCGTATAAATGATATTTCAGCTTATGTGAAATGAGACTTCCACCATTTATTTTCGTTTGGTCAAGCTCGAAGGAGATCATCCTTTACTTACTATTCGCCAGATAGAAGCTATAGATTCCATGTTTATGTTAGCGCTCCCACTCAATTGCACTACCGTGTTCCCAAAATGTACGTATCACCCTGACCCAAAAGTAGGCTTAACTAACAAATCAAAGAACACGAATAACCTCTTGAGATCGAGCCTAATGATAACAGGATTAAGATCATTTGATCTAGGATCAACTAGGCGATATTGACTTGAATAGATATTACGGTAAGTTTAATAAATCTAAGTCAAAGTTCAATATCGGTCCCTTCCGATGCATACTCCATGCATCCAACCTGAGCTTTACTTTAACCAATGCTCTGGAAAGAACATAGCACTTCTCCAAATGCAAGTAAACTTTGTTGTAGATTATCATATCAGTAAAACCCTATGTCTGATAAATCTAGGAAACTTTATTCACATAGTCATGTTTACTTTCCAATGTGTTGACAACACAATAAACAGGATCAAGTATATGAAAAGGGTTTCAGATGAATTTATACATTATGTACATATAATCATGAAATAAATTATGTGAACCATGCAACATTAAATGTTATTTCTGATCTATATTAATAAGTAAATCTGATTATATTGAAATGAGTTTTATTTAGGGCATAAAACCCAACAGATATCTGGATCGACCTCGATCTCTTCTAACTCTTCCATAGGTTCAACATTGCTGCTTGGGTCCCCAAGTCGAGGATCCACATCTTCATCCTCGCCTTGGGCAGTTTCCTACTTGGGAATATTTATTCCCTTGTCCGGGCTCTGGCTGGAGGATATTTCCTTCTTAGCCTTGGCCACTGCAAGGTTGTAACATTCCCGAGCAGATTGCTGGTTCCCTCTAAGACACCCTACCCCGTTTTTGGTCGGAAACTTCATGCACGAGTGGAATATTGATGTGACAGATTTTAAGTCATACAAGGCTGGTCGGCCTAGCATTACGTTAAAGGCTGAAGGAACATCCAATACCAGGAACTGTGCCATGACAGTCATGCTCGTTGGAGCTTGTCCCATTGTGAGGGGTAGGCGAATTTGTCCTAGGGGCGCAACTCCTTGACCGGAGAAACCATAGACGGGCTGAAGGCATGGAGTTAAATCCTTAAGCTGGAGCCCCATCTTCTCGTAGGCAGTCTTGAACAAAATATTTGAAGAAGCCCCATTATCAATCATGGTTCTAGACACCATTTTGTTTGCTATCTGGACTTCCACGACCAGCGGGTCGTTGTGCGGAAACCTTATCTGGACAGCATCTTCGTCGTTGAATGTTATGGTTGGCTCTCCTGCTCGTGGAATTTTGGGCTTCCTTTCTTCCACGGCCAGGATGACTTCTTCTTGCTCGTACTGAGCTGCGCGGGCATATCGTTCCTGAGCTTTGCCCGTGTCTCCAGCGATGTGCGGGCCTCCAATGATGACTTGCAAGTGTCCATCTATTGGTGGAGGCATCAGATCCTGGTTGTTCTGACCTTGGTTGGCCTTGACATACTTCTGTAGGTGCGGGTTGTTCTTCTTGATCAGAAGTTCTATCTCCCGCTTCAGGTTGTAGCATTCGTTGGTGTCGTGGCCGTAGTCTCCATGGAACCGACAAAATTTTGTCATGTCCCTCTTGCTGGTATCTTTCTTCATGGGCCCGGGCTTCTTGTACGGAATTAGCGACTGAGTTGCTATATACACACTTTCTATATCCTCAGTTAGGATAGTGAATGTGGTGTGTTTGGCGCGATCACGGGGAGTCTGTCCGGGTATTTCGGTGAAGTTTCCCTTCTTCCTGTTCCCTTGCTTGTGGTTGTTGCCTGAACGCTTGCCACTTGAGTTGCTAGAATATTGGGGAAGCTGGGCGGACGTTCTAGTAGAAGGAGCTTTCGTTTTGTTCGGCTTTTTCTCACCTTCTGCTCGCTGAATGGCTTCTTCGAGCTTGATGTAACCTTCGGCCCGGTCGTGGAAATCACTCATTGAGTCGATCGGCCCGTTCTTCCTTATGTCCTTCCATAGTTCGCCAAGGACTTCAATGCCCCCCAGTATCGCGGATAACTTTCCATCCTCGGTTACCCGTGACACCTTGGTCGCTTCCGTCATGAATCTGCTGATGTCTGCCCGGAGCTGCTCGCCTGGTCGCTGTTTTACTTCGACCAAATCTCCCAGATGCAATGGGAGTTGGCGTGAGGAAGAGAATTGTGCATGGAATTCCGAAGAGAAAGTTTTCCATGAACTAAACTTTCCTGGAGCCAACTTGAAATACCATTGCTGTGCAGCCTCCGATAGAGTTGCGGGGAAGATTTTGCAACATACGTCTCCTCGCACTCCTTGTAAATCCATCTGCATCTAAAAATACTTGAGATGAGAGAGAGGATCTTCTCTCCCAGTGGACATCTTCCACGTTGGCATCTTGAACTTCTGAGGTAGTGGCAGGAGGTTGATTTCTGGCGAGAAAGGAGTTCCGCATGCGCGGTCAATCTCAAGATCATTGTTACGCTGCCCGGCCATGCCATGAAACATATTCTTCAGTTCGTCAAGCTGGGCCTGTACGGCTGGGCTGACTTTGTTGGCATTCTGTTCGGGTTGGGCTACGTCAGCGTCTTTCTGAGCGGGGATTCGAGTATGGGCTCCGGACTGCACATTCGTCGTAGTATTCTGCTCGCCTGCTCCCCTTCTTCTGTTTAGGTCGTCCCTTAGGTTGCGGGGTGTTCCCAACCTTTCGAACACAGAAGAACCTGGTTGCCTTAGCGATTGGTTCGCTTGGTTGGCAGGTGGAATGGCTCCATTGTTTTGAGTGGATTCATCGAGAATGACTCCTCCTGTTGAATTCCCGGACAAGATCTGTCCGCCTACCTCTTTGCCCACGAGTGGAACTCGTGACCGGGGATTGGACGGCTGACCGTTGTTTGTTTGGGAGGCATTTATCATTGGGTCATCCTTAGCTTCTCCAAGGGGAATGACGCTCGGCGCCTGCTGGCCTACAGTCTGATAGGCTCTCCGTATCAGCACAGTAGCTTGCCAACTACGATCTTCGATTTCTACATGGTGAGCCCTTAATGCTTCCATCTCTTTATCTCTCCGCTCGACGAACATACGCCTCTGTCCGTCAAACGCGAGGTTTACTGCAGCACGTAACTCCTCCTGATCGTGATGCAAGGTATTATTGTGGCCCTGCATGAGTCCAAGCACAGCACGGAGATTTTGCAATTCGGTTGCATCTCCGATGGTTGTCTAGGCGCTGATGCCTGGTGGAACAGTCATGTTATGAACATCCTGGCTGTGTGTGGAACCGTTATTTCCAGTCTCTTACACACCAGGCGCAGTTTCAGTAACAGGAATTGTTCCATCATTCACCACGCTTCCCGTCTGTCCAAGATTGACAGCGGGTGGAACCGTCGAATTCCCTGGGTCCCGCAACATCAGATCCAGCGTCTGTGAGTTGGCTGGGTCTGACAAGCCTCTGCGAGTTTGCACCATCGTATCGAAAGAGCGATCTGTGACTCTGCTCTCAATGAAAGCATCAAAATGTTGACTTCGCTTTTAGCCAACGACAATGAGTCTTTTAGTAAGCGATAAACGATGTGTCGTAATAAGAATACGTGATAAAGCAAATAGTAATAATAACAAGACACAAAAATTTTATAGAGGTTCAGCCCCGAGCAGTTCGGTAATAGCCTAATCCTCGTTAGTTGTATTGACTTAAGAATAAGGAAGAAGAATCCTTTTCTTATAGCTCTTACAATAGTATCTCTGAATATATAATTCTTAGATAGCCTTAACTTATAGCGTTTCGGCATATGATTTCTCCTCTTTGCCCAGTGAACATTCCTCACTATTTATAGGGCAGGAAACTTGAGGAGGAAGAGTTTCCTCTCTCGTTACAAAGCGCATAAACACAAAGATCGTGGGATCATTGCTGAATGCTAGGATCGTGGGATTGAGGTCGTATACACCGATAGTGGAATCGTGTGTATGCCATATCCACGCAAGTTGATCCCTGAGTTATAGGGATTGAGCTGGTGACTCACGAAGTGCTTGGCTAAATTGGCTTAGTGTTGCTCATTCTGCACGGCTCGTTGAGTATTCCATTATGGACATGCCAGCGAGGCATCCTGCTCGGCATGTTGATTTGACCAGGTGCTCTAAGTTGATGCCACGTGTCACCATTCTTGTGATGCCACGTCAAAGTGCCAATTTTGGAATAACAGAAGATAAATGAGATCTCAACCATTTATCTATGTTTAGCCAAGCTCGAAGGATATCATCGTTTCACTTCTAAATTCCTATAGAAGTTATAGACTCCATATTTATGTTAGCACTCCCACTCAATTATACTATCATGTTCCCAAAATGTACGTATCACCCTGACTGTTCAAAAGTAGGCTTAACTAACAAATCAAAGAACATGTATAATACTCTTGAGATCGAACCTAACCATATCAGGATTAAGATCATTTGATCTAGGATCAACAGGTGATATTGAATTGAATAGATATTACGGTAAATTTTAACAAATCTAATCAAAGTTCAATATCGGTCCCTTCCGATGTATACTCCATACATCCGATACTGGTAAACTTTGCCAATGCCCTGGAAAGGACATAACACTTATCCAAGGTGTAAGAATACCTATCGCTGATTATATCATGCCAGTCTAAATCCAGTGAACAGACAAATCAGGGAATAAACTTTCGAACATATAATTAAGATTATATTCCACTGTGCTGACAATACTATAATCATTAAAAAATTCATATGTTCTGGACTTAAATAGAATTCATACATTATATACATATAATCATGAAATAATTCATGTGAACCATGAAACATAAAATGTTATTTCTGATCTTTATTAGTAAATCTGATTATATTGAAATGGGTTTTATTTAGGGCACAAAACCCAACAAACTCCCACTTGCACTAATATAAAACAAAATGTGCATTTTAAGTAATCTCAACACCTTGATATACAAATCAAGTGTAGTAGTAGTATACTCCTCGTAATAGGATCTGACAGGTTGAATTAAACACAACCTTTTCTCCACCATTACTCTTCGTTAATCACAAAATCCTTAATATTGTGAAATTTCTCTCTCTCTCTCTATGTCTACTCTCTTGGGATACTGGATTCTATACTTTTGGCAACTACTTTTTGGTTAATCAGGAAATAACACTAGTAGTTAAGACAAGTTGGAACGGTGCCACAAATGTATAGAACTTTCCTTAGACTGAATAAGTACCTTTCCTGCATCTTTAACATTCAGTCTCTCTCTGGTAGACCTAGAGACTTCAGATAGGTTTTTACACTTCTCCAAAATCACTACTCCACCCCCAGAGTAATCACCATCTTATCATCAAACTTTCTAGCACAAAGGCAAGTCTCGAAATCTGATGTGGTGTAGTCTAAGAGTTTTAAACACACCCTTATCGACTAACATATAGTTCCTCTTCTTAATCTTAAGATTTACTTGATTGTCTTCCAATGTTCCTCTCTTGGATTAATCTGATACCTACTCATTACTCCCACTCAACAGCAAGTGTCTGGTCTAAGGCATACTAAAGCATATCTGAGACCTCTCACTGTTGATTTAAGAAATTCTTTCATGGCTTTATCTTTTCTGGAATAGATGAGACTTTTCCTTAGTAAATAAAATCTATGTCTAGAAGTTGTGAAGCTTCTATAGATTGCCATTAAAAAAAGAAAATGCTTCATCATCTTACCGAAGTAAGCTACTTGCACTAGAGTAAGTAATTAACCAGTTATACCATGAGCCATCGGTTTAGATAAACTCAAACCTATAATACTAGGAACAAGAAGTTTTGTTAAGTCCATTGAATAGACTTATTAACGAAAATTTCCTTTCATGTCCTTGTAATAGAAAACTTTAGGTTACTCCATGTGAATGGATTAAACCATAGTTTTCTTGGCTTTTCTTCTTAGTTTCTTATTTTGACAATCCATTACTTGTTTAAACTCACAATGGATTTTAATCACTAGTGTCTTCCAAGTCATAAGAAGGTGAGTTCCTAGAAACCCTCCCACTACGACAAGGTACCGTGAATTGTGTCTAAGAAAACTAAATGGTATTGACCTCTTCGGTTGTGTCAAGACAACAGAGGCAGTGGGATCATCATATGTAGAATAAGATGACAGAACACTTTTGGAATCAAGAAAAAAATATCTCCTTTATTTGCTACTTTATTTTCAGAATTAGTCATTTTCTTAGAAAAGTTGTATTTGTTTAAACAAACACTTTCTTATCTAATGACTATGGGATGGTCCACCCCTAATCACTTAGAATAGCTAACAAACATGTAAACCATGGTTAAGAGTTCTAGCTTTTCTTAAGATTTCGATTAGGTCATCCATGAATCTAGTAATGATTTACATTAAGTATACAACTAATGCATCATTCTGAAATTTTATTACCATAGAAGGACTTAGGCAACGATTAGTAACTAATCATCAATATGTAACTCGAATTTCTGGGGAGGTAAGTTTGGATATAATTCAAAATAACCTTAATGATCTTTGAACTGCATATCTACTAACTATTTCTCCACCCCTATCAGTTCGCAAGATCTTTAACCACTTACCTTAATGGTTTATCACCATTGCTAGAAATTCATGAAATTTTTTAAAAATTTCAAATTTCTTTTGCATAAGGTAAAATCTAGAGTGATCGTTTTAAGAATATAACGAAAAACTCATATCCACCCCTGAATGTACATCCATATGCGAATGAGATGAACTTACTTTCAGTGGATATAGGCATATTAACTCTTTGTAGAGAATGATCTTGTCAAAACCACTATGAACAAGATACAAATGCCATAGATTTAAAAAAAAATGCGGTTGTAGTCTTTTGATGACTTAGGTTTAGTTACATCAAAGAGTTCTTAGAATAGTGCAAGTGGATTTTGGTCACAGAATACTAAACTCATATTCCATACTAACATACAGTTTGAATCTATTGATAGAAAATGGTTATTAATCACTTCTGAAAGTGTAACTGTATTGTGTTCTGGAAATAGAAATATATAAAAAAAAAAAATATTTGGAATCTAAAATTTAAAGTCAAAAACTTAAATTTATACCAAATATAATGAGTAATTCTTTCTTAGACCACCACTACTAATTTAACTCTAAGTCTGATTTGCCCATACAAGTAGGAGATTTTTAAGATTGAGGATTTATATCATTTTGGGATAGAATTTGGGGAATATAATCATATGCGTCATTCAATTTTTTAAGAGAAAATATAGAATGACATGAAAAGATTTATAGACCATTCATCCAATGATATGTTATTGAGCGAATTCGAAACGAATAAGCTAAGAGGAATTAGGATAATTTCGTATTTAAATAAGAATCCAACAATGCACCGATTAGCGAGAGTCAAAGTAATCTTATTTATACAATCTTCTTGTTTCATATTGTAAATACTAGTCTAAGGTGTCATCAATTGATGAACAGCTAGATGTTGCATTTACAATATTTATCTTTCGAGATCTAACACTATTATGTTTGTCTAATGTTGACAATCCATTAGGGATTTACCCCATTAGAACAACAAAACAAGTTAGACCAACAATGAAGATTTGAAATTAAACTACAATTTAATAACAGAAAATAAGATGGTTCAATATAAATTCATACACAATTCAGAAATTATTAAACATATAGCAAGTAGGAATGACAAGTGAAAATACTAAAACATACAATCCTAAATAATTTCCAAGGTCTTCAACAAACTGATATCAGTGTCCCGTTTAGGCGAGAGTCAAAGCTACCATCCATTGAATAGAGTTGTCAGCTCATCTAAAATGATAAACATTCTAGCAACCTTTTATTTGATCAAGATTAGAATCCAGCGTTGTCCCGTTTAGGCGAGAGTCAAGGCTATTCTATCTTATGAGCTTCCACCATTATTTCATACTTATGTAGGTCTTATACAGTCGCCACCATTAGGGTGATCAATACTAATATAAAAAACTTACAAAAATACTTATCTTTCGAGATTAAACGGCGCTAACTTGCTAATGAATGTTCCTCCATTAGGGAGGATTACTCACTAAAACAATAGCTATGTAAAACCAACAATGGAGATCGAATATCCTAATAATAATAAAGCTCATTATTTAAAGTGTATTTTCTTCTAATATTTATTTTAATCAATTTATTTTAAATACATATCTATTTAATTAAAATTTCCAATTTAGAATGAAAAGTTCTAAATATAAATTTTAATTTAATATTTATAAAATTATACTTAGATGGATATGAAAATAACATGAATTATTTCCATCTTAGTAATAATTTCCAATAAATATTTAGAAAATTATTCAATTTAAGTTGTTTCAAAATTAATTTAAATTAATTTATAACTCAAATTTAATTTTTCTATAAATATATATTGCATTTCGAAAAAATTGAAGTATATATAAGAATACAATTTTTAAAAATAAAAATAAATCTTAAAAAAAATTATTCTAATTTTATGTTGGCCCAAAATTAATTAATAAAATTAATTTACAACAAAAAATATAATTTTCCTATTTAATTAAATATTAAAGAAAATTTTTAAATATTTAAGTATCATGATGAAAATCAACTTAAATATTAATTTTCTGTTTAATTAAATACACTAGAAAAATACTTCAAGCATAAGAGATAATAACTATCTAGACTTTCATTGACTAATTAATTTATTTTCTAATAATAATATATTTTAGCTCATTTATTTTAATTAATCATTAAATGAAAAAATTATTGATTTAAGTTGGTCCAAAATTAAAATAAATAATTTTCAACATTAATCTATTTTTCAAATAAAATTCAAAATTTCTGCATTTAAGAAATGTAATTTCGAAATTGTGGGAAAAAGATTAATAAAATAAAATAAAATATATTTTTAAAATTATTCAAATTTAAGTTATTCTGAAATAAGATTCCAAACTTAAAATAATTTTCAATTTTTTTAATTAAATAACATGAAAATAATAATATTTAAGTATCATGATGAAAATCAACTTAAATATTTAAATTTTTAATTTAATTAAATGTATTAAATTCAAGAAATAAATAATTAAGTATAGAGGAGACTTAATTATTAATTCTAGCTTAATACTAGGAAAAATATACTTAACTTAGATTGTACCAAAATTAATTATTAAACAATTAATTTCATAATCTATGATATTTTCCTAATTAAATATTAGAAAATATAATTAGTACTAGAAATAATTATCTAGAATATATATCATTAACTAAGTGTTTTTCTAAAATTAACTTTAAAATATTAAATGAATTTTTTTTCATATATTTTAAAAGTTAATTATGTTGCTAATTCAATTTTAATTAGGTTAGACTAATATAATTAACCTAATATAATTATCTAAATAAGGAAAATGGGCCTTCACAATTGGGGTAGGACATGTAAGGGGGAGCTGGGTTCAGTATGTCGTACCCACTTCTATTGGCCCCCAACTCTCACACAAGGCCCAAAAGAGAGGAATTTAACCTTTAAATAAACAATTGTTATTCATTGAATAAGCCCAAATCTAATTGGGCCTAAATAAAATTGCTTATGTCAAATTTTATTTTAGCAACCTAGTCCATTTACTTAGTAAAACTTAAATGGGCTTCCTATAAGCATCTAAGCCCAATAGCAAACATATAGGCTCACACAGGTCAAATGATTTGGATGGGCCCTATCGTGTTACTAGGTTTACACAGATAAAAGAAGTACAAAATTTACCTGTTACAAATTATTCATAAGATCTATTGACAACTGGACTATTATTAAAATCAGATCATTTGATCTGTCAACAAGTTAATCATAGCAATTTAGATCAAATAAATAATAGGTTTGTTAAATTTTTTTTTTTGAATAAATAATATAAAATTAAACAAACATTGTCCATGTAACAAATGTGAAATAAGATATTAATATAATTAAATTATTATTCTTAAACTAACCAACTAAATTTTGAAAATTTAGGCTTGTTAAAACAAACCTTAAAAATCTCAAAATTTAAACTAAAAAAAAAATGAAAAATAATTTTAAAATATCTAGGTTTATTTGAATTATTTTTATCAAATTAAATTAAATATCAAACAAGATCAATGATTTGAAAAAAAAAAATTCAATATCACTTTCAAATCTTATAATTTAATAAAATTAAAATAATAAAATAAACCAATTTTAAAATAGATATGGTTAGATAATTATTATTTTAAGAATAAAATAATAAATAAATAATAATTATCCTAATTATATGTCAAAATATCTCAAATTAAGCAATATTCAAATTTCTACAAAAGTATCTAAGTTATTTAAATATTTAAAATATAATTTATAAATATCTAATAAGTAAAAAAAAATGATATAAAATACTAAGATATCATTTTTAAAACTTATAATTTATAAATAATTAAATATTTAACCAAATAACAAATTTTTGAATTTGAAAATATTATGGTTAGAATATCTATAAAAATATCTAGGTTAATTTTAAATTTATTAATTATTTAATTTGTCATATAAGATAATTTTAATATAATATTTCAAATAAAAAAGATAAAGTTATCTTGTAATTTAAAATATGTTAAATATCAAAATATCTAATCTTATAATTAAATAAAATATAAATATTGAAGAAATTAATAAATTTTTAAATCTGACCATAATTAAAAAATAAAATAATCAATTTTTAAATTTAAACCTCAAAATATCAAAATTAATAATAATGTATTGAAAAATAAATATTATTAATTTAAAATATGATATTTAAGTTCAAATATATTTAAAAATAATATTTTATTTTAAATTTAGGGTTTGAAAATTGGAGAAATCGGCTTTTTGGGAAAAATCCCACAAAAATCGCAAATTGTGGGTTAGTTGCTAGTAGGCTGCACGTGCAGCCCAGGAGAGGCTGCTAGCAGCCCTTACGCGCGCGGATGAAGGGAATTTGCAGGGTGCGTGTGCGGGAAAACTCGGCGCTGGCAGGGTTCGTCTGGGCGGACACGGCTTTAGACAAGGGTGATGTCCGAGCCCACACACGCGTAACCCTGGTTGTCCGAAGCACCTGGTGCATGCGTCCACCTAGATTCGACAGTCATAGCTTCCAATTTTCCAAAATTCATAACTTCTTCATTTTTTATCGAAATTAAGTTCCGTAAAAACAAAAATTGCTTAATTTTTCACAAGGAATCCAAATAAAATATTTTCAAAAATAAAAAAAATATTTTTCATGGAAAAAGGTTCTGTACAACACATACATTCATCAAATAACACATAAACCACATGAAGCCATCCAAATCAACAGATATCATCGTTTTAATTCATATTTCATGAAAGTAAATCATTACCATGGCTCTGATACCAGTTGTTAGAAATATTTTACCAGGATCTAGATTTACTACCATGTATGTTTCATTAACATCCTAATATGAATTCTAAAACAATGAAATAAACACATATAAAGTTTAGGAAACCTTACATTGGGTGCAGCGGAACATAATGAATCCTTTCGTTCAAATCACTAGCCCTTGATTCCTTTCTGTAACAAGCATCACCAAGATCTGAACCTGGATCTCTTTCTCTCCTTCCTTTGATGCTGATTCTCCTTCTTGTTGGTTGGATTCTTCACAATCTTCCACACTATGATTGAGATACCACTTGATGTGTGTGGGCACTACTCTATCACTAGGGTATTTCGAAATTGAAGAGAAGAAAAGAGAAGAAGAGTATGGCGGCTATGGAGAAAGAATAGGAGGCTCAGGTTTTTCTCTGAAAGGAATAAGATGCATGTCATTATTTCCTAAGCCATCACTATCTATTTATAGTAAGCCATCTAGGTTTAGGTTAGAATTATTTGGCATTAAAATAATGAAAAAATAAATGATAAAAGCCTATAAGAGTGGCCGGCCATATTAGTGGATAATGGGCCTCACTTTTTCAATTTGCTGTTTTATCATTTCTGCATCTCATTTTCTCAAAAACGCCAATTTTTTAATTTAACCATTTAAATGTCAATTCTAATTATTTAATAACTAAAAATTAATTATTAAATAATATTGTCATTTAATATATTTATTAATTAGACATATAAAGTCTCTTAATTAATAAATAAAACTAGAATCTCTTTTCTTCACAATTTTTCCCTTGCTTAGTGAAAATTCATAAAGTAGACATAGTCTAACTTTAGAATTATAATTGATTAATTAAAATCAATTAACTGAGTCTTACAAGCAGTATGGTCTCAACTAGTATGGGGACATGGGCCTATATAACCGAGCTTCCAATAAGTCGAACCGAATTTACCAAGTAAATTCCCTAACTTATTAATTCCTTATTGAATCCACACTTAGAACTTGGAATTGCACTCTCAGTCATATAGAACGCTCTATATGTTCCACGATATAGATACGCTATTAATTATCCATTGTTATAATCCTAATTTGATCAATGACCCTCTAATAGATGATCTACATTGAATAGGCACTAAACTACCGTTACACCTTCAATGTATTTTATCCTTAAAACACTTAGCTCCGTATAAATGATATTTCAGCGAAGTGAAATGAGATCTCAACCATTTATCTCTGTTTAGCCAAGCTCGAAGGATATCATCGTTTCACTTCTAAATTCCTATAGAAGTTATAGACTCCATATTTATGTTAGCGCTCCCACTCAATTATACTATCATGTTCCCAAAATGTACGCATCACCCTGATTGTCAAAAGTAGGCTTAACTAACAAATTAAAGAACATGTATAATACTCTTGAGATCGAACCTAACCATATCAGGATTAAGATCATTTGATTTAGGATCAACGGGTGATATTGAATTGAATAGATATTACGGTAAATTTTAACAAATCTAATCAAAGTTCAATATCGGTCCCTTCCGATGTATACTCCATACATCCGATACTGGTAAACTTTACCAATGCCCTGGAAAGGACATAACACTTATCCAAGGTGTAAGAATACCTATCGCTGATTATATCATGCCAGTCTAAATACAGTGAACTGACAAATCGTCCTTTGCCAAATCATCCACCCAGCAATCAATTGTTTCCAGATGAGTGAATTGAGGAATATCAATTTTAACTCTAAAATTGACTCACTGATGGCCCTAGCCAACCGTCTTCGTGCTAAGTGTGCTTGTTTGCCTCTACCAGAACCAGCAAAAATCAGTTTGGTGTTGTCGATTCCGTTATTAGGTATGTATTTGTTTACTTCATCGCCTTTTAACTGTGTTTTGAATTCACTGTAGAATATAGGTTTTACATGTTCTCCTTTGAATGAAATAAGGATTTCTTTGGCTTCCGATTGATACTGTTGGTAGTCTTAGGCATGATAGATTGTATTGCTTTTGATTTTTAGCCTTAGCAACTCCTAAAGAATGGTTGTTTTGCTGCAAAAAATGTTGGAAAAATTTTTCCGTGCTCATAATCCTTCTGGTTCTGGGTACTTTGTCAATTCCTTCCTTCTTTTTCCTCTTGATGTTTTCGATTTCCTATCTAGAACAAATGACCCTTGAAGATTTTGTTTCTGAATAGTAAATCTGGTAGGGACCTCTCCAAGCAATTTATGGGGGAGGACGTTCCCGGTCCCTCTCTATATTAGATAGTTTGGATAGCTAACTGCTTGGTTTTGTTTCTTTTTACATAAATTATGTATAAGAAGATCCAACAAGAAGAGGTTGAACTAGAAGAAGATATGCTAGAGCAAGAGAATGCTCTAAGATTGATGTTGAATGACAATCCTTGAGAAATGGACCAATATATCAACAAATTCAGGATTTATGGCAATCTTAGGAAGTACAAGACCTACGAGGGCTTGAGAGTGTTCCTTGATTGTCTGGAATAGGCTCTCCATTCATGGAGTGAAGCCAAGCAATTTCACGGACGGAGGGTTTGGCATCTAGAGCTGGGCCCACGTGGAGATGGGTGCACACCTTCTGCTAAGGTGTTATGTTACCCATTTCTGCGCAGTAGCTGGAGTGGTGCCCTTCCAATTCATCCCTCAAGTGTATCGCCTCCTATCTGGGTGGTACATCCTTTGTGCTTAACACAAGAAAACATCACCAATACCGAAGGAAATCTTGTACTTCTACAAGATTAAATCTCAGTCCATGAGGGGTCATAAGGAGAAGATAGGATTCTACAAGCTAGAACACTACTCCAAAAAGGTGGCCTGTCCAATTAGCTCCGTGAAGTATACAAACAAATTTTGGGACTATTGGTTCTACACCTCCAGCTTCCTATTGAAGAGAGTCCCCACACTCAGTTTGGACTTCAATATAACCAATAAGTATTCAATCTTCTTCCTGATTTCATTTCTCGTATTCTTCCAATTGCTATATTTTGATGTTTGTTTTATTTCTTCTAGTTGCCTTCCCCAATCGCTTCTAACTTTAGGGTTAAGGGAAAATCACTTTTTACAACTCTTTGTCACCCAAGGAGTTGCAGATGGCTCAACTTGTAACCACCAAAAATCTCCTAGTGGTTAGAATCATTGCTCCCCATCAAAAAATTGACGTGATGTGAAGTAGAATGTCGAGGAATTACTTCAGGGAGATCCTGATGGCGTAAAGGAGGTAATTGAGGCCATAAATAATACAACTAAGCTGAACCTAACCATATGAGGATTAAGATCCATAGACCTAAGATCAACCATTGATAGTGACTTAGAAAGATATAATGGTAAGTTTATAATATCTTATCTAAAATCAATATCGGTCCCTTCTAATGTATACTCCATACATCCGATACTGGTAAATTTTGCCAATACCTTGGAAAAGACATAACACTTATCCAAGGTGTAAGTATACCTTGTCCTCGATTATCATGTCAGTCTAAATCCAGTGAACTAACAAATCATGGGAATTAAACTTTTGAACATATAATCATAATTATATTCCACTGTGCTGACAACACTATAATCATGAACACATATATATGTTCTGGACTTAATAGAATTTATACATTAAACATAATTATGAAATAAATCATGTGAACCATGCAACGTAAAAGCGAATTTTGATCTTATATTAATTAATAAATCTTATTATATTAGAATGAGTTTTATTTAGGGCACAAAACCCAACACCAACTGCACACACCACACAAACCGCTGGTACCGCACCACATCACATAAAAAATACGGTTTAAAATCTTTTGCGGTGCAGTTGCGGTTTGCATTTTTACCAAACCGTGTGGTGCGGTGCAGTTTACAATTTTGAATTTAATAATACCGCACTATATATTACAAAGTTACTAATTTTTACAATATGATTTTTATTCTTTTTTTATATAAGAACAAATATATATAATATATGTGTATATTACATCATTTTCTTAGATACAATTTAATATAATGACTTGATGATTATTATACATGTTATGATGTTAAAACTTTAAAAAGATTTTTTGTTTTGTATTGTTAAAGCTTTATTAGTTTGATTTTTAAATTTTCATTATAATGTTTGATAATGATGATGGTGTAAACTGCTAAAACCACACCGCATCACACTGTATTATCGCAGTGTGGTTTTTGTAGTTTTAAGATCTCGCAGTACAGTTGTAGTTTGAGAATTTACAAAAACTGCATATGCGGTTTGGTTTGAAAAAATAACTACAACCCGCACCACCCGCACCGTGAATACCCCTATAAAGTACACTACTGACATTATTGAGCGTGCTCTCCTTACTGATACTAGAGTTGTTGACACTCCCTCTGAGTTGAATGTTTAGTTTTCTCCTTCTGATGGCTCTCCTATGAAAGATCCTACTTTGTATCGCATCATTGTTGGCAGTCTAGTTAATCTCACTCTTACTCGTCTAGACATTGCATATGTTGTTCATATTGTTAGTTAGTTTGTTGCATCTCCTACTACTGTTCATTGGGCTATTGTTCTTCGTATTCTACGGTATCTTTAGGGTACCATCTTTCAGAGCCTACTACTACCTTCCACCTCATCTCTGGAGTTGCGAGCTTATTGTGATGCAGATCATGGTCGTGATCCCACAGACCAAAAATTTATCACTGACATCTGTATCTTTTTGGGAGATTCCCTTATTTCTTGGAAGAGCAAGAAGCAGTCTGTTGTTTCTCAATCTTCTATGGAAGCTGAGTATCGTGCCATGGCATCTACTACTAAAAAGATTATTTGGTTGAGATGGTTACTTGCAGATATGGATGTTACTCACTCTTGTCCTACTCCTATGTATTGTGACAATCAAAATGCCATTCAGATTGCTCACAACCCAGTTTTCATGAGCCCGCCAAGCATATTGAGATTGATTGCCATTTTACTTGTCACCATCTGACGTTGGGCACCATTACTTTGCCTTTTATTCCTTCTTCGTTGTAGCTTGCTGACTTTTTTACTAAGTCGCATACGATTTCTCGTTTTCGCTTTTTTTAGGCAAACTCTCAATACTTCTTGTAGCAGCATCGTGAGTTTGAGGGAGGGTGTTAAATAGTTGTTTAGAGTTGTTTTAGTCTTTTATTTTATTTTAGTATTTTATGTTAGTTGTCTATATAAGACTTTCTTATTAGTTAATTTTTTTTTAATTTTTAATTTTACAATAGAATGAAACTTTAATTTCTCTGTATCTCTTTTATTTTTTACTTGTTAGCTTTTTTTTTTTTCACAAATAATTATTACTAACCCTCCACGCTCCGCTCCGTGCAACACAATCGTAAGAGGCAGACAAGGGCTTGGTCGGAGTAGGGCCAACTCTAAGCATAGTGAACTAGACTCGCGTTTAGAGCCTACTTATTTTAAGGACCCAAATAAAAAAATACTTTTAAAAAATATACATACTTTTTAAATAAATTTTAAAAATACTATTTATTTTTATAGTCAAAGCCAAATTTTTTCTTTTTTGTTTATGACCTATTTCAACTCAAAGTCCGCCTGTTGAACCACCTATATGTCTAAAAGAAAATTCAAAACCCAAGTGATGCTGAGGTGTTCTTGCAACAGAACACCCTCCCTCATGGACGTTATTGTTACCAAGAAATCAGATACAATTAAAGAGAGAGTTGACCGAGATGTGAGTAATGTAATGTGGCTCACTTATTTTATAAATTACATTATAGAAAAAAAGTAGGTGATAATATATTAGATACGTATATAATCACATATATATTTTTTATTTCCCTGTAAATCACATAAAGACCATAAAATAGTGTTGCTTATGCTTGAGTGACTTTCCTAAAATGCATACTCTTTTTTTTTCCTTTTTTGAAATATGCAAAGTTATACCTTTTTTTTGACAAAAAAAAAAAAAATGGCAAGTCATACTTGATTTGAGCTTAGTTGGAAAAGGATAACACTTCTGCATTTATATTATGAAAAATGTTAAAGAGTATTAGCGGTGTTCATCCAATCTAATCCGTATTTTTTTGGTCAAACAACATCCAATCCGTACTAAGTGCGGATTTCATATTTTGGATCTAATCCGATCCGCATAACAATTTAAATCCAATCCAATCCGCAATAGTGCGGATTGGCTCAGTTATTTTTTTAATGATAAATTATTTAATATATTATAGAAAAAAATTAAAAAAAAAAGACTATTGTTTCTTAATCTCCAATAATAATCTATTTCCACCTCTATTTATATATAAATCAAACATATGTCAATATTTATGTACTAAAAAAGACTATTATTTTTTTTGTGTTCTTTATTATAAAACAAATAAAATACACCAACTCAATATATTACTAAAAAATTAAGAAATTAGAAGTTTGTGCCTTTTTTTTTAATGTTACTAGAAAATTAATATATATTAAATATTATAATTTTTTAAATATATATAATTGTGCGGATTGGATTAGATCGGTTACTTTTTTGAGGTTAAACAACATCCAATCCGCACAAGTGCGGATTTTGGATTTTTCAATCCAATCCAATCCGCGCAAGTGCGGATATCCGCATTTTGCGGATTGGATTGGATTGGATCGTGCGGATTGGATTGAATCGGATATTTAGTGAACACCCCTAAGTACTAACATATGTTAATGTAATTTAATATTAGTTCTTATTTATTTAATTTAATAAATTTTATAAAGAACCGCTAACTAATTATAAAATACAATGTCATAGAGGTGTTAGAAATCTTTAGTGTCCCATACTAATAGTGTTGAGAACATATGTTAATGTAATTTAATATTAGATCTTATTTATTTAATTTAATGTAATTTAATATTAGATCTTATTTATTTAATTTAATAAATTTTATAAAGAACCGCTAACTAATTATAAAATACAATGTCATAGAGGTGTTAGAAATCTTTAGTGTCCCATACTAATAGTGTTGAGAACATATGTTAATGTAATTTAATATTAGATCTTATTTATTTAATTTAATGTAATTTAATATTAGATCTTATTTATTTAATTTAATAAATTTTATAAAGAACCGCTAACTAATTATAAAATACAATGTCATAGAGGTGTTAGAAATCTTTAGTGTCCCATACTAATAGTGTTGAGAATTGCTAAAATGCACCATTAGTATCTATCACATTCCTCAATGTTGTTATTAGTGTAATTAATTATCAAGTCCAAGAACTTAAAAAAATAACTTTAAAAAAATATTGTTAACCAATTGCAAGACTACTTATAAAAAATAGTGTGCACTTCTAATACCAATAACAATACTCAATAATGCTTTAGTTCAAAATGTTATACATATATGTGTGTCGTGTTTGTTTCTATCTTCTATATTCTCTTTTGTTACTTGTTTATATATATAGAGATACAATATAATGATGCATAGTATACACATATGCATGATGCAACATGAGCATACACTTTTTTTTTATTTGTCAGTGACTCAGTACCAGGAAGATTGCTGAGTCATTCTACGTGCTTTCTTAGTCTTAAAAAAGGAACAAAGGATTTGCAGTTTGGCTTTCTTTCTTAATCCAATTTCATTTTTTTAACATTATAACATGGGTTCCTCACTTTATGTCCCCACAAAAGGACAAATCAAATTTCTTTTGTTCGTTTTATATATAATTTACTAATGACTTAACAGCCAATATTCTATGCAAAATTGCTCATGGAGCGGTGCTCTTTTTCTTAAGTAAGCAATTAATTAATTAAATGTCTCCCTAACATGATTACTGATTAGTATCTTATTATAATGTTGTTATCAACTTTATTATCAACTCTTTTTGCAGAAGATAAGCTTACAAACCATGCTTCATAATGGATTAATATGGAAAATGAGTATGTTCCAAGTCTACATATTTATCAAATAATATATAACATAAAATAAAAAACAAAAATGTGGGTCTTTTTAATGTTACACGTCTTCCAATCTTGGATCGAAACTCCCTCAATATTAACAAAGTAAAATATATAAAAAAAATTAAAAGTGTTATAGACTTAAATATTTCAACAACCATTCTCCACTACTAGTAGTTTCAAAGTTTAAGCAAACTCTCCAAATTAGAGTCTTTTTACTATTTTTCTTGTGTCAATCAAAACAAAATGGATAAATCACCAACCTTGCACCAATAATAACAACAATTAATATAAATACAAAAAACAATAATGGTAATAAAGTCTTTACGAAAATGACAATAAATATTTTTAATTTCTACCCCACTAATTGGCAAAATCACAATAATCAACTGCGTAAATGCCATAAATATATACCACAACCATATCCACAACCTCAAAAGTAAACTGAAGTCAATTTCTCCCACTTCATTCCAATTTTGATACTTTACCAAACAGAGTAAATTATCCAAATCCAAATATTAAACATTATTCTTTTTCCAGAAGAAACAAATAAAGAATTAACAGAAAAAAGAGAATCAAAGAATTCAAATATTTTAAAAATATATATGAGAATTTTATTTTCCTGGACAGAATTCTGGTAAATTCAGTTGCAGTAGTGGTAGTTATATTTTCTTGTCCAAACAGACAAAACAGTTCTGGGTCTTTAGTCTCCTTTGTCTAAGCCAGAAGCAAAATAGATTTAATAATAAAAAAATAATCATTTTTAATAAAAACCAATTAAAGATTAGAGAGGAGTAGATTAGATCAGATTAGATAGAGACCCAAACAATTGATTAATTTGATTATTATGGGGTACTGAGTTCCATCCAGCTCAGCAGATGCCATTCATCTAACTCCCTCCACATTTCACCCACTTTGACTTAAAACTCTCTTTCTCTCTCTCACAATGACCATCCCACTTAATCCTACGGCTGACATTTTTTCTACTAGATTTCCCTAAATACCCCTGGTAACGTTTAAAATACGAGGACCCGCTCTGGACTGGAGTGTCAATCTCGTATTCGGAAAAGACAAGGGCATTGTCGTCAGAGAAATATTGTTTTAGCTTCTCTCTCTGTCTGTTATAGTTGATTAGTGGAGTTTTGCAAAATGTCGAGAAATAGTAAAGTTTAAGTTTTTCTTCTTCTTCTTCGTCTTCTTCTTCCCGTTGAAGCTGCTCGATTTTTATGGGTTTGGCAATGCGAGCTTCGTTAATGGAGGTTGTTGCATTTTGAGTTTATTTATTTGTTTTTCTTGAGCTGTGGTGATAAAGGTCACCGAGTCCTACGAAGGCGAGGATCGGAGATGTTGGACGGGCTTCTTGGTCGGGGTTTTACTTCCAAATGGTTTGCGATTCGATCTCAGATTGATTAATATTATTATTATTGTTTCTGAATATATGTATTTGTGGATTTTGTAGGTGCATATGTATGTTTTTGTTAATTTTATTTGTTTTTTGTTTTGGCAGTAAATCGTTGATTAAATTGACCAAGACTCGAATCGATGTAATAAGGAGAAAGAAAAACGCAACTCAGAAATTTCTGAAGAAAGATGTTGCTGATCTACTTGCCAATGGCCTTGATATCAACGCTTATGGAAGGGTATTTTGATTCGTTTCCATCTTTTGTGCTTTGCTTTTGATTCACTTATCTTACCGTTTTTTAGTTGACCGAATTTCGTTGGAAATGTAATTTTCTTTCTTCTGTTTTGTTCTCCTGAATATTTAAAGAAAGATATATTTGTAGTCTTTAGAAAAAATTAAGAAGCAAGCTTGCGATTCTGGTTAAAATTTGTATATTGAAACATTACTGTGTTGTTGTTCTATCTAACCAGGCAGAGGGACTTCTGGTCGAGGTGATCCTGTCTTCTTGCTACGAATTTGTTGAGCGATGCTGCGATGTGGTACTAAAACATCTTTCTACAATGCAGAAACAGAGGTATGATAAAAGTGTCTATGTTCTATTCTTCATCGCTTGTTGTTATTCAAGTAATCAAGTCCAGTAGTAACCAATTGTGAGAAGCGTCACTAACTCTTAAATGGCCTAACAATATGAGCCTAGACTGCTTTTTTCTTGTATTTTAATTAAAACCCTTAGCTTCTGAAGACACATGTTACTACCATTCTAGAGCTTTTGAAATTTTAGTCAAAGTATTATTCCACAAGGCAGTACTGTTTGCAGGTGTAAGCGCAACTTCCTGCTCTATGGTATTGGTCTTAATGCCATCTTGTGAATCTAGAAAATGCTAAGAAATAACTTCAACAAAATTCATGGCTAATGAGTTTTATCTCTAGACTAGGATACATATTTGATTAGTATTTGGACAATGGTTGTTCTATTTGGGAATACAAAATTGCTGGGCATTCAATTGTTAAAGTGTCAACATTGACAGTTCGCAAGTAATTTAGTTATCATTTTAATTTGAGTAGCTTATAGCCCGATCTTCATTAGTTTTGCTATCTGTCTTAAATACAAGTTTTCAGACCACGCTGCGGGTTTTTAAATGATTATTCCCTACTGATAATAATGGTTTAAAATAATAATGATGCCATCATTAATATTATTAGTTTATGGGATCTCTGAATCTACTCAATAACTACTCTCTAGGAAGGTTTGGTCTTGAATGCCCACCATGATTAATTTTTATCTAGTCTACTTTCTATGTTTATCTTGTTAGGCGACTGAGATAATGATATCCACTCAGCATTTATTACTATATTTTGGTTGATTTGTTTTTCTGGAACTAGATCTATTAGACTACAACAATTAAACTGATTCTTATTCTTCTTCTGCCATGCTCTCAATATGATTTCAGGGAATGCCCCGAGGAGTGTAGGGCAGCTGTGGCGTCCCTGATGTTTGCTGCAGCACGATTTTCTGACTTACCTGAGTTACGTGACCTCAGGCAAATGTTTTATGAGAGATATGGAAATTCCCTTGAATTGTTTAGAAATGAAGAGGTAATTTTTATGAATGCTCAGTTGATATCTGAATATATTAATACATTCACATTTATGTATATATTAAACTGACTCAATATCTTGTTTCTGCTAACTAGTTTGTTGAGAATTTAGCATCAAAGCCTTCCACATTGGAAAATAAAGTTCGTTTAATGAAAGATATAGCATTAGAGTTTTCAATAAAGTGGGATGCCAAAGCCTTTGAACAAAGAATGAACAAACCGCCCACACTTCCACAGGTATGCTCATTTTATTGTGGCTTCGTATTCTATCAGCTTTTTTTGATGACTATCATAAAGTTCTCATTTAACATTAGTTGAAACCAGTTATAAGCCTTAATATTTTAATTACTTGAAATCTTTTTTTGTCTGAGAATTTCAGGACCCTCCCAAAGCTCGTGGGCCTTTCTATCTTGGTGATGATAAAAGCAATTTGATTAATGGGAAAGATAAGGCTCTCAAAGCAGATAGGCCTGGCATTTTGTTTAATGAAAGGTTTGACCTCAATGGTGCTCACAAATCAGGAAAGGAAAAAGACAGTTCTGTCTCAAAAATGGATGCAGTTGGCTTTCATACCAGGCCCCCGAGGAATGGATTTAATTCGCACAATGGTTGTGAAGAAAATGTCAAGAAAAAAGACAGTCATGATAATTTGCTTCGAGGGAGGAGAGAAAATGGTTTTGATATACAGGTGGCTTTGAATTTGGAGGAGGCTACCCCAAAAACAGTTCGATCAGGTACTTCATCCCACAGAGAAAGATTAGATCCTATAGATGCCTCATTCAAGCAGCAATATGGCAGAGAGAAAAGCATTTTGATAACTGATTGCCAGGACTCTTCATTAAATGTAAAGCCAGTTATAGCCAGCCCACAGATGAAGATCAATGGTAAAGAAAAGTTGTCTGACGATAACTTTGGTGGTCAGCACATCACCGAAAGTTATGCAGGCAAGGATGAAGCTAATCCTAGGCCCAAGCCCTATTACAATAATGCAATCCCACCTCCTTATGTCAAACGTGGTGATAAATCTAAAAGTAGGAAACCTGTTTCCCATCCTGGATCTTCAGATGATGGTTTGAATGGTAACGATTTAGCTCAGGATAGAGTCAATGCTGGTCATATGGCTGTAGTACACCGAGGATCCGATCATTCTGATCAAGAAAGGCATCATGATGGATCTGAAAAAGCTAACCTACATAATGATGAGAAGGATCGTATTTATCCTGAGGGTGTAACTGGGAATCCTATACCAAAACCAAGATCATCCAGGAGGAGACACTCAAAATCACGGCCAGGTCAAAGTGAGGCTGGCAACCTTGAAGATGATGGAGCTTTACCAACAAAATCAAGAAGCAGAAGAAGGGATGACTCAAGACGAGGCCTACAAATATTGTTTGACGATGAACACCATCGAACTGATGAGGAGGAGAGAATAATTGACAAGTTGCTAATTCATTACAGTAAAAAGCCTACTGCCCATGAAGCAGGAAAACTGAGAAAGAAGTCTTCCAGAAGTCGACATGCACATCACAGTGTTAATGACATGGTTGAATCCCCTCAAAATGGAAGCAGGGTTGGGTCTGACAAGGAGCCACCAATGATCCCTCCTGCTGCACGATCAATTTCACTCCCTCATGAACACTCAGGGCCATCAGCGGCGACGAAAGTATTTGCTCGTGCAGCGTCCTTTCAACCTGAGCGATCAGAGGGAGCTAACCATGTGCATCCCAAGTTGCCAGATTATGATGACTTGGCTGCCCGTTTTGCAGCCTTGAGAGGAAGGTAAACCATTCACATCAGAATCTACATTGTAATCAGCAGTATGATTCTGACCATTGTCGTCTTGGTTTCCTTGAGTGGCTCTATGAGTGTCTTTTTTTTGAGTAAAATCACCAAAAGAAAACGTTTTAGTTATTACGTTTGAGTAGCTCCACGAAGTTTATCTTCCACATCTTAATCTCTATAGCATAATTACCCCATATCAATACCATTTTTAGACCTCATCATTGTAAAAGTTACTAATGCGTGCAGATTCAGTTAATAGAGGTTATAATTCCAGAGAAGTTGAGTTTAAGGGTTGAGATTGCATGTATTTTTTTTTCACCAAATATCTTTGACAAATAAAAATTGTTACTAAGGTTTTACTGCCCAAATGCGTTCTTTCTTTGTTTCCTGATGATTGGTGTCATTGGTGAAGATAATGGTAAGTTTTATACTGGAGCTAGAAAAAGCAACAAACACAGTAAATAAGTAAAAAGTAAATAGTAGTGTACTTATTGATCTCACTAAAATGACCAATATGCCCTTAACTGTCAGAAAATCCCTTTGCCAGCTCATCAAAATATGTAAAAAAAAAAAGCTTCACATTCCCCAGGCTTTCTTTACTACATTTCAAGAAGTTTTTCCCATGTCATTTCTTTGTCATAGATAGGTGAAGTACTGTTTCCCGCCAAATTAAACATCTCCCTCCCTTATATTACCGAACTACTTTGACTACCTACTACTTACATTCTATTCCACTCAGTGAGATAGAGAGAGATGAAGGGGACATCAAAGGTGATAATGGGAGCAACCCTGGTAATGGTGGTGAGCCTTGCCCTGGTGTTGGGTCTAATTCTAGTCTTGCTTGCTGAGCTCTACTGCTCTCTTCTATTCCGCCGCCGTCAGCTAAGAATAGCTACTAGCACTGCCACAGTGACTGACCCCGCCGCCACCGAAATCTCAAGTGGCAACTCCACATTGCAGCCTCAAGACCAGTCATCATCAGATCCTTCTCCTCCCCCATCATCAACTCCTCATCCTCCTCTCAGTAGCTTTCACTCACAGGGTGTTCTCAAAGCTCCAAGAAGCCTACTCTTTCCAGCTATCTCAATCAAAGATGAAAGCACTACTCTCCAAACAAAAATACAACTTTCTCAGCTTCATCACAAAGTCATTGACATCCCAAAGTGTGAACCAAACTCAAGCCCTTCCCCATCGATTTCACTGGCAGTTTCACCAGTACCAACTCAAGAAGACAAAACAGTAAGTGAGAATGGAACTACTTGTACTGCTGCTGCTGCTGCTACTACTACTGATGGTTGTGATGTTCGAGAGCATTTTGTGTACATTTCCAATCCCATTTACGACAATAGCGAAAGCAGAGAAAGTGGAGCGAATACTACCCCATTTGAGACACCAGACACGTCTCCGTCGAGATTGGAAATGTCGGGTTCTAGTTCTTCGTCAGGTGAAGATGATGAAGAGGTTGCTCAGCCACTACACTCTAGCCCATCAACCCCACCATTGACACCAATGAAAAAGCTTCCGGCAGAGGCTTGCTCTGTTTCGCTTAGGGACGCTAGATCTCTCGGCACTTCAGCAAGTGATTCCAATAGTAACAATGGTCGCTCGTCTTCATCCTCAGGCTCTCCGTGTACTTCTCCTTCATGGTGACTCGGCCATCCTCTGACCGATAGGGGTTTTTCTTCTTTTATTTCATTATTATTATTTTGTTATTTTTGGTGGGTTTTATTTTCTGGTCTTTTGTTAAGATTCGGATATGAATATTTTGTGAATATAGTAATTAAAAACTTGGTGTTTGAGAGAAAGTAGTACTTTTTCAATGCATGCGTGGCCGTGGCTCGTCCATCCAAGCCTTTTTTTCGCCTTCATTTTATGTTCCTCTGCCTCATCATGCATGCTTGTTTATTTGTTTATTGTTTCATTTGCTTATATAAATTGTAGGTTGAGTGATACAGTAGAGGATCAATGGAGCAGTGCATAACCTTTTTTTTTTCTTCTTTTTTTACTGTGTATGCATGTGACAACTGAGATGAATGGAAGTAAACGACCCAAAAAATTAAAAAAAAAAAACCAAAAAGTGGAAGAGAAAAGAAAAGAAAAGAGTGTCCTCTGTTTTTGAGCCTAGAATGCCAAGTTCAATGCCCACTTCAACTTGCGAGGTCTTTGTCTCGTTTGAAAAGGACGAGTCCCTTGGTTTTCAAGAGCTCCATTAGGCAAGAAGCTTCAGTTTTTGCACAGTTGCACTGACTGAAACTTTAACAATTGAAGCTTTTCTAATAAAAAAATTTGGGCACCATCTTCTTTGGCTTTTTTTTTTTCACAGACTCGATTGTTCAGTGCCTCTTTTTTCTTTAAGCTTTTTGTTTTTTCATTTTAAGATATATTCCTTGGCTTCTGAATTTTTACAGACACTCATTACTACAGGTACTACTACAATACTACTATTGCTTTTCTCTCTCTGTCTCGTACTCTGCTTAAAAAGGATTATTAGCTTTGTTGAAGGACCATCCTCTTGGCTCTTCCACAGTTTCTCCAATTGTCAGAAATAATAAATTTATGCATAAATTATGTATGTACTGGCTATATAAATAAGTAAGTAAATCCGAGAGGGGACTAATTTAAGATTTTATTGATGGAAACGACAAAAAACATTGTTCCTTTTTTCTACCCCTATGTAGGTATAATAACATAATTTAGAAGAGAATCCAAGGTGTGTTACAAACTAAAATTAGGTGATGATAAATAATAATAGTTGTAAGAATAATACTATGATGTTTGATTTAGCTTGTAATTGAAATTATTTTGTTTGATTTGGTGTGGGAATACATAAAATAAGTAGTACAGTAGAACCTCTATTCAAGAATACTCTATTCAAGAATAACCTCTAATTTGTTATAAAAAAATGAAGTCCCAATTTGGGCCAGTTATAAATAAGAATAACCTCTATATTGTAATTAGTTATATATTTTTTAAGTCTCGTATTAATAAAATATACCTCTATATAAGAATAATTAGATCTTAAATAAATATATACATATATTTTATAAATTTACTTATGTAAAATTAATAATTTTATTTCAAATTATAGTACATGTATAAATATTATATGTACTCGAAAATAATTTTAATATAATATAGTATTAAGAATTGTTTATTGGTATTTTTGTTACATTGATATTTTTTGATATTTTGATTTTTTTTTCTTCAAATGTAACTCTATTTAGTTATAACCTCCCAATTAGAATATTATTTTCTTGGTTCCAAGTGTATTCTTGAATAGAGGTTCTACTGTATATTGATAAAAAAAATACATATTTGTTTAACTACTTTTTATTATTCTTTTTATATATATAAATATATAATTTTTTTTTTTGAATTAATTAGGAGATTTATTAAATAAACTTACTCAAAATAATAGAACGTATTTCAGAGGAACAATCCTCCAACTGAAGCACACAACCTGTAGAGAAACAAGAGTCTCTTGCCAAGCAATGAGTCAGCTTGTTTGCAGATCGTTTAACAAAACATAACTCAACAAAATATAAAGACAAAAACAAATTCCTAACATCTTGAACAATAAGATCAAATTGGGAGGCCATAAAGACTTTACTTTGGACTACTTGGGCACACATTAGACTATCCGTTTCTAACACTACACTAACCAAGGGATGAGTCGCAATCCAACTCAGCGCTTCTTTGATGCCTATGATCTCAGCAATTTCAGGTTGGACATACCCAACCTTACCCTTCTTGAAAGCTTCTACCAAGGTTCCATGATGATCTCGAGCTACACAGCCCACTCCAAACCGGCCCTCTTGTTCAAATAAAGCCCCATCAACATTAACTTTAGTCTTGTTTAACACAGGTGCAATCCAACGCTCACAGTTCCGCCCCCCATCATTCAAAGGAGACAACAAAAGACCCTTCCTTTCTTGAGTAAATTTGTATTGATCAAGCATGTTCCTAGCTGGTGTAACAATATTCGAAGCAAACCAACTCTTCTTTTGCCAAACAAAGTAATTCCGCGCACGCAAAATTGCCCAACTCACCATTGCCGCTTCCTCCATTTCAACTTCGTGCCCCCTGGCAAAAATTCCCAACAACCAGCTACTGAACGTTGCATCCCCAGTCCCGACATCCACTATGCTGCGATGCCAAGCAGCCTTTGCAAACGAGCATTCCACCAGCGCATGTTGAACAGTTTCAGTACTAGAGTGACATAAAGGGCAGTCGGCATTGACAGGAACATGACGCTTTTGGAGTTGAAAACAAGTTGGAAGCACACCCGAAGCAACTCGCCATAAAAAATTACTGATCTTAGGAGGAATTTTAATGACCAAAGCCGCTTCCAAAAATCAGTATTAGCATCTTGACACTAAGCACCCTTAGATTCTTGCAAGAATTTATATGCACTTCTATTTTATATAAATATTAATAAAAGTAAAAGGGTGTAAAAAAGAGATGTTTTAGTTATATTGTAATATTTAATCATTTTTATTGGTTTTATTATAATGTAATCAGAATTACAATGTCATATTAAAATCAAGTTTTAAATTTTAAATTAAATAATATAATGATAATAATAATTCAATTACAAAAAATATTACATCAATAGAAAGTGTGTTATTTGAAAATAATTCATACATTTGAGAGAATAGGAAGGTTTCAATCAACTACAAAATACAAATGAATGTATTATTACAAGATTACATGCAAACTAAGAAAAAGAAGATTCGAACTCAATTACATAAGAAATAAGAAATAAAAGGAAGAAGTGGAACACTTACGACTTAAACAAGGTTCAAAACATTTGTTATAAAAGGCATTTCTTCCTTGAAAAAACTCTAAAAATGCTTATCAAAATTTATTAGGCTTTCATATATTTAGCTAGTGTCTAAGAATAAATAAGTATATTCTTACGAAATTTTAATTACATAATAAATAGTTTAAATTAATATGTCAGTGAACAACTATTAGTAAGCAAGATACCTTTCGAGACTCTTCTTCTGCTCTCTCTCTCCATGCAAAGTATGAACATGGTTTCTTCTTCATCTCCAGTGCGTTCACACCTCTCCCCTGTGAGTTTCCACAGAGTGAAACCGATGCCAAGCCCCAGATCTGCTGATCTAGGTGGCTCCGATTCCTCCTCCAACGAATCCCAGAGCAGCTCGACTCATCCGAGCCACTCCAGCTGCACCAGACGGACTCGACCCAACCACCCCAGTCGAATCAGCATTTACTCCGGCCTCCTCCCCAGATTGTCGATCCGTACGGATATCAATAAATCCCTTACAGGCATTCAATTCCCCCTCCAATCTCTCCTGTTCATTGTCAAATCGGTGCAGAGGAAAAAGTTTTTTATTGAACAATTTAGGTACAAATTTGGTATCCCAATTAAATTACAGTATGATTTTTATACTTTGAAAGGGTTTTTGGGTAATGGGTATCAATTCAAATGTGTTCTCAAAAGAGGTTAATTCCTTTTGTCAAAATGGGGTTAAATGTTTCATTAATTTCCATCTGCAAGTGTAATCTGCCTAGTACTACATGTATATCCTTTGTGCAGCATCTCTGTTCTGATATAAATGTAATAGAAGTGACAGTTACCAAATCGGTTTGTCCTAGTTCTCTGAGGAACTTTCTATTTAAAGGCAAACTGAGATGGTATTCATGCATACCCAGTTCTAGGTCTCTCCTTAGTTATCCTTTATTTTACCATTTCTCTTTCACCATTAGCAATACACAGCATCTAAGTCTCCAACGCCATAAAAGCACTGTCGGTTCCCACTGATTTGTCACCCTGTGCACACACCACTTTACGTTGCAGTATAGTAAGTATAACTCTTATTGTCTGTTGCATCTCCTTCAGTTCTGTGCTTTGCTGTGGTATTTCCTAGTCTCTTTTATCCATATTACTCATCTCTTGGGTCTTAGTTGCATCCTTAGTACTCTATTGCACTCACTCGATCAAACATTTTTCACCTTAACTCTGTTGCCGAGTATTTGTTGCATCTATTGGTCACCTGTGCACTTTCTTAATCTAACACACTTCACCTATGTTCTGCACCAGAGTCATTGTTACATAAATCATACGCTTCCTACTGCTAAAGTTCAATCACAACCTGGTCAAATATTGTTTTTGGTTTATCTGTGGTGTAGTATCATCCAGGCATATACTATTTTTCTTTTCCCAAATCATTTAGCTCTTATTTTGTCTCTAGCTTATCAGTATAAACAATCGGCCCACTCAATGGATGATTTAACAAACTCCCTTTCCATTGCTCTTAACCTCACAGACACCGAGTGCACTATCCAAACGCTCCATGATCCCTCCCCCACAAATGTTCCCGAAAATGAGGTTCAGCCCGTCCCTCTCTATTTGGTTGTTAAAGTTCATACGGTTAAATCTTTTAACCGTAAGAATTTTATTGAGAAAATGACCAAAGATTGGAACCACATTTCTCGAAGTCCCGTGACCATTACTGACCGCTCCAACGGGCTCTTTTTGGTTGAGTTTGGTTGTGATGGAGATAGGCGTCGGGTTTTGCTGCAACAACCCTGGACTTATCTTAACCAAGCTATCCTAATGGACTTTCCAAACTCCTTGGATGTTCTCAATGGTGATAGCCTTCTCAAAATCCCGCTTTGGGTTCAAGTGTTCAACACTCTGTTCCTTAAACGCTCGGAGGAACTAGCTGTCCTCTTCTCTTCCTCTCTCGGTCACCTCTTAGAGATCTACCGGCCATCCTTTTGCAAAACTTGGGGGCCCTATTTTCGGCTTAGGGTCATGTTTGAGGTTGCTCGGCCTCTTCCTCGAGGTATACCGGTCCATTTCACGGGTATAAATAAAGTTGTCTGGCTTGAATTGAAATACGAGAACCTTCCAGATATTTGCTTCTTCTGTGGTCGGATGGGACACAGTTACAACAAAGGGTGTATGGATTATATGAAAGCTTGTGACGAAGCCCCATTTCCTCCGGAGCTAAGGTATGACATCAAAACCATCATGGGTAAAGTTAAAGTTACCACTAATGTTTTGTTGTGTCCTGAACAGCTCAACTTCGCAATCCCCCGGTGGCTTCCTTTATGACCACTAATCCGGCTAGTGCAATGTGTGTACCCCCCCCCCCCCCCCGACAACACGCCACCATTTCCCACATATGGTTCCCAAGGTCATTGCTCCCCTCATGGCCAAACCCAACAAGTTGGTTTATACAAGTCGGGCCCATCATGCTACACACAAGATCATCCACAAATGACCCAGGCCGAGGCCCACACCACTACTATCATCCCCAATCCCCCACCCGAGACCATCACACCTTCCTATACTGCCCTTCTCAATGCCACAATGAGTAACACGATTGTTCAAAAAGCCTCTCCTATTTCCAACCCGAGCCAGGCCGTCACCCCCCAAAACTCTAGCAGCTCACACTCCACCAGCTCAAAATACTGTCAAGTGCCTCTACCAGAAAATATCCCTCTCCTGGATACTAGTAAAAGACTTGAAGCCATGAACCTCACTTACCAGCCAGGTGTTGCTACTCCCACGGGCTCAAAGGCTTCGAGGAAAAGGAACAAGCCCGACTCCAAGGACAAATTCAAAAGGCAAACTGAAATGGTCAACGGGGAGCTCCGTCACCAAATCAAGCTCTCCCGCTCTGACAACCCTCCGGGCATTGAAATCTCCTCTGGAAGTGCAGGCCTTGCCTCTGAGCAGGCCTGCCTGCCGCCATGAAGCTTGTGAGCTGGAATGCACGTGGACTTGGGAGTGATCATGCATTCCGTAATCTCTCCCGTTTAGTGTCTTCTTGTAATCCTACTATGTTATTTATTATGGAATCTCGGCTTGTTAAAAATGCTATCGATCATATTAAGATCAAGTTCCATTTTGATTCGGGTTTAGAAATACCTAGGGTAGGTAGAAGCGGGGGCTTGCTTTTGTTATGGACTAATGATGTAACTGTTACTTTACGTTCCCAATCTATTAGTCATTTTGATTGTTATGTGTCGTGTGCTATTACAAATGTCTCTTTTTACCTCACTTGTTTCTATGGTGCTCCTAATGCTTCGCTCAGGCCTCATACCTGGCAACTTTTAAAAAGGATAGGTAGGGATAACCCCGGCCTCCCTTGGCTCATCATGGGGGATTTTAATGCTTTCCTTTACTTGCAAGACAAACAAGGTGGGAATCCCGATAGGGGCCCTTCGCCTGACTTCAGGAATTTTATGGACTCTTTTACCCTTTTCCCGCTCGAGCCTGTGGGTCCCTTGCTCACCTGGAATAACAATGTGGCTGTCCCTAGAAACATCCAAGAGCGTTTAGACTGGGGAATCACTAATAGCGCTTGGATTGACATCTTCCCTGAGGCCGCTCTTTCTCATTTGGGTTTCTTTGGTTCCCACCATCGAGCCTTAGAATTAGTCACCTCCCCCCCTCCGGACTCTCTGCTGAAGGATAGAAGTAAACGATTTCATTTTGAAAATGCTTGGTTAAAGGACTCTAATTGGAGCCAAGTGTTTGATCAATCCTGGACCGGACCCTCGGCCCACCTCGAGGCTATCCCCAATCTCGTTGCTTCTCACACCAGATGTGCTACCAGTCTTAGCAATTGGAATCACAAGAAAGATTTCAATTTCAAAAAGCACATTACTAAGATTGAGAAAGATTTGGAAAGGGCCCGCTCTTCCCCTGTTTGGGACGATAGTACTATAGCAAATATCAAAGACCTCCAAGCCAAACTTGAGACTCTTTTGTACAAGGAGGAAACTTACTGGAAACAACGCGCTAGGACTCAATGGTTAGCTCAGGGGGACAAGAACACGAAATTTTTTCACTGATACGCCTCTCATAGGAAAAAGATCAACAAAATCCACAAGCTCCATTTGCCAAATGGCGGAGTTATTTCTAGTGAGGAGGATATCACTCGGGAGATTGAATCTCACTTTGACCAACTTTACTCATCCTCGCAACCTACTGAAGAGGATATGCAAAGAGCTTTGGAAGGCATCATGTGTTATTTATCTGATACGGAAAAAGCTCTTCTGAATGAAGAATTTACCCCGGACGAAATTGAAAAAGCATTTTTTCAACTTCCCCTGGACAAAGCCCCTGGCCCGGATGGATTCAACTCTAACTTCTACAAGGCTACCTGGTCAACCGTGAGAAATGACGTCCTTAAAGCAGCTTCAAGTTTTCTCAATGGCAACGGTGATGTGGCTCCCCTGAACACCACTCTCATTACTCTAATCCCTAAAGTCAAGCAGCCCACATCTATTTCTGAGTACCGGCCTATTAGCCTTTGCAATATTGTTTATAAAATTATCTCGAAGACAATAGCTAATAGGCTAAAACTCGTCCTTAACAGCTTGATCTCTCCCAATCAGAGTGCTTTTCTCCCTGGTAGACTCATTTCGGACAACATCATTATTGCCCAGGAGGTCGCGCACTCCATCAAGCTTAAATCCAGAGGGAAATTAGAATGGATGGCGGTTAAGCTCGATATGGCCAAAGCTTTTGACAGAGTTGAATGGCCATTCATTGTGGCCACTCTGCGAAAATTCCAATTTCCCCACCGCTTCATTCAGTTGATCTTTGCCTGTATTTCCACAGCCACGTTCCAATTTAATCTTAATGGCAGAGTTGTTGGCAATGTCATTCCTTCTAGAGGTATTCGCCAGGGTGATCCCCTTTCCCCTTATCTCTTTCTTTTGTGTGCGGAATGTTTCTCCTCCCTTCTGCACCAACAAGAAAGGAACAATGCCATTGTGGGCTTTAAAGTTGCTAGACGAGCCCCTGCAATCTCACATCTCCTGATCGCGGATGATAGTTTTCTTTTCTGCCAAGCTTCTATTAGCTCGTGTAACACCATCAAAGAAGTCCTGCAAATGTACGAGAGGGCCACCGGTCAGAAAGTGAATTTCCAAAAATCCTCACTCTATTTTCCCCAAACGTCGAGCTCAGAGATCAAACCTTAATTTCTGATTTTATGAGCATCTCGGTCCGTTCCTCCTTCGAGAAATACTTGGGACTCCCCCAACACATTGGGCGAACGAAAAAGCAATTGTTTCATTATCTTCACGACAAGGTCTGGGGCCACCTTCACAACTGGAAGAATAAAGTTTTTTCAAAAGGAGGAAAATAAACTCTTCTCAAATCCGTTATTCAGGCCATCCCAACTTATTCGATGGCGTGTTTTCGCCTCCCAGTTGCCACTTGCCATTCTCTTGAGTCCATTATGGCCAATTTTTGGTGGGGTGTCAACGAAAATAATCGCCCTAAGACTCACTGGCAAAGCTGGAAAAAGCTCTGCAAATCAAAGCGGGATGGCGAGTTAGGATTTCGTTCACTCGTTCATTTTAACCAAGCTCTGCTTGCAAAGCAAGCCTGGCGCATCTCAAAACAACCAAACTCAACAGTGTCAAAAATTTTGTCAGCTAGATATTTCCCACACTCATCCTTTCTCGATAGTTCTCCTGGACACTCTCCATCTTTCGTTTGGCGTAGCATTTGCTGGGGAAAAGAGCTGTTGCACAAAGGAATTATTTCAAAAATAGGTAATGGGCAGAACACTTTTACTACCCGTGATCATTGGATCCCGGGCTTTCGTCATGTTACCCCCATCTCCCCCTCCCTGACAAAGTTGAATCGTTCATCACTAGCTCTATCACTTGGGATATAGCCACCTTACACAGATGCTACCCGCCTCATGTGGTTGAGCAAATTTTGGCCATTCCCCTCCCTCTTACCCCTTCTCCTGACGACTAGATTTGGGAATTTTCAAAATCAGGAGTGTACTCTGTCAAATTTGGTTATCACCTTAGCCTCTCCTCTACTTCTACCCCAGATATTCCCTCCTCTTCCTCTCCTTCACCTTGGTGGAAAAACATCTGGCACCTTAATCTCCCTGCTAAGGTGAAACACTTTGCTTTCGAGCCACAAACTCAACCCTCCCCACTGCAAAAGACTTAGCCTATAGAAAAATTATTCACTTCCTGGGGTGTGACCGCTGTGGTTTTTCAGAAGAATCGGTGTCTCATGCTTTGTTCTTCTATCAGAGCATTAGAAGAGTCTGGAAAGGTACGCAATTTTATCCTTACATTTTTTCTTGCTCTTCTGAGATTATGTTTCATGATATTGCTGATATGATATACACCTCCCTAACCAAAAAAAAAGTAGAATTGTTTGTTTGCACTGCTTGATTTATTTGGTTTAACAGGAACAAAGCACTAAAATGCCAAGCTCACGATCAGGCTCATGCAATCCTCGACTTGGCGCACTCCTACCTAGCTGAGTTTCAAGATTCCCAGTCGGCTCCAGTTCACATCTCCAGAACGCGAGATATTATGGTTTTTTGGTCTCCTCCGGCCTCAGGTCTTCTCAAGCTCAATGTGGACTCAACAATCTCTAAGAATAACGGAAAAGTGGATTTTGGCGGGATTATCAGAAATAGCGATGGTTTGGTAGTAGCAGCCCTAGCCCAGCCTTATATTGGGGGAGGAGCTGGCGCTACTCTTGAAGCTAAATCCCTCCTCTCTATGTTACGTTGGTGCATCGATGAACATTTCTTGGTCCATGAGGTTGAAACGGACTGCAAAGCCATTACCGACGCACTAACTCATAATAAAGAAGATGTTTCAGTTTTTGGAGATCTTATTCGTCAAATTAAGGAAGCTTTATCTCTTATCCCTAACGCCCGGCTCTCTCATGTCAACCGTGATGCCAACGTTCTTGCTGATAAGCTGGCACATCGGGCTTTGGGGTTAGATGAAGTTG
The DNA here is from genome assembly GCF_029168945.1 of Cannabis sativa. Lineage (NCBI taxonomy): Eukaryota > Viridiplantae > Streptophyta > Magnoliopsida > Rosales > Cannabaceae > Cannabis > Cannabis sativa. The sequence goes on along the minus strand of NC_083601.1, from coordinate 5,377,977 downwards.
CAATCTGGATAGGCGATGACCCCTGTGATCTAATTGAGTTTCTTTCTCTTTAGCGGGCTCCCTTTCTCTCAAAATAATAATAATAATAATAATAATAATATGTCAGTGAACAATATGGTTACTTAATCAAAACCCACCTTCCCAAAAGGCTACATTACAATGTAGATAGTGTTCATCCTGATATACTCAAGATTCTTCTCATTTTTAGTTAATATTGTGAAACTTTGGATGTACACTCAACAAAAACAACATGCTAAAAATTGGATAGGTATCACCTCCCATCATGCAATATATCACTGTAGTGCTTATTAATATTTTTTCAATTTCATGTGTTTCACTCCAAACATTCCAACATTGCAACATTTCTTATTAATTTTTATTACTTACCCACCTTATAAATGATAGAACTAAGTTCTCAACAACTATATTTTGAATAATTATCATTCATTTAGATTTAAATATAATTAGTAACTCTTCAAAAAAAAAAAAAAATACAATTAGTAACTCAATTTACTAATTTAAAAGTGATAATGTGAATATAAGAGTTACAAGTTTTATGTTCATTAATTTAAATGACTAGCAACTTCTTTATTTAGCATCATAGATACACATTTTGTAATTTCATATTTGCTTGTTACAATTTGACCAAAACCATTATTTTGCCACTATTTATCACATAATTGTTTAAACCAAACATAATATCATATAAATAATGTAACATTTGCTATATATGATTACTCAACAATTAAACATGGACACATTGACTTTGTATATGTATAGTAAATTTAATATGGGACTTACTTGGACTAGTACAAATAAATTAAAGACAATTCAACCATTCTATTTTGAATAGAACAGACCACTTCTTAAATTTCTTTCTTTTTTCCCATATGAATCATAGAGTTTCTTGCAAACCATATTGTTTCGAAAAGACAACCCACATACATCAAAAGCTTAGATGTTGATATTCTAGTAACTCTGTTTTATAAGAAGAATGCCATTGCCGGCTCTTGGGAGAGTATGTCTAGTTTTAGACATGCTGTTTGTGCTGCTGAAGGGGAGCTCGTTGCCATTCTTTTGGCTCTTCAGTGGGCAAGGAACTAAAATTAGGATCACTTTGTTATCCTCTCTGATACCCAACATGTCGTTAGGCACTCAATCATTAGAAGAGTGCTCTAGATTGGCCTTTTTTTAGTACATTTTTTCAAGTATGTGATTTATTTTACTTTCTCTAATGTTTTAATCCGCTATATGAATCGTTTAGACAACTCAATAGCTGATGGGTTAGCAAAAAGTGCTAGAACTTCTACTCGTAGAGCTGGTTTTTGTCAAAGGGAGGATCCCTCCTGTGGTTCCCATTATTTTTTCTTAATTTTCAATTAACTTTTAGTTCTATAAAAAAATATAATATGGTTTTGGCCATGACATGACACATTTATAGTATTGAGCATTGTCAGGACAGTTAGTTATAACTGTTTTTCTGTTTCTAACAACTTTCTGTTGTTTGTTATTTTAGTTGGCCTTTGCACTGTACTCTGGTATATATATAAACCAGTTGTAGCTTTTCTCATTGTAATGCAATACAATCTTTCACTCATTCTTTCACTCTCTTTGCTCTGTTCTTTCTCTCTGTCTTTCCAATCTTTCTGTTCTTTCATTCTTTCATCTTCTTTGTGTTCTCTGCAATGGCTAGAAGGTTTTCTAACCATAACATGGTATCAGAGCAGTGGCCACCTTTGGTGGCGAATATGGCTAACATTGGAACTGCGAATTCAAGCTCAACAAATCTTGGTGCACCCCCTGGGTTTTCTGCTGCAGATCGAAACAGAGCGAGAAGTGAAGACTCTTCAACAGTTCACTTCAATCACTCCTTGTCTATCCGATTGAACGATCATAATTTCCTACTATGGAAGCAACAGGTGCTGGCTGCCATTCGTGGAAACAGACTCTTGAAGTTCATCCAAGACAGTACACCACCGCCTCAATATCTCAGTGATGCAGATCAAGCAACACAGACTCAGAATCCTGAATTTGTGGAGTGGGAAGTTCAAGATCAGTTGCTTGTTTCATGGTTGCTCTCTTCAATGACTGAGAGTTTGCTAACACGAATGGTAGGGTGTAACACTGCAAGACAGATATGGAGTTCACTCGAGAAACATTTTACCTTGCAGGTTTCATCTAAGATCTTGGAATTCAGAACAAAGCTCCAAAATCTCAAGAAAGGATCTCAGTCTCTCAATGACTACTTGCTTAAAGTCAAACAACATGTCGATTTGTTAGCTTCAGTGGGGGAAAAACTCTCAGCTCGTGATCACATATCTGCAATGTTCAAGGGATTACCAAGCGAGTACGATACATTCATCATCTCATCCAATACCAGAATTGAGGAGTACTCAGTTGCTGAGATTGAGGCACTACTTCTTGCATCTGAGTCGAGGATCGAGAAAACAGATCAAGAAGTTGATCTCAATGTGAATCTTGCAGCTACTAATCCAGATCTGGAAACTCATCCCTCATATGAAGCCCTTCTTGCACACTACAATCGAAATTTCAGAGGGCCAAATCCCTCTCGAGGTCAGTTTCCCTTCAATTCTCCTCCTTACTCTTCATTCAATTTTCCTGGATACCAGTATAATAGAGGAGCTAACACTGGATTCAATTCTCGAGGTGGATCATATATTAATAACCCTGCTGGACGAGGGAATTTCACTGCTGCATCTGGGGGGAGATTTCCAAACAGTCAGGCCAAACCTCAGTGCCAAATCTGTCACAAAACTGGCCATTTAGCTCTTGAATGCTTCTACCGATTTGATAAGAGCTATACTGGGGTTCTTCCCACTTCTGATGGCACCAAAACCATGCAAGCACACTCAGATCAAACAGCTTCAGGCACTGACACAAGATGGTATCCCGATTCAGGTGCTACCAATCATTGCACAGCTGATGTGACTAATCTGGTGCAGAGCAGTGATTACAATGGTCAGGAGAGACTCTATGTTGGCAATGGATCAGGTTTGACCATTCAACACACTGGCTCTACTTTGTTTAAATCTCCACACTCAGATAAGCCTTTCATTCTCAAAAATTTACTGCATATACCAGAAATAACTAAGAATCTGTTAAGTGTGTCAAAGTTTGCTATGGACAATAATGTTTTCTTTGAATTTCACCCTCTTGTTTGCTATGTTAAGGATCTGAGGACCAAAACTTTACTCCTGACTGGGACACTCCACAATGGCCTATATATTTTTGATTCTGGTCAATTTCAAGTGCTTCCCCAACCTCCCTCAATCTGTCCAGCTGTCCATCTCCAAGATCAGAACCATGCCTATATTGCCACTTCTGTTGATTGTCACAAAGAGTCTACCAGTAGCACAACTTCTCCCTGTAATGACACTTCTTTGTCTAGTTTTGACTTGTGGCACAATCGATTAGGTCATCCTAGTCAAAGAGTTGTGCATTCTGTCATGAACCATTGTAATGTTTCTTACAGTAATAAAAACTCTACTTCAGTTTGTGAAGCTTGCTGTTTAGGTAAGATTCACAAATTGCCCTTTCCAAAGATGTCTAAAACGATCTACACTGAACCATTACAATTAATTGTGTCTGATCTTTGGGGCCCTTCACACACCATTTCTCACAATGGTTACAAATACTACATGAGCTTTGTTGATGCTTACACTAGGTTCACTTGGATCTATCTCCTTAAAACCAAATCTGAAGCTCTAAGAACTTTCCAAAACTTTAAAGCTGAAACAGAACTCCAAATAGGCAAAAAGATCAAAACTTTACAAACTGATTGGGGGGGAGAGTTTCGATCTTTCACTGAACCTTTACAACAACTAGGCATCTTCCATAGGCACCCATGTCCTACTACTCATGAACAAAATGGCCTTGTTGAGAGGAAACATAGGCAAATTGTTGAACATGGTTTAAGTCTTCTTGCTCATGCCTCACTACCCTTGAAATTTTGGGATGAGGCTTTTCGAGCTGCTGTTTACCTGCATAACAGATTGCCCTCTCCTATTTTGCAACAACAGTCTCCAATGGAGATGTTGTTCAATATCAAACCTGAATACAGCAATCTCAGGACCTTTGGGTGCCTTTGCTATCCCAACATTAGACCTTATAATAGGCACAAACTAGATTTCAGATCAGCACCTTGTATTTTTCTTGGCTATAGTCTCAACCATAAGGGCTATAAGTGCTTACATGCCTCGGGTAGGTTGTACATCTCTCGAGATGTAATCTTTGATGAGTCTAAATTTCCATATAAGACTTCACATTTCTCTATCTCCTCTGAACAGATGCTCAACAATGAACCTATGCCCTCTGCTACAATTCCCAAATCCACCACCATTTATACTGCTGAGTATCTATTTCCCACTCATTCAACCTCATCATCAATACAGACCCCTGTTTTTTGTCCCAGTACTCATGCTACTCAGCCTTTCCATTCTCAAAATCCCATCATCACTACTCAGGTTTCCAATCACTCATCTGCATCTTTGCCTGCTGATTCCTCATCTCAAGAACCTGATACAAATATTATTCCTCCCAGTCTACCTATCTCTGTCCCACCAGTTCCCACTTCCTCTCATTATCCTGTAGTAAACAAGCACTCAATGAAAACAAGGTCCAAATCTGGTATATTCAAACCTAAGGCTTATATGGCTTTGCAAGCTCCAACCAATGTCAAGATGGCTATGAAACAAGAGAAGTGGTTGAATGCTATGAATGATGAAATGGGAGCATTAAAAAGGAATGTTACTTGGACTTATGTCCCTCTTCCTGATGGTAGAACACCAATTGGGTGCAAGTGGGTTTACAAAATCAAATTGAATGCTGATGGAACTATCAACAAGCTCAAAGCTAGGTTGGTTGCCAAAGGATTTCATCAACAACCAGGTTTCGATTTCACAGAGACTTTCAGTCCTGTTGTCAAACCTGTAACAATTCGAATTGTCTTGACTTTGGCTTTGGCAAAGGGCTGGTGTATACAACAATTAGACATTAATAATGCATTTTTAAATGGAGATTTAAAGGAAGAAGTCTATATGGTACAGCCTCCTGGATTCGAACTACCTGATGCACCTCATCTGGTTTGCAAATTGAATAAAGCTATATACGGTTTAAAGCAGGCTCCCAGAGCCTGGTTCGAGAAATTGCACACCTGCTTACTGTCCTTTGGATTTGTTTCTTCCAAGTCTGATCATAGTTTGTTCATTTTACACACTTCCAGGTCTATGATTCTCTTATTGGTGTATGTAGATGATATAATCATCACTGGGAGTGATGCTGAACAGGTTTCTTCTCTCATTCAAGCTCTTGACAACAAATTTTCCCTCAAAAATCTTGGCACTTTACATTATTTTCTTGGTATCGAGGTTCAACATACAGATTCTGGTATGCATCTTTCTCAAGGAAAATACATTCAGGATTTGTTGACCAAAGCTCAAATGTCAGATGCCAAACCAGTCCCTACCCCCATGACAAGTGGCTTGAAACTTTCAGCATATCAAGGAGATCCCATTGACAACCCTCAACACTATAGGTCTATTGTTGGAGCTCTTCAATACCTTACTATTACTAGACCAGAGATTTCATATAGTGTCAACAAGGTGTGTCAATTTATGGCTAATCCTCTTCATCATCACTGGAATGCAGTGAAGAGAATCCTTAGATACTTGAGTGGTACTGTTTCTCATGGCCTAACTTTGCAGAAACCAACTGAACTTGATGTCACTGCCTTTTGTGACGCTGACTGGGCCAGTGATCCTGACGATCGAAGATCGACCTCTGGTTTCTCCATTTTCTTTGGTTCCAATCTGGTGGCATGGCAATGTAAGAAGCAACATACGGTTTCTCGCTCGAGTACCGAAGCTGAATATAGAAGTCTTGCTCAAGTTGTCTCTGAACTTACATGGATGCATTCCCTGTTTACTGAACTTCACATTCAGCTTCCTCGCACCCCTGTTATCTGGTGTGATAACTTGAGCACCATACTTTTAACTGCTAATCCTGTTCTTCATGCTCGGACTAAGCATATAGAACTGGATTTGTACTTTGTTCGAGAAAAGCTCACTCAGAAACTGGTTCGTATTCAGCATGTTCCTGCAGCTGATCAAATAGCTGATGGCTTAACAAAGGCCACTTCCACTGCCAGATTTGCTATGTTTAGGAACAAGCTTGGCATTGGTCCCTCTACCAATTCCAAGCTTGAGGGGGAGTGTCAGGACAGTTAGTTATAACTGTTTTTCTGTTTCTAACAACTTTCTGTTGTTTGTTATTTTAGTTGGCCTTTCTGTTCTTTCATTCTTTCATCTTCTTTGTGTTCTCTGCAATGGCTAGAAGGTTTTCTAACCATAACAAGCATTCTATAATATTTTCATTAATAGAGTTACATATAGAGTACCATGTTCATGGAATAGCCTATTAAAAAAGTTTTTTTTTGTTTGATAAATAAAGCAAATGTTTCTATTGCTTGTTCTTCGTGATGCTCCGTAGTTTCTTCTTCCATCTTTTTATCACATTTGAATCATCTCCTTAAAATAATTCTGGATTTCCTGTTGACAGAAAAAAAAAAGTAGGACAAAATTATATAAATATACAGGAGATTTTTTGGGGGTGCATGTTTCATATATATATATATATGTATGTTTCATATTGTCTAAAATGTGTGATGAAACTTATTGATGAAATATGCCAATAAACTAGCTCTATGACTCTCGACATATAAAGTAATTCATAATTATCCTGGTGCCTACTATCACATGAATATTTGAGTACGTAGGACTACTGAAAATGACATGTAATTGGACTGGTCCGACCAACCTAACCTCATACTGTTTTTTTTATCTTAGAAAAATTTCATAAAAGAATAGGGAGGTTAAAAGGAAATAAAATACCATTCAAAAGCAAGTGAGCACATCAGACAGAGCAACAAAACAGTCTTCTCTCAGTTCCTCTTGACCCTCTATGCAACTTCATTCCACCTGGACGCGTAGGAGGACTAGATTTAACCAATCTCTTTGCTACTCCAAAAACATATAACATAATATAATTAGATGTATACCTCATAACAATGAAAATAACATTATTATTAATAGGTACACATTATAATACACTATAATTAATGGAGTAACTTAAATTGCAATCAAAATTCACATAGAAAATAACAAGTGAAACCGTAAATTTTTTTTAAAAAAAGTTAAAACGTGAAATTTCAGTAATTCCCCTAAATAGATACAGATATACTTTCTTATTTATGTATGAATTTCTTATTAATAATATAATTTACAAAAGAAGGGTATGTAAGAAAAAAAAAAAATAAGTACCTATTTCGTAAAAGAGCTCATTAACATTCTGTGCAGTTTTGGCAGAAGTTTCTAAGAAAACCAATCCATTTTCTTTAGCATATTGTTCACCTTCCTGTGGCAATAAGGGTTAAACAGCTCTGCTTTTCATTACCGTACTGATGAAATAGAAAAGAAAAATCATATACTAATAGTATTGATGAAAGGATTGTAATATATTTATATATATATATATGTGTATCAATTTCAAAAAAAAATATATATATATATGTGTGTGTATATATGAGAGAATTTGATAGTCAATACCTCAAATTCCACTTCTCTCTTCTTTTCTAAGTCAACCTTGTTGCCAGCCAAAAACATGATCAAATTTGGATTACCTGTTTCAGTGTAATAAATATTATATCACATAAACTTCCTGAATTAAAGTTTGAGTTATTACTTTAATTTTCTCCTTTGACAATATGTACCTCAAAATTTTTTACAAGTACTCTGCATATTATTATTATTAAGCCGAAAGGTATGAAAAACATTTGATTCATATTATGAATAGTGTTGTTGAATTAACTACCTTGCTTTTGTAATTCTTGCACCCATTTTTTGGCTCTTACAAATGAATCCTGAAATCAAAACAGGTATTGAGATTGATTATTCTCGCAATTTTAAGCTGCATTATATCATATTTTTCAACAACACTATCTCAAAAATTTGCACAAGAATTTTAATATTACATTTTAACATGGATGAGTTATAAATTGAGATTATTCAAATCAAATATTGCTTATTAATTAGAACATATAAAATGTGGACCATGGTCATGAAAATACAAGCCTATCATAAGTAAAATCAACTAATTAGAAAGAAGAAAAAAAGTTTGTTCCAAGATATATATATATATATATATATTTATATATTAATTTCTAGAGAACTTCGAACAAATAAGCATAATATAAGATGTAGTAAAAAAACCTTATTTAATTATAAATTATTATTGGCTAATTAGGATTTTTGCCTTCTGAACTTTGACATGTATCAAATTATGCCCCTGAATTTTTAAGGTCGTTAAAAATGTCCCATCAACTATTGAGATTGTTGAATTTAAAGACTTTTATCTAATTTCATTCAATTTTACTATTTCAATGATTGTTTATGTACTAAACCATGCTCCCCAGACTTTGATATCTACCAAATTATGCCCCTCGAACTTTGATATATACTAAATTATGCCCCCTGAACTTTCATCCATGTTAGACTTTTTTACTAAAATTAGAAAAAAAAAATCCTTTCCAACAATTTCAATAGTTCTAAGGTATTTTTAATGACCTTAAAAATTCAAGGGCATGATTTGATACATGTCAAAGTTCACGGAATAAAAATCCTAATTAGCTATTATTATTCTTATATTGTAACTAAAAGCTTGGTACCATATCACAAAAATGTTACACAAACCCATTTTATTGAAAAATTAGTGTAAATGTTAAACATTAATAATACAGTACCATGGTTGTGATGTCATATACAACAATAGCAGCAGCTGCACCACGATAGTACATGGGAGCCAAACTATGATAGCGTTCTTGCCCTGCTGTGTCCCATATATCGAATTTTATAGTTGCTTCATTTAATGATAACACCTGTGTAAAGAAGGCTGCTCCAATTGTTGACTCCTGCATCAATTATTACTAATTATATTTCTTACTGGATAATTCTTATATACTAACATTAAGAAGATGGAAGATTATCTATATAATTGAACCTGGTAATCATTGAACTGTCCTTTGATAAATCTCAATACTAAACTTGTTTTACCAGTTCCCATGTCACCTAGAACAACCTGTACTCAGTTAATGTTAAACTAAGTTATGTTCAATAATCTAAACAGAACACATTATATTTTCAATTAATAAAAAACCAAATGATGAATCGAAAATCCCATTAATTATTTTTCAGCTCATCATATTAGATCAACATTTTCCAATTTAAATAGAAAAATACAAACATACCCACCAATTTAGCTTGTATATTCTTGTTGCTTGTCCTCGCCATGAATGATGAACTATGATCAAAACAAAAATACCAGCCTAGGAATAAGAAAAGAAATATATCATAAGGTTATTGTTATTGGCAGGAGTCTAGCATTTTGCCCTTAATTAATTTCCAATATATATTTTATATGAAATGTGAAAGGTTTTTTGTTTGGGAGCAAGTAAAAACAAAACAACAATGGCAATAGTAGTAGTATTAGTAGTTGGGCATATGGACCGTTAGATATGATGGTTGAATGTTTGACTAGTAAGTTGGTTTGCTCTAATTTCCTTGTTTTGTCCGGTAATCGGTTGCTTAATTAATTCAACCATGGGCCATGGCCATGCCATAGTTTACTAACCAAGAAATTATCTATATATAAATATATATTTTGGAATTTTTTTTCTGAAGAAAAGCGTGCATATATTAGATTAATATTAGTTAGACCTCATGGTCATTACAAAATATAGTATCGGGCATGGAAGATAGTGCCACGGAACCGAATTTCTGTTGGGAAAAAGCCCACTTAGCCACATTATGGGCCATAAAATTACATTGTCTACTAACATATTGAAACATACAACCAATAAAAAAGGGGAGGTGTTTTTACAAAAAGAGACATAGTTATCAAGCTCCAAACGGGACTCCTTCCCATTAAGAGCGTTGATCACCACCCTCGAATCACTCTCCAAAATAAGAAACTCAACACCACGAACTTTAGCCTCCTCTAGGGCCAAACAGCAAGCTGCCGCTTCCCCACAGAGAGCATTAGAAAACTCCAGCTTAGATGTAGAAACCCAGATCACCTTGCCAACGTGATCCCTTGCAACCACAGCAGCACACATGCTATCCAATCCCACTCTGATGTCACAGTTGAGCTTCAACCAATCCTGCGGGGGGATTCCAAAATTCCTTCGGACACGGAATTTTGGAATTGACTATTATTTGGAGAAAATAAGAAATGTTTAAACTTCAAACCAGTACGTCTAACAAAAGAGCGAGCTTAGCCTAATTATTAATTACTATAAAGGGTCACGACACTAAATAAATTTGATTTTTTTTTTTTTGAATGAAAAGTGCAACTTCATTAATTTAAATTAGCCACCAAAACAACCAATAAAGAATACAATCAGCTGAAAAACAAGATCCCTTGTAAGTGATAACCAATACCAATTAGTTAGTTGGTTTGTTGTTATATCGATAAGGTGCTAAAAAGATTTTCAATGGAGAATTCCAAAAAAGAACAGTTACCGTCTAGACATGGAATTATTCTATGTAAAGATCAACGTCCAAAGATTCCTCAAGAGGACATGAGAAAGTACCTTTATGTTTCAACAGTTGGGAGTTTGATGTAATGTTGTTTACAAGACTTGACATATGCTACGCTGTAGGGATTGTTAGTCGTTATCAATCTAATCCAAATTTGGAACACTGGATTGTTCCCAAGTATCTTCAGAGAATGAGAGATCTCATGCTTGAATAATCCCGTGGAGATTTAAATATAACTAGATATACTGATTTTGATTTTCAATTAGACAAAGATAATCGAAAGTCGACATCTGGGTCAGTATTTACTCTTGGTGGAGAAATTGTAGTCTGGAGAATCATTAAGCAAATCAGCATTGCAGATTCAACCATGAAAGCCGAATATATAGCAACTTCAAAGCGGCTAAGTAGTCGGTTTGGTTGAAGAAATTTTACATTGCTCTGAAAGTAGTTCCAGAAGTAGAAAAACCACTGGTTCTCTACTGTGACAAAAATGGAGCGGTGCCTAACTCCCATGAACCAAGGAGCCACAAGAGAGGCAAGCATATTTAGATGAAGTACCATCTACTAAGAGTTATAGTAGAGAGAGGTGATGTGATAATCTTGGAGATCGTGTTAGAACATAACCTAGTAGATCTATTCACAAAGACGCTACGAGCGGAATCTTTTATGGGTCATATAAACTAAGAGAGATGCCCAGTTTGCTTTTAAGGCAAGTGGGAGATTATTGGGGTTTATGCTTTGAAAAGTCTATAAAGACATTTATGATTATTAAATAAGAGTTAAACATTTGATATATGCTTGAATGTTAAATTATTAATATTTATTATTGAATAATTTATATTAAATATCGGACAATTCCTTCTTCATATATGAGGTTGTGGCTTGTAGTTGTACAGAGAACTAAGACACCTAGCTATGAATAAATCAGTCAATATATTAAAGTTATAAAATTTGTAATCAACGGTTTCTAGTACGGTTCACTAATACCCATTCTTCGGTGCAAGTAATCTTAGTTCAGATTACGAATGTAGTATGAGATCTAAGTGAAGATACTGTATATAATAGAGATTATATATGACAAGGACCGATATGATTAAAACTGTCTTTATTAACATATAGTTTGCTATAAAGACCTAATTCATATCATAACGATAATCAATAGTAGATCGACCTAAATTTTGAGTTATCATGAACTCTTTTTCATGTTATTAATTTCTTTGATTTACTCGTTAAAGTTTTTAAGAGAAGATGATTCTTACAATTTCTATTTTAGAAATCTAATAATATGGATGTCTAAGAGCATGATGTACAATTATAGAATCTTGACTTTCCTAACAGATTAAATGTTAGTTCCCTTTATGTGTTAATTCTAGTATTTGAAAGTTGCACGCAAATTCAGATAGAATCTTAAATTATACTTCTACTAGTGAATTAATGTAACTAAAAGATAAAGAAGTAATTAGAAGGGTAAAACAGTGATTTGACCAAAACTAATTACGAACCAACACATGGAGGGCTAATCACTGTAATTAATTATATCAATGGACACTACAGTTAAATTCAGTAAATATAATTCTATAATTACTAAGAGTGCAATTCCATATTTATAATGGAGTAATCACAAAATTAATAAACAAGAGTTATTTGGTTGATGGGACAATAAATAATCTAATTTATTGGAACTTAGACTTATAGGTTCATGGTCCCCGAATAACCACCTTGAAACAATGTTAAGGGTAGGGATAAGGAATTGTATAAAGATATTCGGAAAAATCTATTTTGAATTGGAAAAATAGTAATTACTTATTTTTGTAATAAATAAATAATTTTTCAAATTAATTAATAGAGAAAAGACAAAAATTATTAAGACAAAATTTGTTAAGAAAATATTTGTTGAGATAAAAGTGTTGGGTTTTATGCCCTAAATAAAACTCCATTTCAATGTAATCCATTTTATTCAACATCAATAAAGAAACAGAAGTATTTTTCATTCATTTGTGTATGTTTTGGTTCATGTTATCAATTGTTTGTCTATTTGATTTATAAATTCATCTGAAACCCTTTTCACATACTTGATCCTGTTTATTGTGTTGTCAACACTTTGGAAAGTAAACATGACTATGTGAATAAATTTTCCTAGATTTATCAGACACAGGGTTTTACTGATATGATAATCTACAACAGAGTTTACTTGCATTTAGAGAAATGCTATATTCTTTCCAGAGCATTGGTTTAAATAAAGCTCAGGTTGGGTGCATTGAGTATGCATCGGAAGGGACCGATATTGAACTTTGACTTAGATTTATTAAACTTACCGTAATATCTATTCAAGTCAACATCGCCTAGTTGATCCTAGATCAAATGATCTTAATCCTGTTATGATTAGGCTCAATCTGAAGAGGTTATTCCTGTTCTTTGATTTGTTACTTAAGCCTACTTTTGGGTCAGGGTGATACGTACATTTTGGGAACACGGTAGTGCAATTGAGTGGGAGCGCTAACATAAACATGGAATCTATAGCTTCTATCTGGCGAATAGTAAGTAAAGGATGATCTCCTTCAAGCTTGACCAAACGAAAATAAATGGTGGAGTACTCATTTCACATAAGCTGAAATATCATTTATACGGGGTTAAGTGTTTTAAGGATAAAATACATTGTAGGGTGTAACGGTAATCTAATCCCTTTACAGTATAGATCATTCATATAGAGGATCATTGATCAAATTAGGATTATAACAATGGATAACTAATGATGTGTCTACATGGTGGAACATATAGAGCATTCTATATACTGAGAGTGCAATTCTAAGTTCTATGCGTGGATTCAACGAAGAATTAATAAGTCAGTGAATTTAGGTTATAAATTCTTGATCTGCTTATTGGAAGCTCGGTTATATAAACCCATGGTCCCCCCACTAGTTGAGATAATATTACTTGTAAGACTCATATAATTGGTTTTGATTAATCAATTATAATTCTCAAATTAGACTATGTCTATTTGTGAATTTTTTCACTAAGTAAGGGCTAAATTGTAAAGAAAGAGTTTTAGGGGGCGTATTTGTTAATTATGATACTTTGTATGGTTCAATTAATAAATATGATAAATGACAATATTATTTATAATTATTAAATAGTTAGAATTGGCATTTAAATGGTTGAATTAGAAAATTGGCGTTTTTGAGAAAATGAGATGCAGAAATGTTAAAACTGCAAAATTACAAAAAGTGAGGCCCAAATCCATATTCCCTAGGCCGGCCACTTTTATAGGGTTTATCATCTGATATTTTCATTATTTTAATGCCAAATAATTCAAACCTAACCCTAGTGGAATGCTATAAATAGATAGTGAAGGCTTCAGGAAATCTACACTTAACTTTCACACTTTTCCTTCAGAGAAAAACCTGAGCCTTCTCTTTCTAAACCCTAGCCGCCACTCCTTGCTCTTCTTCTTCTTTGAAATTTCGAACCACTTAGTGATTAGAGTAGTGCCCACACAGCAAGTGATACCTCAATCATAGTGAGGAAGATCGTGAAGAAAGACATTCAATGTTGCGATATTTAGCACACGCAAGTGTACGTATCGTTTCAAGTAGTAGACTCACTAGGAGTGAGGTCGATCCCACAGGGAGTGGAGTTAAGTACGTTAAAATTAAACTTTTACTTCTATTTGATTAAATAAAAGATAGGAAAAATAATGAAGTACAAGAAAAATAGTTGGAAGCAACGATTCGAGAAAATTGATAGTTAATAAACTAGGGTGTCAATTTCAATTGTTTTTATTGAATATGGCTTAATATGATTATTTTCCTAATATTAATTCCTATGCAATAGCAGGTTTACTAAGGTATTTATAGTTTTCTCAGATATATAAACCTCAATTACATGTAAACTTTCTACTCTCGTGATAAATTTAACATGCAACAGGCATTAAACACAGAAACCCTATAAGCTATCTAAACCATATAGGTACTCTCGTCCTATATCGAAATTCAATTCTATTCTACTATAGCATATTTGACACTCACTTCTCAGATCTCGCATCAAAATCATAAACAGTTAATTGGTGGCCAGACAATTAAAAATAATTAAGCACAAATAAAATAGAATACATGGAAATTAGGAGGAAAATAAATCAAATTAAAACCATAAAACAATGTTAAACAATATCCATCTAACCCTAATAAAGTGTTTAGTTCTCATGTTCATTGAAGCACAAATACACATATTAACTGATAGAAAAGAGATGAAAAATAGAGAAGAGAAGAAAAGAAGAATGTTGAAAACCCTGAGTAGTATGTCTCCAGTATTGTAGTTGATCTCTCTACTCTGTATCTGAACTCTCACTTTTTTTCTCTCTAAAATTGCTTGATGAAATCAACTCTCTTCTGCTCTTTATATAGGCATTCAGGGCCTAAAAAGATGAAAAAATGCACATGTTAAATGCCTATTCGAACTAGGAAACCCCCAACACCCACGTGAGATAAAAATACGATTTTTGTGCTGTTTAGGGAGGCGGGCCGCGGCATGCTAAAGCCATGCCGCGGCCCGTGTTGGAAGTGATTTTTCTGCTGCGTCGACTGATAGTATTTTGGCCATAACTCTCTTAATATTGCTCGGAATTGGACGATTCAAGATGTTTCGGAAAGATAAAAGAGAGATCTAGAACTTTAATGTTTTGACGTTTTCCAAAATCTAATCAGAAGATCGTCGAATTCAGGCTTGAAGTTTCAGCTTTATTTTCTTACACATTCTTCTCTATTTTAAATATCATGATATTTTTGATCTTTTTTCCATCTTTTTCTCTGATTGTTGTCGAGTGAATTTCGCAACACCAAAATGTATTAGTTAATTAATATAAAAGAGAATTTTCAAAAAAGTGACAAATGCGAGTATTCGACCTAGAATGGCGAGTACTCGACTGGGAATGCAAGAACAAACAACAAGGCTGGAAAATGTAAATAAGACAAAGAATTATAGTGATTCAGTCAGATTGTGATCTGCTTAGTCCACTGTAGCAAAGGATTCGTAGGTGCCATTTTCATGGTGGATCACCCCTTTATATACAAAGTAGGTGTCCAATCGGTTACACAAGGATCACATTCATTGTTAATCCATTATTTACATATTGAATTGCAATAATTAAACCCAAACAACGTTAACATCAATAAATGCGTAACAGTTACTAAGTTCATCAACGTATGCGTCTTCCGCATCTGCGAGTTGACTGTTCATGTTCCGTTTGTTGAGCTCGCAGGGTCATCAGTACGTTTAGAACGTGTGCGCCCTTAGGTAATCGCCCCTTGTATACATCGCATGTTTGAGCTGGTAGAACTTGGACATGCGAATTTATATCGGCTTGTCAGTGTTATTGGATCATTGGGACCAAATTGCATCATAGAGAGTTGGTCTCTATGCTTTTCGCGGAAATATAGAGGGGACACTCGCACATGTTCTGACACGTGCGAGTTGGATCTACCCTGCATAACGAGAATTATGGTTACGTGGTTCGACTTAGGTCGCACTCGCAATATCTCGCTGGTTTTATCCTGAGCGAGGTCTAAACTTCGAGAAGTCTCTCACGGACATTTTAGCTTTCATTGGAAATCTGAACACACGTGTCCTTTAAAGAGGAGTCTGGTCTCAAGTTTCTAGGTGAGAGAAATCTCACTATAACACATGTCCCTAGTTTCACGACGTGACAGGAGCGGTCACTGAGGGAAACTATTATTCGAGAGACAGGTGAAAGGTTGTCACGAGGAGGTGACCTTTTGGTTGTCCCATCGAGGGTTTCGAAAAATGACGGTTGTAATTATTAGTAATTATTACCTTTATGGTGCCACGTCACAAAACCCTTCAGTTTTCGTGTAGGCATGGCCATCGTTGGCCGTTAGATTGGGCGACCTTAGGCATTCTGGCTGGCACGTGTCACAATCCCAATTAATAAGGGATATTGGTATTTAAATACTTTGATACGAATCAAAATTCCCATTTTTCCCTCTCTTTCTTAACTTCTTCTTTCCCTCCATTACATACACTTCGAAAATCCATCCCCAGATTTTCTACCATTTTTCCACAACATTCTCAATCTCAGAAGTGATCGAAAGCAATCGCAGAAATCAAAACTAAAGGTTAGTTTTCAAATCACTGCATTTTTGTT
Source organism: Cannabis sativa (assembly GCF_029168945.1). Taxonomy (NCBI): domain Eukaryota; kingdom Viridiplantae; phylum Streptophyta; class Magnoliopsida; order Rosales; family Cannabaceae; genus Cannabis; species Cannabis sativa. The sequence goes on along the minus strand of NC_083601.1, from coordinate 5,361,210 downwards.
TTCTGTTTTGGGGAAAATATGCTTTACTTTCTGGGTTCGGGTATTTTAAAGGTTTTTTTAGGAATGTATGCTAGTGGGTGTTAATGAGGCTATGTGTTTTAGGTAAGAAAACCTGGGTAAATTCGTAGGATATGACCTGTAAACTGACATAACCGCACACAATTCATAGGCACTGTTCCACGTCTTGAATACTCGCGGATATTCGGATGAACAACTTGAATGTTCGCGGGTGTTCAGATGAACATCTTGAATACTCGCATATTGCTAAGATTTATTTCCATTTGACTGTTAGCTAGATCTTTTAGGATTTTTATATGTCGCGGGGTGAGTTGCGAGGGTGTTAATGGCTATTCCAAATGGTGGGTGTGTCACAGTATTCTAATGGCCATATACGCGGTTATATGCCCCTTGAGATACTGAGATACACCCAGCCATTTGCGACATGCGTTAATATTCGAATGAGCGTACTCTTTGGTTGATAGGTAGTCTCAGAACGGTGGGGGTCTCCCAGTAACTTCAGGATTATGCTCGAAAATGCATACCCCTTGAGTCACTGGGAAACTCCCAGCCGTTTCTGGAGGTATACCGCTTAGCCGAGGATGCGTGAATTACTTGCCCAAGATAGTTTTATCTCTTCTCGCACATTGATGGGATGGTCAGTATTTGCAAGGAGGCTGACCATTCTGTCGAGTGCGACTTTATAATCTACTGCGGGTGAGATCACTCACTTTATTTTCCACACATCCATCACGCTGAAAAGATCTTCTATCTTTCAGATGAGCGATCTATCGGATAGCCAACAGCTCGGCTCGGGAGGCCATGCATTTGACGGTGAGACTGACCAGGAGAGGGACAGTTTTCTCCCCACGGACATTTCCGAAGTGGAGGCCGCTCAAATAGAATTAGGTCCGATGTCTTCTGTGGACATCGAGAGGATGGTGCAGGAACTCGCAGAACCTGGGACCATCGATATCTGAGACAGCGAATCCACAGTGTCGGCACGCGACTACCTTATACATACGAGGCATGCTCTTGACGTCGAGGTCGAGGAGATGGACGAGGAATGGACGACTCCAGCTCGCGAGTCAGGTGGGGAAGAGGAGAAGGCGGAAGGGAGTGGGACAGATTCGGTCGACGATTCCCAGCTGAACGAGCCCTTCGCGTGCAAGGATTTAATCTCGAGGGTTGCCAAATCAGACTTCACCACCTTTGTGAGGTTGAATTTGCTGCGACTCGTGTTTCAACGTCCTAAACCGTCTCAGAGAGCGCACCTTCCATTTACTAACCCTGCGATCATTCCCACAGAGGATGTGGTAGTCTCAATACCCATCCTTCGGTGTGGTGTATCGATCCCCTTTCACCCCTTCGTCGCAGCCATTCTCAGGCGATATGATGTATCGCCCTTTAAGTTAACTCCCAACAGTTATCGCACTGTCCTAGCCTTCTATGCGATGTACATGGAGTACGTCCATAGGGCTCCCTCAGTAGAAGAGTTCAGTTATTTCTACGACATAAAAAGCGTAGGTCTTCATGACGGCTTCTACTGCTTTAGCAAATGGGCGACTTCTGAAATCAACGGAGTTGAGGGAATGGTGTCGAACATGGGTGATTGGAAATCGAGGTGGTTTTATGTCTATAAGGTTCCGGGGATTAGGACTGACTTTAATCGCAGACCTAGTATGTCGCGTATTTCTTGACTCAGACATTTTTTGCATTACTTTTGGAATCTTTTGCTCACTCGCTCTTTGTTGTCATCGCAGATAGACCAGCTCGACCGACCCTTGACGCGACTAGCAAGGAGACAGCTGAAATTCTCGGGAGCCTTCCGGTACAAGATCGTGACTGGCGATTATTATGTACAACTGCGAAGTTGCGAGAACATCAGCTGATTCCTGAGAACGCAAGTCTTCAAAGGGAACCAGTATACAAAGAACCATCCGAGAAGCAGCAAGAACGAATAGACAAGCGTCTTTCTAAGCAAACTCCTCGACAAATTTCAGGTAATTCGTCTCTTGTTATAAACTAACAGGTAGGATTTTGACTTATACTTATCTTTCATTTGTGTTCGCAGATATGACTTTTCTGAAGTCTGCCCCTGTCCTGAAGATCAAACCAAAGGGTGGAACAGCGACGACTTCGCCGGTTGTCGCTCAGAAGAGGAAGAGCGATGCGATAGCTGCACTTGTCGCGGACTCTTCCAAGAAGCTGGCCAAGACCACACAAGACAAGGGGAAGAAAGTCGTAATTGATCCACCTGTTCGAGCTCGCGACTTCCTGGCCATGCAAGAGAAGTTCCTGGCTGAGATTCCTTATGAGGATCTTGTTACGCGATCTGCTGAACTGGCCGCGCAGTCAATGGCTCTGTTCATAAAAGCTGCGGCTACTCCTTCGAAGGAAGTCGACTCGCTGAAGAGGCAGAACGCTCATTTTCAGCAGAATATAAAAAAGCTGAAGCAAGAAGTGGCGAGACGAGACTGCTCCGGATGAGACTACTCCTGCTGCTCCAGATGCTTAGTTATCCTTATGTTGTTTTTTAATTTTACTTCTATCTTTTTTTTTATATATATATGCGGTACAAGGGTACTCGCGCTTATGTACTTGGATGAATTTACTCTTTGTTTTGGACAAATTTCTATCCTCGCGGGGATAGCTATCCTTTAACATTTACGCAGTACACGGGTACTCGCGTTTTTATATATATATTTGCGACTACAGCTTGGTGTAATAAGTAGGAACATTTGCAAAGCTGGTAAAATTTTTGAAAATTTAACAAGTAATTTTATTCATATAATCAATAGTACATTCGGGCATATATCCTCCTATACTTAGGAATTTTCCTTGTTGAATGAAAAATATCTAAGTATAAGTATAAGAATGAACATAATCGAATAATGCGAATACTATTGATAATAAAATTTCAAGCTCTCGCTATTCCATGCTCGTGGAATCGCAGTTCCATCGAGTGTTGCGAGTCGATACGTTGCATCACCAATTTGATCTGCAATGAGGTATGGTCCCTCCCAATTATCTCCGAAGACCCCGTGCGACGGGTTTTTGGTGTTTGGCATTACTCTTCTAAGGACCAAGTCTCCTGCTCGCAGGGGTTTTACTTTCACTTTGGAGTTAAAGTATCTTGCAGTTCGCTGTTGGTAAGCCGCATTTTTTAGGTGCGCATTATCACGCTTTTCCTCCAAAAGATCAAGGCAGAATAGCTGATTCTCGTTGTTCTGCGAGATGTTGAAAATATCCCTGCGAAGGGAACTTGCCCCAACTTCAACTGGCAACATGGCCTCGCACCCATAAGAAAGTGAGAAGGGTGTTTCGCCAGTTGTAGATCGAGGGGTCGTATTATAGGACCATAGGACTTGTGATAACTCGTCTGGCCAAGCCCCTTTGCGATCTTCTAATTTTCCCTTTATGGTGTGTTTAATTATTTTATTAACGGCTTCAGTTTGTCCGTTACTCTGCGGGTAAGCAACTGCGGAGAAAGCCTTCTTAATCCCCAAATCGTCACATAGCTGTCGCATTTCTTTACAGTCACACTGTTTTCCATTGTCTGAAATGAGTTTATGCGGAATGCCAAAACGACAAATGATGGAGGTATAGACAAACTCGCGTAATTTCGTTGCAGTGATGGTTGCAAGTGCTTTGGCTTCAGCCCACTTCGTGAAGTAATCGACTGCGACTACCGCATATTTGACTCCGCCTTTTCCTTTGGGTAACTCGCCGATTAAATCGATTCCCCATATTGCAAAGGGCCATGGACTTGTGATAGAGTGGAGGTTACTCGGAGGCTAATGTGTGTAAGTGGCTATTCGCTGACATCTATCACACCTCTTTGCAAACGCGAGAGCATCTTGTCGCAATGTTGGCCAGTAATATCCTTGCCGCATAATTTTTAAGGCAAGGGAATTACCTCCGGTATGATTGCCACAAATCCCCTCGTGTACTTCACGTAGTATGTAACCACAGTCTTCTCCACTGATACATTTGAGAAGTGGTTGGCTAAAACTTCTGCGATACAACCTTTGGTCATATATCACATAACGGGCTGCTCGCTGTCGCACTTTCCTCGCTTCTATTTTATCATCAGGTAGGAGCCCCTTTTCAAGGTATACGAGGATAGGAGTCATCCAGGTAATCTCCTGAACATCATCTATCTCCATGATTACTTCTCGATCTATGGTTGGGTGAGCCAATATGTCTACCGGAATCACATCGAGTAATTCGGCTTCCCTAGTTGAGGCTAAACGGGCCAATGCGTCTGCGTGGGCATTTTGAGCACGCGGTACTCGAGATACAACTACATTTTTGAACTTCTGCATTATTTCACGAACGATGGCTAAGTATTTAACCAATCTTCCGCCTCTTGCTAGGTATTCTCCGTTCACTTGGCATACCACGATTTGAGAGTCGCTAAAAGCCTGTAGATACTCGACTTTCATCTCGAGGGCCAGTTTCAATCCTGCGATTAAAGCCTCATACTCGGCTTCATTGTTAGATGCAGAGAATTCAAAACATAAAGCAGCGTGTACCTTGAAATTATTGGGACTGATTAACAAGATCCCACTGCCAGAACCTTCGTTATTTGAGGCTCCATCGACGTACAATGTCCATACTTCTTTGCTTGCCATGACAATGTCATTTCTATCCTCTACAACTGCCACCTCGGTGCTTGGGAATTCAAGTATAAAATCTGCCAAGGCTTGCCCCTTGATTGCAGTTCTCGGTTTATACTTGATGTCGAACTGACTCAACTCCATCGCCCACTTTAACAATCTCCTTGATGCTTCTGGTTTCGCTAAAACTTGTCTTAAGGGGAAGTTTGTCAAAACTTCAATGCTGTAAGCCTAGAAGTAAGGTCGCAATTTTCTTGAGGATATTATCAAGGCGAAAGCCAATTTCTCCATTTGAGGATAACGCGTCTCGGCGTCTAGTAATCGCTTACTGACGTAATATACCGGGTATTGGCGTCCTTGGTCCTCGCGTATTAGTACTGAACTAATCGCATATTCGGAGACGGCCAAATAGATAGACAAAACTTCTCCGGACAACGGCTTCGATAAGATTGGAGGTTGCCCCAAATGCGTTTTTAAAGCTTGGAAGGCCTGCTCACATTTTTCGTTCCAATGAAACCTTTTGTTGCCTTTCAAAGTCTGAAAAAACTCCTTACACTTATCAGAGGATCTGGATATAAAGCGGTTTAAAGCCGCGACTTTACCTGTGAGGCTTTGAACCTCCTTTGGCTTAGTCGGTGATGGCATCTCTACCAATGCCCTGATCTTCCCAGGATTGGCTTCTATTCCTCGCTGATTTACCATAAAACCAAGGAATTTCCAAGAGCCCACCCCAAAGACGCATTTCAACGGATTCAGACGCATCTTGTATCGCCGCAATATGTCGAACATGGCCTGCAAGTGGGTAATATGATCCTCCGCATGTTGCGATTTTACGAGCATATCGTCAACATATACTTCCATTGTCTTTCCAATAAGATCTGCGAACATCATATTCACTAGCCTTTGATAAGTCGCACCTGCGTTTATTAAACCAAAAGGCATTACTTTGTAACAGTATAATCCTCGATCAGTAATGAACGAGGTATGTTCTTGGTCTGGTTCATACATTGGGATTTGATTGTATCCCGAGTACGCATCCATGAAGCTCAAAAGCGCGTGACCTGCAGTGGCATCGACAAGCTGGTCAATGCTAGGAAGAGGAAAGCTGTCTTTGGGACAGGCTTTGTTTAGATCTGTAAAGTCAACGCATGTGCGCCATGAGCCATTAGGCTTTGGCACGAGTACTGGGTTAGCTAACCAGTTGGGGTAAAATGACTCCCGTATAAAGCCGCAGGCAAGGAGGCGGTCGACCTCTTCTTTCAGCGCTTGGTACCTCGCGGGGTCCATTTTGCGGCGCTTTTGTCAGACACCTCGCACTTCGGGGTCAATGTTCAAGCGATGACACATGACCTGCGGGGATAACCCGACCATATCTGAATGTTTCCAGGCAAAAATATCAAGATTTTGCTTTAGAAAGGTCGTTAATTGTTCTCGCAACTGTATATTTTATTTAGAACCAATTTTTAAAACCTTGTTATTATCTATAGGATCTATAGGTACCTTGATTGTGTCTTCCGCGGCTTGGGCTGCGGCGGTGTGATCGAGGATTCTCGGATCCAAGTCTGGTTCGTCCATGTGCGGCACCTCCTCGATCCTGAGGATCTCCTGGCGAGGCGGTGGTGCATCCAAAAGGTAGATAACATTTACCGTCCTTTTTTCTGTGAGTTTAACAGCTGCGTTATAACATTCTCGTGAGTCGTATTGGACTCCCCGCACCGAACCTACTCCAGCGGGAGTAGGGAACTTCATCGGCAGATGATAGATCGAGGTTATGATCTTCATCTCCTTCAGAATTGGTCGACCAATTACGGCGTTATACGCTGAGTATTGGTCGATTACTGCGAAGTCGGCCATCGACTTGGCTGTTACTGGGGCAGTTCCCAAAGTGAATGGGAGCTTGATCATTCCTTTAATTGCTATGACATCTCTCGAAAAGCCATAAATGCTTGATGTCATAGGTCGCAAATCCTTCTCTTGCAACCCCATTTGCTTGAAGGCTTGGAAATTCAGCAAATTCACTGAACTCCCATTGTCAACCAGTATACGATGGACATTGTCTCCACCAATATTGGCGACTATCACCAGTGCATCAGAGTGCGGGTGGTGGACCCATCTCGCGTCGCTCTCCATAAAGATGATGTCGTCACATTCTTTCTTAAAGAGCTTCTCTGGCCGTTCACCAAGATTGTTCACATTGGTTAGCGGCCTCTCCTTGGCTTCTCTGGCATACCTTTCTTGCGATTTGCGAGAGTCGCCTGCGATGTGTGGTCCTCCGATAATAGTTAGGATATTGCGAGGTGTTCTGGAGCCACTCGCGTTCTGGGTTTCTCCTTTGCCATCCACTTGGGGATGACTTTCCTCGCTTCTTTTATACTTGTCGAACTTCCCTCTCCGGATCAGCTCCTCTATCTCATCCTGCAAGACCCAACATTCTAGAGTAGTATGACCAATGTCCTTGTGGTACTTACAGAATTTTTTAGGATCCCTCCGGTCGCGATTTCCCCTGATGGGGGCGGCTTCTTGAAGACTCCGTTCCTTTCCTCAATCGCATAGATATGGTCTCGAGGTACGGCAAGTTCAGTATAGTTGACGAAGCGAGGTCCTCCCTTCCTTTTCGGCGAGGACTCCTTCTTTGGGGGTGACTTAGCCAACTTCGGGCTTCGCTGTCTGCGCGGGCTACGTCTTCTCAGGCTTCGGCCCCTGGAATTCTTCCCTCGCGGACTGCGAGATCGTGACCGCGGTATGGGTGACCGACGTTTGTCCTTCCCCTTCTCTAACTCTGCTAGAGAGTTCTCGATTCTCTTGTGAGGTTCGGCCATGGCGAAGAACTCTACTAAGGACTCCGGCCTTCGAGCTTGCAGTTCCTTCCAGAAGTCGGTCCTCGGCAAGATACTTGTTATCAACATATAAACAAGCGAAGACTCGGGGGCCTTCTCGACCTTTGTTACTTCTGCGTTAAAACGCTTGAAATAGTCTTGTAAAGACTCACCAGGTTCTTGTTTGATGTTGGCCAAAGTCGTATAGGGTGGCCTATACGTCATTGTGGCCTGGAAATGCGTGAGGAATAAGTCGACGAAGGTTTCCCACGTCGATATCGATGCCTCAGGTAATTGGGTGAACCAATCATGAGCATTTTCCTCGAGTGTTGCCGCAAGAATGCGACACTTCGCGAGTTGCGGTACCTGGTCTACTTCCATTATAGTATTGAATTTTTCTAAGTAATCTATCGGGTTAGAAGTACCTTTATACTTGAGGGATTCGGATAAACGAAACCCTTTCGGAAGTTGAGCCTATCGCACCTCTGCAGTAAAAGGCGAAGTGCCATGCAGCTTGTATATAGGCTTGCGCTGCTGCTCGAGCATTTTTAAAGCTCGCAGAAGCATGCTTTGGTCAATTCCTCCTGTCGCAGGGGCTGGAGTCGCTGCGACTGCGGGGCTCGCAACTACTGCGGCAAGGTTTGCTGGGATATTAATCCCAGTAGTCGCGATCGGCGCGATAGGCGGGTTATTACCTGCGTTGACACCCTGATCGCCCGCATGGGGATCACGGAGCGTCTCAGTATTATGTGGGCCGCGGGAGCGTGCCCTAAAAACTGTGTTGAGATGATCACGTAGATCACCTCGGTGTACTTGATAACGTCCTCCCTGTTGTGTTTGCACAGAGCCGAACCTTGTATATCTGCTCGGAGTGCGGCCATGCGATGACGAAGAGGCTGACTCTGCGCCATTGTCTCTCGATGGACGACTGCGAGGATTACAGCGCTCAGGATCTTCGTCAATTTGTGCGCTCTGGTTAGGAAACCTTACGGATTGATCTCTTGACATCGGGTGATTCAAGTCCAGAGCTTCAGGGTCAGTTCTTCGTTCCCTGCGTACACGGTTAGTATGACGTCTAGAAACTATTACCTGAGGGTTATCGTTGCGAATGGCAGGAACTCGAGGAGGGCGTCGAGCTCGACTCTGTCCGTCTACCTCGGCCTGTAGTGCCCGCAGTTGATCCTGAATTGCAGCATATTGATCGGTGGTGAGCTGGACCATTCCCTCAGATACTACCGCCGGAGTGACGGGAGGAAAATGCATGGTTGCTGGTGGTGTGGACGTGTCCCCGACTTGAGGGCCAGTCGTTTTTGGGAATAGGTTGAGAGGTCTAATATTGCTCCTCCCTACTCCGTCGTTGATGACGTCCACAGGTGGCACTCCAGCTCCGGGCAGTGGTACACTCATCATTCCAATATTGATGGACCCGTTGTTAGCTCCATTAACGTGATTTCCAGCCATGATGAAATAGTGTTCTTTGAAGTGAATGAAATCTTTTAGTCGAATTCCCACAGACGGCGCCAAATGTTGTCGAGTGAATTTCGCAACACCAAAATGTATTATTTAATTAATATAAAAGAGAATTTTCAGGGAAGTGACAAATGCGAGTATTCGACCTAGAATGGCGAGTACTCGACTGGGAATGCAAGAACAAACAACAAGGCTGGAAAATGTAAATAAGACAAAGAATTATAGTGGTTCAGTCAGATTGTGATCTGCTTAGTCCATTGTAGCAAAGGATTCGTAGGTGCCATTTTCATGGTGGATCACCCCTTTATATACAAAGTAGGTGTCCAATCGGTTACACAAGGATCACATTCATTGTTAATCTATTATTTACATATTGAATTGCAATAATTAAACCCAAACAACGTTAACATCAATAAATGCGTAACAGTTACTAAGTTCATCAACGTATGCGTCTTCCGCATCTGCGAGTTGACTGTTCATGTTCCGTTTGTTGAGCTCGCAGGGTCATCAGTACGTTTAGAACGTGTGCGCCCTTAGGTAATCGCCCCTTGTATACATCGCATGTTTGAGCTGGTAGAACTTGGACATGCGAATTTATATCGGCTTGTCAGGGCTATTGGATCATTGGGACCAAATTGCATCATAGAGAGTTGGTCTCTATGCTTTTCGCGGAAATATAAAGGGGACACTCGCACATGTTCTGACACGTGCGAGTTGGATCTACCCTGCATAACGAGAATTATGGTTACGTGGTTCGACTTAGGTCGCACTCGCAATATCTCGCTGGTTTTATCCTGAGCGAGGTCTAAACTTCGAGAAGTCTCTCACGGACATTTCAGCTTTCATTGGAAATCTGAACACACGTGTCCTTTAAAGAGGAGTCTGGTCTCGAGTTTCTAGGTGAGAGAAATCTCACTATAACACTGATATTTTTCTAATCTTCTTCTCTTTTAAATCTGCACAAATAAAAGATAACAAGCGTAAAAATGCTCCAAACACGATTAAAACTCAATTAAAAATATACTAAACTTAATCTAAAATTAATACTAAAAATAACCTAACAAATTCCCCCAAACTAAGCTTTTACTCGTCCTCGAGTAAAACACTAAACAAACATTAAACAAGTCAATATCCAAAACATGAGTAATTTTCAAGTAGCTTCAATAACATGATTATTAAAAAATTCACTTATGCATATAATCCAGAATTTCAGTTCAATTACACCCTTGACAGATTTCAATTTATTTTCAGTTAGCTCGTGAAACCATAGAATGCAATTAACTAAAAATTAAACCACTTTATGCATGCCAATTACAATCATCAATCCACTAACCCAAAATTCCATATGCTTGCAATACTTACTATTCTCCACTAATATAAATTAATGCACAACCAAGAATTAGAAGGTCTTTCTAAGCTTGTAATGTTAGGCTTAGGGTAAAGGTAGTTGAAATGGTCATTTAGGCTTTCCTATACCATAAGCTTCTATAATCATGTCACCCGAAATATTTTTCACACAATCCCAATACTCCTTTTTCTAATTACATGAGAGATATATTTTTTTTCAACAAGGTTGCAACAACTTTATATTTATCTTTTTTTTTTTATTTGACATTGGTTGTCAGATTTTTATTTCTTTTCTTTTTTTTTCAAGATGTTGCCAATCAATTTTTTTTTATATTCTCTCAATTTTCACATCTTTTCCACACACATACAACAAACTTTCCATCTAAATTCTCCCAAACTAAAGATCTACTTATGGTATAATTAGGGTTAAATATCTTGGATATTTATGGGTTTATCTTTTCTAGGCTCATATGTGTTGAACAAAGAATAGGTTAAGGCTCAAAAAAGGGTAACTAGGATAAAATAACAAGGATGGCTTGAAAGGCACAATCGATCCAAAAAATTGCATAAATTACTTTCCTAGTCATACATAATTTATTATTTTGCCTCAAATAGCAAGCAAGCAAGTTCTAGAATTTATTTCAAACAACTTTCCACATTCCACAATCAACATACATAAAATAATTCAATTACTAGCAAATTAGCTAATATGATTCCATGTTCTTTTAAGTATAAAATAAAAATTAGTCAAGAATGTAATATCACCAAGCACACGGATTTTCGAAAAAAAAATAAATAAACTTTTCAAATCATGCTATCTACCTACTTTTAAATTGACTCATATTACGAAAATTGACTCAAAACAATAAAAAAACTAAAAATTAAAAATTAAAAGACATAAAACTTAAAAACAAAAACTAAAAATAAAAATTTAAGTCACCCCCCCCCCCCAAACTAAAGTGACACATTGTCCCCAATGTGACATTAAAGAAAACTTACCTGAGCGCCACACCAGTATGGCGGTGGAGGTGGTGGTGGGTAGAATCCACCTCTCGCATCCATGAGGGCCTTTGTGTGCCAAACGACGAAAACTGACCTCCAATGCTGCAAATTTTAGAGCTTTCCTTAGATTGAGAGTCACCTTCATAATTTCCACACAACAGTCTTTTCATACGTCGTCGAACAGTTCGAAATTGTTCTTTAGACTTCCCTTTTGTCTTGTTGGTAGTGACTTCTCGACCATCCTTTCCAACTTCCAGTCGACAACAAGTAGGAATTTCAGTTGCAGAAAACACTTTGAAAGTTTCTTCTTCTTTTTGAAACGCAACTTTAACTCCCCCTTCTGAACATCAATTAATGCTCTTCCCGTTGCCACGAATGGTCTTCCCAAGATGATAGGAATATTCTCATCTTCCTCCATGTCAAGTATTAAGAAATCAGTAGGGAAGATGAACTTACCAACCTTTACCAAAACATCTTCAATTATACCCCAAGGATGAGTCAAAGAACGATCTGCCATCTGTAAAGTCACTGTTGTGGGCTTGGCTTCCCCTAATTTTAATCTTTTGAACATTGATAGGGGCATTAAGTTGATACTGGCTCCCAAGTCACATAAAGCTTTTGTTTGTATAGAACCCCCTATTGAGCATGGAATGTTGAAACTACCCGGATCTTTTAGCTTGGGTGGTAGTTTCTTTTGCAGGACCGCACTGCACTCTTCAGCAAGTGCCACCATCTCAAATTCTTCCAACTTTCTTTTCTTAGATAGGATATCTTTCATGAACTTCAGATAAGTTGGCATCTTTTCCAAAGCCTCTATGAATGGGATGTTGATATGCAATTTCTTGAATATTTCCAGGAATTTCAAAAACTGCTTATCCATCTTGTTCTTGTGAAGTCTTTGAGGATAAGGAATTTTGATGTGATGGTCAATGCTGATTGGAGGTAGTGTTTCTTTTTGTGGAAGACCATCAGTAGTCTTCTCTTTCTCTGGTGTAGATGTTGTCTCTACATCATCTTCCTCCTTTGGCTTGTCTTTGTTTGGCCCATCATAGGTCTTACCACTTCTCAAGGTAATTGCATTACAATTTGTTGGGTTTTATGCCCTAAATAAAACTCATTTCATATAATCAGATTTACTTATTAATAAAGATCAGAAATAACATTTTATGTTGCATGGTTCACATGATTTATTTCATGATTATATGTATATAATGTATGAATTCTTTTTAAGTCCAGAACATATGAGTTGGTTAAAGATTATAGTGTTGTCAGCACAGTGGAATATAATCTTTATTATATGTTCAAAAGTTTATTCACGATTTGTCAGAACACTGGATTTAGACTGACATGGTATAATCAGCGATAGGTATTCTTACACCTTGGAAAAGTGTTATGTCCTTTCCAGGACATTGGCAAAGTTTACCAGTATCGGATGTATGGAGTATACATCGGAAGGGACCGATATTGAACTTTGATTAGATATGTTAAAATTTACCGTAATATCTATTCAATTCAATATCACCTGTTGATCCTAGATCACATGATCGAAATCCTGATATGGTTAGGCTCAATTTCAAGAGTGTTACTCGTGTTCTTTGATTTGTTAGTTAAGCCTAGTTTTGTATCAGGGTGATACGTACATTTTGGGAACACGGTAATGCAATTGAGTGGGAGCGCTAACATAAATATGGAATCTATAGCTTCTATTTGGCAAATAGAAGTAAAGGATGATTTCCTTCGAGCTTAACCAAACGAAGATAAATGGTGGAGATCTCATTTCACTTAGGTGAAATATCATTTATACAGGGTTAAGTGTTTTAAGGATAAAATACATTGTAGGGTGTGACGGTAGTTTAATCCATGTACAGTGTAAATCATCTATATAGAGGATCATTGATCACATTAGGGTTATAACAATGGATAACTAATGACGTGTCTATATCGTGGAACATATAGAACGTTTCTATATGACTGAGACTGCAATTCCAAGTTCTAAGTGTGGATTCAATGAGGAATTAATAAGTTAGGGAATTTACTTGGTAAATTCGGTTCGACTTATTGGAAGCTCGGTTATATAGACCCATGGTCCCCATACTAGTTGAGACCATACTGCTTGTAAGACTCAGTTAATTGATTTTAATTAATCAATTAAAAATTCTAAAAGTTAGACTATGTCTACTTTATGAATTTTCACTAAGCAAGGGCGAAATTGTAAAGAAAAGAGATTTTAGGTTTATTTATTGATTAAGAGACTTTATATTTCTAAATTAATAAATATATTAAATGGCAATATTATTTGATAATTATTTCCAAGTTATTAAATAATTAGAATTGGCATTTAAAAGGTTGGCTTTTTTGAGAAAATGGGAATGGAAAATAACAAAATGGGAAAGTTGCAAAGTGAGGCCCAATACCCTTTGTATGGCCGGCCCTATGCATGAGAAATACCATTTGTAGTTTCCATTATTTTAATGCCATACAATTCTAACCTAAACCTAGAGGGTTTTCTATAAATAGAAAGTGTTGGCTTGAGGAAAATAAGATACACATCTTTAATCACTTTGTTTCTCTCAGAAAAAGCCTCACACGCCACCTTCTCTCTCTCTTTTCTTCTTTGTATTTTCGAAAATCCTTGAGTGATGAGTAGTGCCCACACACATCAAGTGGTATCTCAATCATAGTATGGAAGACTATGGAATTTCTGCATCAAAGAAGGAGAAAAGAAGATCCAGGTTCAGATCTTGGTGATGCTCTGCTACAGAAAGGAATCAAGGGCTAGAGATCTGAACGGAAGGAGTCATATTATTCCGCTGCACCCACTGTAAGGTTTTCTAACTTTATATGTGTTTATTTTCATTGTTTTAGAATTCATATTAGGTTGTTAATCCAACATACTTGTTAGTAAATCTAGATCCTGGTAAAATAATTTCCAACAACTGGCACCAGAGCCATGGTAATGATTTACTTTCATGTAATATGAATTAAAACGATGATTTGCATGTTTCTGTGTTGATTTGGATGGTTTCATGTTGGTTTATGTGCTTATGTGATGAATGTATGTGTTGTACGAAATTTTTCCATGAAATATATTTTTTCAATTTTTGAAAATATTTTATTTGGATTGCTTGTGAAAAATTGAGCAATTTTTGTTTTTACGGAACTTGATTCCGATAAAAATTGAGAAAGATATGAATTTTGGAAGATTGGAAATCATGGTTGCTGCATGCAGCCTATCTTGGCAGTTCCCCACAAATTGCGAATTTTTGAGGTTTTTTCCCCAAAAATCCAAATTTTTCATGGGATTGTTTCCCAAAATTTATTTTTCAAATTTTAAATATTTCTAAATTGAAATGTTTCCAATTTTAAATATTTTCAATTTGGAATTTTTCCAATTTTTAAATATTTCTATTTTGGATTGTTTCTAATTTTTAAATATTTCCTGTTATGGTCAGATTTAAAAATTTGTTAACTTTTTTAATATTTATTTCTTATTTAATTATAAGATTAGATATTTTGATATTTCAGATATTTTAAATTAAAAGATAACTTTGTCTTTTTATTTAAAATATTATATTAAAATTATCTTATATGACAAATTAAATAATTAATAAATTTGAAATTAACATAGGTATTTTTATAGATATACTTACCATAATATTTTTCAAATTCAAAAATTTGTTATTTTGTTAAATATTTAATTATTTATAAATTATAAGTATAAAAATGATATGTTTTCTATATATATCATTTTTTCCTTATTAGAAATTTATAAATCATATCCTAAATATTTAAATAACATAGATATTTTTGTAGAGATTTGAATATTGCTTAATTTGAGATATTTTGACATATAATTATGGTAATTATTATTCATTTATTATTTTATTCCTAAAATAATAATTATCTTACCAAATCTATTTTAAAGTTGGTTTATTTTATTAAATTATAAGATCTGAAAATGATATTGAAGATTCTTTCCTTTCAAATCATTGATCTTATTAGATATTTAATTTAATTTGATTCAAATAAACCTAGATATTTTAAAATTAGTTTCCTTTATTTGGTTAGTTTAAGAATAATAATTTAATTATATTAATATCTTGATTCACATTTGTTACATGGAAAATATTTGTTTATTTATATTGTTTATTCAAAACTTTTTAACAAACCTATTATTTATCTGATCTAAATTGCTATGATTAACTTGTTGACAGATCATGATCCAATGATCTGATTTTAATCATAGTCCAATTGACGATAGATCTTATAAATAATTTGTAACAGGTAAATTTTGTACTTCTTTCATCTGTGTAAACCTAGTGGCATGATAGGACCCATCCAAATCATTTGACCTGTGTGAGCCTATATGTTTGCTTTTGGGCTTAGATGCATATAGGAAGCCCATTTAAGTTTTTACTAAGTAAATGGACTAGGTTGCTAAAATAAATTTTGACATAAAAAAATTTATTTAGGCCCAATTAGATTTGGGCTTATTCAATGAATAACAATGGTTTATTTTAAGGTTAAATTCCTCTCTTTTGGGCCTTGTGTGAGAGTTGGGGGCCATAGAAGTGGGTACGACATACTGAACCCAGCTCCCCCTCACATGAACTACCCCAATTGTGAAGGCCCATTTGCCTTATTTAAATAATTGTATTAGGTTAATTATATTAGTCTAATCTAATTAAAATTGAATTAGCAACATAATTAACTTTTAAAATATATGAAATTTATTTTTCATTGTAATATTTTAAAGTTAATTTTAGAAAAACACTTAGTCAATGATATATTCTAGATAGTTATTTCTAGTACTAGTTATTATTTCTAATATTAAATAGGAAAATATCATTGATTGTGAAATTAATTGTCTCATAATTAATTTTGGTACAATCTAAGTTTAGAATATTTTCCTAGTATTAAACTAGAATTAATAATTAAGTTTCCTCTTTACTTAATTATTTATTTCTTGAATTTAATACATTTAATTAAATTGAAAATTTCAATATCTAAGTTGATTTTCATCGTGATACTTTAATATTGTTATTTTCATGTTATTTAATTAAAGTTGAAAATTATTTTAAGTTTGGAATCTTATTTCAGAATAACTTAAGTTTGAATAATTTTCAAAATATATTTTATTTTATTTTATTAATCATTTCCCAAAATTTTGAAATTGCATTTCTTTAATGCAGAATTTTCGAATTTTATTTGAAAACTAGATTAAAGTTGAAAATTATTTATTTAATTTTGGACCAACTTAAATCAATGACTTTTTCATTTAATGGTTAATTAAAATAAATGAACTAAAATATATTATAATTAGAAATTGGATTAATTAGTCATGAAAGTCTAGATAGATATTACCTGTTTTGCTTGAAGTATTTTTCTAGTGTATTTAATTAAATAGAAAATTAATATTTAAGTTGATTTTTTTAATCATGATACTTAAATATTTGAAATTTTTCTTAGATATTTAATAAAATAGGAAAATTATATTTTTTGTTGAAAATTAATTAATACATAAAATTAGAGTAATTTTCCAGGATTTATTTTATTTTATTTTAAAGCATTTTCGAAAATGCAATATATATTTATAGAAAATTAAATTTGAGTTGTAAATTAATTCAAATTAAAACAACTTAAATTGAATAATTTTTTAAATATTTATGGAAATTATTACTAAGATGGAAATAATTCACGTTATTTATCTATCTAAGTATAATTTATAAATATTAAATTAAAATTCATATTTTGAATTTTTCATTCTAAATTGGAAATTTTAATTAAATAAATATATATTTAAAATAAATGGATTAAAATAAATATTAGAAGAAAATACAACCCTTCATTAAATAATGAGCTTTATTATTATAAGGATATTTGATCTCCATTGTTGGTTTTACATAGCTATTGTTTTAGTGAGTAATCCTCCCTAATGGAGGAACGTTCATTAGCAAGTTAGCACCGTTTAATCTCGAAAGATAAGTAATCTTGTAAGTTTTTTTTTATATAGTTTATGACCACCCTAATGGTGGCGACTGTATAAGACTTGCAATAATATGAAACAATGGTGGAAGCTCATAAGATAGAATAGCCTTGACTCTCGCCTAAACGGGACAACGCGGATTTCAATCTTGATCGAATAAAAGGTTGCTAGAATGTTTGACATTTTAGATGAGCTGACAACTCTATTCAATGAATGATAGCTTGGACTCTCGCCTAAACGGGACACTGATATCAGTTTGTTGAAAACCTTGGAAATTATTTAGGATTGTGTGTTTTAGTATTTTCACTTGTCATTCCTACTTGCTATGTGCTTCATAATTTCTGAATTGTGTATGAATTTGTATTGAACCATGTTATTTTCTGTTATTAAATTGTAGTTTAATTTCGAATCTTCATTGTTGGTCTAACTTGATTTGTTTTTCTAATGAGATAAATCCCTAATGGATTTTCACCATTAGACTAACATAATAGTGTTAGATCTCGAAAGATAAATATTGTATATGCAACATCTAGCTGTTCATCAATTGATGACACCTTAGACTAGTATTTTACAATATGAAACAAGAAGATTGTATAAATAAGATTACTTTGACTCTCGCTAATCGGAGCATCGTTGGATTCTTATTTAAAACGAAATTATCCTAATTCCTCTTAGCTTATTCATTTTGAATTAGCTTAATGACATATCATTGGATGAATGGTCTATAAATCATATAAAGTCTTATTTTCTCTTAAGAAATTAGATGACGCATATGATTATATTCCCGGAATTCTATCCCTAAATGATATAAATCCTCAATCTTAGATATCTCCTACTTGTATAGGCAAATCATAAAGTTAGATTAGTAGTGGTGGTCCAAGAAAGAATTACTAATTATACAGTTACACTTTCACAAGTGTTTCATAACCATTTTCTTTCAATGGATTCAAACTGTATGAGTTTAGTATTCTGTGACCAGAATCCACTTGCACTATTCTAAGAACTCTTTGATATAACTAAACTTAAGTCATCAAAAGATACAACCACATATTTTATAAATCTAAGGCATTTGTATCTTGTTCATAGTGGTTTTGACAAGATCATTCTCTGCAAACAGTTAATATGCCTATATCCACTGAAATTAAGTTCATCTCATTCGCAGATGGATGTACATTCAGGGGTGGATATGAGTTTTCGTTGTATTCTTAAAACGATCACTCTAGATTTTACCTTATGCAAAAGAAATTTGAAATGTTTGAAAAATTTCATGAATTTCTAGCAATGGTAAGTGGTTAAAGATCTTGCGAACTGATAGGGGTGGAGAAAAAGTTAGTAGATATGCAGTTCAAAGATCATTAATTTGATTTTGAATTATATCCAAACTTACCTCCCCAGAAATTCGAGTTGCATATTGATGATTAGTTACTAGTCGTTGCCTAAATCCTTCTATGGTAATAAAATTTCAGAATGATGTAATGGTTGTATACTTAATGTAAATCATTACTAGATTCATGGATGACCTAATTGAAATCTTAAGAAAAGCTAGAACTGCTAACCTTGGTTTGCATGTTTGTTAGCTATTCTAAGTGATTAGGGGTGGATCATCCCATAGTCATTAGATAAGAAAGTGTTTGTTTAAACAAATACTACTTTTCTAAGAAAATGACTAAGTCTGAAAATAAAGTAGCAGATAAAGGAGATATTTTTTCTTGATTCCAAAAGTGTTCTATCATCTTATTTTACAAGATGATCCCACTGGCTCTGTTGTCTTAGCACAACTGAAGAGGTCTATACCATTTAGTTTTCTTAGACATAATTCACGGTACCTTGTTGTAGTGGGAGAGTTTCAAGGAACTTTACCTTCTTATGACTTGGAAGACACTAGTGATTAAAATCCATTGTGAGTTTAAACAAGTAATGGATTGTCAAGATAAGAAACTAAGAAGAAAGTCAAGAGAACTATAGTTTGATCCATTCACATGGAGTAACCTAAAGTTTTCTATTACAAGGACATGAAAGGAAATTTTCGTTCATAAGTCTATTCAATGGACTTAACAAAAATTCATGTTCCTAGTATTATAGGTATGAGTTTATCTAAACCTATGGCTTGTGGTATACCTGGAAATTACTTACTCTAATGCAAGCAGTGAGATGCTGATGCATTTTCTTTCCAATGGAAATCTATAGAAGCTTCACAACTTCTTAGATATAGATTTTATTTATCTAAGGAAAAGTCTCAACTATTCCAGAGAAGATAAAGCCATGAAAGAATTTCTTAAATCAACAGTGAGAGGTCTCAGATATGCTTTAGTATGCCTTAGACCAGACACCTGCTGTTGAGTGGGAGTAATGAGTAAGTATCAGATTAATCCAGGAGAGGAACATTGGAAGACAATCAAGTAAATTTTAAGATTAAGAAGAGGAACTATATGTTAGTCAATAAGGGTGTTTGTTTAAAACTCTTATACTACACCATATCAGATTTGAAGACTTGCCTTTGTGCTAGAAAGTCTGCTGATGAGATGGTGATTACTTTGGGGGTGGAGTAGCGATTTTGGAGAAGTGTAAAAACCTATCTGAAATCTCTTGGTCTACCAGAGAGAGACAGAATGTTAAAAGTTGCAGGAAAGATACTTATTCAGTCTAAGGAAAGTTCTATACATTTGTGGCACTGTTCCAACTTGCCTTAACTACTAGGGTTACTTCCTGAATAACCAAAGAGTAGTTGCCCAAAAGTATAGAATCCAGTATCCCAAGAAAGCAGACATATAGAGAGGAATTTCACAATATCAAGGATTTTGTGATTAAGGGAAAGTAATAGTGAAGAAAAGGTTGTTGTTAATTCAACCTGTCAGATCCTATTACGAGGAGTTTACTACTATTACACTTGATTGGTATATCAAGGTGTTAATGATTATTTGAAATGCATTTTTTGTTTTATATTAGTGCAAGTGGGAATTTGTTGGGTTTTATGCCCTAAATAAAAGTCATTTCATATAATCAGATTTACTTATTAATAAAGATCAGAAATAACATTTTATGTTGCATGGTTCACATGATTTATTTCATGATTATATGTATATAATGTATGAATTCTTTTTAAGTCCAGAACATATGAGTTGGTTAAAGATTATAGTGTTGTCAGCACAGTGGAATATAATCTTTATTATATGTTCAAAAGTTTATTCCCTAATTTTTCAGAACATTGGATTTAGACTGACATGGTATAATCAGCGATAGGTATTCTTACACCTTGGAAAAGTGTTATGTCCTTTCCAGGACATTGGCAAAGTTTACCAGTATCGGATGTATGGAGTATACATCGGAAGGGACCGATATTGAACTTTGATTAGATATGTTAAAATTTACCGTAATATCTATTCAATTCAATATCACCTGTTGATCCTAGATCACATGATCGAAATCCTGATATGGTTAGGCTCAATTTCAAGAGTGTTACTCGTGTTCTTTGATTTGTTAGTTAAGCCTAGTTTTGTATCAGGGTGATACGTACATTTTGGGAACACGGTAATGCAATTGAGTGGGAGCGCTAACATAAATATGGAATCTATAGCTTCTATTTGGCAAATAGAAGTAAAGGATGATTTCCTTCGAGCTTAACCAAACGAAGATAAATGGTGGAGATCTCATTTCACTTAGGTGAAATATCATTTATACAGGGTTAAGTGTTTTAAGGATAAAATACATTGTAGGGTGTGACGGTAATTTAATCCCTGTACAGTGTAAATCATCTATATAGAGGATCATTGATCACATTAGGGTTATAACAATGGATAACTAATGACGTGTCTATATCGTGGAACATATAGAACGTTTCTATATGACTGAGAGTGCAATTCCAAGTTCTAAGTGTGGATTCAATGAGGAATTAATAAGTTAGGGAATTTACTTGGTAAATTCGGTTCGACTTATTGGAAGCTCGGTTATATAGACCCATGGTCCCCATACTAGTTGAGACCATACTGCTTGTAAGACTCAGTTAATTGATTTTAATTAATCAATTAAAAATTCTAAAAGTTAGACTATGTCTACTTTATGAATTTTCACTAAGCAAGGGCAAAATTGTAAAGAAAAGAGATTTTAGGTTTATTTATTGATTAAGAGACTTTATATGTCTAAATTAATAAATATATTAAATGGCAATATTATTTGATAATTATTTCCAAGTTATTAAATAATTAGAATTGGCATTTAAAAGGTTGGCTTTTTTGAGAAAATGGGAATGGAAAATAACAAAATGGGAAAATTACAAAGTGAGGCCCAATACCCTTTGTATGGCCGGCCCTATGCATGAGAAATACCATTTGTAGTTTCCATTATTTTAATGCCATACAATTCTAACCTAAACCTAGAGGGTTTTCTATAAATAGAAAGTGTTGGCTTGAGGAAAATAAGATACACATCTTTAATCACTTTGTTTCTCTCAGAAAAAGCCTCACACGCCACCTTCTCTCTCTCTTTTCTTCTTTGTATTTTCGAAAATCCTTGAGTGATGAGTAGTGCCCACACACATCAAGTGGTATCTCAATCATAGTATGGAAGACTATGGAATTTCTGCATCAAAGAAGGAGAAAAGAAGATCCAAGTTCAGATCTTGGTGATGCTCTGCTACAGAAAGGAATCAAGGGCTAGAGATCTGAACGAAAGGAGTCATATTATTCCGCTGCACCCACTGTAAGGTTTTCTAACTTTATATGTGTTTATTTTCATTGTTTTAGAATTCATATTAGGTTGTTAATCCAACATACTTGTTAGTAAATCTAGATCCTGGTAAAATAATTTCCAACACAATTCTCCTTTGGATTGACTTCAGTAGTGCTAGGGAAGTTACCTTGAGTCCTGTTAGTGTTTTGAGAAGCCAATTGCTCCACTTTGTTTTCCAAGACTTAATGGATGACTTAATCTCTGTCATGAATTGTAGCAACATGTCTAATGGAGGATTAGACCCTACACTAGAGTCATGTTATTGTTGATGTTGGCTTTGTTGAGGATAAAACCCTTGTTGTTGCTGATTAAGAAACTGCTTCTGGAAGTTCTGCTGACGACCATAATTATTCTGATAGTTTCCAATGGCGTGGGCTTGCTCCATTGGCAAACTGTCGACATCTATAGGGCAGGTGTCAGTAGTATGAGGTCCTCCGCACAACTTGCAGACAACTTGAGCTTGTTTGGCTTGTGCAGTCACCAACTTTGTTAATGCCTCCACCTGGGCTGTCAACTTCGTGATTGCATCAACTTCTTGCATATCTGCAACCTTTTTAGTTGGGCCTCTTTCTGTTGACCATTGTTGATTAGTTATGGCCATTTCTTCAAGTAATTCAAAGGCCTCATTAGCACTTTTCCTCATGAAAGCTCCACCAGCGGCATCATCTATCAGTGTTCGGGTGTTGTTCAGTAATCCAGTATAGAAGTTATGCACTTGTAACCACTTTTCAATCCCATGGTTTGGGCACTTCCTTAATAAGTCCTTGAATCTCTCCCAGGCTTCATAAAGAGATTCGTCGTCATGTTGGGTGAAGTTGTTGATGTCAGCTCTCAGCTTGGCAATCTTCGCAGGAGGAAAGAATTTGGACAGGAATTTTAGGGCCAATTCCTCCCAAGTGTTGATTGATTGAGTTGGTAAAGAAACTAACCAACTTTTGGCTCGCTCCCTTAGTGAGAATGGGAACAACCTTAACCTAATGGCGTCATCGCTAACTCCATTCACCTTGAATTTCTGACACACCTCTTCGAAGTTGGCGAGGTGCATGTTTGGGTCTTCTGATGGCAGTCCCCCAAACTAGACTGAAGATTGGACCATCTGCAGTATGGCTGGATTGATTTCGAAATTGTTGGCATCGATGGCAGGTGGTCTTATACAAGATCTAGCCCCTGTCAAGTTAGGAAGCAAATAATCCCTCATGCTACGGTCATTGTTGCCATTATTGGTATTGTCAGCCATGACTTTGTTCAATCTCTACTGCCGCTCTTTCCAATCTCTTCCTTCTTCTGTTCTTTTTACAAGTCTTCTCTATTTCAAGTAATCTCACGATTGCACCTTGACTTAAACCTGACAAAGATAAGATTCTAAAACAAACAGGATTAGTACTATAATTGAAAAGAAAAACCAAATTAGAACAAAATTTAATTTTTAATAATATTAACTATCACTCCCCGGCAACGGCGCCAAAAACTTGTTGCGATAGTTTTGCACACGCAAGTGTACGTATCGTTTAAAGTAGTAGACACACTAGGAGTGAGGTCGATCCCACAGGGAGTGGAGTTAAGTACGTTAAAATTAAACTTTTACTTCTATTTGATTAAATAAAAGATAGGAAAAACAATGAAGTACAAGAAAAATAGTTGGAAGCAACGATTCGAGAAAATTGATAGTTAATAAACTAGGGTGTCGATTTCAATTATTTTTATTGAATATGGCTTAATATGATTATTTTCCTAATATTAATTCCTATGCAATAGCAGGTTTACTAAGGTAATTTATAGTCTTCTCAGATATATAAACCTCAATTACATGTAAACTTTCTACTCTCGTGATAAATTTAACATGCAACAGGCATTAAACACAGAAACCCTATAAGCTATCTAAACCATATAGGTACTCTCGTCCTATATCGAAATTCAATTCTATTCTACTATAGCATATTTGACACTCACTTCTCAGATCTCGCATCAAAATCATAAACAGTTAATTGGTGGCCAGACAATTAAAAATAATTAAGCACAAATAAAATAGAATACATAGAAATTAGGGGGAAAATAAATCAAATTAAAACCATAAAACAATGTTAAACAATATCCATCTAACCCTAATAAAGTGTTTAGTTACTCATGTTCATTGAAGCACAAATACACATATTAACTGATAGAAAAGAGATGAAAAATAGAGAAGAGAAGAAAAGAAGAATGTTGAAAACCCTGAGTAGTATGTCTCCAGTATTGCAGTTGATCTCTCTACTCTGTATCTGAACTCTCACTTTTTTTCTCTCTGAAATTGCTTGATGAAATCAACTCTCTTCTGCTCTTTATATAGGCATTCAGGGCCTAAAAAGATGGAAAAACGCACATGTTAAATGCCTATTCGAACTAGGAAACCCCCAACACCCACGTGAGATAAAAATACGATTTTTGTGCTGTTTAGGGAGACGAGCCGCGGCATGGTAAAGCCATGCCGCGGCCCGTGTTGGAAGTGATTTTTCTGCTGCGTCGACTGATAGTATTTTGGTGATAACCCTCTCAATATTGCTCGGAATTGGACAATTCAAGATGTTCCGGAAAGATAAAAGAGAGATCTAGAACTTTTATGTTTTGACTTTTTCCAAAATCTAATCAGAAGATCGTCGAATTCAGGCTTGAAGTTTCAGCTTTATTTTCTTACACATTCTTCTCTATTTTAAATATCATGATATTTTTATCTTTTTTCCATCTTTTTCTCTGATATTTTTCTAATCTTTTTCTCTTTTAAATCTGCACAAATAAAAGATAACAAGCGTAAAAATGCTCCAAACACGAATAAAACTCAATTAAAAATATACTAAACTTAATCTAAAATTAATACTAAAAATAACCTAACATTCAACAAGAAGGAGTTTCAGCACTAAAGAAGGAGAGAAAGAGATCCAGGTTCAGATCTTGATAATACTCTGGGACAGAAAGGATACAAGGGTTAGAGATCTGAACGGAAGGAATCATTATATTCCGCTGCACCCAATGTAAGGTTTTTAATACTTTATATGTGTTTATTTCATAATCGTTTTAGAAGTTCATATTTAGGGTGTTAATCAACATACTTGTGAGTAGATCTAAGATCCTGGTAAAATAATTTCCAACAAAAAGTTGTTAGGACAAAAGACACCAACCTTGTCTTTTTGGGCTAATTAATTATTTAATTAATTTAATTAGGAAAATATCTAATTTAAAAAGGGGAAATTTTATTTAATATTCTTAAAAAATATCCCAATTTAAAAAAAAAAACCTTTTTAATTATTTTATACAATACAATTCTATTAACTTCCCACTTTACCCAAAATACTCTTATTATTTTTTTTTTCAAAACATAAAAAATAAATAAATGAAATACCATTGTATTAACATCCCCATCAGCCACCCCATCAACCATGATACAACTCACCCCCCCCCCCCTTTCTCATCTCCATTAATAGCTCCTCTCCATTTTTTTTTTCAAAAAACAAAATAAAATAAAGCCCTCCTCCCTTCTCTCTAGCTCCGCCGCTTACACCCCTTGAGGACGTCTGACCAGCCAACTCGCACCAGCCCAACCCCCGTGAAGGACGTCGGCCATCCTTCACGCCTCATTCCAACCACCGTGTCGCCCCTCCTCGACCTCCCTTTCATTGTGGATTAATGGGTAAGTGTTTTTTTAAAATATTTGTTAAATAATTGTAAAAGTATAGCATATTTCGGTAGATCTATGAGGTTGTTCGTAGAATTTTTGTTGAAATCGTGAGATCTCTTTTTTCAGAGTATTTTGGGTTTTGTATTTATCTCGATTGGCTATTAATAAGTTCTCGAAAGGCTCTCGAAGCATGTTCCAAGATCGGGGATGATCTTTCTCGAATGCTTTTTGATATATTTTTTATAGGCTCTTGAAGTCAATCTTTATCGATATGATATCGATGATATGTCGACATTTTTATTGAGTGTCTCAACTGCCTCAATGTCATGACATTATATCGATAGAATATTGACACTTTGTTGATTTTTCTCACTGCTCGAAATCTTGACACTTTTTATCGATGGGATATCAATGAGATGTTGATAGGTTGTCGATTATATTAAATTTCTCTATTTTTAGAATTGTTCCCTAACGAACCTTTTGTTGTTTCAAATTGCAGGATCAATTGTGTTGCTTGTTATATCGTACGATGATGTTTGGTGTGTTGAGGGTTTTAATTGGGTTTATAAAGCTGAAGGCAGTTTGACGTTGAAAGTTAGAACTGACACAACCATACAACAATTGCGTCAGATTTTATATGAAGAGTTGGAGGTTGATCCTTTGGCGTATGATTTGAAATTAGAGATTTATTCCTTGTACATGAAGAGATAAATGATTCCGCCAGGAGTTATTAAGAAAGAACGCCAACTAAGAACGTTCTTAGAGATGAGGGCAACAATATTAAACACAGATTTTATGCCATTATTTGTGACTAAGGTGAGAAAAATTGGGACTTGGGAGCCTACCCCGCCTACTAATCCTCTCCCTCTAAGTGTGGTATGGTCTTTCGTTTCTGAAACAGACGTTGGAATTGGTGTGAATGAAGAGGTTCCTACCAATGTAGATCAACAGCAAGAAGCAGCATGAATTCAATTTGAGGAGTTTGATACTCCCTCTACAATAATGATCCTATTGTAGGTTTGAATATGAATGATGAACATGATTTGGTAGTCGATGAAGCCGTAGCAGTACCTTCCTTGAGGTTAGAGTTTGCACCGAGAAACCATGGTACACAGCGAGAACAGCAACCCTGTAATGAAAATCACAATACACCTAAACTAGCAGTAGTTGACAAGGCAGATCTGAAGAACATGATCCTCCTCATCATGCACCCTTCTCAACGTTCTCGTCATTTGAAGTTTGTACCAAGTTCATAGCTCCTATGTGGATAAAGGAAGATATAATGGAAAATCATGAGTTTACTACTTGTTTACAAAGTAAGGAATCATGGGAGATACAGCTTGGCAATTTTTATGAAAACAAGGAAGAATTGAGACAAGTTGTGGGTAGGTTTGCACTTAATAATAATTTTGAATGGATGGTGAAGAAGTCAGCCCCTGATGTGTTGTACGTTCCATGCAAGGATCCTGATTGTAAATGGAGATTGAGCGGGAGGAAGAAGATACATTCTGACAACTTTGAGGTTACTGTATTTCACAATGAACACAATTGTAACCCGAATGCGAGACATTCAGATCACCGTCAAGCAGTATCATGGGTGATTGGCCACCTTATTAAGGAGAAGTGCACCCAAGATGGAACTAAGTACAAGACTAAAGACATACAGAGGGACATGTTTGACGCTTATGGTATTCAGATGAGTTATGTAAAGGCGTGGAGGTGCAGGGAGAAGGGACTTACGTATGCTAGGGGTACGCCAGAGTTTTGATACATGAAGCTAGCTGGATACTTGTAAATGTTGGAACAAAAGAATCTAGATACCATTACTGACTTGTATTTAGAGGATGAGCGATTCAAGTATTGTTTTATATCACCCAGTGTATGTAGAAGGGGATTTACTTTCTGTCGTCCTACTTTGAGTATCGATGGCACATTCTTAAAGACGAAGTATGGGGTATAATGTTAGTTACTGTGGCATATGATGCCAATAACCAATTGTTTCCAATTGCTTATGGTATTGTTGACAGTGAGAATAACGACTTTTGGACGTATTTTTTTTACAAAAATTGAGGGTAGCAATTGGGGTGGTTGAGAACTTAGTGTTTGTGTCAGATAGGCATCAAAGCATTGATCATGTTGTTGAACTTATTTTTCCCAAAGCAGTCCACTGTGCATGTTATCACCACATTGTTATGAATGTGAACTCCAAGTTCAAGACTGATGCTTTTCACAACCAAATATATAATGTTGCTTACTCATGGTAAAAAATTGAATGTGATAGAGAGTTTGAGAAGCTTAGAAAGATGAATCATGCCATTGTTGCATATGTGGAGAGTATAGGGTTTGAGAAGTGGGCTCACCTTTAATGTTTGGGCGATCGATACAACATCATGACCAACAACACTGTCAAAAGCTTCAACAATGTGACAGAAGAGTTCTAGAAATATCCAATAACTACTTTAGTAGAATTTATCAGGTTTACACTACAATCTTGGTTCGTTGCTCGCCTCAAAAATGCAGACAAATGTACAACCCCTTTGGCCACGCTCTTTGAAAAAAACTTGGCAAAAAATCATGAAAATAGAATGTTCAAGCACGTCCAACAAAATGGAGCCAATTTGTATAACGTTGGTAGGGGACCTAACGATGAAAGAGGTGGTGATGTGAACCTAGTTGAAAGGACATGCACTTGCGGCGTGTTTACGTTATTGAAACTCCCTTACCTTCATGCATGTACCGCGACATTGAAAACGAATACGAGTGTGTACATGCTTTTCTTAACTTATTATTCGAAAGATACGTGGAGAAAGACTTACGATGATACCATCAATCTTGCTAGTGACGAGGATAATTTAGTTCTCCTAGAACACATCAACAACATGAAAGTTGGGGTCCTGTGGGGAAAAAACTAGCTGCAGGTTGTCCAAGAAAAAGCAAGGCTGGAAGAAGACGGGAGAATCATTTCCCGTTTGGTGATAAGAAAGTTACGATACCTTGAAATTGCAGCCCCTGTGGCGGTTCAAGCCATAACAGAGCGACATGCAAAGCCCGTATTTGAGGCGTAGTCTACTATTAGTTGTAATAATATTAGTTGTAATAATATATTTTTTGAACTGGATTTGTTATATAAAACTTCTTATTTTTCCTTTACCAACAGTTTATCGATGGTTTATCGACGCTTTCTCGACATTTTTTAGATGTTAAAGTCTGCATTTGAAATGTTTGTATCTTAAATTTTGTCTACATATTATCGAAACATTGTCGATATTTTATTAATGTAATGGCCAATGTTTTGTGATTCTTGCATGTTGAGATATGTTGATATTATATCGAAATTTTGTCGACATAATGTCGATTTTAAGGTATTTAAGATTCATGCATCTTGAGATTTTGTCGACATAATATTATCAACATATTGTCGATATTTTGTCGACACTTATCAATTACATCACACATACTTAATATAGTAATCAATCGATAATAATGAACCATCACAACAAAGAATACATAATTATTCCATTCTAAATCAGTGGGCAGTCAGTCGATAATTAGTCGATAATCAGTCAATAATCAGTCAACAATCAGTCAATAATTAGTCGATAATCTTATGAGATACATTATCACCAAAATAATTGTGGATCATATGTCCATGAGGGGGAGACATATTCATGTTGTACTCTTTTTCCCTTGATTTAGGTTTTGTCCCACTTGGATTTCCTGGCAAGGTTTTTAACGAGGCAACTTGCAAATAGTTATGAATTATGAATATGAAATATATATTGTACTCTTTTTTTCTTAGCTCAGATTTTGTCCCACTGAGTTTTTCTGACAAGATTTTTAACGAGGCAAGTTTAAATCATGTTAACATACTTGCATTTTATGAAGCAAGTAGAGAATGTGTGGGATTGAGATCATTGACATAGCATATTTGGAAATTATATGGATTGTACTCAATAAAGAAATATCAACACAAGTAGTTCTCTATGAAGATAATACTGCTCTCATTGCTCAACTAAAAGGAGGGTACATTGAAGGAGATAGAATTAGAGCACATTTCACCAAAATCTTCTTTATACATTTCAAGAAAATGCATATTGGTGTTCAACAAATTCAATCAAGTGTCAATCTTACAAACTTATTCACAAAGTTATTACCAACATCAACATTTGAGAAGACGATAGACAAGATTGAAATTCATCGATTAGAAGATCTCTCTACAAATGCCTAAATGAGGGGGAGTTAGTTTACACTATACTCTTTTTCTTTTGATCAAGTTTTTCAGCAAGATTTTTAATGAGATAGTTTTTATGGACATCCAATGGGGAGTATTATGAAATATCATTGATGGATGTCCAAATCACCAAATTAATTATCACCATTAATGCTTGATTGTATTTTCCTTTATTACATATTAATTTAGTTTTCCATTCCTTTAGTCAATACTTTTGTATAAATAGGGGTTCACCTTATTGGTTTGTGGGGTTAGTCATCAGCCCATAAAGCAGCCAAAGTGGCGTACCCGTGTATAAGAGCCATACATTCCGTGAGTGTAAGGATCCAATGGAGGCTTGAAGCGGGGACGTTACAAAGGGTATCAGAGCCTTGACCTAGTCGGAAGTGTGGTTGACGAGGACGTCGGATCCCGTAAGGGGGTGATTGTGACAGTCAGTAGTCCCGTGATCCGTAAAGGAAATACCGGGTAAGCTGTGCAATTCCACATCGCTTGGGGAAGGTCAAGTTGGATGATTCTAAGACTGTGTAGGTATGGGACTACACAGTTGAAGATAGGTTAAATGGATTGATTGGTACTACCTATATCAACAAGGTGCATCTTGTTTTTCGGTAGCACATCACGAAAGAACTCCACAGTTAAGTGTGCTTGACCTGGAGCAATTTCAGGATGGGTGATCTCCTGGGAAATTTTCTCAGGAAGCGTGCGAGTGAGGACAAAGCACGCTGAAAATACTCGTGTTGGTTTGTAGGGTCAGTCATCAGTCCATGAAGCAGCCAGAGTGACGTACTCGTGTATAAGAGTCATTATTCCGTGGGTGTAAGGACCCAATGGAGGCTTGAAGCGGGGGCGTTACAAATGGTATCAGAGCCTTGACCCAGCCGGAAGTGTGGTCGACGAGGACGTCGAACCCTGTAAGGGGGTGATTGTGACAGTCAATAGTCCCGTGATTCGTAAGGGGAAATACCGGGTAAGCTGTGCAATCCCACACCGCCTGGGGAAGGTCAAGTGGGATGATTCTGAGACTGTATAGGTATGGGACTACACAGTTGAAGAGAGCTTAAATGGATTGATTGGTACTACCTATATCAACAAGGTGCATCTTGTTTTTCGGTAGCCCATCTCGAAAGAACTCCACAGTTAAGCGTGCTTGACCTGGGGCAATTTCAGGATGGGTGACCTCCTGGGAAGTTTTCCCAGTAAGCATGCGAGTGAGGACAAAGCACGCTGGAAACACTCATGTTGGTCTGTAGGGTTAGTCATCAGTCCATGAAGCAGCCAGAGTGACGTACTCGTGTATAAGAGTCATTCATTCCGTGAGTGTAAGGGCCCAATGGAGGCTTGAAGCGGGGTCGTTACATGGTGGTTGGGTGGTCACGGTGCCTGGGTCTGGTTGGTCTCGGTGATGCGAGAGAGAGAGAGAGAGAGAGAGAGAGAGAGAGAGAGAGAGAGAGAAATGAAAGGGAGGGTATTTTGGGTAGAAATTGAAAACAATAGCATTTAATTGTATAAATTAATTAGGAATCTAAATTTTGTTAGAGAGTATTTTTTTTTAAGCATAAAAAATGAAATTTCTCTATCTATATTAGTTTTATTAAAAAAAAAAATTATTTGAAAGTTATGTCGATTTTTTTAATTTCTTATGAGTTGTTGTAGGTTGTTAGTATATAAATTTGGCTGTACAATTTGTTGTATGGTATATTATTATTCTTAGATGATATTTATTTTTTTTATTTTGCTATGTATAACGTGGTATATAATTTGTTAGCATAATACAATTATTTTAATGAATGTATATAATATTATTTGCATGCTACATATATATTTAATAATTATATTTATATATTTTAGTTGTATGATAATTATTTATATACATTTTAATTGGCATGCTACATACATATATTTTAATTATTTGAATAATTTTTTTATTTTAACTAATACTTAGTTTCTATTTTATTATATATAAAGTTGATATATAATTTTATTAATATAATATATACAATTTTATTTCAATAATATTATATAATTTTATTTTATTTTTATTGTATGTATATATATATATATATTGGTGTATGGTATATGGTTTTTGTTGTCTATAGTATATCATTTATTTAAGATGATATTTAGTTTCTATTTTGTTATATATATAAATTTTCTAGTATGTATACATATTTTAAAAGTAGTATATATAATTTTGTTAGCATGGTATATATTTTTTGAGTATTAATTTAGTATTATTATAATTTTTTGTGGTATATATATAATTTTATTACTATAGTATATTAATTTTTAGTGATACAATATATCAAATACTATTGTATATATTCAATAATCTAATATATTTATGGGTAAATACTATTTTGGACCATGTGGTATGCAAAATGGTGAAAATAGGAACCTAAGCTCAATTTTTAACAATTTTAGTTTTTAATATAATCAACTTTAAGAAAATTTCTAATACGAACAGATACAGAAAATATAACCAGTTTTATCATAACATCTCTAGATCAAATTATTATTAAGTTTTATTTTGATAAAAAATCAATTCAGGGTCCTATTTGTACAATTTTGGAAAATACAGGGTCTATTTTGTCATTTAACGAAATAGAGAGTCCAATTAGTAACTTTTGCAAAACAACAAGTCCAAAATAGTATTTACCCTATATTTATTCGTTTTTATTATTATAATAATATGCGATACTAAAAAACTTATATAACTTAATTTAATTATTATACATTTTTTTAAAAAAAAAATAATATATAGTAAATGTATTTTTATAATTTTTATGGGTTAATTTATTATATTTGGTCATTTTCTTATTTTTTTTTTAAAAGAGACATTTACTAACTTAGTTTCTAAATTTAGAGTCATTTTGCATCTCAAACCTATAATTAATTGATTATATTCTTGTGCTTAGGTCACACCCACTCAAAGAACCCTTATCGCTGTACCAAAGCCTAATTTTACTTAATTTAAAATATTGGGAAATTTTTATAAATATAGGAATTGAGGGTATAGTTTACTTTTTTATGACATAATTAAATAATACTATGGGATTATGGTTTTTTTTTATTTATTTTTTTTTTACATTTATACATATTTTTTTAAGAAAAAGTAGAAATCTCATATTTGTAAATAAAGTTTGCTAGAAAAGTCACTGGTGCCGGAAAAGTAGTCGAAAAAGTTATTATTGTCAGAAATCACCGAAAAAGTCACTGTCGCCAGAAAAGTCACCAGAAGTAGATGTCTCAAATATAACTAAAAATAGAACCGGTTCTATGAAAAAAAACTAATAACTCAAATCGGTTATAATTGAAATATAACCGGTTCTGTAACATAATGAATAAAAATAAATAACATAAAATAACTCAAATCAGTTATAATTAAAATAGAATAGGTTTTATGATAGTGTTATAATAAATAAAAATAAATAACACGAAATAACTCAAACCGGTTATATAACATAGTGAATACTATAAAGGAGAATAGTTAGTTATGACTGTTAGAGTTTGTTACTTGTCAGTTACAGTTGATTAGATGTTTGTTAGTTTCTTTCAACTGTATCTTGTTTTGGTTCAGCTTGTATAGAAAGCTCTGTAACTCACTCTAATGAAATCAAGCTATTCTTTCAGCTGAATCTTTCTCTCTCTCTCTCTCTCTCTCTCTCTCTCTCTCTCTCTCTCTCTCTCTCTCTCTCTCTCTCTCTCTCTCTCTCTCTCTCTCTCTCTCTCTCTCTCTCTCTCTCTCTCTCTCTCTCTCTCTCTCTCTCTCTCTCTCTTCTTCTTCTCTCTTTTGCCATGGTCAGATACAATACCAGATCTAACAAATACAATCAAGTAACACGCAATAATTCAAACGATTACAATTAAAAAATAAAGAGAAAATCAATTCTTAGAACACTGAAACATAAATTAAAAATAGAACTAGTTCCACAATAAAATACCTTATAATACATAATACCTCATGAAATCGATTATAATTTTTTATTAAAAGAAGTGGAACTCAATTCTAAAAAATATTGAGGCATGTATGAAAAGAATCGGTTCCATAACAAAATAAATAGACTCAAATAATAACACACAAGAACTCAAATATTATATAAAAAAAATCGGTTATATTTCTCAACTAGTTAAAAATTTAAGACAAAAAACTGGTTCCGTAAAGTAACTAAGATAAAAACTCACACACAAAAACTAGTTAAATAAAATAAACTCAAACAAAAACATCCATTCAACATGCTTCAACTCAACAAATAATTACACGCATACTATATCTACCTCAAAAATACTCATTCATTATGTTATATAACCGGTTCTATTTTAGTTATAACCGGTTTGAGTTAATTCGTGTTATTTATTTTTATTTATTATAATATTGTTATAGAACCAGTTCTATTTTAATTATAATTGGTTTGAGTTATTTTGTATTATTTATTTTTATTCATTATATAACAGAACAGTTATATTTCAATTATAACCGGTTTGAGTTATTTTGTGTTATTTATTTTTATTCATTATATTATAAAATCGGTTCTATTTTTGTGTTATTTTTATTTATTTATTATAATTGTTTAAAAAAAAATCAATTCTCATAATAATTTTCACATGATATTGACACTTTAATTCGATAATCATGTTTCATATATTGCACTGGTACTCAGCTATGGTATTGCACCTTTCTTATTTTTATTTAATCAACTAATATTTAGTTTTTTATATTAAGAATATTAAATTTTAAAATAAAATAAATAAATGTAATGTATATGGGTCCTCCACGTGTCCATATTTATGAGTTAACGGAAGTAGTAGTAACGGTGTAACAGAATTGTAATATTGGGTATTTTTACCATAAAAAAAATAAAAAAAATATTTAAGTATATAAAATTTAAAACATTAAGTACTTATACTGTAATTTACCTGAATAATAATATTAATATAGCATAAAACAACAAAAGCTCTAGTGCTCTACCACGTTCGATTTAACTTCTCTTGGATCTACACCAAACATTTTGTTTTGATTAGGTGAGAAATCAGAATAATATTCAGAGAGAATAAATAAAATAATACGTAAAACAATATGAGAAAAGGACATATAATGAATTTAGAGAATCTGATACGTGTTGCACATTCACCTTATCATCCACTTTTCTCTCTCATATCCAAACCAGCAAAAACCTTCCTCAGTTAAGTCCCTGTGTATATGTACTGTACACCATACCTATTATAATACACTATATTTATATATTGCTTTTGGATTTCGTATAAGTTGACATATTTGTAATTATTACAAGATATGTTATGGTGAAAGTACTCTTATGTTAAACCACATGAAAATTGAGTTCAATAGTAACTATATGAAAGAAAAAAAAAATGTCGATTAAGAATGTTTAAGATTAAGAATATAGACCACTTGAGACTAGTTCAAGTGGTCATAGGAAGGTGCGTGTGTGTTGAAAATCTTGGGTTCGAGTCTCAGGTTTGGGAGTTAAATTTTGTTATAAGAATTGTTAAAAAGTATTAGAGGTTGTTTGGCTTTACCGTTTAAAAACTGTTTTCTGTTTTTTAAAACTGAAAACAGTTTTTAAAAACTATTAGGAGTCATTTGGCAAAAAATTTTAAAAACTGTTTTTTAAAAACTAGAAAACAGAAAACAATTTTGTTTGTCTAACATATTATATTTTATATTTTGTTCACATACTCGGATCCTAGACCCGAACCTAGACCCGGATGGGTTAATGTCATGGTCTGGTGCTAAAATATTAATTTTTTTTCATAAGAAAAAATCTAAAAACAGTTTTTAAAAATTTGTGTCAAACACCATTAAATTTTTAAAATGACAAAAAACCGTTTTCTATTCTCATTTTTAAAAACTAAAAACTGAAAACATAACTAAACAAGCTCTTAGTGTTTAACATTTTTTTTTTGTGTCACATTGTTATTAAAGTAATTTTTTTTAATAAAAATCATAAGATCTATTAATAAATAAATTCGTTCAAAACAATAGAACGCACTTCAGAGGAACAGTCCTCCAACTGAAGCACACGACCTGTAGAGAAACAAGAGTCTCTTGCCAAGCAATGAGTCAACTTATTTGCAGATCGTTTTACAAAACACAAATTGTGAAGGCATAAAATACCGCTCTAAATCGCTTGGACACACACCAAGCTATTTGTTTCCAACATGACTCTATCCCACGAATGAGTTGTAATCCAACTCAATCCTTCTTTAATGCCTATTATCTTAGTAATTTCGGGTTGAACACATCCAATCTTCCCCTTCTTGAATGCTTCTACCATAGCACCATGATGACTCTAAGCTACACAACCCATGCCAACAAGACTCGAATCAGAAAAAACTAAAAGGAAAAGACTAAAAAATCATGTCAAAAGACAAGACTAAAGAATCATGTCAAAAGACAAGACTAATGGAAAAACTAAATTAGTTTCAACACATAAATACGATCACAATATTAAAATTAATTAAGGAATGAACTCCTTATAATTCTAACCCCATAAAACATGAATTGAAATTAAACCAATAATAGTAAATTAATAAATGAAAACAAAAATCTGAAACGGAGGACGCCGTTGAGCCGAACCGAACCACTCTCAGACGACTGCTCTTGAACCCCTCACAAAAGAAGACGTTGATGTGAGAATGAGAAAAACTTTGGCATCAATCAAGAAGATCAATACAATAATCTTCTCCTTCGGTAATGATCTGAATCTGAATCTATACTAATTGAAAATTTCTTGGGTAGATGATGTAGAAGAATAATTAATATGAATTTTGGAAATTTCTTAATTGGGATTTTTGGCTTGAGAGTGAAAGAGAGATTTTGAAACTTATCGAGAGATTCTATCGCATACCTGTTACGATATTTAAAAATCAGCCTATTAATTTGTCATTGTTATTAATGTAATTAAGTATTGCATTCTATATAATAAAAAATAATTTTTAAAAAATATTGCTAATCAATTGTGAGCGCAAGATTAGCATTGCTCTTTTATTATAGGTAAGAATATTACATGTATTTTAGGTTCCTGCCCACGTGAATAAATTTTGATATTAATTATAAGACAGTACTATAATTATATATTCTAATTTTAATTATTATAGTAAGTTATAATTATTTATTAAAAAAAAGATTATAATATTAATTATACGATAATTGTATTTAATAAATTTTTTATTAGTATTTAGTATGGTTGATTATTGGACCACGTTTAACGTTTTTAGGTCTATCCAAATCTGATCTAATTATATATTGGATGTTAGATTTTACCATTCAGTTCGATTCAATTAATTTCAGTCATCCAATCGATCAAACATCCAATAGATTGGATCAGTTCTATCATTAGATGTATTTCATGAATATCTATTAGTTTAATTTGGATTTATCTAATATTTTAGACTTATTATTTATTGGATATTAAATTCATCTAATTTTTAGTTCTAGTATCTATAGATTGAATTGGATCTATCCAATCCATCCAATCCAAAAAGAAAAAAAAAATTAATATTAATTACTCATTCAAACTAAATAAAATATTAATTAGTTCGATTAAATGTTAGATGTATTGGATTTTTGGACGCTCCATCCAACATCCAATCTGATCTAAATGGATATTCAAAAATAGCATTTAATTTGATCCGATCACAATTAGACATTTAATGTTTAACGATCGCTTTAGGTCGGTCGGTTGTTATTAGATTGGATCAATTTATGCACACTCCTAAAATTTAGAAAATTTTAATGTTATAGTACGAATTTTTTGCCTAGAAACTCGAGAGCACTCTCGTATAAAATTGACACATGGATCCAATCCCCGAGAAAAGGATGAGCTGATAATTAATAACGTCTCAAAGACTTAGCCTCGCTTGATCTGAACTTGCGAGATGACGCAACCTTGACAAGTTCTAGTCGCATACTATGCCTTGCATAATATAAGAAAAGTAGGACTGAGACGTGTTAGGCTATTTTTAGCCTAAGTTTCAGGTCGATTTTACAGTTTTTTTTTTTTTGTTAATGTTATCTTTTGGAATAGTTTTACGCTTGATTTCCCTTGTTTCAAATCCCTGAGGCATTAGAGTTCAAATTATATCAATTGCTGAAAAGACGGGGCAAATTAGAGAAAAATCTGCTAAAGTTGTCAAGTATGCTTTAGTAGTCGTGACCACCCTTTTTCATGGTCGCGACCCTTTCTCATTGTCGCGACTATGCTCGCGACTACGAGGCATAGACAAAAAGCTCATTTTTATGGTTTTGCCTATGGTCGCAACTAAGCTTTATGAAGTCGCGACTATGGGCTAAACATGAGAATTTTGGGCATTTTTGAAATTTCGTCATTCAGAGATAGCAATCTTAATTTCTATTGAAGGGGCTCGTGTTTTAGAAGAAAGATACTCAGGAATTGTACCCTAAAACTGAAGAAGGAGGCAGAGGAAGCACTTGTGGCGACCCAGAGTAAGATCACCAACTAATTCTTTCTTATCTCTCTTGATTTCTATGTTAATTTTTGTTTTAAATTTGATTATGGAGATTATGAACTAAAGTCATATTGGGGAGATGATGAATGTTTATTGACATTATTATTTCTTAACTTAATGGTAATTATTATTTCTTCTTTCTTGATTGTGAATTTATCTATATTTGTGCTTAATTCCATGTTTGAGATTTTGTCAAGGGTACTGATACAAAAGGTGGTTAGGGACCAAATGTTTGTAACTAACTCTTCTTGGTTAGTTGGAGTTTCTATTATTTCATTGTACATTGTATATAAAGCAGAGCTTGCTCTTTCAATCAATAATAACTGAATTCTCTTATCTCTCGTTCTCTCTCTTTCCCTCTATTCTTCTTCAACTCAACATGGTATCAGAGTTGTAGTCGTTCACAGCCATGGAGCACCAAACGGCCAGCTATGGTGGAGCCTCAAGATTGAACCAGGCTCAAGGTCAGAATCAAATGGAAGCTTTTCTTCCAAGATCCTATCATGTATCATTTACACACTCACTATCAATAAAACTCGATGAACACAACTTCTTTTCGTGGAAACATCAAGTTCTTGCCTCGATTAAAGGAAGCAAACTTCATAAATTCCTGGACTCAACTCAAGCTCCCACACAGTATCTCACTGTTGATGATGAAGCTCAAGACAAAGTCAATCCAGAATTTGAAGATTGGGAACAGCATGACAATATTCTTATGTCTTGGCTTTTATCGTCCATGTCTGAGGAAACAACAAATCTCATGGTAGGATGTGTCACCACAACTCGGATCTGGACCACCTTGAAGGAAAACTACACAGCTCTTAATGCTGCGAACATCAGTCTGTATAAGACTCACCTCAGAAACACCAAAATGACAGTTTCCTTAAACGATTATATGTTAAAGATCAAAGGTTTGGTTGATCTTCTTGCCACAATTGGTCACAAACAATCTCATCAAGATAACATCGAGGCCATTTTCAATGGTCTCCTTGCGGAATACGATGTGTTTGTGACTTCTGTTACTACCAGGAAAGATGCATACACCGTACCAGAAATGGAGGCTCTACTAATGGCTCAATCCGCTCGCATAGACAAGAATGCTAAAGCTTTGGACATCAGCAAAAGTGAGGCGAATCTTGCTCACATCAGACCATCCCAATTTGGTTTTCCAAATAGAAACCCATACTTTGGAGCTTAAATGCCATTTGGTTTCAATCGAGGCTCTCAATTTCAAACATATGAACCAATGATGCAACAAATGAATCGAGGGATGCTCAACCCAGGGCGTGGCAACAATAACGAAGAAAATCGTGGAAATTTTCTTACTTGTCGTGGACAGCAAACTCCCTCAAATTCCAAGCCTCAATGTCAACTATGTCACAAGATGGGACACACTATAAAACAGTGTTTTTACAGGTTTGACAAACACATTCACAAGCCCTGAATCTTTCAATCAAATGTCAATTGCTGCCAATTTTGTTAAAATGCAAGCCTATGTTGCCACTTCAAAAATTGTTGCAGATGACAGTTGGTATCCAGACACAGGAGCAACTCATCACCTAACACCTGATGCATCCAATCTTGCCTCCACCAGCACCTATACTGGTCCTGAACAAGTTTTCATGGGAAATGGCACTGATCTCAACATTGACAACATAGGTAAATCCTTCTTAATCTCTCCTTTCACCTAGCATACATTGTCCATAAATAATCTTCTTTATGTTCCCTTGATCACAAAAATATGCTAAATGTCTCTCAATTTGCCTTAAATAACAATGTCTTTTTTAAGTTTCACCCCTCCCATTGTTTGGTTATGGAACAGGGTACCAATAAGATCTTGTTGGCTAGGAAGCTTGAAAAAAAGCTTTACAAGTTCACTCCCACAAATTTCACTCATCTCCCATCCAATGTCTCACCACAGCTGAACAAATCATCTGTCTCTCATTATCTTAATCATCAATTGCATCATTCTAATTCCAATTTTTCCTTATGGCATAGTAGGCTTGGCCACCCTACTGCCAAAATTGTAAAATTGGCTCTCACCTCTTATAATATACCAATTTCCAATAAAACTAATGCAAATTTCTGTTCAGCTTATTTTCTTGGAAAACATCACAAGTTACCTTTTTTATTTTCCACTACTACTTATCATGAGCCACTCCAACTTCTACATTCTGATCTTTGGGGCCCTACTCCAATGAATTCTACTAATGACTATAGATATTACATTAGTTTTGTGGATGCCTATTCTAGGTACACTTAGACATACATGCTAAGAACAAGAGATGAGGCTTTACCAACATTTACAAAATTTAAGACTCAAATGTAACTGCAACTTGGATTTAAAATCAAAACATTACAATATTATTGGGGTGGGAATTCAGAGCCTTTACAAATTTGTTAGAACAGTGTGGTGTTGTTCATAGACTAGCTTGTCCTCACACACATGAGAAAAATAAGGTGGTTGAAAGGAAGCATAGGCATATAGTTGAAACAGGTCTTACTTTGCTTGCCCAAGCCTCTCTCCCTTTGTCTTTTTGGGATGACGCATTTAGAACCAGTGTCTATCTCATTAATCGAATGCCTACTGCTACAATCCAAAACCTTTCTCCATTAGAGAAATTGCTCCACACTACACCAGATTATAGCGCACTTCAAGTCATTAGATGTCTATGCTATCCTAACCTAAGACCATACAATAAAAATAAATTGTAGTACAGGTCAACACCACGTGTCTTTCTAGGCTATAGCATGTCTCACAAGGGCTTCAAATGCATGTCTAAAGATAAAAGAATATACATGTCGAGCAATGTTGTACTTCATGAGTTAAGCTTTTCATATGTTGAGTCTTTGCATCACAAAAACATCACACATTTCACCTCACCATCTATGTCTAAGAACTCCTCTAATTCTCCCAGCAATGCCACTCCAAACCCTGTCATGTTTAATGCTCCTGTTCAGTATACTACCAACTTACCAAATCTTACAGAAACAACACCTATCTCTATCACTGTTGCTCCAGATGTCACTGTTGTTACTGGTGTTGAAACTGTTGTTTCGAACACTACCAATATTGCTCCTCAGCAACCTATCACTGCTACTAGGGGTGTTTGCGGTGCAGGTTGTGCTGTTTTTGACTATTTTTTCAAACCAACCCGCACATGCAGTTTTTCCAATTTCTCAAACCGCACCCGCACCGCAAAACTAAAAACCCGCAAAAAATAGTGCGGTGCGATGCGGTTTTTGTGGTTTATGCGGTTTGGATTATCACTAAATAATTAAACTATCACAAATACAACAAATTTTGAGCAAAACTTGTCAAAATACCATAAGGTTTGAAAATAAATATGAAAAAAAAAAAATTAAGTGTCAACAATACAATAATTAGTGGACTTTGAGTTGAACATTCATATATTGGACCTAAATAAATATAAAAATTAGTATTTTTATAATGTGCGATGCGATGCAATTTGAACCGCAAACCGCAAACCGCAATTTAGACCTAAATGAATATAAAAATTAGTATTCATATATTAACAATTCAAAACCGCAAACCACACTGCACCGCACGGTTTAAGAAAAATTCAAACCACGGCCGCACCGCAAAGAATTTCAAACTGCATTTTTTTACGGTGTGGTGCAGTGCGTGCGATTTGAGCAATTTGGGTGGTTTGATGAACACCCCTAACTACTACCAGCACATCTGTAGCAACACATCCAATGACTACAAGACTCAAGGCAGGCATCAGAAAACCAAAAGCCATGTTAGCCTCCTGTGAGCCAAGAACAGTTCAATCTGCTCTCAAAATTCCTCAATGGAATGGAACCATGAACAATGGATTCCACGCTCTCACGAAGAACAACACTTGGATCCTGGTCAGACTTCCACCAAATATACAACCAATTGGCTACAAGTGGGTTCTCAGAGTAAAACATAACAAAGATGGCTTTGTTGAAAGGTTCAAAGCCCGACTTGTTGCCAAGGGATTTCATCAACAAGTTGGTTTAATTACTCTGAAACCTTCAGTCCTGTTGTAAAGCCAATCACCATTAGAGTTGTTCTTACCATTGCCATAACAAAAGACTGGTCAATTAGACAATTGGATGTCAACAATGCATTCTTAAATGGTTATCTTAAAGAAGAAATTTACATGCAACAACCTTTAGGGTTTATCAGTGCCACACACCCTGACTATGTATGCAAGCTCAACAAGGCCACATATGGCTTGAAGCAAGCCCCTCGAGCATGGTTGAACAAGCTCTCAACAGTGTTAATCAGCCTTGGTTTTCACTCATCACCTGCAGACACTTCACTCTTCATCAAGTTCACTACAGCAGTCTGCATCTATGTTCTTGTTTATGTAGATGACATTTTGGTTATGAGCAACAATGATAGCATGGTGAATACCCTTATAGCAGATCTCAGTAACACTTTTGCACTCAAGGATCTTTGTGAACTTGATTATTTTCTTGGGATTCAGACTATTCACACATCTAAAGGCTTGTTACTCACTCAAACCAAGTATCTCCAAGGCCTTTTGTGTAAAGCTGAAATGCAAAATGTGAACACTCAAAGTACTCCAATGAACAGTGTGTTGGAAATTTATTTTACCAGGATCTTAGATCTACTCACAAGTATGTTGTTTAAACACCCTAAATATGAACTTTCTAAAACGATAAATTAAACACATATAAAGTTAAGAAAACCTTACATTGATGCAGCGGAATTAATGTCTCCTTCCACTCAGATCTCTAACCCTTGTATCCTTTCTGTAGCAGAGTATAATCAAGATCTGAGCCCGAATGTCCTTCTTCTTCAAGTTTGATCATTCACAGTCTTCCAATCTATGATTGAGTTACCGCTTGCTGTGTGTGGGCACTTACTCTCTCACTAGGGTTCGAAATTGATGAAGGGAAAAGAGAATAGGCATTTCGGCCAGGTATAGAAAGTGGGGAAGGCTCAGTTTTTCTGAAGAGAGAAATTTCTGTCAGATTACTAATGAAAGCATGTGAAAGTATGTGTTGTGACTGAGCCATCACTTTCTATTTATAGGCAACTACTAAGTTTAGGTTAAGAATTATTTGGCATTAAAATAATGAAAATATTAATTTGAAAAACCAACAATAAGTGGACGGCCATGGTGTTATAGTGGGCTCCACTTGATTTTGCAGTTTTATCAAATTTTATCTCTATTTTCTCAAAAACGCCAATTTTCCAATTCTAACCTTTTAAATGCCAAAACTAATTATTTAATAACTAAAATAGATTATTAAATAATATTGTCATTTAATTTAATTATTAATTAGACATATAAAGTCCATTAATAAATAAATAAACCTAGAAACTCTTTTCTTTACAATTTCACCTCTGCTTAGTGAAAATTCATAAAATTAGACATGGTCTAACTTTAGAATTATAATTGATCAATCACGAATCAATTAATGAGTCTTACAAGCAGAATGTTCTCAACTAGAATGGGGACCATGGATCTATATGCTTAGCTTCCAATAAGTGAACCAAATTTACCAAGTAAATTCCTACTTATTAATTCTTCGTTGAATCCACTCTTAGAACTTAGAATTGCACTCTCAGACTTATATAGAACATATTGTATGTTCCACGATATCAATATGCTATCTCATTTAACCATTGTTATAATCTTATTGTGATTTAAAGATCCTCTATATAGATGATCTACATCGAGATGGGATTTCTTTACCGTTCTCACCCCTCAATGTATTTTGCTCCTTAAAACACTTAGCTACCTGTAAATGGTGTTTAGTGATCTAATAATTAGTCAGTTCAACAAGAGCTCATCCATTTACTTCTATTTGCTAAGCTCGAAGGGAATCATCACTTGACTTCTATACACCAGTAGAAGCTATAGATTCCATATTTATGTTTAGCACTCCCACTCAATCATACTATCATGTTTCCAAA
Organism: Cannabis sativa; assembly: GCF_029168945.1. Taxonomy (NCBI): domain Eukaryota; kingdom Viridiplantae; phylum Streptophyta; class Magnoliopsida; order Rosales; family Cannabaceae; genus Cannabis; species Cannabis sativa. Next base: position 5,316,934 of record NC_083601.1, on the reverse strand, counting down.
ATATACGTATCACCCTGACCCAAAAGTAGGCTTAACTAATAAATCTTAGAACATGAATAGCACTCCTGAGTTGAGCCTGAGCATATCAGGATTTAGATTCTTTTAATCTTAAGATCAACTACTGATATTGACTTGGAAAGATATGTATAACGGTAAGTTTGTAATATCTTAACTTAGTTGCAATATCGATCCAGTCCAATGTTTACTCCATACATTCGAAACTAGTATACTTTACTAATGTCCTGGAAAGAACATAACACTTACTCCAAGTGTAAGTATACATCATCGCTGATTATCACATTAGTGTAAATCCAATAACACTAATGAAACAGGGACCAAAACTTTTGATACATATGATCACAATTACATTCCACTGTGTTGACGATACTGTAATTGTGAATAAACATATGATCTGGATTTAACTGATTTTGTGTGTGAACATAATAAACATATTAAAACCATTAGCACGTAAAATTCATGCAAACATCAATCACTTCAAATTTCTTATATTGATAACTAATCAGATTGTAAAGAGTTTTATTTAGGGCATAAAACCCAACACAGTGGACTTAAACTGTCCAACTATGGCAGTGAGCCTATGAAGGATCCTACTATCTATAGATCTATAGTTGGGGGACTCCAATATGCTACAATAACTCGGCCTGAATTTCCTTCTATGTAAACAAAGTTTGTCAATACATGCACAAGCTACTGTAACAACATTGGATAGTCGTGAAAAGGATTCTAAGATATATTGCAGGCACCTTGGATCATGGCCTGCTTTTGAAACCAGTTTAAGAGTTCAACCTTGAAACATTCTATGATGCTGATTGGGCCTTTGATTTGGATGATCGAATGTCTACTAGATATTGTATCTACCTTTGTGGTAATCTAGTTGCATGGAAGTCTCAAAAGCAAGTTGCCATATCAAGATCTTCAACTGAAGCAAAGTTCAAAAGCTTAGCCACCACTCTCTCATAAGTGTCTTGGATACAATACCTCCTGAATGAGCTGCATATTTCTCAACCAAGAATTGCCTCCATCTGGTGCGACAATCAAAGTACACCTCTCCTTGCTGCCAACCCTGTTCTTCATGCACGCATAAAACACATCCAAATTTATCTATATTTTGTGCGTGACAAGGTTCTTCAACAACAAATTCGTGTTAATCATGTGCCTGCCACACACGAGATAGCAGACTCCTTAACCAAACCTATCTCTAGTTCTAAGTTTCCTCACCTTAGGACCAAACTCAATGTTGTTTCTCAAACTACATTGAGTTTGAAGGGGGGCTGTCAAGGGTACTGATACAAAAGATGGTTAGGGGCCAACTGTTTGTAACTAACTCTTCTTGGTTAGTTGGAGTCTCTGTTATTTCATTGTACATTGTATATAAAGCAGAGCTTGCTCTTTCAACCAATAATAACAAAATTTTCTTCTCTCTCGTTCTCTCTCTTTTTCTTTATTCTTTTTTAACTCAACAAGATTGATCACCTTAGGTATGTTTTATGATCCCAATTCAAAATCTGAAAAGTGAGTTTTGGGAATGCTAAAATTGGATAAACTAGGTTTTGATGTGAAATGAAAGTATTTGCATAGCCTTAGTAGTAACATTAAGATTATTGTTTAATGTTGATTATAATTTAGTTTATTTCGGAGATGAATAGATAACAGGTAATTTAAGACCTAAAAGATCTGAAAAGAGTTAGGTTAATTTTTATAATCTGTCATTCACTTTAAGAAAGATGAATAATAATTAGCATTAACAATTGGGTAATTGAAACAACAAGATTCGTCTTTCTAATTTCTCATCTTTGATTGAACATTTTTTATTGCTTAATTTTATTTTGATGTATTCCTTATTTTGACTGTCATCAAAAGTATTTGTTTACTAAATAGAAATATAAGTCTAATTTAATAGTATTCAGTTCAATTTTTTGTGGGATCGACCTCACCTGTGTGAGTACTACTTGATTACGTGTACTTGCGTAAGAGGATTTATACAAGTCCACATATGTCGAAATATATGCGATGATTAAAGAGTCTTCTCCAACGTCTAGTAAAGATCACTTTTTTACATAGAGATTGGTCTGAATGACAAATCGTGTTCGACAACTCAACGGAGACTTGCATGTCCCATGTTGTCAACACTCGAGATGTCCACCAATGTGATTCAAGGTAAACACAGACATCCAAGCGATAGGCCTGGCCGTTTAGTGAATATAAAACGCACCAAAAGCCCGCAAGCGTGTGCGAGAATATGAATAGGCAACCCGCGCTCAATACGTCACATATGTTGTTGCACTTAATACAAGAACGGATTACACTGCTCGTCATTTATTTTTTTTTACGTTTATTCTTATTTAAAGCTAAACGGTTCTAAAACCAATCAGTCAAGTAAAACTAAAAGGGCATTTGCTTTTTATATAAAGGAGTAATCTAAATCAAATAAACTAAGTAAAAAATCATTTGCAACACTAGACTGAGCTAGACTGAGATTTGGCTGAACCACTATATTTCTTTGTGTCCTTATTATTTTTAATTTTTCTTTTGTTTTTGGTAACTCAATGTTGAATACTCGCTATTTTAAGTGAATGTTTGTACTTTTTGGTTCAAATTATTTATTACTTATACGTATTTTGGTATTGTTTAAATTTTTTTGAATACATTGAAATAATTTTCACTACAAGAAATGTCACTTTTGTCAGCACATTTTTATACTGGTAAAAGTTGGTATTGCGCTGGTAAAATAGAATTTACTTGTGATGTGTTGGCAAAAAGGGATTAGCAAATCAATATTGGTATTAGAACTTTTGCCAGCATAAAATGAAAAGCGCTGGCAAAAATGACTTTTTCCAGCGCGTAAATGCGCTGGTAAAAGTTAGATTTTAGCCACTGCAAATGTACGCTGGTAAAACTTTTACCTCTTTGCTAGCGCAGTTTGCGAAATGCGCTGGCGAACTGTGCTGGTAAAAAAGTATATTTTTTGTAGTGATTTTTGTGCCGAATATAGTGTAACTCGTTATATATAATGTACATAAGGCTATTTGAAGTTGGAAACTCATTTTCGATAAAAGAAATTAAAAATTGGAAATATTTGTTGTGACTTATTGAATGATAGAAACAAGAGACTCAAGTAAGTATTCAGCAAAAGAAGAAAAATTAAACACTCAAGTAAGTACTCCCTTACGGCTATACACGTAGCATTTTCTTAAAATGTATATTGGAAAATTATGGGGTACTAATTTGCCACTATTGGTAGGATATTATACTACTTTTATAGTTAGAGAACTTATAATTTTTTTTGTTTATATATATAACTGTGTACATTTAGTTATAATTTATATTAAATTTTTATCCTTTTTCATAAAAATTTAGAATAATTTATCTTGCTAAGGTTTAAATATTTAATTGTATG